>NC_138965.1:10387500-11021923 GCF_055761805.1 Camellia sinensis
GTTATATCGTTTACAGGTTAGGTGGTCTGTTCAAATTCTTCATGTTTCCAAACTGCGAGTACAACTCGATCTTTGAGTTATACCCACACACTCGCGAGCATTCTTCCAAAATCGAATGGGTGAAATCGTTGGATGAGTTTAAGGGGAAAAATAGCGGTTTGAAAGAGAGTAGGGGAGGATTAGGGTTGTGGATGCCTTATCCAGGGAACCTTGATTCAGTTGTACTACCGCCTGTAGCAAGAACGTCGAAAGCAGGATGAGTTTGACTTCACAAAATGTATTGTCAAATTTTTCAATATTTTTATTGTTATTATTGTAGTTTGTTAGACACTTCATACGAATTTTCTTCTTGCTTGGTTGGGAAGATCAGTAGGGCTCTGTAGAAGGTCTTTGTGCAATATTTTGAAGAGAAAGTTGGATGCAATGTTTGTTTTTCGAGTTCATAGTTGTTGTATGTTCCAAAATTGTAGTTTACTAAAGCATTCTCTTTAAATGACAATGGCAATGTCAATAATCAAGAACCAACAGAATTTGAATCTGTGCCGTCAGATCTGTGTAATTACTTTGTTCTTTCCTGCTGATTAAAGGAGTTTGGTTTATTGATAAGTTTAAGTTTGGAGAGGGAGTGGAAATTAAAAAATGTGGGGAAAACAAAAACTAAATAAATAAAAAGTTGAATAAGAAGACTGCCTAATAAAAAAAGGGAAAATTACACTAACACCCTTGAAATTTTTGTTTAATACAGATTCCTCTCACGTTTGAAAAATTACATTGTCCTCCTTGAGATTTGTAATCTCATTATAAATTGTATGTGGGTTGTTAATGTTATATCTTAAAATTTTCGAAATGATCATTTTGTCTTTTTTTCTTATCATTTCTTCTTTCTATTATCATGATTACATTCTACTATTCTTATTAAGTGACGATATACAAATATAAATTTTATATAAAATTTTCAAACAAAATGATATAGCTTATTGGTGACCTTTCACTTTAAAATAAAACACCCATAAATATGATTTATATTTACAATATCACTATCACAATATTTTTATAATATTTTTTGTATAAATTTTTACATATGAATAGAATTTTTCATTTTTATTTTCACCATTATTTTTCTTTCTTGTCTATTCACCAACATTTATTATAGTATTACCAAATACCGTCATTCACATTTGTTATAGTATTATTAAATTTTTGTATTTTTTTGTATTTGGTGAATTTTTAAAAAAAACCATAAAATATTATATTTCTTAGGTATATCCCTATTAGGTGTGTCTAAAAGATAAAAAAATTATTTAAAATATTAAAAATAAATAATAAAAATAAAAAAACACGAAAATTAAAAAAAATTATTTTTTTGTGTAAGTTAAATCAAAGAAAATGATTGTTATTTCTCTTGAAATGATATGAATAAAATATTAGTATTATTATATATTATATCAATCTGACAGGAGAGTAAGTGTAATTTTTCAAACATAAGGAGAAAAATCTATATTAGATAAAAATTTCAAGAAATATCAGTGTAATTTACTCATAAAAAAAAAGTTGAGTAAGAAGACTGCCTAGTAACACAATAATGTGGTTTTAATCACAATGGAAGCTATTACCCATTATTTACTTGCAGCAATCTAGTTTATGTGCAAATTGAGGGGTGGTTTGGCAACCTAACAAAATAATTTAAAAGTCAAAAAAATCACTACATAAAGTAATTTTTTTTTTTACTCTTTTTTTTTGGGGGTATATTTTTTGATAAAAAAATTAAAAAATTACTAAAACGTCAATGTCCAAACCATTCCCTTGCAAAAAATGAGATGCATTTTCATTTTAATTTTTTCGAGTAACAGCGCTCGGTTGGTTTCAATATAAAATATATTTTTTGAAAAATTCATATTTTCTAACGTGTTTGGTATTATAAAAATAACAATGTTGGTAGTCCGAATTTTCATTTATCGAATAGTTCGAATGTTTCAAAATGAGGTTATTTTGAGTGTAAAACGATATCGTTTTAATACATTCGAATCACACAAATTCGAGTTACCAAACATTTTTCTAACAGAAGTGAACTAACAATGTTTTGTTGATTGTGAAAATTATTTTTCATAGTCAGCAAAAAATAAGTTTATTTGAGCCAAAAAAAAAAAAAACTATTAATGTGAATGTAATCACATAGAATGAACCCAGGTGACCAAAATTCATAATCAGCGATATAAAGGCCTTGTTTGGTAGAGTTATAGGAAAGTGCTTATAACTTATGCCTTAACAGCTTATAGCTTATAACTATGAATATAAGCTGATTTCTGACTTATAAATTAAGCATCTCCTGCCCCACTCAAAGAATAAGCTGATTTCTGACTTACAAAAAGTTATAAGCTGCATTGTTAAGTTAAACCAAACACATCAAAATAGCTTAAATTAAGCTGAAAGCTGAAATAAGCAGTTTTTAAGCTGCACCAAATAGGCACAAAGCTGGATGTAATTAAATTTAGGATTACAAATGAATAGAGGCGTTTGTGAACAAGTTCGAGTTTAGTTTAATAAAGCTCGTTCAAACTTGATTTTTTCAATTTATATTGCGTTTTCGAGCTCGTTAAAATCTTAATAAATAAATCCAAACATATTAAGTCTTGTTTGGGATGTGGGTTGATTTTTTGACTTTTTGGCTATTTAAGCCTGGGGATAAAAGGTATTGTTTGAGATAGATTTTTTGGTTTTTTTGACTTTTGTGAGAAAAAAAATAAATGATTATTGTTTGAATTTGGGCTAAAAATCTTATTTTATCTTTTTGTGACTATTTTAACCAAAAAATCCCATTTTAGCTTATGCCAGACGAAGGCTAAAGCTCGGCTTGTTAACTCTTTGTTTAATATTTATTTAAATAATAAAATAAATATATAATTATTTATTTATGTATAAAAATAGGATAAATATGGTATTAATATATTTAAATAATGTAAATAATAACTAAATTTATTTATACGTACATATTAGCCAACTATAGATAATACATTTATATAATATTGATGGTAGATATTATTATTTTGGTAAGATATTGACTTTTCTTTTAATATTATATATAATTGTATAATTAAAATTTCAATTGTAACTTTAATCTCATATGCAAGTATGAATTAATAATTTCTTTGGCTCGTTAAGATTCATGAACAAGCTCGAGTTCAAGTCAAACATGAACCAACTCAACTCAAGTTTGGTTCGTTGAATTTTCATTGAACTCAAACTCGAATTCATTAGAATTTTAATAAACAAACTCAAAACATACAACAGTTCATCTCGGTTTGACTTGGTTCATTTGCAACTAGCTAGTACACAAAAAAAACATTATATGAAATAGTTTTATGTAAAGAAATATTTTTCACCGAAATAAACAAAAGTTGAATTTGGCAAATGTGCAATTTACCACGAGTAGGTACTTAAATAATCTATTAAATTATATACCAAACTTTTACATGGGTGTGAGACCCGCACACATGTAAGTTTGTGTAGATCCCACATTTATATAAGAGATTTGATAAAAAATTTAATAAATTATTTAGAGTCTATAGCATTTTTCTTTTACCACGTGATGGTTTTATGGTTTTATCCGAAGATTTCATTCTATTGTAATAAATATCAGGCAATTAGTTCAGAGCATTATTTCCACATGGAAACAGAACAAGAGAGCTTGGAAGCATTCTTCTCCCTCCAATAACAATCTCAAAAACAAAAGATACAAATGCCAAATGGAAATATCCCAAAAACACAAGGATTACAAAAATAAGGGCTATTCAATCTCTAGCAGCCCTGCTTGTTCCTGAAACACAATCCTAACAGGCCAATCCATCTCATATCTGGCTAACAAACTCAATCAAAGAGCCAAAAAAAAAAGGAATTACAGAGATTACAACAAACGACGATTCAATGTAGTCGTCGTTGAAAGAATATCGGAGTCCTTAACTAGCCGAAGAATTAGGTTTGTGGGAACTTGATAATCACACAACCTTTATTACTTGGACCTGATGGGAGGGGACATGCAACCCAACAAGGAAAAAGTATGGTGAAAATCTCTAGCAGAACTCATGGCAAAGTAACTGAACACAGAGACTAGGGTTCATGAACTTGCTTTCTCCATCAGTTAGCTGCGTCCCGACTGTAGTACTGATCGAGGGTCTTTGCTGGTATACGGTGGAGAAGCTCACGTGGGAAGATTCGAAGCAGTGTCCATGCTAGGTCAAGTGACTGGAAGATGTTGCGGGTATCATAGGCTCCTTGAGCAACGAATTTCCTCTCGAATTTGTCTAGGAACTCCAGATACAGCTGTTTTATTCATGACAATTGGTTAGTTGTTTTAACAAGAACTATTTATGATAAAACAAAAAAGTAATTAACAAGTGTCAGACCAGATCCTCAGAAGAGAGTGCTTCTTCTCCAACCACGGCTTTCATTGCCTGGACATCCTTCCCGATGGCATAGTTTGCATATAACTGAGAGTAAAAAATTATCAGTATACGATGTAAGGAAAGAGAATCCATTGACAAAAGTTTATTAACTAGATTATATACAACTATAGCTACAAGGAGAAGATTAGAGACACCAAAAAATTGACAGCTTAATGTGCTTTAGGCGGTCAATTTTTCAGTGTTTGTAGAGTTATTGTAGCTACAAACCTGGTTGGACACATCAGAATGATCCCTGCGAGTCATCCCCTCACCAATGGCACTCTGCAATAATAGTAAAAATAAGATTCAAGGCAAGCCCTCAATTATACTATTGCTATTATTTCAATATCAGGAAATCAATCTGTCACATCTTACGGGGGTGTCAATGTAATTTCAAAAAGAACATGTCAGTGAAATTATTAGAAACTAGAACAGGTCTTACTGTAATTTGTCCTTGTAAATAAGGTTTTTCTAACATAACGTTAGTACAAGGTGGGATTATGTCAACAATATAAGTTACTCTCTCTTAGAAAGAGAGAGTCTCGAATTTTTTATTGATCACATACACGGTGGGGTGGAAAACTGGTGAAATCTCGCAAAAAATGCAATTTTGGAAACCTAGTATTTTGTCTTTAAAGAAAAACAATCTCAGAAGTCTCTTTGTCGACCCAATCTTTCTTAAATTGATGAAAAGACCAATACAACTACTACCACTAATACTAATAATAATTAAATAAATATGACAGACAGTATGCTCACCTTCATTAGACGAGACAAGGATGGAAGCACATTGATTGGTGGGTATATCTGTACAGTTCAAAAAAGACAACTTTTAGTTTAAAAGTTTATAAGCTATTCACTGTCGATCTATCATTCCCCAACTTAATATGGTTCATTAATAAGAATCCAAGATGAGCATCCTTGATGGATGTAGAGCGTTCTATAATTTGGAAATGAACCAAGTCAGAATTAATGTTGATTTCTTCTATGTTATTCATAAAACTGTTCAATAATCAACTGAGCTATAGGCAGCAGTAGAGTTGAGAAGTATGCCCCCAAGTCACACCTTGATGAACCAAACATATACATTCAGCCTACTTCAAAACCATCAAAGCTATTGATTGAAAGATACTGAACATATAGTTCTTACTAGAAATTGCAAGCCACAAGCAAACTTTTCCCTACATGCAGTTCCTTATTCCCTAATATATGTATATGGCAGCTGGTGAGACTGAAAAGTTTGCATGCACGCCATTTTACAGCCTAGCACAATTTTGAAGTTAGATTTCCAGGCACCAAGCAAGCAAATTTGATGAGCTTAATAAATCTGCTCTGCAATCTTACTTGTCGATTGTGGAGCTGTCTGTCAATATAGATCTGCCCCTCTGTAATATATCCCGTTAGATCCGGAGTGGGATGTGTGATATCTGACCAACAATAAATCAAGTTCAGAAGTAGTGTAACTACTAAAGCTCAAAAGAGTGATATACTAATACGCCAGGCAGTTGAGAACGTGTGTTACCATCATTGGGCATGGTTAAAATTGGAATTTGTGTGATGGACCCCTTTCGTCCCTCAATTCGTCCAGCACGCTCATAGATTGTTGCCAAATCAGTATACATATACCCAGGATACCCACGCCTTCCTGGCACTTCCTCTCTTGCAGCAGATACCTATAGAAGCCATTAGTTTGTCTCATCCCAATAATCTCAGAAAGTACTTGAGAAATTGTTACAGTGAAACTTGACCAAGATGGTCAAAACAGAAGTTTTGTAATATAAATTTTGAAACACAATTTTTGGAAGCCTTTTATAGTCCAAAAAATTAATGCTGATCAAATAAAAAAATTCTACAAATTTAAGGAATCTTATTAGTGGGCAGAATCACCAAAAGATAGTATAAGAGGTTACAAACGTGATTATTCAATTTATATGTTGGCATATGCTGTTGAGTTGCGTCATGGACAGTGTAAGGTACAATTGTACATGATTACCTCACGAAGGGCATCAGCATAAGAACTCATATCTGTTAATATGACAAGAACATGCTTTCCACATTCATATGCCAAATATTCTGCAGTGGTCAGAGCAATCCGGGGAGTAATAATACGTTCAATTGTAGGGTCATTTGCCTGCACAAAGTGAATACCAGAAACAAATTATATAAATCCCAGAATTTCACCCTAATTTTAATAGTATAAAATTTCTAGTATGACAGTGCAAGAAATTGATTCAAGGAAGCAATTCCCACAAAAAGTTTGAAACCTAATTTTAGAAAATTACCAGATTTAGAAAAAGGGTCACTCTTTCCATTGATCCATTTTCCTCAAAATCACGTTTAAAAAACTGTGCTGTCTCCATGTTGACTCCCATAGCTGCAAACACAATGGCAAAATTGTCCTCTTCCTCATCCTGTAAAATTGTTGTCAGGCCAATGAGAATAATCTCATTATAAATTAAATCATCAAAGGGAATACAAAAAAAACAAAGGACAAATAATTCCAAATGACCACCTACCCAAGTACTGAAGTGAAAATAAACAAAAATATCTCACTAACACTTAATTCAAACCAGTTGGACTCAGGTAATTTTGGCAGTATTTTATCCGGTAAGAAGTTGTAACTTCACTTTGAACCACAGCATAGTGCATACACATTGGAATCCAGTTCTTAATCATTCCAAATAATTAAATTCAGTATCAAACAGTTACAACAAGAAGAAAAAAACACACACACAAAGCCTCCCGTGAAGCTCAACAAACAAGCCAAGCGTACGCCCCTATCACAACCACAACCACCCCCATCATCGACTGCATACCCCCTCTACTTCTCCTATATGTCTCGCTTCTATACATCTGACCTCCCCTTCACCTGAGTTTCTACCTAACTCCATCCTTTTCTGAATAAATTTTCAGCCCTTGGGGCCTTTTACAGAGAACAGGTCTTAAAAGCCCTCCATGTTGCCTTCTAAACTGGAGAGGCCTTTTGGCCATCTAGGAGAGCCCAAACCTGTCACCTTCCTCACTAACCCCGGCCCAATCTACAAGTGAAACAGAAAATGTAAATACTACCATTCGAGCAGCCCAAGCAAGACTGCAACCTGCCAAACTACTTTCCAGGCCCGGTTGGCCCGCATTTGAGCTCATTCATTGGCCCATCAAGCTTCAAACCCAATCCTTCCCCAAGCCTTTTTTTATTTAGTTTATCACAAGGCCTCAACACAATAATCGGCCATTTCCCCAGCAACAGAAAAGCTTCCATTCCTCAACCGGCCCACAATACCCAGTCTACACCATCTAACCCTTTCTTCTTCTACCACCTGTCCCCCATATATTATTATTCCTCCAAAATTCAAACGCCTGGACTTCTTCCCCTTTCAAGATCACTCTGCCACTTTCCCATTCCCAATAAACTATCTTCTACATGATCCACACGCTTTCGGAGCAAGAGCCTCCAGCTCCTCCTTCCACCTTCTTCCCAGACGACGACATCCTCAAACACCAAAACTGTCACAGAACTCCTCCATTTGCCCTAATTCTACACAGAAAGGTATGCCAAAGCCCACCAAACTCATTCCCACCTTAACCGCACCTGAATCTTCTCCTCCAACCTCTTTACGAACAACCTTGGCCCTCCAAACACTTCCATTCACCTAACTTACTAAACCATTGTGCCACCTCCATCCAACCCCCTAGCCCTTCCATCTCAGGTGAATTGACGTATTGACTCCTCCTTACAATCACGACACTCACACATAAATACCGACTCCCCTATTTGAGGGACTTCTAACCTCATCCACCTCGACCAGCCACCCATTTGAAGGAAGAAACCATGACCAGCCATTGATGAAGCCTCCTTCAGCATCAAAGTGACCCATTTTCTTTTCATTCTGCACCCAGCATCAACCCCTTATACTTGATCTCTCGACATCAAAACCATCAAGCCTCCTCCTTCACTGATCAAATCTAGGATTTCATCCTAGCCGCACCGCCACTCTCAAACTCCCATCTCATATCTTCACTTCAATCACTCATTGATAACAATGGCAGCTGTTGGTTAAACAGAAACTATCAGGGCTTTTTGAATGAAGGAGATCTAGGAGGTAAACAAGCCCCAGATCAAAGAAGAACCAACAAGGAGGTAATAGAATACAACAAACCAGAACAAAAAAAGGAGATCAAAGAAGAATGAAGCCCTCGACCATCAGTGATCGAAGCCGTTGGTAGATGAAGAACAAAACCCTAAAATTGAGAGAGATCAAACGCTAACAAAGCCTTGATTGACACCCTAAAACTGAAAGTAATAAAAAACCAAAAGATCGAAGACGAAATAATGAAAATTGAATGAAGTAGAAGAATTCGATCTCCCCCTTCTGTCATACTTGACATTTGCATTGAATTTATGTTAACTGATGTTTCCCACAAAATATTTGTGAAACTACATACGAGTATAACCAGAAAGCAGTCATCCCAACCAATTTTGGCTACATCTCCCACATTCAAGCAAGTGATCCCATATTAACTTAGCAGAACAAAGTCAATTTACTGACAGATTTTTGTCTAATCTATTGTGGAACAGCCATAGAGCATGCATAGAATTGTGATCTTCCAGCTTTCAGTAACTCATCACATCAAGGATGTTCAATACTGAATCATTAATAGATGCTGAACATATTGGTATGCCAACGATACCTCAAGAAGACTTTTAGTTTTTTCCAGCCGCTTTACCAACCCAGCCTGACGACATATTTGGGCAGCTATTTCATTATGGGGAAGACCAGCGGCAGAAAATAGTGGAATTTTCTGTCCTCTTGCAATTGAATTCATGACATCAACAGTTGAAATCCCTGTCTGTATCATCTCTTCAGGATATGTTCTTTCACTAGGGTTGATAGAACTCCCTGAAGAAAACAAGTGACAGATTGCATGATATACAAATAGGTTAAACAAAAATATGTAAAGACCATTTAAAAATCTAAATTCATTGGTTCCATACCACCACTTACCAGAAATATCCAAATAAGCCTCAGGCAAAATAGGAGGCCCATTATCAATGGGTTTACCAGAACCATTAAATATACGTCCAAGCATATCCAATGAAACAGGAGTTTTCAAGACCTGCAAACACGTTGCAACTAACTGATGTTTCTAGAGGAAATATTAGATACGGGGGGAAAAATCGATTAATAGCAACAGGTGAAAATGAGAGCACAGATCGTCCTCATTTTCAAGACCTGCAAACACGTTGCAACTAACTGATGTTTCTAGAGGAAATATTAGATACAGGGGTAAAAATCCATAAATTGCAACAGGTGAAAATGAGAGCACCGCTCGTCCTCATTCATTGAGGATGGGGAAAAAAAAAAAAAAAAAACTTTCACAAAAAAGCCGTACATAAGAAATTGATCCTATACTCCATGCCACAAATTAAAATATATAACCAAAATGCTGCTCACAAAATGTTTATTTATTTCATATTCTGAATAAAATACAAGGGCAAGTTCAACCTAAACTAGAAACTGATTCCTCAACTGATGATACATGGCACAAGAAGACTGCTTGTCTAAGCCTGCAGGTTGTGCCAGTCCTTCCATAGGTGAAGCAATTTACCTCCTAAACGGGGAGATGCAGTGTCTGATGATTTGCTAGCATTAACTTAAAACCGAAGATCAATGACAGCGGACAATTAGAAGGCACCCCAGCTACTAGGCATTAAAAATAAATGAAATTTCTTCAAGCAATATAAGATTTCACGTCTTGCATTCTATACATCACTGATCTCATGAACAATGATTTGTTGTAAATCATTTGCTTTGCCAGAAATATAACATTTATGAAGGAGAATCCATATCTAGATTTCAGAAATCAAATCAACTGTTTGCATTTGGCAGACTAAAAGATTCCCCAACTCAATCAGCCAGGCATGTTCATGAAGGCTAGGATTTAAGAAGTTATCCTTCAAAAATAAATTGGAAGTAAAAATGGTTGCTAATCCCAATTAATTTGTAAAATTATCACAAGTGATTTTACTTTTTAGTTACTACACATAATTGTTCAAGTAGTAAAGTTTTAACAGTAGAAGTGCAATTAAGAAAAATTCTATACCTCCCCTGTAAACTGCACAGTTGTGTACTTGTTATCAATTCCAGATGTTCCTTCAAAAACCTGGTCCAAACACAGCAGCACAATTATTAAATGCAATCACTTCCAAAATTTCTACAATAATGGAACAAACGTCAAGTGTAAGAGGGCATCCAACTGAAAGAAGTTTCCATGAGGACCATCCACCACAGCTCAATGGAAAGGGAAACAGAAAAAGAAAAAAACCATCTTCAGGAGCACAGTTATTGACACCATAATAAGGCACCGTGTAACCCTTCTTTCAAAGACAAACTGTTTCCCATACCTGGTTCCAGTCAAACAGGGTAAGACTTTACCAAGGGGTGGCTATACTCCACCAAAAGCAATATCTGAGACTGCCTCATCGAATTGGCAACTCTATGCCCCTAAAATGTACTTAGAATGGTTTGTTGTTTGAATTTTGGTATGCATCAGGACATGTTTTCTCAAAGCATATATGATAATCAGAACAAAAAAGATTGTAGAGGAAATGTTATGGGAAATATCAACTAGTTAATTATTATTAAATCAGCATCATCATAGAAATGGCTAGCCTGAGCATAGTTTTGGACCAGAGATACATTAAACTTTGGAATTCTATACACCAAAGGGGAGAGTAAGAACAAAGACAGGAGGTGCAAGTACAGGACATTGCTGCACACAATGGCATCTGTCAGAAAATGACTTCACTGGAAGATAATAAAATTTTGCATCAGTAGAAGAAAAGGCATACACAAGTATCAACTTAAGAAAGATGACCACAACGTCATAACCCAACTTTCAAGTCATAAGAATCTGCGAATCCTCTGGAAAATGTTTGATACTGAACAATGTGAAAGTGAAATGGTAATCACCTGAACAACAGCCTTCTCCCCGTCAACTTCTAGGACTTGACCACGTCGTGTTGTTCCATCTCCCAAACGAATATTGACAATCTCTTGGTACTTGGGTCCCTGAAGTGATTAAATAGAAAATGCTTGTTACATTTCATTCTGAATTAAAATATTATTTGACTCAGAGAGCATAAAATTCTACCGATGATAGAGGGAACAATACCCACCTTAACCTTTTCAAGGATGACCAGAGGTCCAGCAACTCCAGAGACAGTCCTATACTCTGCAAAACCATAAAGCAGTACAGGTCCATATCACTGTAATGGAGAACTCCAAGCCAAGAAAGGAGATTGCTTACATGGAAATGAAGGAGGTGGCTCACCTATGAAGCATGGGTACTTCGAAAAACATGTCGTACCCGTGCCGAGTACTTATTGGTGTATGGTACCTCATATGGTACTTCTACATATGTACTGGGTACACGAAGCACGTATCCAAATTTTTTTCTCTTAATTTTTGGCGTACTCAGACGTACTTAGTATACACCCAAGCCATACCATATCTCAATTGAAATAATATTTTCTTCTACCACAAAGATAAAACTCCTTTCACTAGACTTTTTTTTTTTTTTTTTTTATACTTAGCATGATTTTAAAATTAAACTATGATTTGTAAGTTATTTAATATATTAACATTTAATTTTTGATTTATACTTTTACTTTTGACATTTAATGTTAATTATAGGTTGTACCTTAATAAATTAAACCATTTAATTAATTTTTGCATTATCTAAATTAAAAAAAAAAAAAAATTTCAAGTGTACCAAACCGTACCAATACCTTATTTTTTAAAAATTTTACTGTATTGACGTACCCATATCGTATCAGTACTAGTACTCGTATCCGTACCCGTACCCATGCCCGTGCTTCATAGTGGCTCACTGTATGATATATATAGAGAGAGAGAGAGCAATCAAGTACAAGGGATAAGTGACTACTTCTGCCTAGGTTGACACTGTTAGGGGCAAAATTTCCTCTGATATGGAGCCAAAGGCATCTGTATAGAGGGGTGCTGCTACACGGTTTAGGTAGAACTCAACCCTAAAAGCTAGTTCAAGAGGTAAGGGTGACCTCACGCTTATATGCTTAACATTATTTTGGTACTCAGGCGATGTGGGACTTTACTTCACCACACCATATTCTACACTCAATAAACATTTAGGATTCACCGTTCACACATGCAAATGGGAAACATTTTCTATGCATGGGTACATCAAAATATTTTTTCAAAAAAAACACACAAAAAAATATTTCTCATGCAAGTTTGAGCACTAATACAAGAAACAGAAGCAAACATGCTTGAAAAAATATTACGCTGCCATCAAAACTCAAATATATATATATATATATTTGCTTTCTAACTATGTGGACGAAGTATTCAAACAACAATATCACTTCCCAACCACTAGAAAACAACACGGCTAAAAATGTTATATAGAATAGTTAATAGAACTAAAACACAATATTCTAGAAGAAGTAAGCATCTTCATTTAACTCTATCTTCGAGATTCTAAATTATTAAATACTTTCAAAGACATAAAATATTTAAAAAATATGCATTAATTATTTGAAGTTTATTTCTTTACAACTTCGAAGGCAAGTACTAGAGAATGAGACGCCAACATCATCCACTGTTTGCCATCTAGGCTTAAATGCCACTCATTTGACACCCTTAATTTGCAGTAGCTCACGAATCCTGATAAATTCTACCATCTTTTTTCCTTTCTTTCCAGTTGTACGGACACCCCAAGAACTTTTCTTTATCACCAACTAGTACTATATATATATATATATATATATGTGTGTGTGTGTGTATATATATCTCACAGAAAGATTTTATCTTACCAATGTGCCACAGCATAAAGCGAAACAACACTTCATTGCAAACTAAAGAAACCTGTATCCTACCTACCTCAATATCGCCAAATTTACATCCAATCTTGATTCTTCTGTCAACATCCTCACCTACTTTTTCATTGTGGCCAATTACTTTAAAATGTACCAACTAGGCAAAAAAAAATCCAACTCTAAAACCCTTGTCAACTGTTTATCCACAATCCATTAGATACTTAACTTGATTTTCAGCACCAAAATAGAACATTTCAATTTTTCACACACAGCATCATTAATTTAAGATCAAAATCAATATATATATATGTGTGTGTGTGTGTGAAACTTATACATTGAAGACCTTACCCATGCCGATCTCCGGGGCTCCTTCGTCCATGTCGAAATTCGGTGCGCCCATAATCAACCTGAATGCACAACGAAGTTTGAAGCAAAATCATCAACTGAAATGCAAGCTACGGCAAACTAAAAGGAGAGAGACGATCGAATGAGCGAGCAATTGAGGTTTAGCTAGTGGTGGGTTTGTGTATATATGTACGTGGATATGTAATGTAAGCATAGAGTGATCAAATCGAAATAAAAGAACTGGAAATTGGAGAGGAGATCTGGAAAAAAGGAACCAACCTTTTTTTGATCTGAGATGGAATGTGAGAGAGAGAGAGAGAGAGACAGATGGGCAGAAGAAAAACGGAATTCAGATCTAATGGTGGAGATGGAAATATCAAAATATTATTTTATTAAAAATGTTAAAGTTTCCAAAAATTTTATCAAATGTTCACATGGTGTGAGACCCACATATGAGATCCATATTGTGTGGATCCCACACCACATTTAGTAAAATTTTTGATAAAATATTAAGAATTTCTAGCATTATTCTTATTTTATTGACACGTTTTAAATGCTAGGGAAAAATTATTTATAAGTTTTATTTGAAAGAATTATTAAAAGGTGAACTGTTATGAATATGTTTTTACAGTTTGAAATTTTATTTAAAAAGAAATGTGTTTTATAAGATTTTATAAGTTATAAATGAATGGTATTAGTATATTATTATATTTTTAATTTATTTTTATATTGTATCTTAGTTTTTCATTTATCTTATCACGTTTGGGAATATTTTTAAGAAAAGCAAGTTTACATGCAAAAATTGTGTGAGTTTTTTTTCGCATTGATCACGGTATTCTAGTGCATATTCAAAATGCTGCTTAAATGGATGTGGATATGGTCAATGATATGATGAAATTTGAGGGTTGTGTATTGATTCCTTCGACAGATTTTGACTCCAATCGATTGAGAATAAGAGATTTTTTTTTTTTTTTTACGGAAGGGTGGTGTTGTTTGTTAAAGTGTGGATTGTTCATCTTTAATAAGGCATTGACAATCTATTACACTCATTGAGGCCAATGTTCTAATTGAATATGTGTATTTGACATTGCGATGGTTGATGCGTTTTGATATATTCGATGTATGGGTTCAAGGGTTAGGTTAGTAGTATTTGGTTTTGGTTGTTAATTGAATATTGAATGTGAATCACGTCATAAAATTGCAATTGTACATTGAGACCTGAATGATTGTGTTACACTGCATGTTACATTTAGTATGTAATGTTAATCCACATACACCATGTAGTATATTACATTTGTGTGTTTGTTCTATTGTATATATATTTGAATTTGCATCATGTCTTTATTGTAATTAGTGTTTCGACCTCGCTACGTAGCTCGAAAGAGTTTGGCTCGAATTTGGCTCGACACCAAAACAACGTCGTTTTGGTGTCTTCTTTTTTTTTTTCCTGTGTTTTTGTTGCAAAAGGAAGAAGAAAAAGAAGGCTGGAGAAGAAGAGAAGGAGAAGAGAAGGAAGGAGGAGGAAGGGGGAGGAGGACTGGAAGGGGCATAATCACAGGGGGAGGAGGAGGCGGAGGCGGGGTCGGAGGCGACGGTCGTGGTGCTGCGACGATCTCTGGTGCTGCGACGATCGGCGGCGGCGAGGCGACGACGGTAGTGCTGCGACGATCTCCTCTCTTCCTCTCTCTTTCTCCCTCTCTCCTCCTCTTTCTCTTCTCCTCTCTTCTTCCTCTCTTCTCTCCATCTTTCTCCTCTGTCTCTGTCTTCGAATTCGAATTCGAGCCAAAATCGGGCCACTTTTTTCGAGCTACCACTCATTTTCGTTAGTGTTTACATACATGTCACAGTACGTTGTTGTAACATGCCCGAAGGGTACCCATACGCGTTAATAAGTTTAGACCCTTGATTTCTTTGATCTAGTTTCACGAGTGTAATGTGAAACATAGATAAAAGTCCATATTTGGTAGCTTTTATAGAAAATCCATTTTATTACAAAACCTTTACCAAAAATTGACTACATCACCAGATCTCAGAGTCGCCACCTAATGTTTTGGGAAAATTAGGGAACCCGTGACTTGTGCCAAGACCACTATTTGTCATAACCAAGGATGCTTGGCTCAGAACTTTAGGTATAAGAGGGAAAGGTCTTTGATTGAGCACACTCGCTCACCCAATCAAAGATCGGCCTCTACTAAATCATGATATGCGTTTAATTTCCTTTATATATTTATATTCTGACTACTTGATAAATCCTAAAATTTCTAATATGAAGCAAACAAGTATAGATTATGTCATTCATTTTGGAACAATCTAATTTCACTTTATTTTGAAAAAAATTTGAGTTTACAAATATGAAAACATCAACATCATTCCAAATTAAGCAACATAACCTCCATCCACCGGCATTCATACAATTATATCAAATAAGCAAGTAGCCATATGGTAGAATGCTAAACATAGTAACAAAAACACACATAAGCAAAATACTAAAGCATAAAAACTTACGTATTTACCGACGTCCCACGAACAGCTTCGAAACAAAGTTAGTAAAATATGCATGATCTTAAATACAAAATCCTAATGCAATTTACTCATGAAACGCAACTAAAGATTCGGCTTTTAATATATGAAATGTAAATCATCTCAAGAATATGAGGCAAAGCACATAATCACACATAAGAATTAATTAAATCTATAAATGCAAACTTTGCCAAATCAAGATGCTTAAAACATGGATGCAAAACATGGATATGATTAAAAATAAACAACAATGATAGGTGGCCCGAAAAATCATGGCTCAAATGACTTGAAACACCCAAAACGACAACGACGTCGTTTTGGGTATAAAACAACGTTGTTTTGACACATTCGAGCCATTCGAACCACAAAAATTTGGGCCACCAAACATTTTCCAAAAATAAAATATGATGCATATTCACAAAAGAAAGTAAGTAAAAAAAATGGGATAAAGAGAAACAGGGCGAGAAATTATTACAATACTTTGAATAAATAATTACAAACCGAATGAGAGAGGAAGGAGGAAAATTATACAATCAAAATAATAATCCTCACAAAACTGTCAAATGAAAAGAAAATAAAGCTTCATGTGCCTTGGAGACCACCGGAAATTGGTATGCTCAACACTAGAAGACTACTTTGTTTCGTCCAAAATAAGCTAATTGGCCGACCAACTAGGCTTAGCAAAACCTGTCTTGTTGCAACACTGAGAAAATAACAAATAAGGAATATATAGGTGGTTCAACTAACCACTTCTAATTAGATTACAACAAAACTAATATACAACTTAAAACAATAAAATGATTATAAGATAGAAAGTGTGCTTCTTGTTAAATTACAGCAAAACAATATTAAACAAAAGTAAGAAAATGAATTTGAGATATAAAACGCAAGATAATAAAAGAATTGAAAATTCACCTTCCAAAGAAAGATTGAATTTCTTGATTTCCTAACTTCTCTTGATTACTCTCAAGGTTGTGAATTATGTTCTCAAACCTTAATTCAAGAGCTTGAAATTTGAGCTAGAATGATGGTTTTGAACAAGTGTATAATCACTCTTTAATCTTCTTTAGCTTGGCAAGAATACTGTCATGACCCAAACCTGCCCCTAAAAGTTTGGCGTCGTAACCAGCAAGTAATTCGATATTACGAAAAGTCTTCCTGTACAATAAAAAATAATCAAGGCTAACGGAAGCAATATACAAAAATACCAATGGTCCAATGAGCTATGCATTTATATGAACAAACATGTACACATATAAACGTTAATTTACCCAAATAACGACACAAACTTATAACGAAATATCTTATACAAAACATATGTACGTATCGAAAGTGAATATCACGATCAAAAGCTTGACAACGACCTTCCATGCCTAGCCCCAACTCGGAGGCATTCAAAACAACTTGGTAGGTTTTAAAACGGTGGCTCGAGCTAAAGACCCCTTTTAAACTTGTCCTCCAGAATGCTCACATATACATATACATAAAAACAGTGAGTTAAAGCCTAGTAAATAACATTAAAGTAAAGGGGTTAGTGAACGAATTCCAAATATAACATATCCGTAAAACATATCATGACACAATCATTTATATCAGTCTCATATCAGAACATAACATAATGGTACATCCCACAGAACATATCACATATCGTCTTCCGACTAGAATAATCGGTTCCGGATACCGATTAAATATATATCACCACAATGAAGTGGCTAACAAGATCTCGTATCGCATATGTGTCATGGATCCGCATTTACACGTCATCCCCCATGACTTGGGACTATCTGTGGATGCCATAGTAGATTCGCAAACCAGATATTCGTTCACATAATTGAAATTCACATTTTAGAAACATCTCATATCATATAGCATTTCATACAACATTTCAAGTACAGCACATATCAACATATCTTTACAGAAATGTTACTCAAAGTGGGCTCCCTGTCGTAGTTGGTCGATCCTAACTCGTGACCTACAATGACAATGCACACAACACAATACATGTTTTATTAGTACACATTCGTTTCATATTCGTTCGGTTATTCCTATTTTTTCTTTAACCTTTCTCATGCTTATGATATGCAAATGGATGTATATTACATGTGAAAACCATGTAAATGAAGGTCCGGAAGTCAAAAAACGGAAAGAAAATAAAATTGGAAAATTTGCCATGTTTAGTCGCACGTACGGTGGCCTTGGTCGCATGAGTGGTTGAACTTCAGAATCGAATTTTAGCCAAAACAAGGTTGGCAGCTCAAGCGGTCTGGGTACATTTTTAGTCCGAAAATCTGCTTTTGAATGAAACCTCATTCTTTCCAAAATCAAACTTCACTTCCATGTATTTTAAAACAAAACCCAATTCCCAATCAAGCAACCAAAAATCATGAATTAAATGTCAAAACCTAAACATTAAAGCTCTAACTCAAGCTTTCATGGAGAAATTTCTTTCAAATCTTAGAAGCCATGCAAGAAAACAAGTTTATGAACATGAATTACATGATTTGATGTCATGTATGCAAAGTTAAGAGCCAATTTCCTTCAATTCTTGCCATGTGTGCTCATATATGCTTCCTAGGTCAAAATACAACACCACACCCTCAATTAAACATGAAGTCCTCCTATCTTAACTTAATGCTCATGTATGTCTTAGCTCCATGTCAAGAAATTAGAAAGAAATTCTTACCTTTGAGTGTTGATCTTTGAAGCTACTTTGATTTCCCATTTGTTCTCTTTTTTCTCTTCTAAGTCTCTAGAACTCTCTCTCTCTCTCTCTCTCCAGATTTTTCTTCTCATTTTTGTTGACTCAAATGAGCTCATATCTCATATATACATAAATATATATTTTTAAACTGAATCAAGTAGTGAAAGCCAAACATGACTTAGCGAATCAGACGAAATCAATTTTTAATTAAGCTTCCAAAATGGCTCTAAAAATTCTCATTAGCATATTCATGTACTCAATTTCGATTTCTAAACTCATTAAGGTCGTTAATTTCAGTTCCGAAGTAGTAACCCCAACAGATATTGTTTCAATTCAGACAGATATTCTCAAATTAATTCATGTTAAAGCATAATTAAATAAAGATAAATGTGACACGTATTTTGGGGCCATTACAAATACTCTCTCTTTGATCAAAGTTTTAGAACTTAGTTCTTGAGTGGTTTTTTCAAGGAAATATGAAATGTATAAAGATAAGGTAACTTCACTTTTTTGACAAGGCAATTCTCTTGTTTTCAAAGCTTTCTTTTCTTTCTCAAACGTTAATTCAAAAACATTCTCTCTGCACTTATTCTCTTAAATTCATCTCCCCAAATTCAAGATTTGAGCTCTCCTTACATAGGCAATGCAAGTAGAGTAATGGTAGAAGACAAAGTGGAGAACTAATGAAGCATTTAGGGAAGATAATGGAACTAATAGAGCACAAATGGAGTTAATGGAAGACAAATATGGAGCATTACCCTCAATGGATCAAGCATTAGACAATGGGCATAGAATATACATGCATTCAACGCATGAATGGGTTAAAAAATGGAGTTATGAAGTCCCCTACCCGAACCAACAAAAATCTGGGCAAATTTGTCACTAGGTGGTCCATCGGCCAGAGAGAATGTTGGCTATTTTGCTCCAGTTCAGTCCAGCTTTGCTCTGGTGCTGATGAGACCTAAACACTTGGCCTAAATAGGCTTAGGGTGGAGAATAAAGGTCAAATTTCATCTTTTTTACTGAGGATTTTGTGAAAAACACATTCTTATTTTTATCATCGGGTAATCAAAAGAAAGCGTTAAAGTCTTAGGATCGGTCAAAATTGGGTGTCTACAGTTGTGCAAAATTATTGGGGATTTGGGTTTGTAATTGAATGTGAATTGAATCTCATCGCTCGATGTTGTGTTACATTGGGTTGGGGGTGATGGTGGTTCAATACATTGGTTGGATTGGGATATTAAATGTTATATTTAGAAGGTCATAATTCACCAGTGGAGTATTGGAATATCACGTTGGGCTTGGAATGAGAAGCATATAGGAATGTCATGGTGGGTTTGGAATGTTACATGTTACATTTACGTTGGATTTGAGATGAGAAATATATGAGAATGTCACGTTAAGTTTGGAAATATCATATTAGGTTTGGGAATGTTAAATGTTACATTTATGTTTTGAATTCAAATTTCCAACCATATAGATATGATCACAATCTATGGTAACATTGGATTTCCTATATATGGTATTGCCATTAATCAAGTTATTTTGAATTTCAGAAGCATATGGGAATGTCACGTTGGGTTTGGAAATATCACGTTGGATTTGGGATGTTACATGCTCTATTTTTTAATTTCAAATTTTCAACTATATAGATATGATCACAATCTATGGTAGCATTGAATTTTTCATATATGGTATTACCATTAATTATGTTATTTTGAATTTCAAATTTCTAACCATATAAATATAATCATAATCTATGATGACATTGGATTATTCATATATGGTATTATCATTAATCAGGTTATTAATTAATTAAGATTAAGGTAGATGTGCCTACAAAAAAATCACAGAACCTATTGAGTTAATAACTTTTTTTATAAGTCCATATCTTGTAAAAGTTTTTCAAATAAGACTTATAAATAATTTACCCTAAATGTTACAGTAAAATAATTTTTTTTTTTTATAAAGAAAAATAATTATTAGTATCTTTTTGGCGTAAAAAATACTTGGGTCATATTTGATTTGATTTTCAAAAATTTATTTCATAATTTTTTTTTAAATAAAAAAATAACTTTTTGAACACAAATAAATTTTTAAAAAAATACTTATTATTTTTATATAATTTTAATTTTTTATAATAAAAATATATTTTTGATATTTATTTTTATTAAATTATTTTGAATTTTTTATAAAAAAAATTCAAAAAATCGTTTGAGAAACACACACAAACAAAACAGGCCTTCACGTTTCTTTATTAAACAATGTTTACGCACACACATACATCGATATATTCGGATCCATGATACAGTGTCGTTGTGTCTATTTTTTTTTTAAAAAAAAAGTGAATGTCATATCATTAATAATTGTTTTAGATCATTACTTTTAGTAATTTCTATCATTGTCCATATATATATATATAATAGGAGGAAAAATTTAAAATATATGAAATTAAAAGAAATAATAAAAAATAACAAAAATAAAATTTTATTATAATTTTATTTATAAAAATTAAAAATTGAAACTAATCTACTAAAAATTGAGTGTGAATATACTCAAAAAGACAACCAAATAAAATATAAGGTTAATTGCACTTTTACCCCTTAAATTATATGTGTTTTGTCTGTTTAATCCCTTAACTATTGATTGGGTTTATGTAATCTCTAAACTTTTAAGGAAGTATGTCTGTCTATTCAAATTTGTGTTTGCCGTCCAAATTATTAACAGAATAGACTTGCACGTGCCACATGATACGAAAGGCTACTACTAAGGTCAAAATAGACATTTCATCGTCCACAGCATGTGCCTTACACATGAGCTATATCCTCTTTCTAACCCTCTTCACCGATCAAATCCACACACTCGTCACTCACTCTCCCGTGCTTGTTGACTCATGGATCTCTAAAATCACAGTCATCCATCGTCCCTGACTCCACTGTCTCATCCCAGTCCCGAAGATCTGATGATCGACGAGTTCATCTGTGAAGTTTTGAAGATCCGCTCCTCCGTCATGCCTTTGCTGATTCGAGAGGATCCGAGAGCTGGACATCGAGCTCCCTCTAGTGATTTGAGATTGGAGAAGGAGACAGTGATCAAGTAGAGGGTGGAGCTCAATAAGATCTTAAGGAACTACATTATTCTTGAGTTCAATCATGGCGGTGGCAGTGTGGATTTGAGGGGAGGAGAAGGGTGGTCTTGGTCGTCCATAGCAGACCTAGTAGAGGACCCAAGGTATAGAACTCAACAATCTGACCCAACAGCATATCCGAACATCCAAGCTAGCCTACGACTCTCTCTCTCTCTCTCTCTCTCTCTCTCTCTCTCTCTCTCGTGTTGTTGATGATAATTTCAAGAATTTGAGTCTGATGAATGAAGGTAATCGGAGGATTTTTGTTTTGAATTGTTGATTTTGATCGGTTGCTTCGCTTTTGTCTCATTTGGTGGAAGATATCTCTGTTTTGTTATATATACGAATGTATTGAGGATGAAATATCCATTTTGACCTTCGTAGCAGCTTTTCTTATCACTTGAAATTAGAACCGTGTAAAATGTCGCCTGATCCGCTAAAATCACACTGATCCGCATCGCTTTAACCGTTAACCTCGGTTTAAATTTTATAATTTATAATCCGCCAATCGATTCGCTCCGCTATAGTTAATACATATATATTTTTTACCCTCCAATAAAATATTAATGTAAAAATGAGTGTGTGAGAGATTTAAAATATGAAATTTATTATAAATTAGTAATTAAATATATGAAACATATTATGTAAAATTACTTTATGTTATATATACGGGGAGCAAATATGACGACAAGCCCGTACTCCTTTCTTCCGAGCTCCGTCGATGTTTGATCACCTGCGAGCAAGTAACGGTGAGCTACCCGGCGGTGTGTGGCCGGAAAAACCCTCCGACGGTCAAGTTAGCACACACCTTAGGATGTATAGAGAGAAGGGAGAGAGAGTTTGGGTGTAAGAATTCCTTACAGAGATGTTCGTGTTTTCCGTATGGGGGGCGCAGACATGCTTATATACCCTCTGCGCCCCATATCTACTCTCAGTCATCTCCTGACGCGTGGCTCCACTATCCCATCTGTCAGCATACACCTTGCCGATCATCACCTAATCTCAACTGCCCGCCCACTCAGCAGGAGCTCAGCGGCCGAGCCGCCCCATCTGTTGCTATGCCGTACCGTACTACAAACCCAATCACTTCACCGGCTAAGACCAAAGAGGACCGGGCTAGACAGCATCTCGGCAAAGCCTGGACCGAGGCACCTCCTGTGGTCGGCCTCTCTGCCGGTCAACCAGTTATCTTGGCTGATCACGCCTTCCCGGGCGCCGGTCACTCAGCTTGTCCGGCTTCGGCCATCCCCTGACCGAGCAACTCGGTCTGACCGAGCACTTCCTCGCCGAGCAGCCTCTTCACAGTCTGGGGCAGCACACACTTGGCCCAAATTCTGCCCGGCTGGCAGCCCATCTACGGGCGGATAATTGATCATCTCGGCCCCATGCGCCATTGGGCTCTCAGCCTGCTCGGCCGTTACCTCGGCCCAATTCCAGATCATAAATTTCCCTCTCAATTGCCCCTTAATTCCGTCCGCGAAAGCGTGACTGGGATTACTCACTTCGACCGAGATGACGCTTCTCCGGTTTCTAAGATGCCAAAGCTTCACCGGGCTAATCTGCAATCCTGCCCGGTCATGTTCCTCGGCTTACATCATTTTCCTCGAAAGTAGCTTGGTTGGCTCTTCGTTTCTTCAACCCATCGCTTCAGTCCTGACGTAGCCATAAATGGGGACACGTGGCGAGCTCCCATTGGTCATCGAGAAGCCAACCCGCCATTTTTGCCAGAATTTGAATTTGGGCGGCCTCTCACTGGTATATACATACAGGACCTCCAAACTTCATCTCCTCTTACTGCTAGTCCGTCTCTCAACTCCAGAGCTCTTGCGTCCTTGCCTTT
This sequence comes from Camellia sinensis, assembly GCF_055761805.1. Taxonomy (NCBI): domain Eukaryota; kingdom Viridiplantae; phylum Streptophyta; class Magnoliopsida; order Ericales; family Theaceae; genus Camellia; species Camellia sinensis. The sequence goes on from NC_138965.1 coordinate 10,411,330, forward strand.
GATCCGTCTGCCATTCTTCGTGCTCGAGGGACTCGACCCTGCCCTTCACTGGTAAGTCCTTCTACCTCTATTTTGTTGTTATTTTCTTTCATATTACACACATTAGGGTACAAAAACGTAGTTCTTAGGGCATAGGTCGTAGAATCCGTACCTAACCTCCCATTGTTCTTGGTGTTCTTCATCTTCATGAAGAACACTGAAAAACTGGGGCTAACTGGGCTCCTGGTCTTCTTTTGATCTAAAAAACCAATCAAACCGAGCAAATAACAAGTTTGTCTCAACCTTAGCAAAAAACCGAGATCATAAAAGGACTTGGTCGCTCAACCGGGCTAACATCTGGTCTGCTTGGGTGACCGGGCTCCTTAATTAGATTAGACAACCGAGGTGGTTTGGCACTCTAAATGACCGAGCTAAAGTCCAGCTCCTTTTGCGCGACCGCGTTCGCACTTACACTTGCCATCCTTTTCCTGCAGAGTCCAAGGGGACCACTGTCGTTCCTGAGTCACTCAGAACCGAGCAGCGACCAATTACCTCAGTGCCAAACCCTTCGACCGGGCTATAACAAGCCGGCTAGAAATGGGGAAATTCCGCTTCCTAGTGGATACTCCGGCTGCGCTGGCTGCGTTCAGGGAGGAGTACGGCGTCCCGGCCGATGTCCACCTGGAGCTCGCAGAAGAGGAGACCACACCTTGGGGTAGGGAGGAGTGCCCCTTCACCGTGCTGTCCATCGTTGAGGGGGGCCTTCGTTTCCCACTCAATCCATTGATAACCGAGTTCTTGCGCCGAATCGGGCTGGCACCCACCCAAGTGTCCACTAATACTTACCGGATAATAAACGGTGTGCACGAGCTAAACAACCGGTTAGGTATAAACCTAGGTTTAGCCGAGATCCTACGCCAATACACCCTGGGCCACACCGGCGACAGTCTCGCCTATTACCTGAAGATTCGACCGGGCAGAGAGAAAATCGTAACCGGCACACCAGACAAGGATCTTCACGACGATGATTTCTTCTGGGTGTCTGGTAACTACGAGACAGCCGAGGTACCGGGCTGGATGATTAGCAAAAATTTTGGGAGCACATGTAAGCCGCGCAAATTATCCCGGTTTATACACTTTCTTGATGTTTCTGTAGTTTAATCATTCTCTTGTTTCTTTTGCAGCCATCTAAGCCTTGCAAGCCAACTACAATTTCCCCAACGTAGAGGCAATCAGGACCGCGCTTCGCTACCGCGACCGAGATTGTAACCAACTGCTCGGCTACAGTCCCACATATAGATACTCCGCTCCCCGCCGGAGTAAAGTAACTGACTTCCTCCGAGCTCCAACACCTCCACCGGATCCTACTCTGCCAGACGTTCCCCTCATTCGCCTGACCGAGGAACAAGAAATGGCCAAGCGTAGCAGAATCAAGAACCTGCTCACCGCCACATCCACCGAGGTGCCGAGCGTTGTAACTCGGTCTCCAGCCGCCGGTCAATCCAGTGGTGCAGTGGTCGCCCTTGCCTCTCAATCCGCCGGGAAATCCAGCCGAGAACCCTCTAAGCGGTGCGCCGGAAAAAGAGCTCGGGTGGACCCATCCGCCGAGTTAGTCGCCGAGCTAACTACCGAGCATCCAACTGACGCCTCCGCCCCAGTACCGGCCTGGCGCCCCCAGTTGAAGCACCGGGGTCAAGACATCCCGGCGACGGCTTCGATCAAGGCTGACAAAGAGTATCTACTCGCCTTTGATCTGTCAAAAGCTCTGCTGCTACCGAGCGATGTGGTCGATAGCGACCACGTCCCTGACACTCGGTTGGTCAAGTCGTCAGTGAAGTCTATGGCCAGGGTAAGTCAATGCAGCTCTGAAAATTTTCCCAAGTGTTTGCCCGGTTCCGTTTCTAATCAAGTTTGCTTTGCTTTTGTTTTTTTTTTGTTTTTGTTTTTTTTTTTTTTTTTTTTTGTTTTTTTTCAGTCCATTCAAAAACAACACCTGGTTTTGGAGCGCATCCACCGGCTTAGGCAAAAGGCAAACGACACAGCCAGCCAGGTTGAGAGCCTTCAAGTCGAGCTCGGCCGGGCTAAGGCTTCCCTTGAGATGGCCAATACTGATAATAACAGGCTGCTCGGTCAGCTGAATGCGGCCGAGAAAAAACAAAATGAGCTCCAGACCGAGGTGGACACCCTCAAGAAGTCGAAAAAGAAAGCTTGCCGGGCTGCCAATAACGCGGGTTTCAACGAGGCCGAGCAGAGCTACAAGAAGCAAGTCTTTGCAACACAAGACATATACTTCAAGGCTGGCTGGAAATCCGCTTGCGAACACCTCGGCCAAGGCTCTGACACCGACGTATTTGCCAACCCTCCTCCAGCTTCGCTACCGGTCTACCTCGTGCCTTATGCAAACGACGTCTTCAGCGCTTTGCAGGCTGAGGCCGAGGAAGGACTTGAAGAAGGAGACGGGGAGACAGATTCTGAGGAAGAAGAGGCCGAGGTGCAGGAGCAGCCCGGCAATGAGGAGCCCGGTGCCCAAGATGCCAGTCCAACAATTAACCTGGATGCCGGCGAGGACGAATTCACCCATTTATCCCCCTTAGTTTAGTTTTCTTTTCTTGTATTTTTGCTTTGAACACTTTTGATGTAACCGGGCTCTGTCCCCACCTTTTGTAAGGGTTTTCTTATTAATGAAAAAGCCAAATTTTGCCAAGTGTTTGCGCGGTTGCAATCAATTCCATTTTCAGCAAAGCATCTCGGTATTAGTCATTGTTTGAATAGCACCTCGTCGACCGGAACTCATAACCCGGTTGATGTACTTAAGTTGGACACAACAAATTCATGAACCGAAATAACCATCTCGGTTGTAACAAAGTTGAACAAATCGACACTTCCAACCGGATTAGATCATCTTGGTTGGGAATCCAAAGTTGGACAAAACACCAACCCTTCCAACCGGAGTACATCATCTCGGTTGGGAGTCTAAAGTTGTACAAAACACCAACTCTTCCAACCGGAGTACATCATCTCGGTTGGGAATTTAAAGTTGGACAAAACACCAGCTCTTCCAACCGGAGTACATCATCTCGGTTGGAAATCTAAAGTTGGACAAAACACCAACTCTTCCAACCGGAGTACATCATCTCGGTTGGGAATCTAAAGTTGGACAAAACACCAACTCTTCCAACCGGAGTACATCATCTCGGTTGGGAATCTAAAGTTGGACAAAACACCAACTCTTCCAACCGGAATACATCATCACGGTCCGTAATATTAAAACAAAAGTCCAAGTGCTAAAGCAAAATTACTTCTATAAATTGACAAAAAGAATTACATGTTGTGGTGCAAGCCAAAAAATTTCTTTGCACAAGAAAAGAAAGCAGAAGCTCAAAAATAATACAGTTTCAAGTTGGCCGCATTCCATGGCCGGGGTATTGCTCTTCCCTCTAAATCCTCCAAGTGGTAAGCCCCCTTGCCCGCCAGACCAGTGATCTTGTAGGGTCCTTCCCAATTTGCCCCTAGTTTGCCTTCTCCTGGCACCAGGGTGTTGCCCATAATCTTCCTCAAAACCCAATCACCAACCTTGAACGATCTGGGGTGCACCGTCTTGTTATACTTCTTTGAGAGCTCCTGTTGGTAGGCGGCCACATGGATGAGGGCCTTCTCCCAATGCTCGTCCACTAGGTCCAGCTCCAAGGCAATTGCCTCGGTGTTCAGCTCGAGCTCAAAACTCTCGCTTCTGAGGGTGGGCATTTCAACTTCCAAGGGTATAACCGCCTCCATGCCGTAAGCCAAAGCAAATGGAGTTTCCCCGGTAGAATGTCGCGGGGTTGTTCGGTATGCCCAAAAGACGCTAGGTAATTCTTCAGCCCATTTGCCCTTGGCCTTTTCCAGCCGTTTCTTCAACCCATCCAGTATAGTCTTGTTCGATGCTTCGGCTTGACCATTGGACTGCGGGTAAGCCGGGGTGGAGTTGTAGAATTCTATCTTCAAATCTTCACAAAATCCTCTGAATAGGCGACCGTCAAACTGGGTGCCGTTGTCAGAGATCAAAATCTTGGGGACGCCAAACCGCGTGACTACGTTCTGCCAGACAAACCGCTTCACGTCCTTCTCTTTAATGGTGGCCAAGGGCTCAGCTTCAATCCACTTTGTGAAGTAATCTGTGGCCGCGATGAAGAATTTCCGGTTGCCTGGTGCTGTTGGCAGTGGTCCCACTATATCTAGCCCCCACATGGCGAAGGGCCAAGGACTGGTGAGGGGAAGAAGTTCCCTGGTAGGCTGGTGGATCTGATGGGCGAATTTCTGGCATTTTTCGCACTTGCGGACATATTTTTGTGCGTCGGCCTGCATGCACGGCCACCAGTATCCCTGCGAAATAGCCCGGTAGGCCAAGGACCTGCCTCCTATGTGGCTGCCACAAATGCCTTCATGAATTTTGTACAAGAAGGCCTCCACACTGCTCGGGTGCACGCACTTTAAATAAGGACCAGTGAAGGACTTCTTATATAACGCGCCAGATGAAGAGAGCCAAAACCGCTCCGACTTCACCCGGATTTTGTGTGCTTCTTTCTTGTCAGTCGGAAGAGTCCGGTCTCGGAGGAACAAGATCAAGGGGTCCATCCAGGAAGGACCTAGCGCGGCGCAGAGTACATCCGTCTGCCCGGCGTCTTCAATGCTTAGCCGCCGAAGAAAGTCAATTAACAAGGGATGTGGAGATCTTCTGTCCACCATGGAGGCGAGGCCGGCCAGCTCATCAGCTCGGCTGTTTTCTTCACGACCAATTTGTTGGACTCTGATTGCCTCAAACTGCTTGATATGCTCTCTGACCAGAGCTTGGTACTTCGCCATTCTGTCGTCCTTTGCTTCGTAAATCCCAGAGACTTGGTTAACCACAAGCTGGGAATCACTGTACACCAGAAGCTCGGCAGCCTTCATTTAAATTGCACTTTTTAGCCCGGCAAGAAGGGCCTCGTACTCAGCCTCGTTGTTAGATACCGGGAAGCCAAGCGTGATTGAATATTCAATGGTCAGGCCATCCGGGGAGATAAGAACGATACCTAGGCCGGCACCATAACGGTTGGACGCTCCATCTACAAAAAGCTTCCACATTTCCCCCACAAAAAGCTTCCAGCAGTCTGATGGGTCCTGAGAGTAGCGAAGGGCAATGGGATCACAACTGCTCGGCTGTGCGGTTTCAAGTTCTGTGACGACCGGTTCCAATTCAGTCCCTATTGGTGATTCGGCACCGGACTCAGCAAGTTGAACTGTAGTGCTCAAGTCCGTAGGCGAATCACCAAGTTGCGGTGTCAAGCCAGCCGCAGGGGTCTGAGTTGTGTGGTTCAATTTCTTCCCCCCTTGGTGATGCGGGACCGGACAGAGCGGATGGGTCGGGAAGACTCAATTCTGTCATCGCATCTCCGGGTGGTAAAACCGCGCAAACTGAGGGTGCTTCAATGGTGCGCGCAAACTCCGCGCCGTTACCTATTCTAACAGGCTGTACCTCGGTGGTGCTTGCGCGCATCTCATCATCTGCCCCGGTAATATCGACCGGGCATACCGGATGAGTGCCTGGTGAGAACTCGGCGACGAAATCTGCCAAGGTCTGGGCTTTGATAGCGGTGCGCGGCTGGAACTTCACATCAAACTGTCCCAGCTCGACCGTCCACTTAAGAACACGGCCTGAAAAATTTGCCCATTCAAACAAGGCCTTGAGGGGAAACTCGGTCAGCACGACGATGGTATGGGCGTGAAAATAATGCGCCAACTTCCTTGCAGCCATCATCAATGCCAACGCAAGCTTTTCCAGCGGCAGGTACCTCGCCTCAGCCGGCAGCAGGGTCTTACTGACATAAAAAATTGGGAGGTGCTTGATTCCTTCAGCGCGGACTAGCACCGCACTGATTGCGTGCTGGGAGACGGCGAGGTAAAGGTAGAGTTCCTCTCCCGGCTCTGGTGTAACCAACAATGGCGGAGAAGACAGATACTCCTTGAGCTCAGCCAAAGCTCGGTCACATTCTTCGTCCCACGAGAACTTTGACTTCAACGCGTGAAAGAAAGGGCGACAGCGATCTGATGACCGGCTTATAAACCGATTAAGCGCAGCGGCCATCCCGGCCAGATGCTGCACGTCCTTAACCGAGCTGGGCTGTTTCAATTTTGCACGGCTCTGATCTGAGTAGGGTCTGTTTCAATGCCTCGGTTCGTGACTAGGAATCCCAAAAATTTCCCGGATCCCACGCCAAAGGCACACTTTGACGCATTCAAGCGCAGCTTGTGCTTCTTTAGAATGGCAAACATCTCGGCTAAGTCGGACAAATGGTTTGCCTCATGTCGGCTCTTTACCACCATATCATCGATGTAAGCCTCCATTGTCCGGCCAAGCAAAGGAGCAAACATTTTGGTTACCATCCTCTGAAAGGTTGCCCCGGCGTTCTTTAAACCAAAAGGCATCACTCGGTAGCAGAAGAGTCCCCTCGGAGTCGTGAAAGAGGTGATCTCTCGGTCAGGCCCATACATGGCAATCTGATGGTAGCCGCGGTAGGCATCCAAGAAACTGAGCCTGTTGTGTCCAGCCGTCAAGTCCACAAGCTGGTCAATTCGTGGTAAAGGGAAGCTATCTTTGGGACAAGCTCGGTTGACTGTCTTATAGTCGACGCAAACTCGCCACTTTCCATTCTTCTTGGGCACCACTACCGTGTTGGAGATCCACCGAGGGTAGTGCACTTCCTGAATTGCTCGTGCCTCAAGCAGATTCTTCACCTCCTCTGCAACTACCTCGGCGTGATGTAGTGCCGATCTCCTTGTTCGCTGGATGACTGGCTTCGCTCCAGGGAAGACATTGAGGTGATGGCAGATAAAACTTGGGTCGAGGCCAGGCATGTCGTAAAGCGACCATGCAAAGACTTCGATATTCGCCATCAAAAACTCAATCATCTCTCTCCTCTCTATGGCCGGGAGATTTGAACCGAGTAAGAAGAATTTGTCCGGCTGCTCGGTATCAATCCGTACCTCAACCAATTCCTCAACAGCCTTATCTTCGGCCTTGGTACCCACATCATCCAAAACATCCTGGTCCTCCGGTCCCTCAATCATTTGAACGAATCCTTTGGCAGCCCGGCTTCCGTTGACCGCCACGAAGCACTGTTTGGACATGACCTGATCGCCCCAAATCTCCTCGATTGCCCCCATAGCCGAGGGGAATCTCATTACTTGGTGAAAAGTTGATGCCATGGCTTGCATGGCGTGTAGTCATCCCCTTCCAAGGATAAGGTTGTACGTCGAAGGCACTTGCAGCACCCAAAACTCAACTTGTTTGACCACGGGTCCCGCTTTGACCGGCAGGATAATCTTTCCCAAAGGCCACTCTGGTTGCGAGTTGAATCCAACTAGTGGCGAAGTCGCCGGAGCCAAGTCTGTCTCCCGGAGTTTAAGCTTCTTGAACGCATCATAATACATGATCTCGACCGAGCTTCCCTGATCGATCAAAATCCGTTTAACATCAAATTCCTTGACGCGTAGCGTTACCACTAGGGCATCGTTGTGCGGCATCTGGATACGTTCTAGATCCCTTGAGGTGAAACTAATCACTTCTTTTTCTTCTGTCTTCCCCCTTTTGATGGCCGGCTGTACCGACAAAACTTCCCTCATATGTTCGGCCTTCTTTATCATGCCCCGGAGTTCGCAAACTCGCTCTGGTTCCATGATACCGTGGATGACATTGATTACTCCCTGCGGCGGTGCGTCTCGGTCATCCTGTCCCCTGGGATCGACCGGGGCCTGATTCGGTTTCACGCCGCCATCAATGTAGAGGTCCAGGTGCCCGGCTGCGATGAGCTCTTCTAAGTGCTGCCTCAAAGGCAAACAATCCTCAGTCCGGTGGCCTCTCTCCTGGTGGAACGTGCAACGATACCACAGATTGTAGCCCTTCTGTCCATCGCCCAACTTAGCAGGAAACCGGACATACTCCTCGTCTCGGATTTCACTAAGTATGCGATAGATTGGAATCTTAAAGACCGTGGTTATGCCAGTCCTAGCCTTCAACCTTCGGGTTGCGTCTGCTACGTCATCTCGGGGGTAGTCATCCCGGTCATTCCGACGTCCTCTACCCCGGTTTTTGTGGTTTGAACCACGATCTGACTCCTCTGCTCGGTCACTTGAGCGGCTGGGCTCTTGTCCAACTGCGTGCACTTTGCCTGCTGTCTTCTTGTCTGTTGCTACCGGACTGACCTTCACGGTAGAAGCTGACGCGTCATCTTCTACACGGATGTGCTCATTGATGCGCTGCATGAGCTGGCCCATGGAGGTCGGCTGGTGCATGGTAAGCGAGTCCTGCAGTCTATGTCCGACCGGGAGACCACGCTTATACTGCGTGATTGCAAGGTTGACCGGGCAGTCCAAGATCTCGTTGAAGGTTTCCCAGTACCTTGAGTTGTATACCTTCAGTGTGTCGCTCGGTTCCATCTTGACACTTAGCAAATGATCGACTTCCTTTGGTGTCTTTGTGTTGGTTTTAAAGCGTGTAACAAATGCCTCGGCCAACTGATGCCACCGTTGTATGCTCCCTTCCGACAACCTCTCGAACCACTTTAAGCCCAGCTCGCCTAAACTAGACGGGAAGATAAGGCACATAAGCCCGTCATTGCGCCTATGTCCGGCCATGACCTGTCGAAAGTGGCTCACATACATGTACGGATCGGTCTTTCCGTCGTAAAGTGTGAACTTAGGCTGGTGGAAGCCTGCCGGAAGTGGTGTTGTTTCTATATCCAGGGAGAAGGGGGTGGCACTCAGCCTGGCCAAGTCCGTATCTTCAAAGAGTGGCACTGCTTGGCGGGGTGGAGGCATTCCGACCTCTTCGCTGGCATGAACCCCATAAGATAACCGTTGGAACGCCGGTATCCTCTGAGCTTCGCGCTGGCGAGCCCGCTCCTATAGGACTGCCCGCAAATCCTCCGAATGAGCGGAGAAAGAATACCTCGACGTCGTCTCCGGACGTGAGGGTTTGTAGGTGCTGTCCTGCGCGCTTGACTTCTCTGCACCTGCGTCGGAATCACCAACCTGGTAACTTTTGGTAATAGATATGGACTGAGTACGTCGCTGACTCTGTCCGCCTGAACGGCGGGAGGGGGTGCGCTCACTGTGGTCTCCTACTCCAGCTACACCTTTCCCTTTGACATGCCGCTTCAGATCCTCCATCTCCGCCGCCATTCGCCGGATGACAGCATCTTGGTCCCTCAACTTACTTTCCAGTCGCCTGGCGTGTGAATCTCTCCTCCGCTGGTGACCATCTGGACTCCGTGAATGACCATGACTTCTTCCGCGCTTATCCCGCACGTCTACTGACTGTCCACCAGTGGGCGTCCCCAAGTCAGCCATTGGATGGACAACAGGAGGTCCCTCTCTCCTTCGGGTATACTCCGGGGTGGCTCCGTCGATGGCGGACAACGGAAACTCGTCGTTGTTCGCCATGGACGGCGATCAGATGAACCTGGAAGACAAGGTTTTGTCTGTCAAGCTTCCCACAGACGGCGCCAATTGTACGGGGAGCAAATATAACAGCAAGCCCGTACTCCTTTCTTCCGAGCTCCGTCGATGTCTGATCACCTGAGAGCAAGTAACGGTGAGCTACCCGGCGGTGTGTGGCCGGAAAAACCCTCCGACGGTCAAGTTAGCACACACCTTAGGATGTATAGAGAAAAGGGAGAGAGAGTTTGGGTGTAAGAATTCCTTACAGAGATGTTCGTGTTTTCTGTATGGGGGGCGCAGACATGCTTATATACCCTCTACGCCCCATATCTACTCTCAGTCATCTCCTGACACGTGGCTCCACTATCCCATCTGTCAACATACACCTTGCCGATCATCACCTAATCTCAACTGCCCGCCTACTCAGCAGGAGCTCGGCGGCCGAGCCGCCCCATCTGTTGCTATGCCGTACCGTACTACAAACCCAAGCACTTCACCGGCTAAGACCAAAGAAGACCGGGCTAGACAGCATCTCGGCAAAGCCTGGACCGAGGCACCTCCTGTGGTCGGCCTCTCTGCCGGTCAACCAGTTATCTTGGCTGACCACGCCTTCCCGGGCGTCGGTCACTCAGCTTGTCCGGTTTCGGCCATCCCCTGACCGAGCAACTCGGTCTGACCGAGCACTTCCTCGCCGAGCAGCCTCTTCACGGTCTGAGGAAGCACACACTTGGCCCAAATTCTGTCCGGCCCGAGTTCTGGCAGCCCATCTACGGGCGGATAATTGATCATCTCGGCCCCATGCGCCATTGGGCTCTCAGCCTGCTCGGCCGTTACCTCGGCCCAATTCCAGATCATAAATTTCCCTCTCATTATATATCTAAAAAATATTATACAAATTAATGTTATATATTATGTAAATGTATGATAATTAGTTAGAATATTCTTCAATCCATCAATCTGTCAAAAACTGTCCAAACCGCAATTTGTCAATTCGCTCATCCGTCAACCCGCCATTTAATATGTAATTTTACTCTCAAACTGTCCGAACCGCATCGCGCACACTCCTACTTAAAATGCACATGTAATGCTATTCCGTTAATGATTTAGACAGCAAATACAAAATTAGATTTGATAGACATATTTTCTTAAAGTTTAAAGACTATAGAAACACAATCAATAATTAAGAGACTAAATAGACAAAATGCATACAGTTTAGGGGGTAATAGTGTAATTAACCCAATATGATTATGATGAATTGGTGAATTACTTTGTATAGGACGCTGATTGGGGTCCACAACAGTAATGCATTATTAATGATTATAGTGATGTGCTATTGTTGTAAAAACAAATTACGAATAAATAAAAAATACAAATGAAATTTGACTTGTGGATTTAAAAATTTTCACAAGGTGCAATTTCACTGTAAGAAATTTCTTTGTTAATGAAACTTTAGAAATTTCTCAGGGTGAATTTTTTGAATATTTTTTAACCAAAATTTTACTTCGTTGAGTTTTTATTTTAATTTTTTTTTTGAATTGTTGTTGGATTTCACTTTGTGAAAATAAAAAATTATATTTATATTTTTTAAACCAAAGTTTAGTTCCCTGGAAAATTTGTTGAATTGTTGCTAGAAACATTGATTCACTAGGAAAAAAAAATACTGGCAACTAGGGAGGGTCACCGAAAATTTGTTGTAAGCGAGCTAGAGGTTAGCAGTGGTGTCTAGAAAATATTTGGTGTCCTTAAACTAACAAAGTTTTTTTAATTGTCCTTAAACTAGTAAAACTAATGGCTAGGGACTTCAAATAAAATTAACCAGTGTTCTTGTAATATGTTATTGGTCTCAATTAATTTGATTACTTAAATAGAATTAATTTGTTTGTTTGTTTGTTTGTTTGTTTTAAATAAATCTGAACATTTTTAAGTTAAATTTATGCCCTCATAACCACGTTTGTAATTAAACATAATCATCAAATTTGTAAATTATTATAATAATTTATAAATACAGTATATAAAATTTATAAAACAATGATGTGCCTAACATATCTATATAATAAAGTATGACAGTTTTTGAATCTTCAACATATTTTCATCCTACTAGGACATTTAGATAGTTCAGATCTGTTCAAATTATAAAATAATAGCTGAGATATATTTTTTTAAAAATATTTTACATGAACATTTTCTACTTTCCTGCTTCTCTCTCTTACTTTTTTTTTCTCTCACCCATCCATCCATGATCTCACTTTTCTCTCTCTTTTCTTTTTATTTTTTTATTTTCTTCCATTTTTATTTTTCTCTCTATTTGTTTAATTTTTTTTTTATTCACTTATTTTTATTCGCATACACTAGTATTATATGAATCCCAAAATATATACACTATTAGAATGGATTGACAACTTTAATTGTACAACATTACTAAAAAAATTAGGAAAAATTATGCAACAGCCGGATTTTTACAAAACATTTATCGATTAATAGAAAATTTGATAAATTTAATAATAAATGTTTATAAAGTTTACCGTTGATTTGATTTTTTTTAAAGATACACCGATTTGTAATTTTCCCAAAAGATTAATTACATTTAGCATTGATATAATTTTACTAAAATTTAATTTTAATACTTATATTTTGAATTATAAAGGTCAATTTCTTTTATTTAAGTAAAATTGTAAAGTCATAATTCTATTTATTTGATGTTAATAAAACTAACAAAATTGATATGCAAAGCACAAGTGATGTTTTAATGAAACTTTGTAACATGGCTTAAATTCCTTCGTAATTATGAACTTTCCAACAAAGTTTAATCATTCTTGAGAACATAGAATTGGGCCTTGTAGGGGGTTTAAGGTTAGAGAGGTGATTAGAGAGGCAAAACTATGTTAATGATCTAATAATGGTGAAAGTGGCTGAAGAATGAGTAGCAGCAACAGTATGGGAGTTGGAGAGTGTGAAGCTAGGTGAGGGTGAAGCGAATGGGCGAATGGCTCAAGGAGAAGTGTATGGCAGTACCAAATTGGGCAGCATCTTCCCCAAATCTCCCAAATTCCTCTTCTTTGAACATTAGGAAATGGGTCCCATTTATAGGCTTTTCCTTGGTACGAAGAAGACACCAAGTGGCCAAATAGAGAGAAGACATGTGTCCCAGAGGATCACACGAAATATTTTGCCTTGAGCCACTAGGCTGAAGGTGCCACATGTCCCTTTGTATGTACTGTGTACTATCTGTTTGCCTCCGCGACTACCTTTTTGAGCCTCCCTAAGTGTAGTTGCGGCCGGAGTGTTTAGCGCTGCAACTCTCTTTTGAGCCTCAACAAGTGCAGTTGCGACGGGAGTGTTTGCCTCTGCACTTGCCTTCTCAGCTTGAACCTCAGCAAGTGCACATGCAGCGGTGAACCTCGCCGCTACACTTGCCTTCTCAGTTCTATTTTGCCAGTACATGCATTCTCAGGACTCCATTAGTCTGTTATCGACTATGTTCGTGCCCACCTTAGTGAAGCCTCCACCCTTAGCCACCTAACCATAAACTCCCCAGCTTTCCAAGACGAAGACCGCAGCCAAGCCTGCTATCAGCCATGCTAAGCCTTAGTACCAAGCCCAGGGGGGCTTCCTTAGTCCTGCCTGTGCGACTAAGGAAGGTCCATGACCTGGGTACTGGAAAGGGAGGCTCTTATGTTCGGGCTTGTAACAACCCTCGCTACTGTTTACCGATAAACTATTGATTACCGTTAAACTGAACTGATTATGACTGATAAGTGAACTGAATAAACTACTGAACTGACTGACTGAAATTGAAACTGAATTGACTGAGTATATCTGTTCAATTGTATGTCTATCTGTTTGATTGTTTGATTATCTGTTTGTGTTTTTATATTTGAACTGCTAATTGAAGGCCTTATCGGCGGCCGAACTGGAAATCGATTAGTGTTTTATGATCATCGTAATTTATGTGATTTTATAGTATATTTATCTGAAAACTGATTAGGTATGATTAAATTAGATTAAAATGAGTTAAATTGCATAGTTGGTCTTATTTACCATTTTGCCACTAGAGTGGCCCACTACTTGAACCCTTTTGATCTCCTCATACACTCAAACAAAACATTTCTTCTTCCACTTCTTGCACACAACCGACCTTAGAGAGAGAGAGAAGCTAGAAGAGTTGATTTCAACTTGTTTCATTGTGAATTAGCTTGAATCTAGGTAGAATTGAAGGTTGTTAGCAACATTGACCCATAATCCAAGACCTAAGGTAAATCATTGACCTTCTTTATTATGTATTTGAACTTATTCTTGCATAATTCTTGAGCCTTTAGTGATTTAAGGCATGAATTGGTTCATTAATGTTGAATTGGAACTCATTCCATGCATGCATGTTTGACTTGTTGAATTTGAGTTGATTCCATGGAGAATTGTCTCATGCATGCTCATGGCTATGTTAAGTCCATGTTTTCATCTTGTTTTGGAACAATTGGCTCCTTAGAGCATCAAATTGAAGCTTTGAAATGGTTTTAATCCATGCATGTTTGCATGCTTTTCGTATTCATGAAATTGGTTTGAAATTGGATTTAGTTGAAACACCCTTAGGCTTTGATTTTACAATTGAGCTTTAGAATCATGTTATAGTATGAGTTTTGATGTGTTTTCTGGAAAATTGGCCCAAGAGGATCGAAATTTATGTTTTAAAACTTGGTTTTGAGCTTGAGGTTCGAATCTGGAATTTCCAGAATTTGGACTCACGCTCGAGCGGGGTGACTGGCGCTCGAGCGTGGAAATCGTGCTCCCAGCATTTTTGTTCTGTTTTGAAGTCCGCTTGAGCGGATTAATTGACGCTCGAGTGGGACATTGTGTCTCATGCTCGAGCGGGTGTCGAGCGCCCAATCGAGCGTGATTTTCATCTATCCAGCACTTTTGTTCTGTTTTGCAGAACGCTCGAGCGCGTAAGTCTACGCTCGAGCGGAAACCTTTTCTGCATGTCCGCTCGAGCGGGGTAACCTACGCTCGAGCGTGACCCCTATTTTTCGAAAAGTCTAAAAATGCTTTTAAAAGTGCATCTTTACATCCTCATCTCATTCTAGGCATCCTTAGGCCTAGTTTAAGACATCTTAAGGAGGATATAGATGTAGAAACACATCGAGACATTAGGGATTAAGCTGTTATCCTTCCCAACTGTGTAGCTTAGTGTGTGTTAATCTGTAACTGTGTAGGGTTGGCGACTGGGGACGCGCTCTAGCTTTACTGTAGCCCAGAACTCTGTGAGTAACATCTATGTAAAGATATGTTCAAAATGATTATCTTCTGAACAATTGAACTGTACTGCTTTCTGAACTGATTACTGTTAACTGAATGAATGTATGTCCTATATTCTGAACTGTATTGTGGCATCCTTAGCACCTACTGTTTACTGATACTGCTACAGAGATCTCTGTCGGTTCCCTCGTTGGAACCACTACTGTTATTGACTAATGGCCATCATTTACTGCTCGGTCTTTTTAGACCTACTGTTTACTGTACTGTTATGCTAATGGATGTACCACATATGACTGCCCTGACTGAACGACTGAAACACTGATTTAATGAACTGTTTTCATTACTGTAAGGACATTCATTCTTAACCCCTTTACGCATTGTGTTATTCACTGGGCTTTAGCTCACTGCTCATATATATATGTAGGTGTACAGGCACCAGACCGCAGCTAGAAGCGTCGGGGTAAACTCCAGTTTTGTCAAGCCAACCTATGTGCCTCAATGCGAGGTTCCGAGCCTGTCAAGTTATGGTTTAGGAGTGTTTAGTTTCCCCTTTTGTCTCTGTAACTGTTTTGTTTACTGTACTGTACTGTTTAATAAGGATTAGGTCCCTGACTAAATGATTGTATATATGTGCATACTGTTCTGTTCGACTATATATATATATATTTTTGAATAATAAGTCTTTTTGGCATACAGACTGTCACAGCTCATTGGACATTGTTTAATTACTGTATTGGCTTCCGCCAGCCCCTGTACTCTGTATTACTGTATTACTGTTAAGCAGGCCTTCGGTAATCTCGGATTACTGGCCGGTTACGGTGCTAAACCCATAGTGGCGGGTTTGGGTCGTGACAGAGTGGTATCAGAGCGATACTTACCACGAGTTATACCGCACACACGTGTCCAAATGAGCTATAGGATGTCCTAGAAAAGTGATTAGGGCATTACATGAGCATGATAAGTGTGTGATATGACTGACTGAATATATGTTAAAGTATGAACCTGTGTAAACAATGACTGCCTATATTGATAATTGTTACAACTGCTTATAGTGAAATGGATAATGCAAACACTGCAACCGAATCCTCATCCTCTGAGGCCAGAATGGCCAGACTGGAACGGATGGTGGAACTGATAACTGAAAGATTAGACCAGCAACAGAATCAACAGCCCCCACCTCCTCCTCCGGCTGTACCGGAACAGAATACTAACGTTAATGATGGGGACATAATAGCTCTCACCAACAAGTTCAGCAAAATGAAACCGCCATCCTTTCAGGGGGGCCTTAAACCATTAAAGGCTGAAGCATGGGTTCTTGAGACTGAAAAATTATTTGAGGTTTTTCCGTGCTCTGAAGCACATAAAGTGCTATTGGCCACCTTTACTCTGCAAGAAGAAGCTAGAAGGTGGTGGATGCTCATCCATAATGAAAATACGGTTATGACTTGGGCTCAATTCAAGGGAGCCTTCTTCGAGAAGTATTTCCCTCAGTATGTTAGGGATAGAAAGGTGACTGAGTTTGAACAGCTGATGCAGGGCACAATGTCCGTTGCTGAATATGAAACAAAGTTCACCGAGCTTGCGAGATATGCACCGCATATGGTGGACACCGATTACAAGAAAGCCAGAAAGTTCGAAAGCGGCCTTAATGTTGTAATTCTTGACAGAATAAATGTTTTGAAATTACCGAATTATGTGAATGTCCTTGACCGAGCTTTGATGGCTGAGTCGAACATCGAAGCACTGAAAACTGAAACACTAGCGTCTGAATGGCGTGGTAAGAGACAGGGTTTCAAGTTTAAGAAAGGCAAGCATAACCCAGTGAACAAGAAATAGAACACGGGGTCAACAACTAGCCTCAGCCAAGGAAGTGGTTTCATACCACCCTGTTCTGAGTGTAGCAAGAAGCATAAAGGGATCTGTTACAAAATATCTGGAGCTTGTTACAGGTGTGGCATGGTGGGCCACATGGTTAAAAACTGCCCCTCTGCTCCACAGGTCAGTAGTAAAGCTACACCAAGCGTGGCGGCATCAACGGTTGCACCAAAACCGAACCCCAAAGCTACTGGGAAAGAGCCCATGAGGCAGGGCCGAGTGTTTGCCCTAGTATCGGGAGACGTGCAGAATACCGAGACCGTTGTGTCAGGTATTCTCTCTATTTGCACCCAAAATGCTTATGTACTGATTGATTCGGGGTCTATGCATGCACATGTGTCGCATGCTTTTTCGCGAAAACTGAATAGACCATTAGAACCCATGAATTATCTGTTAGCTGTATCATCACCCATTGTGGAATCTATGACCTGTGCATATATGTACCCTGCTTGTGAAATTATTGTTGGTGATGCACATTTGTTTATTGACTTACTGCCTCTGAACATTGATCATTTTGATGTAATACTGGGAATGGACTGGTTAACAAAATACCATGCCACCATAGACTGTGTAACGAAACAAGTAGTTTTCCGTCCATCGGGTTTACCCGAATTTATGTTTAATGGGGTTGGAGTAGTACCTCCTCCGTATTTGATTTCATCTGTGAAAGCTGTAAAATTGATTAGAAAGGGGTGTAAGGGATATCTGTGTTCTGTATTGACTGTATCTACTGATGCTAATGCTAACGTGAACAGTATTCCTGTAGTCAGAAAGTTTCCAAATGTTTTCCCAGATAATCTGCCAGGGGATTTGACTGACAGAGAGATCGAATTCACCGTTGATGTGATTCCGAGAACGCAGCCAGTATCTAAAGCTCCTTACCGAATGGCTCCAACTGAACTGAAGGAATTGAAAGTGCAATTGCAGGAACTGTTAGATAAGAAGTTCATTAGACCTAGCACTTCGCCTTGGGGTGCTCCTGTTTTATTTGTGAAGAAGAAAGACGGCTCACTGAGACTGTGCATTGACTACCGTGAACTGAATAAGGTAACTGTGAAAAATAAATACCCATTGCCACGTATTGATAACTTATTTGATCAGTTATAGGGTGCTCAAGTGTTTTCTAAGATCGATCTCAGATCTGGATGCCATCAGTTGAAAGTTAAACCAGAAGACATTGATAAAATTGCTTTTCGAACGAGGTATGAACATTACGAATTTTTTAGTTATGCCTTTTGGAGTTACCAATGCACCTGCTGCATTTATGGACCTAATGAACAGAATCTTTAAAACCGTACCTTGATGACTTTATTATTGTATTCATTGATGACAAACTGATTTACTCCAAAAGTATAGAAGAACATGAACATCATCTGAGACTTGCCCTACAGACCCTAAGAGAACAGAAACTTTATGCTAAACTATCTAAATGCGAATTCTGGCTTGATCATGTTATGTTTTTAGGGCATGTTGTTAGCAAAGATGGAATTTCTATTGATCCACAGAAAATTGAAGCTGTAGTGAACTGGCCTAGACCAACAAATGTGACAGAAGTTCGAAGCTTTTTGGGACTAGCCGGGTATTACAGAAGATTTGTCAAAGACTTCTCCAAAATTGCCTTACCATTAACTCAACTGACACAGAAGGGAATATCATTTGACTGGACTGACCAAAGGGAATCAGTTTTCCAAGAGTTGAAGACTCGACTCGTGACTGCACCAGTTCTTACCTTACCTTCAGGTACGGATGGTTATACCATGTTTAGTGATGCTTCTCATAAGGGTTTGGGGTGTGTTTTAATGCAGAACGGGAGAGTAATTGCCTATGCTTCCCGACAACTGAGACCGTATGAAAATAACTACCCAACCCATGATTTGGAACTTGCTGCAGTAGTATTTGCACTAAAAATCTGGTGTCACTACCTTTATGGGGCAACATGTGAAGTATATACCGACCATAAGAGTTTGAAATATTTCTTCACACAAAAAGAACTGAACATGAGATAGCGGAGACGGCTAGAACTGATTAAAGACTATGACCTACAGATTTTGTACCATCCGGAAAAAGCCAACATCGTTGCCGATGCATTGAGTCGGAAATCGACTGGAAATTTAGCCTGTTTGCTTTCCGGGCAGAAAGAATTGCTTTGTGACCTTGAAAAATCTGAAATTAAAATTGTTGTACGAGAACAAGGTGAAACCTTAGCTGCTATTTCTGCTCAACCGGCACTTATTGAAGAGATTAAAGAGAAACAGCAATTGGATGACTTCTTGAAGAAGATCATCGAAGAAAGAGAATCCAAACCAAGACCGGGTTTCAAATTTGAAAGTAATGTACTGAGATTTCAAGGAAGATTGTGTGTACCAAATGATTCTGAATTGAAAGGAAGAGTTCTGCAAAAGGGTCACAATTCAAAATTTTCTATCCATCCAGGGAATACGAAAATGTATCAAGATCTGAAACTGAATTTCTGGTGGCCAGGAATGAAGAAAGAAATTGCCGATTTTGTATCAAAATGTCTTCATTGCCAACAAGTCAAAGCCGAACATCAACGACCCGCAGGCTTATTGCAGCCCTTACCGATACCGGAGTGGAAATGGGAACATATTACCATGGATTTTATCATTGGATTACCTCGCTCTAGTAAAGGTATGGACTCAATTTGGGTTATTGTTAATAGACTGACTAAATCTGCTCACTTCTTACCTGTTAAGACAATTTATAATGCGGACAAGTTGGCTATACTCTATATTGATGAAATTGTTAGACTGCACGGAGTGCCTGTATCCATTGTTTCTGACAGGGATTCGAAGTTTATGTCGAGATTTTGGCAAAGCTTACAGACTGCATTGGGTACTGAATTGAAATTGAGTAGTGCTTATCATCCTCGGACCGATGGCTAGTTAGAAAGAACCATCCAGACTCTGGAGGATTTACTGAAAATGTGTGTCCTTCATTTTCAGGGAAACTGGGAAAGCCATTTGCCATTGGCTGAATTCGCCTACAATAATAGCTACCATTCGAGTATTGGTATGGCGCCTTTCGAGGCATTGTATGCAGAAAATGAAGATCTGCGATTTACTGGGCAGAAGTTGGAGATGGGCCTTTGCTTGGGCCCGAGATTGTTTATGAAACAACTGAGAAAGTGAAACTGATACAACAGAGACTGAAAACCGCTCAGAGCAGACAGAAAAGTTATGCTGATGTTAGAAGACGAGATAGAGAGTATGAAGTGGGTGATCACGTTTTTGTGAAAGTGACACCGATGAAAGGCCAGACTCGTTTTGGAGTCAAAGGCAAGTTAACGCCGAGATATGTCGGACTGTACGAGATTATCGAGAAAATTAATCCAGTGGCGTATCAAGTTGTGCTTCCTCCTGAAATGGAGCATATGCACAATGTCTTCCACATTTCTATGTTGAGGGACTACCTCCGGGATCCTTTCCATGTAATAGAGCCAACTCGTGTAGTGCTGAGTGGCGACTACAATTTTGAGGAACGACCTATTCAGATTGTAAACCGACGGATCAAGAAGTTGAGAAACAAAGAGATCCCATTAGTGAAAGTCGACTGGCAAAACCATGGTGGCGTGTATGCCACTTGGGAAAGGGAAGATGACATGGCTAAAAGATACCCTGAACTATTTCCACTGAACCCTGTTTTCTTCCAGAATGAAGGTAACTCGAGTTTAGAGGACTAAACTCTTTTTAAGGAGGGGAGACTATAACAACCCTCGCTACTGATTACCGTTAAACTGAACTGATTATGACTGATAAGTGAACTGAATAAACTACTGAACTGACTGACTGAAATTGAAACTGAATTGACTGAGTATATCTGTTCAATTGTATGTCTATCTGTTTGATTGTTTGATTATCTGTTTGTGTTTTTATATTTGAACTGCTAATTGAAGGCCTTATCGGTGGCTGAACCGGAAATCGATTAGTGTTTTATGATCATCGTAATTTATGTGATTTTATAGTATATTTATATGAAAACTGATTAGGTATGATTAAATTAGATTAAAATGAGTTAAATTGCATAGTTGGTCTTATTTACCATTTTGCCACTAGAGTGGCCCACTACTTGAACCCTTTTGATCTCCTCATATACTCAAACAAAACATTTTCTTTTCCACTTCTTGCACACAACCGACCTTAGAGAGAGAGAGAAGCTAGAAGAGTTGATTTCAACTTGTTTCATTGTGAATTAGCTTGAATCTAGGTAGAATTGAAGGTTGTTAGCAACATTGACCCATAATCCAAGACCTAAGGTAAATCATTGACCTTCTTTATTGTGTATTTGAACTTATTCTTGCATAATTCTTGAGCCTTTAGTGATTTAAGGCATGAATTGGTTCATTAATGTTGAATTGGAACTCATTCCATGCATGCATGTTTGACTTGTTGAATTTGAGTTGATTCCATGGAGAATTGTCTCATGCATGCTCATGGCTATGTTAAGTCCATGTTTTCATCTTGTTTTGGAACAATTGGCTCCTTAGAGCATCAAATTGAAGCTTTGAAATGGTTTTAATCCATGCATGTTTGCATGCTTTTCGTATTCATGAAATTGGTTTGAAATTGGATTTAGTTGAAACACCCTTAGGCTTTGATTTTACAATTGAGCTTTAGAATCATGTTATAGTATGAGTTTTGATGTGTTTTCTGGAAAATTGGCCCAAGAGGATCGAAATTTATGTTTTAAAACTTGGTTTTGAGCTTGAGGTTCGAATCTGGAATTTCCAGAATTTGGACTCACGCTCGAGCGGGGTGACTGGCGCTCGAGCGTGGAAATCGTGCTCCCAGCATTTTTGTTCTGTTTTGAAGTCCGCTCGAGCGGATTAATTGACGCTCGAGCGGGACATTATATCTCATGCTCGAGCGGGTGTCGAGCGCCCAATCGAGCGTGATTTTCATCTATCCAGCACTTTTGTTCTGTTTTGCAGAACGCTCGAGCGCGCAAGTCTACGCTCGAGCGGAAACCTTTTCTGCATGTCCGCTCGAGCGGGGTAACCTACGCTCGAGCGTGACCCCTATTTTTTGAAAAGTCTAAAAATGCTTTTAAAAGTGCATCTTTACATCCTCATCTCATTCTAGGCATCCTTAGGCCTAGTTTAAGACATCTTAAGGAGAATATAGATGTAGAAACACACCAAGGCATTAGGGATTAAGCTGTTATCCTTCCCAACTGTGTAGCTTAGTGTGTGCTAATCTGTAACTGTGTAGGGTTGGCGACTGGGGACGTGCTCTAGCTTTATTGTAGCCCAGAACTCTGTGAGTAACATCTGTGTAAAGACATGTTCAAAATGATTATCTTCTGAACAATTGAACTGTACTGCTTTCTGAACTGATTACTGTTAACTGAATGAATGTATGTCCTATATTCTGAACTGTATTGTGGCATCCTTAGCACCTACTGTTTACTGATGCTGCTACAGAGATCTCTGTCGGTTCCCTCGTTGGAACCACTACTGTTATTGACTAATGGCCATCATTTACTGCTCGGTCTTTTTAGACCTACTGTTTACTGTACTGTTATGCTAATGGATGTACCACATATGACTGCACTGACTGAACGACTGAAACACTGATTTAATGAACTGTTTTCATTACTGTAAGGACATTCATTCTTAATCCCTTTACGCATTGTGTTATTCACTGGGCTTTAGCTCACTGCTCATATATATATGTAGGTGCACAGGCACCAGACCGCAGCTAGAAGCGTCGGGGTAAACTCCAGTTTTGTCAAGCCAACCTATGTGCCTCAATGCGAGGTTCTGAGCCTGTCAAGTTATGGCTTAGGGGTGTTTAGTTTCCCCTTTTGTCTCTGTAACTGTTTTGTTTACTGTACTGTACTGTTTAATAGGGATTAGGTCCCTGACTAAATGATTGTATATATGTGCATACTGTTCTGTTCGACTATATATATATTTTTGAATAATAAGTCTTTTTGGCATACAGACTGTCACAGCTCATTGGACATTGTTTAATTACTGTATTGGCTTCCGCCAGCCCCTGTACTCTGTATTACTGTTAAGCAGGCCTTCGGTAATCTCGGATTACTGGCCAGTTACGGTGCTAAACCCATAGGGGCAGGTTTGGGTCGTGACAGGGCTACCCTGCTCCCATCTTCGCGGGGTTGCCGCGGTGAACTGGTATTTCTGGGCCTGCTATCAGCTTCAACCAGTAAGTCTTAGGGCCTGTTATCAGCGCCAAGTTAATAAACTGTGGGGCCTGCTATCAGCCCTAGGCTAGTAATACCTTGGGGCCTGCTATCGGTGCCAAACATTAGCATCTGCTTGCAGAGGGAAGCCTTTTTCGAAGGCTGCGATCGTCTTGGCAGGCTATTCCCTCTACAACTTAGTTGCTGCGGTAGTAGTTGCAACAGTAGTAGTTGCAGTGCTAGTCATTTCTCGCAGCGAGTTCAGACAGCATGACCGAAGATATTAGAGATGGCGGCGCTGGAAGAAAGCCTCCGTAACTTGGACGCTGCAAGTATTGCATCTACAACTTAGTTGCCTTGGTCTTCTTTTTCCCTCGGCAACTCTAGATGATCGTGACACCGACATTACTTGGAATGGCGGTGGCATTGAAGATACTTGGAATGACGGCGCTGAAACAAAGTGCCTCAGCAACTCTGCCGCTGCACATGTTTCCTTGGCAACTTCAACTGGCAGGGAAACTGAAGTTAATAAGAATGGCGGCGCTGAGGCAGAGTGCCTCAGCAACTCTGCCGCTACACATGTTCTCTTGGCAACTCAACTGGCGGCGGAACCGAAATTAATAGGAATGGCAGCGCTGAGGCAGAGTGCCTCAGCAACTCTACCGTTGCACATGTTCCCTCGGCAACTTCAACGCTGCAGGTGTTGCCTCTGCAACTTGACTTAGGCCTTTCTCCTCGTTGAGTCCATCTCGAGCCCTGGTGGGTCGAACCTGCCTCGGCCCACTTGTTGGGCCATTTCCCTTGGGCTTTGGCCCATGCTCATTTTTTATCCTTGGTCGCCTTCTTAGGGCGATCTTAGTGCTTGGGTCCATACTTAGTTTGGGGCTTAATTTCTAACCCTCTACATTTTGCTCCCTGCGCGCGTGGGAGACACGCTTCCTATTTCCCGCACGTGCATGACGTCAGCGGGCAACCCAAGGGTTGCGTCAGTTGGGTCTGAAGTTGCGTCGGCTCTGAAAAGGTACCCTTTTGACTGCCGGGTCATAATGACCTAGGGCAATATGTTAGCGCCCTTTGCTGATTTTCTTTATAAATACTGCTCTGGGGTCCACTGGTCCTCCACTTCTTCTCAACACACCTTTCTGTCTCCTTTGTCTTCTTCTCTCCCTTGTCCCATCTTTCCAAAGCTTTTTGACTTTCTTTACTCATTTTTAATGGCCAGCACGAGGTTTTTTGCTGATAGAGTTGCCCCATCCCCTACTGAGTGGAGGCGGGCCCCTTACTTTGGAGGGCTGGCCGACCCCTTCTGGAAGGCGGTTGACTCCTTTATTCTTGATGTCTCTCCTCTAGAGAAGCCTCTGCTTCCTTTTGGGGAGGCCACCTTGGAAGACACGGACATGGTGAACCTGGCTTTTGTGCTGCGGTTTCGTGTAGAGCGTGGTGACTTTTCACATTCTTACATCTACTATCGTACTCATTTAGGCCTTTCAGGAAATTGGTCCCTTTGGGTCGATGACATCATTGCGGATGGCGGCTTCAAGCAACGTCCGCGTGATGTTCGCCTTTTCAATGCCATTTTAATCTCGAGAGAGTTATCAGTGTGTAAGGTGTAGACCAACACTGATATGATTGTCTCCCGTTGGAGTCGTGACACCCACACTTTTGCTTTGGCATGGAGGGAGATAACCTTGACCCTGGAAGATGTTGTCGTCCTCTTGCGCCTCAGCACCCGTGGAGATCACCATTTTGACCTAGCATCTCTGACCCCCGCAGAGCAAGTCATTGTTACTGCTCTTCAAACCGCCTTTCGGGAGGTGTGGAAGTTTGGTTCCTAGTATGATCTTAGAACTGGGAAACTGCTCCAGGAGAGGCCCAAAAGAGATAAGACTACCTATTTTTCTTAGCTGAAGCATTTCTTTAAGGACTTGCAACCAGTTGTAGGAGACATCACTGAGGAGTGCCGTGATTCCGTAGTTGGTCCGGGCTATCGAGGTGACTTGTAGTTGGCAGCGTTCGTCAGCTATTTTATCTCATTCTTTATCCTACCCAGTAACCTTGTCGAAAGCATCAATTCCCTGGTATTTCCCTTAGCTGTAAAGCTTTGCAGCGGTAATCAAATTCCTCTGGCTCCCCTCTTCCGGGGTAACTTATATTTCCGTCTTGACCTCATCCATTCGGACATTGAGCGATCCATGGGCTGCTATGACGTTTGGAGCTTTGTGCATACCCAGTTCCTGACTGCCTTTTTCTATGAGAGATTTCCTATCATAAGCCCCATCCCTGAAGAACACGAGCCCTTCTTTATTGATGAAATCTTTGATGCAGAGGGCCACCCTGTCCTAGATACAGGGGGTCGGCCTGCAACGAGGCAAGTGCATCAGTCCCTCCATCGCATCTCTCGGTGGTCTAGCCTTGGCACTAACAAGCCATTTTCAGACTATGTTGACCATATAGAGGAGTGCGTCTTCCGCCCTTTCACTCAGCCTCTCCCAGGCATTTCTGTTGGCCCTTTTTATTTTTCAGAGGCCCGCCACGTTGATTTTTCTCTCGACAGTGTCCACGCTAATTCTCTTTTTATTGCTGCCAGGATTTGCCCTGGATTTCTGCCCGTGTGGAATGAAGAAGGCATGTCCAGTGTAGTCTACAGATCAAACATGGTCGTTATGCAATTCAGGATGGATCAGGGCGTTCCATATGCTCCCCTACCTCAGACTGATTTCCATCGGAGTTTTCAATGATTTACCCGTGACTACACTACTCTACTTGTGGAGGGCCTTGGAGTCATGGAGTTTCCCTCACTTGGGAGAGAGGGTGCCTGTACTCCTAACAATAGACTATTTTGGTACCGCAATCTCAATTCCTTCTTCAATTTTTGTATTAGTGCCCCGATCGTCCCAGCAATGGAACCTATCCCACAGCCCGACCTAACCCTTCATCTGCCTTTTGGTCGAGGGAAACAATCCAGTATATTCTGTCGCTTTAAGCTTCTATCCCTGCCCGTTGTGGAAGAGCCTCACCCGTCTGGGGCAATGTCTGTACAACCCTTGCAGATTGCTTCCCCCGAGGTGAGTGCAACAGTACGCATGACCTGTTCCTAGCTGAGGGCAGCCCAAGTAGCAGCGGCTTCAGTTCCTGAGGCACATGCCTTGCCCCGTGGGAAGAGGCTCTGAAAGGTATCCATACTTAGAAAATATTTTGTACTATTTTCTTATACTTATTATGTTTATTGTAATAATCGCATGATCTTCTTCTTCTTTTTAGGGACCACGGACCATACTGCCCTCTGGCCCAAGGGGTTCTTCTACTGCCATTGGCACTTCGTCAGACTCAGTCGATGATGACAACCTCCACATTGCCACTAGGGTGACAACATTCAAGACTCGCAGGACAGTTCTTCTAGACGTTGAACAGGAACCAAGTGTGAGAGACGAACCGACCACTGAGGCTGAGCCAATTGTGGAGGACGCAGGCAATGTGCAAGTGCCCTCTGCTGTGGAAGTTGCATCGGGTGATATAGCTGCTGAGGGTTTAGAGCCTTCGCATCCTTCTGACTCTGTGCACTCCGGCCGTTCCTCTGTTAGCGGAGATGATTTCGTACCTGAGACCCCTCAAGAAGATTGTGGCATTAGGGAGCCACTGGAAGTTGCACCACCTCCCCTTGGAGCTGCATCTGGCGGTTCCTCCTAATCCATTGAGTCTCCGTTGATCTAGCCAGCTCCACTTCCAGATGTTCAAGTGGCTGAGGGGAATGCAGGCATAGTGGCTGCTAGCAGCCTGCCACTGTTCCTGCTGTGACCCCTCTGAATTTGGATCGACTTGCAGAGGTAGCTGTCACCTTAATCGCCCATACTGTTACTACTGCCGCTAAGACTTCCAATCCAGTTGCTTCGGCAACTTCTGAACAACTGGCAGACTTGTACCCCACTCACTTTCTAGAGGTGCCAGCTGACCTTGTGGTGTCTCGAGATTTTTATATTCGGATGGATACTACTGCTGTCCCAGATCTGAACGTTAGAGATTACTAGATGGATAACTTCTTTTCAGAACGACACGGCGGTGCAGACAGCTTTGGCCTTTCTCGTGAGGCCAGTTCACCCGGTCGCCAGCTAGCATCTACCCACTCTAATGCTGCTGGTTAGTCATTTTCAGGAGAAGTGAGCTTCCCTCAAACCTTTGGTCACTCCATCAGTCTCCCTTCAGTGATTGAAGCTAGCAATGGTGCGAGAGAGTCCCCCCAGTCGTCAGAGAAAGTTTCCTTCCTAAGATACTGGGTCTCTTCCGAAGCTACTTTCACTCTTGCTCGCGTCCAAGCACTGCATCCAGACACCTTTACTACCTTTAATGTCCCTGGATCTATAGTACAGAAGGCGTTGCTGGAGTTACTTGCTGGCTTTATTCGCGACCTTGCTACCAAGCACATCCTGACGACTCCCAGCAAGTTCGTGGAGAGTGCCAATGCCAATCTGAGCAGCTTTGAGAGGAATAATTTAAACCTATCATTGATGAAGGACTGGCTTCAGGCGGTTGATGGTTTCCTCGAGCACACCGATAATGTGGCGATGATTGCGTCCCTAGAAGAGACTACTAAGGAGTGTGAGGGTGCCCTGGAGCAGCATCGGCAGAACCTGGCTCGGTTTAGAGAGAAGGACTTTGCATTGGTTGCCCAGTTGCCTCAAGATGTGACTCTGATGGACTCCCTCTTGAAGGGTTTGATTTGACTTGATGTAACTCTGTGACTTTGTTACGATTTCCTCCATTTTTCTTACTTTATTTTGTTGTTGCATCGCGCTTGGTGCACCTTTTCTTTTCTTTTCCTCTGTCATAACTTCTTTTTAAACGTTGTAATCATGTTCTAGAAGTTTGACTTTAATGGAAAGCATGGATGTTTGGTAGTACTTTTGGGTTTCATTTCATTGCTTTTCTTTACATTGCTTCTTACATAACTTCTAAAGATTAAGGAAAGCTCTTGCAGTGAACAAAAACTTCATCATGACTAAGCTTTTACAAGTGTAAAATTTCACTAAGTAGGGAAAACTTTCCTCAGACTAAGTGAATATGAGAGTAAAAGACCTGCTAAGTGTATGACTTTTTCTTTACACTTTGCTTTGGAAATATTAACAAACAAACTTTACAACTCTTTTTTTTGAACAAAAGGAACTAAGGAAAATATTCTTTAACATACTTGGTGTTAACATGACCAGTTCTGAATCCATCATTTACTCTTGTCAACTTGTAGTACCCACTGCTGCTTTCCTCAGCAACTTTGTAGGGTCCTTCCCATCTAGGTGAAAACTTGGGAATTGGCTACCCCCGCATGATTGGATCCATTGTGTTCCATACTAAGTCCCCTTCCTTGAATTTTCTGTGTTGAATAGATTGATTATAGGCACGGGCTATGGATTGATGATATTTTTTCATTAGCCGCGAGGCCCAATCTCTTCTTTTTTCAGCTGTCTCCATGTCATTCTTCCTGCTGTCTGGAACTAAGTGTGCTGACATAGCCATTCTTGCTGAGGGTACTGCCAACTCAACTGGTAACACAACTTCGGACCCATACATTAGGGAAAATGGGGTTGCCTGAGTTGGCTTTCTTTTTGACGTTCTATAAGCCCAGAGTGCTAGGGGGAGTTGTTCAAACCATGTGCCCTCTGCATCATCCATTATTTTACTCAATATTCGGATGAGGGTTTTATTGGTTGCCTCAGCTTGTCCATTCCCTTGGGAGTAGTATGGACTAGACTTGTGGTGCTTGATTCAGTAGGTATCTAGCAGCCTTCCAACATGGCGATTTACAAAAGGAGCTCCGTTATCCAACAACATCACTTTGGGTATGCCAAACCTGCAGATTATGTTTTCTCTAATGAAGTTGGCTACTCCTGCCCCATCTGCCTTCCTCATTGGTATAGCCTCTACCCATTTGATGCTAACTTCGGTTGCTGCAAGTATCTATCTGTAGCCTTTTGATTACTGCGCTATAGGACCTACCAAGTCAAATGCCCATGTATGGATCGGATAAGGAGTCTTGATGTTGTGCAGTTCAACTGCCAGTGCATGTATCAAATTCCCAAACTTCTGGCACAATTGGCATCTCCTCACAAAGTTTTTAGCATCTTCTTCCATTGTTGGCCAGTAGTAGCTGAGGTAAATGAGATATCCGTATAATCACTGCCTTCTTTGATGCTCTGTCTTGTGGACTTCCCTCAGCACCTCATTTGCCTCATCTTTTGATAAGTACGCTAAAGGTTCCCCCTCGAAACTTCTTCAGTACAGCTTGTCTTGGTCAAGGAAGAAGCGGAGGGTTCACCTCTTAACTCTGATTGCGTCAGCTTTGTTTTCAGGCAGTGTGTCATTTTCAAGATAGTCGATATATATAGGCTTCCTCTTCCTTAAGATGGGATTGACACTTTTCACATTGCCTCTGCAACTCAGTACTTTCCTTCTCCATCTTTGGCCAGTAATACCCTTGCATCTGTATTCGTCGGTATAGATTGATATCTCCATCTCCACAAGACTTAGCATGGATCTGCTTAAGTCTGTAAGTTACTTATTGTCTACCGATGCATCTTGCCAGCAAGTTGTTGGGACCGCGAAAATACAACTCTCCTCTGAGAAGGAGAAATGATGCAAGTTCTGCTGGTCTGATTGTCTTCTAGCTTGTTTTCAGCTGCTGGATTATATCTGCTTTCCACCCCTCAGCATCTTGCTCTACATGTTCTTCAGTTAGCATCGCTGGTGCTATTCTTTTCTCGATGATGATGGCTATATTATCATCTGGTATCTCCACATTTGCCCCCGCAGTGTAGCCAAGGCATCGGAGAAATGGTTATGTGTTCGAGGGGTATGCGGGATTTGGACGTCATCAAACTGAGTAAGTAACCTTTGAACTACAGTGCGATATGGGGCCAACAGAGGCTCCTTTAATGCGAAATCACCCATTGTTTGCGTAATGACTAACTTGGAGTCGCCCCAGATATTCAACTTGCGGAGGCCCTTCTTTTGGGCAATTATCAGGCCCAGTATCAACGCTTCATATTCGGCTTCGTTGTTTGAATACTCAAAGTCAAGCTTATATGATAGATGGATCTTCTCTCCTTCTTGACTGGTTAGTGTTACACCAGCTCCACATTTCTCAGCGCCGGAAGCTCCATCAAACTTTAAGTCCCAATAAGTCTCAATTGCAGCTGCTGAGACATGGACCTCACCTGGTAGAGGTACCTCTACAGGTTCATGTTCACCAGATGGGAACTGGGCCAGTAAGTCTGCAAGTGCTTGGCTTTTAATAGCCTTAAGAGTGACGCAAGTGATATCATATTCCGCTAAAGCCAATAGCCATCTTGTCATTCTCCCAATCAGGGTGGGCTTGCTCAGCAAGTAACGAACTGGATCACTCCAGGTCACAACCTGGATGGGGTGTGCTAAAAAGTAGTGGCGCAACTTCTGCGCTGTGAAGATCAAGGCTAAACAATGCCTCTCAATTGGAGTATATCGCGACTTGGCACCATTGACTTTGTGACTGATGTAATAGACTGGCTTCTCAATTCCATCTATGTCTCAGACAAGTAGGGCTCTAATAGACCGAGGAGTAGAGGTCAGGTACAGTAGAAGAGGTTTTTCAGGCTTTGGGGCAATCATTGTAAATTCGGAGGTAAGTGTTTTCTTTACCATATCAAATGTCTGTTGGTGTTCTTGCAACCATTCAAACTTGTGATTCCCTTTCAACAGTGGCCCAAAGGAAAAGGTTATCTCAGTAAGGGCTGGAACAAACCTCCTGAGGTATGACACTTTGCCTAAGAATTTCTTTAAAGCCTTTTGAGAGTGTGACGGTGGCATCTCCATGATTGACTTGATCTTATCCTCATCTACTTTAATCCCTCGTTGGTGTACAAGGAAGCCAAGGAACTAGCCAGCGGTAACTCCAAAGGCACACTTGAGAAGGTTCATCTTGAGGCAGAATATGCGACAACGCTGAAAAACTATTTCCAAGTCGCAGAGGTGGCGGTTTGCCTTAGTAAACTTGATCACCAAATCATTTGCATATACTTCCACTTCGTGATGTAACATGTTATGAAACACTGCAGTCATAGCCCGTTAGTAGGTTGCCCCCGCGTTTTTCAAACCGAAGGGCATCACCGTATAGAAAAAATTTCCCAAGGGCGTTCTGAAAGCTGTCTTTTCTGCATCTTCTGGTGCTATTTTGATCTAGTTATAACCACTGAACCCATCCATGAAAGAGAACATCTGATGGCCCACAGTTGAATCAACAAATGTATCAACATGGGGCAATGAAAACTCATCTTTTGGGTAGGCCTTATTTAGGTCGTGAAAGTCTACGCAGACCCTGATCTGACCATTCTTCTTCTGCACAAGAACAATATTTGCTAGCCAAGTTGGGTACTGTATGGGCTCAATGAACTTGGCCCCCTGCAACTTTTCTACCTCTGCTTTAATCTTTGTTTCAAGATCAAGGTAATACTTTCGAACGTGCTGCTTGATCGATTTAAAGTTAGGAAAAGTGTCCAGATGATGAGTGACGAGAGATGGGTCAAGACCAAGCATCTCATCATATGTCCAAGCAAAGACATCACTGTATTGCTTTAGTAGTGTTATCAATTCTGCCTTAGCTGCTGGAGCCATCGTATCACTGACAAACACCGGCTTGCTCTGCCTACGTAAGTCACTGAGGTTGACCTCAGCAAGTGCCTCCTGCTGGGGTTTGGACCTATCTTGCATGCATTTAGGGGCGGGCTCAGGTGTCTCTACCAACCCTTATTGAGACTCATTACCGTCACATTTATTTGTCTCGGGGCTATCCTCCCAAGGTATGAAGTCTGGCCCCCAAGACCGTCATAGGTAGTAAACTGTCTTACTGCCCTTATGCACCTTGACAATCTTGGGCGAAGGACTTGTAGATTTGCTGCTCCTTTTCTGTCCACTGCTTTTTAGAGCAGCCTCTGCTTTTCGAATGTCTTCCCACTTTGGAAATTTTACCCCTGCAATTTTACCAGTCCTTGGAGTTTCATCCGTTGACAATTCAATAAAGAAAATTGCATCCAAATAGTGTGTATCTTCCACTTCGAATGGCTTTTCAGACGCGTTTATGGTAACTGTGCGCTTTCCTAACTTTGCCTTCACACATTGGTGATAACTGGACGGGATAGCCCCATATCGGTGTATCCAAGCTCTGCCAAGTATCGTGTGGTAATTTGTATCTGCTTCAATCACATAGAACTTAGTCGCGGAACGAATCACGCCAACTGCTAAGTCCACTACAACATGGTCCTTAGTGACTTTTTTCTCACCACCAAAACCCATTACAGTAATGGGTTGGTGAACCATTCTGGACTTTGGGATACCAGTTTTTGCAAAGGTATCGGCGGTAATGATGTTTATGGATGCCCCACCATCGAGGAAAGCACGTTTGAACTCTACATTATTGATGTAAGCTATGACAAAAAGAGAGCGGTCATGAGGAAATGGGTATGCTTTGTCTGCTTCTGAAAAAGTAATGGTCCCATAATCTTCCTGGATGCATCGAGGCACATACTCCTTAGCCTCAGCAACTTCAGTATGGTGCACTTCAATGATGTTGATGAAGGCCTTTGTTGCTTCCATCCTGGCGGCTTGGCTCAGCCCCAGTTGGTCAAATAAGGTGCGAAACTTAACATAATTTTGGAAGGCTTGAGCATGAGTATCCTCTGCGAATTTCGCCTCTGCAGGTACTGTTTCAGGGAGCTGGCCAGTTACAATTTCTTCTAACTCATCATAGTAGGACGCCATGTGCACTTGATTACGCACTGGCCCGAGATAGCCAATTATGTGTACATTCTTTCCCTTCTCCTTGTGGTTAGGATAAGGGTCCTTCCGTATGTCACGATTACTGGCATCTTTGAACTTCAGCTCGTTCGTGTCAACTTTCTTCTTGAAGATATTTTTCAACGTCCAGCAGTTTCTAGTGGGGTGTCTGGTGGTTCTGTGATAGACATAATAATCCAGGCTGTCTTTGTCTTTCTTGGTTGAAGTAACATCAACCAGAGACAAAGTGAGTTCACCATCAGCAACCTATTCCTTAACCACGGCCTTAACATTCTCAAGTCTGCAAGGATATGGATTCCTGTCCTCATAACTCTCTTTTTCGAAAGGACGGGGCCTCTGCTTGCGAGCGGCTTTTTCCTGTGGAGGTTACCGCAGAAACTCTGTTATTGCAGCGGTGGCTGTCACAAGATCTGTGTAAAGGACCAGTGGTACTGAGATTTCTAGTTACCTCAACCAAGGCTGAAAAGGCAGACAGATTATGGTTCACCAAGAAAATTTTGTAGTCACGTATGGCACCCTCCACACATATGCTAACTAAGTGAGCTTCGTCCACTGGCTCATGACAGTCAATAGCCTTGTCTTGGAATCGCTTAACATAGTCCAATATATCTTCGTCTTCTTTTTGGACATCTCGCCCAAGTACGAGGGTTGTAACTTTCTCCTGGACTTGGAAAAACTTCGTGTAGAACTTGTTTACCATCTCCTCCTAACTCTTGATCGAGTTAGGAGCCAAGTTCACATACCAACTATAAGCCCTTTTGGTGAGTGATTTGGAGAACTCCCGAAGGCGCAGAGAGTGGTCACTACCATGGACACCAAGAGTTTCAGTGAACCTTACCACATGTTCTTTAGCATTGCCTTGTTTTCCATCAAACTTAATAAACTTGGGCACCGTATGCCCAGTCGGGTATGTCGTAGTCAATATCTCTGTAGACGTTCCCGAATGTCTCGGGAGGGAAATCATGTTTTGTTCATTATGGGCTCACTACAGAGTGTAATGCAAGATCGATAAATCATCAAAGAGTCTAAATCTGGCAAATCATTTTTGAAAATAGATTTTTTTGAAAGAAGTGCCAAACATGGACTGCTTTGCCAGATACAGAATCGCCACCTAAATATTTTATTTTGGGGAATTTAGGAAACCTTGACTCATTTGCCTAAGGCCACGTGTCCGTCATCACCAAAGTTGCCTCGGCTCGAGAACTTGGGTACGATTGGGGAAGGTCACTTCGTGAGCACCCCTGCTCGCTCGATCAAAGATCGGCCTCTACTAACCATGATATCGAGTTTTGAAAACATTATGTGCTCTTATTCCGGTTATTAGCCTAGATTTACTATGTGATGCACACAGCATACAAGTATAGATTGGATCGCCTAAATTGGAACAAAACACCTCATGTTTACTTTTGAAACGGTTTGCTACTCGCAAGTAGGCTAATATACGAATTTGCCACCCTCAGGTGGGCTTAGAAAACAAGATGGTTTGCCACTCTCAAGTGGGCTTAAAACTCACAGTCAATGCATTATTCCAATTCAGATAATCCAACCTTCACCCACAGGCATTCAAGCAGGTATATCACATAAGCAGTTAGCCTCATAGTAAATATGCTATCATGGCAGTCACTCACATGCATGCAAGGATGCTAAAGCATAAACACTTACTGAGTACTCCAAGCCAAAACAGAAGCTATGTTAGAAATCTATGCATGATCCTAACTATGCTGAGATGCCTAATGCAACACATGCAGGAATACAACTACAATAGGCTCGGCTATTCTAAAGATGGCATGTGAAATGCTACAACTAACAAGTATTCAACTCGGAATTGAAATACAATGCAGTTAGTATGATGCGCCGAGCCCGGTGCATGCAAGACAAATGAATGAATGCAAACATGCTATCATAAGTATGCTAATTGAAACATACCCTAAAATAACCATCATAAGCTGGTAAATAAAAGGGAGAAAGATGTGGGGTTGGAAGACATACATCAAACATACACACACTTATTACAATTGTGTCCTCGCTTGGAGGGTCCGAATGAATAGTACAAACCATCTAGCTAATCTAAGCTAAATAACAAATTACAGCTAATTATTACACAACATTAATTAATCAACAAATTAACTAAGTAAGCGATAAACTAGCATGCAAACTAAATACAATGGACTGCCTCAGCTCTGTTTCGGATGGCGAAGGGTGTATGCATGCTCGAGTCACCTTGTCGGTAAATTCCATCGCGATGCATCGCCTCGCCCTTGTTTGCAATTGATCTCAGAAACTTGCACAAAGCTCCAAAAGGCTTAAACTCTACCTTGGGAAGGCCACTGACCAGTTATCAGCATGGGAGACCACTTGCCGACCACCCTTTGTGGTGGAGACCAAAGAGGGTGGTCGGCCTACCAGAAAATCTGGTCGGCCGACCAGTTTCCATCTCTGGTTTCTGGTTTTTCTGCAACAAAGGCAAAAGAGAAAAAAGCAATGTATTTTCAACAAATGTGTGCATGACCACTCTCACTATCATTGCACAAGCTCTAGGGAGTGTAGTCCTCAATCCTCGTGCCATTAATCACGCATCTCGATGCATAATGGTTAAGAAGTCGAATTGCGCGACTCGATGTGAAATGAATGCACATATAAACAACTAAAGCCAACGACTGTATCATGGATAGTCAAGAGTGTCGGCGACCGCGAATCGAGGCACGATCCGTCACTTGGAGTATGAAACATCCCTCGTTTCCCGTGTTTGGACTAAACCCTACTCCAAACACAATGCAATATGCATGACATACATGAATGCAACTCTAACATGCAACCTAGATGCAAATGCCACTAAATGATGCAAACATGCAAGGGATGACATGCAAACATACTACTAGCATACACAATGCTATGAAATAATCAATGGCATACTCAATGCAAGATGATTCTATATGGCATACGCAATGCATATGAAGACTAACAAACACAATGAAACGAACAAGGCATACACAATGCAATGATCAAATCATGCAACAACGTGAACTAAATGGCATACACAATGCAAGATGGACTTAAACCAACATGAGTGGACCTCAGCCATACCCAAATCAGTGGCCATATGATGAAAATGAGACAACCAAAATACATACAAACATGCACGGATACAAAGGACCGATCCTAAGGCACAACATGCAACTCTAACAAAGCATGGAAAAGGATGAAATATGGCATAGAATGGCACATGATCCAGCTCTGAAATATGATACACAATGGTTCCGAATCATGCAAACAGTTTACACGACGCATACTAAATGGCCCGAATACCGAAACTAGTGAAGTGCGTTACACTAGGGGTGCACAAAGCAATGCACAAATGGCAAAACCATCCCCAAAAAGACCCTAGAGAGGTCCAAGATAGTGGGAAAATGGCCTAAAATGATGGCTCAAAGTGCATGGAAATGAAGCTCATTCAATGGTCCGAAAACGAGGCATTTATGCACAACTCTCAAACGCATTTAAAGAGTGGAAAACATGACAATATGGCATGCATGTAAGCTCTGAAATATGATGTGCAATGGCCTTAAAACATGAAAACACCTCAGTATATGCATGTAATAGACCTCGAAAGTCAAAGCTAAGCATGGACATTGAACTACAAGCATGCAAAATAAGCATCATTCGACCATGAGACCCAAAAACAGCGCTGAGGCAGTCCGAAATATACACAAAATCAGTTTAAGGCATGGCCAAAAAGTGCTAACATGAAGGGCCAAAATAACATGCAACATAGGCTAGTAAGCATGGTTTACACTACATGTATATGAAGCACACGAGGGGCCACCAAACCAGCCAAAAAAAGAAACATGGCATGCCAAAATATGACCAAAAACCCACTGAAACTCAGTCAACACATGTTAGAATGAAGTGTTCCTTTGAAAGGCCAATGAGAAGGTTGTTCTACACATGTATGATGGACACACAAAATGGCAAAACTACCTCTGGACAGAGGTTACGAGGGCCCTAAAACTCACTGAAAAGGGCCTGAAATGAGTCTAGGAAGCATGCAAGTAAAGGCCCCTTTGGAAGGCCTTGAAGAGGATTACTCTACACATGCATAATAGACATTCAACATGGCAAAAAGGGCTCTAGACAGAGTTCATGCAGGTCATAAAACTCACAAATAATTTCCTGCAACATGCTCAAGAAGTGTGCAAATATGGGCTCCTTTGAAAGGCCAACAAAGCTAGTAAACAAAACAAGGGGTGAGAGGGTCACCCCTCTCTGATTTTGAGGCTCAAAAATACATGTTAGCCACTAAAAATCTGCTAGATTTTAGTGGCTAAAAGGCCAAACCAAGGCCAACACAAATGCTCTAATGCATAGCTCAAAACAAGTGGAAATGAATCATGCAAGGGGGTAGATGACCCCCAACAGAAAAATGGCCTTAAACAAACATGTTTAGAAGCTCAAAAAAAGACTTTTTTCAGTTTATGACAAAGCCTAAATATGCTTGCAAATAAGGCTAAAGAATGAAGCAAAATAAAGCTACAAAGAGGGAAATGGTGACTTACCCTTGTAGCACAGCAATGCAGCAAGATTTGGACCAAGAAAGTGAGCCCTCAATCTCTGAAAAACACCTCCAAGGTACTTAGGATGGTAGTGGAGGTGTTGTGCTTGGAGGCGTAGTGCAAATGGCCAAGAACCATGGAGCTATGAAGCTTGGATGTAGAGATATAGAGGGAGAGTATATGTATGCCTCAGCCAAAAATGTTCAACCCTTGCAAATGGAGAGGAGAGCCTCTCTTATAGAAGAAGAGTTCCAAGGCTTCTTGGAGAAGCCTCAAGCAAAGGGACCAAGCTTCTAAAAGGAGCTAAACCACAAGGGTCAAGCTTCTTGAGGAAATTAGACCAAAGGGGTCAAGCTTCCTCAAGAAGCTTAACAAAAGGTCAAGCTTCTCTTAGAAGCTAAGCAAAAAGGGCCAAAGATTCCTTAAGAAGACAAACAAAAGGGTTAAATCTCGGAGGATGGGGCAAATGCCTCCCAGCTGGCACAGCTGTATGCAACTCAGGAAGGCCAAAAATGAGATGGCTGGCCGACCAGTTCAAGTGGTCGGCCGACCGTTTTCCTTGGTCGGCCGACCAGGGGTCAAAAGGGTCAACAAGAAAAGGTGGTCGGCCATGCCAAAAAGGTGGCCTCCCAGGTGAATGCAACACGATGGTGGTATGGGAGACCAGAAAATGTGGCTCAAAAGTGAGGGAGACCACCTTTCTAACAAGAAAGCCGGGCGGCGAAAAGAAAAGTGGTCTCCAAGAAGAAAAGGTGGTCTCCCACCATACTACCACCTTTTTAACAATGAAGCTAGGGTCCATGCCAAAAATGAACCCTAACCGATGCAAAACGAGGGTTCGGGAGCCAAAATGCGCAGTCGGGTGCCCCAAAAACTGACTGTTAAGCATCAAAGGTGGCGTGCGACCACAAAGGTGGTCTCCCGGGCCACAGTGTCCCTCTAAGGAGAGAAAACAAGGTGTGTGCCAAAAATCGAAGCAAACAGAGGTAGTTAAGCAATCCCGAACCGAGGCACACAGCCAATGACTCTGAAAAATCAGAAATTGGTCTCCAAACGGGAAAAATGGCCTACGACCACGAAACGTAACCTACGGCCACTGAGAGATAATCTATGAGACCTCTCCCTCCTTTCAGGAAGAGAAAATAGAGAAAACGGGACCTGGTTCGCAAACCGAGACAAGGCACGAAAAGGTTCCGAAGCCTGGAGGCAAGGCTCTCAGCCGAGACTTTGCAACCTCAGAACGAGCACAATATGCAACATTACCGAGCGCTCAGTTGGTGACGTCTGAGTTTTAAGGTCGGTTAAAAATGGGGTGTCTACAATTTCCTGAGAGTATAGGGGCTTCTCATCTGGGTCTGGGAGAGATGGCAATTACTTCTTGTTGCGCTCTTGCTTGAGCATAACTTGTACATTGGCTAGAGTAACAAAGTAAGTGGGCTGGAATGGTCCAGTCTGCTCCTGGGTAGCTGAACCAGCGGCTGTACAGTGCGCCTGAGGTACCACTAAAGGCACCTGAATCGGAGCCTGAACCTCAGGGAACGAGTTAGACACTAGGTTTGGGACTGCTACAGGCATAGGTGCTTACACTGGAGCTGGTCTAGAAGCCATGGCCATAATGGCCTCAGTGAAAGTTTGCAAGGCTACCAAGATCTCTCTCTGTGTATCCTGGAGTGATTGAACTACCTCAATTACGACATTGTTGTCATGGTCCTCTGCATGTGTTGTTCCGTCATTGGAAGATCCTTGCTGCTGTGGGAGTTACTTAACTTCATCATCTGCCATCTTTTCCAGTGAAGTGTGTAAACCACTGCAGGTATGAACCATCAACAAAGCAGCCTTCCCAGTAGAGTCGCCAGAAATAGGGGGGTTCGAGGTTAGAGAGGTGATTAGAGAGACAAGACTATGTTAATGGTCCAATAATGGCAGAAGTGGCTGAAGAATGAGTAGCCGCAACAATATGGGAGTTTGAGAGTGTGTAGCTAGGTGAGAGTGAAGCGAATAGCTCAAGGAGAAGTGTATAGTAGTACCAAATTGGACAGCATCTCTCCCAAATCCCCAAAATTCCTCTTCTTTAAACTTTGGGAAATGGGTCCTATTTATAAGTTTTTCCTTGGTACTAAGAGGACACCAAGTGGCCAAATAGAGAGAAGACATGTGTCCTAGAGGATCACAAAGAATATTCTACCTTGAGCCACCTGGCTGAAGGTGCCACGTGTTCCTCTGCATGTACTGTGTACTATCTGTTTGCCTCCGCAACTACCTTTTTGAGCCTCGCCAAGTGTAGTTGCGACGGGAGTGTTTAGCGCTGCAATTCCCTTTTGAGCTTCAGCAAGCGCAGTTGCGGCGGGAGTGTTCGCCTCTGCACTTGCCTTCTCAGCTTGAACCTTAGCAAGTGCACTTGCAGTGGTGAACCTCGCCGCTGTACTTGCCTTCTCAGTTCTGTTTTGCCAGTACATGCATTCCCAGGACTTCATTAGTCTGCTATCGACTATGTTCGTGCCCACCTCAATGAAGCCTCTACCCTTAGCCACCTAACCACAAACTCCCCAGCTTCCCAAGATGAAGACCACAGCCAAGCCTACTATCAGCCATGCTGCGCCTTAGTACCAAGCCCAAGGGGGCTTCCTTAGTCCTGCCTGTTCGACTAAGGCAGGTCCATGACCTGGGTAATGGAAAGGGAGTCCCTTATGTTTGGGCTACCCTACTTTCATCTTCGCGGGGTTACCGCAGTGAACTGGTATTTCTGGGCTTGCTATCAGCTCTAACCAGTAAGTCTTGGGGCCTGCTATCAGCGCCAAGTTAATAAACTGTAGGGCCTGCTATCAACCTTAGGCTAGTAATACCTTGGGGCCTATTATCGGCGCCAAGCATTAGCCTCTACTTGTAGAGAAAAGCCTCTCTCGAAGGCTGCTATCGCCTTGGTAGGCTATTCCCTCTGCAACTTAGTTGTTACGGTAATAGTTGCAGCGCTAGTAGTTGCAGCACTAGTCATTTCCCACAACAAGTTCAGACAGTAGGACCGAAGATATTAGAGATGGTGGTGCTGGCAGAAAGCCTCCGCAACTTGGACGCTGCAAATATTGCCTCTGCAATTTAGTTGCCTCGGTCTTCTCTTTCCTTCGGCAACTCCAGATGATCGTGACACCGACATTACTTGGAATGGCGGCAGCACCGAAGATACTTGGAATGGCGGCGCTAAGACAAAGTGCCTCAGCAACTCTGCCGCTGCACATGTTCCCTTGGCAACTTTAACTGGCAGTGGAACCGAAGTTAATAGAAATGGCGGCGCTGAGGCAAAGTGCCTCAGCAACTCTGCCGTTGTACATGTTCCCTTGGCAATTTCAACTGGCGGTGGAACCGAAGTTAATAGGAATGGCGGCACTAAGGTAGAGTGCCTCAACAACTCTGCCACTATACATGTTCAGTTGGCAGCTTCAACTGGTGGTGAAACCGAAGTTAATAGGAATGGTAGCGCTGAGGCAAAGTGCCTCAGCAACTCTGCCGCTACACATGTTCCATCCGCAATTTCACTGCTGCAGGTGTTGCCTCTGCAACTGGACTTAGGCTTTTCTCCTCGCTAAGTCTATCTGGAGCCTTGGTGGGTCGGACCTGCCTCGGCCCACTTGTTGGCCCACTACCCTTGGGCTTTGGCCCATGCTCCTTTTTTATCCCTGGTCGCCTTCTCAGGGCGATCTTAGTTCTTGGGTCCATACTTAGTTTGGGGCTTAATTTCTAA
The DNA here is from genome assembly GCF_055761805.1 of Camellia sinensis. NCBI lineage: Eukaryota > Viridiplantae > Streptophyta > Magnoliopsida > Ericales > Theaceae > Camellia > Camellia sinensis. The sequence goes on from NC_138965.1 coordinate 10,452,154, forward strand.
CCCTCTACAGGCCTCAATTTTGCTCATCCACTTGGGCCTATATTCAGTTCACATATCTAACCCAAAAAAATTTCAACAATAATTGATCCAATCCAAGTCATGTTGTAATTCTAAGTAGTGTTACATTAGTGTTTATTAAATAATTGATTGACAATTCACATGATCTTGTAGGTTGGTTACCAATTTACTATAATTTCTTATGTATTTCAATATATATATATATATATAGTTTAATTATGATTCTCAAACTATACGTTCACTTTAGTTGTTAAATTTGTAATTGTCCCACTTCAATCTAAAATTTTACGAACTATTACACTTTAATCTCTAATATTGGTAACTGGTTGAGGTCGAATTATATATCATTAAGGCCGATAATTAAGACTTCTTAACATTATTGTCCATTCAATTTGTACATTTTACTTCTGTTTAACGTCAATTAGGTTGAATGTGGTTGAACCACAAAATAAGTAAAAACACAAAATTTTAGCCAGAAAAGCCTCTCCTGCATGCATGTGCAAGGGGCCATTCCCGCACGTGCGGCCCAACTACCTGAAGCCAAATAGAAACTAAAAAACCAGCACATGCGGTGACTTTTTCTACACACACAGTCGTACCTTGACTTGCGTGCGCAACGTTTTAAACCTGTTTTAAAGGTTGTGAAGTATAAAAGGAAGAAAGAAAGAGGAAAAAAAAAAAAGGGCTAAAACAGGGTTCTAATATTTTTCAAATGAAGAGAGAGATTAGGATTTGAAGAGAAAGAACTTGAAGTTTGAAGAATGACTCCCATGGTGGCTTCTTCTCCCTCTACTTCTTTCCATTCTTTCATGAGTGGCTAGTTCTCCAGTTTCTAAGGTTTTAATGAAACCCTAACCAAGTAAATAGGGTTTTTCTTAGGTCTTTGATTGTTGGAATGGTTTGAACAAGTTATATGGTGTTTAAGAAGTTTTAAATATATTTTTCATTATTCTCTTCAAGTATTCTATTTTCTGTAATTGTTAAATACTTTCCATGCAATGATTATCTTTTATTAAAGCATGAGACGAGTCATACTACGAGAGACGAGTCGTATTGATACCCTAGTTTAAAGCGAACGACTTGTACTACTCAAGATAGTTCATGTCTATACATTGAATGCGATAATCTTCTTGATCAATACCTCAAGTTCATAATTGTGACGTATTGGGTGGTTCAAACCATAGCACAATTGAATTTCAATTTTAAACCTTATTTATGTAACTAGTGGTAAATTCATTGCCCTAGAATTTTTCCCAAAATCAGTATCTCAAACTTTTAATTTTAATTGCCAATTCAATTTCTTAGTTTTATTTTAATTATTCTTAGTTCTATGAACTGTCAATCTTGTTATCAAAATTACTTTAAAAATTTAGCAATTAAATTAGTTTAATTTCACATTTGTTTTTGTGAATCAATATCTAGACTTGTCATTATTTTGAAAAATTTATTTTAGTGTGTAAAACGACCCATCAATAACATTCAAAATTAATAACAAAATAAGAGACAATATCATAACTTTATCCCAGATTTGCCACAAAAAAAAAAAAATTAGAAAGATGAAAAAATGAAAAAATTTATATACAAAAAAATACATTTAAAATGGCATTTATAAATTATAAGGATAATAGTAAGTGTTTTTATTAAAATTAAAAAAAAAATCACAAGATGTGAACTCATCCCATATAGAAATTTTGCACTAATATTCTATTTGATTATTTCATATTTTTTGAAAATTAAAATGCAACAAAACATATGTTTTAAAAATCAAAATATTACGAAATGCATATTTTTGGACCATATATATAGATTTGGCCACAATTGCATCGGACGATCCACAACCAAGGAACACACACTGCTGCAAAACACACCACCTCACCTCACCTCCCCTCCTCTCCTCTCTCTTCTGTTACTCTTATCACCAAACATGACGTCATCTTCATAAAATTGATTAAAAAGTTGACACTGAACGCACAAACACAGACACAGAAACCAAACCAAACCCAAACCAATCCTCACATTTCCACGCAACCCAACAAAATGGCCACCACTCTCTCGGTCCGGCCCAACTGCGCCCTCCTCGGCCGCGAACCGGCCGGTCCGGTCCGGTCACGGCGGCCTGAGCTAGGTCAGATTGGGAGGATAGCGACGATGATCAAGTCCGACCGGTGGTGGTTGGGGGTGGTCTCCGCCCCCCTCCGCCGCGCATTTCCGACGGTCCTCCTCGCCGGTTCTTCCAGAGCCGACGACTCTGCCCCGTTCGAGATGTCCGTGGAGAACGCTCTGAAGCTTCTCGGTGTCTCGGAGGGGGCTTCTTTCGATGATATTCTTCGAGCCAAGAATTCGATTATCGCTGCTTGTAAGGACGACCAAGAGACAATATCTCAGGTCTGGTTTCTTTCAGTTTTGTGAATTTGAGAGTAATTTTAGTGTAGAAAATTGGAATCTTGTTCTGAGATTGGATGTTAATCTGATTTGTGTGATTTTCGGGGTTTCTGCATGGAAAAATTTGACTTTTTGTTTATGCGTTTCAGAGTAATAGTTGTTTATTGTACTTGTAGTTGAATTTGTAGAGAAAAACTTGAACTTGGACTATGTTTTGTGATTTGTGAGGGTGTACAATAGTTTTTGAACTTAAACTTGAGTAGAAAAGCTGATTTCTATCTGGGTTGGTGAGTTTAGGGATTGTTTGATTGGACGGATTGTAGTAGAGGATTGAGATTATTGATGCATGGACTTATGTTCCATTGCTTGGTTGCAAGTTTTATTTGTCAAATTAGATTCCAATTGCCATTCTATTTAACAAAATTGACCGATTTTTTAATTATACAACTAATAACGCAAAGCATATGTATTATTGTGATTATATATTGTAAAACAAGCATGGATAAGAGGAAATTATGTATCTCACTAATCCGGCTCATAGATTGTTAATCCCCTTACTATTAATCTTACTAATCAAACAAACCCTTAGGGTTTTTTTATTGCAAAACAACTATGTAATTGAGAATAGAACTCAAAAGTAATTGCAGCATCCTCAAACAATTTGTTTGTGAGGGCGCTTAACACCATGAATTCATTGCTGATGTCATGGAAGAGTCTAGTGTTTAATGACAGAGAGGACCAAGGTGATGGGAATGCTTAAACTGTGTATCGTGATTGCTTTATAGCAACAGTATTGCCCACCAGTGGTGAACAGTGATTGAGCGGCTCATTTTGTTCAGTCGGTGGAAGTTAAATGTTACAATGAATTGTAATGATCCACTTTGGCAAATCTTCTTGGGATGAATACCTTTTCATATAGCTTAGATAAAATTTATTGTTGCATGAGAAATAAGGAATTCTTTTCTCACAATATTTTATTATTTTTTTGGATAAGTAATTTCCCATGACATAACTTCATAAAAGGAAACTCCCAAATCTTTGGTGTGGTTTTCTATTTAACTTTTTGTGTAAGATTACAACTTTTCTTGAGATAATTTCCACAAGAGGTTGATAAGTTATTGCATATTGATTTACCTCCTTAGTTTCTATATTGAATTGATCCCATCAAGAAGTTACTTTTATAGGATTATCAAATTTTCTCATCTTTGTATTAGGATAATCTACTTGGTAGAAAAGTAAAAGGTGACTATAAGGAACAGACTACTAAAAAAACCAGCCAGTGACCGTCTGGTTAGTTAGAGAACCCACTTTCAACCAACCTATGAAGTATGGGTATTTCGAAAAACATGTTGTACCTGTACTAAGTATTTACCGGTGTATAGTATCTCATATGGTCAAGGTTCTGAAAATCGGTTGCGGTCGCCGTAACGGTGGCGGTGGCGTGATTGCGGTTGCGGAGTGTAAAGGCCACAACGTAACGGTTGCGGTAACCGGAATCGTGAATTTTTTTATTTTTCGTACAATTTGAAAAAAACTTACCGATAAGTATATTTTATTTCCATGATCATATTTATTGGGTTTAAAATAAATATTGATCAATTTTTGTAAAATTTTAAGTATAATCTAATATATTTCATATTTTTAATTACTATAAACTGAGTTTTTTACATTTTATTTTAATAATTAATGATTTTATATTATACAAAAAATCAATCGCTAGCTAACTATTATATATAAGATAAATAATAACAAAAGTAAGAGAATAAATAAGAGCCTAAATATATATATATATATATATTTTAATCAAGCCAAATAGATAATGATCACACTTATTATTATTATTATTATTATTATTATTATTTTCAAACAATATATAGATAGAGACGCACAAACAAAATGGTTGAGTGATAGCAGTTGAATAGAATAGTATAGTATAGGTCTTACAGTTTCAACAAATTAATAACATGTTCTTCATCTTCCCTCTTCTCTCTCTCTATCTCTTGCTCCTGCATTTTCTCTCTTTATCTTTCCTCTTCTCTCTATCCCTCTTCTCCCATTTTCATCTTTTTTTTGTGTATTTTTTCGAAAGAAATAGTTCAGAACCATTACGTAACGGTGCGTAACAGGCCGTTATGGCTGTTACGGCACCGTTACGACCGCTACAGCAGCCGCTACGACCGACACATCTGTGAATCTCAATCACACTGCAAAAGCGGCCGTAACGGGTGGCGATAACCACCAAAACTGTTACGTAACGGCGTTACGTAACGGTTGCGGTCGCTTTTTAAAACCTTGCGTATGGTACTTCTGCATACGTGCTGGGTACATGAAGCACGTGTCCAAGTTTTTTCTTCTTAATTTTTGACGTATCTAGACGTACCTAATATATACCCAAGCCATACTGTAACTCAGTTGAAACAATATTTTCATCTACTACAAAGATAAAAACTCTTTTCACTAGACTTCTTCTTTATTTTTTGTTTTATGTTCATCATGATTTTAAAATTAAACTATGTTTTGTAAGTTATTTAATATGTGACATTTAATTTTGATTTATACATTTACTTTTGGCATTAAGGCCAAGTTTGGCATGATTGAAAAAAGACAAAAAGTCAAAAAGTCACTATCTTATTTAAGTCACAGCATCTTATTTAAGTCACATCACCTCTCACACATCACTTCAAACCCAACCCAAACCCAACCCATATTTTATAAAAAGTCAAAAAGTGCACTTATTTAGTCTTCCCAAACTAGGCCTAAATGTTAATTATAGGTTGGACCTTAACAAATTAAACCATTTAATTAATTTTTGCATTACTCTAAATTAAAAATAAATATTTTTTTACAAGCGTACCAAGCTGTACCCGTATTTTTTTTTTTTTTTACCGTGTTGACGTACCCCATATCGTACCCATACTGTACACGTGCTTCACAGCAACCGACCACCTGATTGTGTGTGTGTGTGCATGCACCCCTGTGCACATGCTTCTTTGCGTAGCTTCATTGAGGCAATTTTGGATAAGGTAGACTTCCATGTGGCATTTAACCATATGCTTTAATTCCTACAGATTTACCATGCTTACCATGATATCACATGTAGTTGTATCATTAACATGACTTTATATTTTCCTTATCATTAACTTCTATGGAGTAATATGGTATATAGCTGTTTTCAGGTAGAGGCTGCATATGATATGTTGCTTTTGCAAAGCTTGTCACAGCGTCGAGCTGGCAAAGTTGTTAATAGCAGCATCCGTTATGCTGATGTTAAACCTGTAAAAGCTCCCGGGATGGGATCAATGCCTCAGTGGCTGCAAGCAACGGTTAAGAATTCACCTGTTTCATTTGAAACGCCAAATACTGGTGACTTGGGCATACAAGCAGGTGTATATGGAGCCCTAATGGTCTTAAATTACGTCAGTGGAGCTTCTACATCTTCCACAGTGCCCTCTACTGGCGCTGATGTTCCTGGTCTGATCTTGGCCACTAGTTTTGGTGCATCCTTACTCTTCATGACTAGAAAGAACGTTAAGTTAGGTAAGGAGGGTTTCAATCAAGTTGACTTTTTGTTTCATAAGTTTACATTTACTGAGATTCAAAGGGATTTTTGTCTTCAATTGTTTTACCTTTTTTGGTTGCTTTCTTTTCCTTTTATTTATTTATTTATTTATTATTAATATTTTCCCTTGGTTTTGCATTTTCTTGATTTAGAGGAAGTCTCGTTACCTTATATTGTTATTTTTACATGGTAAATGTTAAATATAAGCACTGCACTTGCTTATTCAAGTTGATTCTTTATCATGCATAATCAATTCTGTTGCTTCCCATCATCCTGTTATGGTTTAATTTGGTAAATTATCATACTTTATGTTATTTGCTTTTTTATATTTTTACTTAATGTCTACGTTAGCATATGACACCATGTTTGCCAAATGATTGTGTACTTCCAAGTGTAGCCACTGGGGCTGGCTCTCACGCATGCACACACCCACTGTGGAAGGGGGGAGTGTTGGTCTGTTGAGGGGATTCAATTGTTTTTTATGGTAATACGCAAGATATTATTGCTAGTTTCTATTTATTGTAGTGTGCAAACCAATCTTGTTTCATTTGTATCAAGTTGTGGAGGTTAAGCTGTATGTCACTTAGATGTTGCTGGTAGTGCTGCACTATCTTATAAAGTCTGTTATGCTACATCACTGATGAGGATTTATGTCTATGCCTGATCTCATACACTTCTGTACCTCAAGCATTCCCGTGATGTTTATCAACTTTCTTTAAAAAAAATAAAGAAAAAAAATATTTCTGATAATGGAAGAAGTGAAAATGCTCTTCTTACAAAGAACAAGTATGTTGATTTTGTTGGAGGAAGAGAACATCTACATTGAATTTTCCAAATAATTAGTATATCATACAAAATTATTTTAGAGATTGTGTTATTTAACAAAGTTTACTCTTGGTTAGTTTAGAAAAATTGCTTGGGCTGTGGAACAATTTGTGGAGGATATAAATAATAAAGTTGACCCTCTCTATAACTAATGCTTTTTTAGATGACATAATTGTTAACAATTTGACATGGAATCAGAACAAACAATAGAGACAATATATCATGTGTTCAAACCTCACAACCTAATAGATTATTATAATACTTGTGCATGTTTAGCCTACTGATAATGGAGGAGAGGCTAGCCATATGTGAGGGGGCTAAAGTTTGAGATGAGATGGTTCACTTGTGGTTGCTGTAAGATGAATTTGATAATGAGTTTGTGCTGGTGCTTCCAATTTTAGTCCTTTGTGGCAATATAGGCACAATCTAAGATTGAGCAAACCATTTTGGCTTTTTAATAATAGTTTCACATGTAAATGCTATCAAGTAAGGTTGCTCCTCTATCAAAATTACCCGTCAATTTAGGATGTTGATATTGATTTATACCTATCATTCTTGCTCTTTCAAATTAGTGCATGTCACAAACTTAACTATATGAATTATTTCAAAGCGGTTTTATTTTGTTTTTTGCAGGGAAGGCAACTTTAATTACCATAGGGGGACTTGTAGCTGGTGCTGTGGTGGGTTCAGTGGTTGAGAACTGGTTGCAGGTGGATATTGTCCCATTTTTTGGCATACACTCCCCTGCTGTTGTAGTTAGTGAATTTATACTCTTCTCTCAATTTTTGGTTTCGTTGTACGTGAGATAGGATAAGTGAAAATTGTGATCATGACTCGAATCACTAGTCCTGTAATTATTCATTTGCATGATCATAATTGTGTATCCTTTGAATGTGTATCATCACATATATTGTATAAATGGAATGTTGTAGAATTCAATCCATTCAAGAAAGTTGCTTTTATGGGTTAGTTGATATGTATAGCTTTTATACTTGAATTCAGTGGCACCAGTATCGTCCCTACTTTTTGACTCTGGGGAAGGTCATATTTTCTCCCTTCAATTTCTTCAAGAGTAAGGTCGTAAAAAGAAAAAATAACACTGTTGAAATCTTTAGAAAAAAAGGACTCTCCTCTGGTCTTGGTCATAGAGGTAAACGTGATGGAAGTAGTCTCTATTCACTCTTTTGACGCACGTGGCCTACCTGTTTATATCATCAGCCTAGTGGCCATTGGTTCTTGTTGGTTTTGAATGTTTAGACTAATTTATCAATTGTCATAATCTTGTGCCGAGTTTCATAAGAATAGCGTAGGTGATGATTCATGGCTTGAGAATTTTGGTATATTGCCCAGCTAAGAAGACGGGTGATTTGCCAACTCCAAGGATTCTTTTTCCTCTTCTTTTGTTTTTTGTTTTAGTTGCTGTTGTTGCCAGCTCGTGGATCTTGAAAAGCAGCACAGCCATCTTCTTTATTATTTCTAGCTAGGGATTCTGTCCCCAATGTACTCTCAGCCACATAATATGGCAAGAATTTTAAAATACAGAAATTTCAGTACGTATACAAAACTTTAGGAGCCGAGTATCTTGTACCTTCAACGCTTTAGCTGCCATGAAAGTGATTGCCCATTCCTTAAAACAAGCCTATATGCAACTATTATTTCCACCACTACCATGTTGGGTTGGTGGACCTGATAAGTGTTGTTCACTCAATTTTACTGTTCACTCAAATACTAGATCTAATGGGGCGTTCGGGAGAGCCTCCTCCCCAGGGGCAGGGGGTGTTTACATTCCTGGCCAATTTTTTTTGAATACCTTTGTAATTTTCATGTTGCTTCCGTGTAATTTTAATTTTATACTTACAAATAGATAAGAAAGTGCTTCTTTTAGGTTAAAAGAGAGTTATATATTTTCTTATCATAGTGAAAACCGTAATAGTCGCGGACGTAATCCTGGCGTGAATCACATAAATTCTTGTGTATAATTTGTTTGATTCTTTTTTTTTTACTTGTTTATTATTTTGTATCTCACCGATCTTGGTTAAGAAGGGTCAATTTTTAACATACCAGCGAAAATATAACAGCTGAGATAACCTTGGCCATGAGATGTTGGGTTTCACGTGTCTTGATGATTCCTTGCATGGTAGGAAAATTTCATCACAGACAATGGAGATCAACTGATGAAGCTATATTCTAGTGGAAGAGAAGCTATGAATTTAGCACCGCAATAATGCTGGCCAAAACTAGTCCGATGCTTCACTTGGCATTCTATTTTTGCACAATAATCTTTAAGTGCTCACGAATGAAGAGAACGAAGAAACCGTCAGGGAGAATTAGGGTTAGAATTACCTATCTTTTTCCCAGTTTGGTTATAGGAATATCACTGTATTGGTCCAGAAAAACATGCAGACATGTACGGATTGCACATGTTCAGAGGAAGCTAATAAAATACAGTTTTCTAGAGGTTTTCTTATTTTCAACACAACAAACAACTACTTACAAGATTGCCCACCTCAATATTCCCCTCTACACAGCCTCTTGGGATTTTTGCCAAACAAGGTTGTAAGAAATAAGGGAATTTACAAATCTCTCACACAAAATGGGGGCTACCATTACATCTACATAATAAACAACTTAAAGCAATGATTCATCAATCACTGCAAAGAAATCCAAACTACAAATGTAAATAAATGTCTGTCTCAGCGAGCAGCTTCGACACAATATGTAATGTACAACAACTTCAGAACCCTCAAACCATAAAATCTTGAAGTACCTTAGACTAGTTTTCCATTTCACGTGCTGCCATTTTCTTTGCCTTGAAAGCCCTCAACGTATCCCGGTTTCACAGCTTTTTCAGTGTTCAAAAGGTCGTCATACATTTTCAGAGATGCCTTGGAAAACTCTGTCAAGGACTCGAAGACTCCATAAAACCCGGTCTGAAATCCATTCAGTGTGATCCGTTGTGTTTCTTGCATGCAGTTGTGGTGTTTCTCCTTCTCTACGTCAACCCTCCTCCTAAAACCATCCAACAAATCCTTCTTTTCTTTCAAACACTCAGCCCGGTGCTCAATGTCTGGCTCTGAATTATGGTCTGAAAGCTTTGATTCAAAAATCTTGTTCTCTGCCTTTTGGAACGCTAAAATCTTTCTATCGAGTTCTTTGGCCATACCATCGACTTTCCTCTTCTGTTGTTGTTCCTCCCCCTGCTGAACCCCTAAAGCTCGTAAATCCTTTCCAAAGCTTTTCATTGAAAATGCTACCGTCTTATCCGGCAACTTTTCCATGGAAGCTAACCAATCGCGGCAGATCAAAAGCAATGGTGGGCCATTGACTCGACAGAGCGGCGATGAACTCCTCCTCCTAGAGCAGAATTCAACTTCGGGGATGACAAACTTTGATAGCCATCCATGGAGAGCTTCAATATACACCTTTTGTGCTGCAATGTAATCTATGAAGCGTGCTCGCCAATTCTGAAGCTCAGCCTCAAGCTGTAGCGTAGCAAGTAGGTGAGAGTTATTGCAGAATTTTCCATAAGTGGGACGGGTATATGATTTGACTTCAAACATAATCTTGTTCTGGATTTCATGAGATTCCAACATAACTTTCCAGGTTCTCATCAGCCTGCAAAAGGGGAAAGTGGGCAGTAATGCATGGAAAAACCAGGAAGAACAACAAAGCTGTGTTTAGATCTAGGATTTGTGGAGACAAACGAAAAGAGACAGGAATATAGACTTTTCCCTTCCTTTTCTTTTATTTTTGCCACATGTCCATTCCCTTTTTCCTTTCCCTCCACAAATTCCTACTCAAATCCATGATCCAAACATAGACTAAAACGGTCTTATGCTCGGTTGTGAGATTTCCATACCCTTGTAACAATTCCATAATTTGGGGTTGCAATTCTTCATCCCTCAGTTTCTCAATTTTATTCGAGATTGATTCAGCACTTCGAATTGCAACCAAGATCCTGCTATATAAATCTTTTACCGCAGCTCGGGTTTTGTCCACAGCAAGTCCATCATCGCCTCTAGCATCCTGATTTCCTAGTTGATTGCACTTTCTATCATAAATTTTCCGGGTACTATCTCCAGCCTACGGAGCAAGTAAGTGTACAAGTCAAGTTCCGAAAGAAAATAGTATAAACAATATCTTTTGAAGGAATATTCACCTTTTTGTTTATTTTTTATGCCTTAAATAACACATAATGGACATGGAAAACACAAAGTGAGTCCACATGGGAAGTATTGCCCCCATAGCCGTATTTAGACAATTCAACTTCCCATATCCATCTCATGATCAACTAGATGCACTTCTCTCTTTTCAAAAACACGATACTCTTCTCAAATTTTTTGTGATTATAGTTTATATTTTTAATGAGTCTACAAACCAGACACGTTTACCTTGTAAGTATTGAGGTCTGCAGTCTGCTACACTCCTTTGGTGACTGCAAATATATCGTGGACGTGTTCTTTTTGAACTGTTGAACTGTTATACAATTTATGATTCTAGTTTAATGGGCTTTCTATACAAGATTTAGCTGTTTTCTTTCTTTGCTTGAGATAGATGTGTTATAAGTTTGTTTTACCCACACACATGGATCTCTTTAATCAGCATGGCCAAGTAGCATAGTTACCAACCAGGGAGCAGAAAGGAAATCATAATGTGGACGTCGGAACTAAGTTAGATGTTTGACAATTTTTAAGTAATAGCAAGGACTAGCTTTTTCTTCATTAGATATACCCCTAGTGAATGCGTGAAGGTTCTATTTGAAAGTGTTTAATTAACAGGTAATATAGCTGACAATTAATGTGACTTTTGGCTTCTTGTGTTACTTTACTTTAGATTGAAACATCCATGATGTTGTAACAATGGTTTACCTTAACCTCTTCATAAAGCTTCTTTTCCCAAGCATATAGCCTTCCTAGTGTCAGAGAATGGCTTCCAGATTCCATTCCTCCATAATCATCAAAGAGATCGTTGCTAAATTCCGTCCATGTCGAAGAGCTTTTAGAACTAGATGCCACAAGACTTTTACATGATGAAGAGGTTCGAGACAAAGTGGACCGCCATGTGATGGCTTGGATGAGCTTTGTCGAGTTCTCTGCATCAAGATAAGATTGGTAAAGGAAAATTATGCAAGAAAAAGTGCTTAAAAGTACGAAAGAAAAGCACAAAAAAGAATGTAGGAAAAAACTCATAGCTCAATCTCCGAATCTAATAATCATCAGGCTGAAAAAGTGAATCTCAGGACCACATATAAATAAGGCAGAGGGAATAGTATCCGATAAATGATGCTCTTTTTTGGGCAATAAAGGATGATGTCGAAGGCCACTATATAAGAATCTTCGTTAGGGATTGAGAAAAGAGACGTAGTCGTGATACAAGCTAAAACAACAACAATGCCCAACACCAATGCCAAAATAAAACAAAATGAGTCAAAAAACAGCTCATACAGATTATGTTGGAATGAGTGTACGAGTAAATTGCCAGGCATGTTGTTCTTGTGTCAAAAACCAATTTAACTAAGTTGAAAAGTTAATAATTAGAAAGCTAAGAGAGGGATACTTTTACCTTATGTTTTTTTTTTATTATAAGCTTGCAAGAAGCTGCACCAAACCGGCTAGTGGTGGTTGGTGCAAGTCATTATTCCTCAATAATTCTCATGACATTTTCGAATAGTCACCAAGGAAGAAAGAACAAAGAGGAACAATAATGTGGATGAGAGTCATATGAGACCAACAATTGAGACTCTAATGTTGTGTTTGGTTGAGGGATTTGAGGAGAGATTTGGAAAGGGAAATGGAAAAGGTAGGTGAAATATAAATAAAACATTCCTAAATTTCACATAGTTTCACACATCTTTTCCCTTTCTCTTTCCAAATCCCTCCCCAAATCCTCCAACCAAACACACCATAAAGTAATATTAGATAGCAAAAAGAAAAGTTAAATTTTGGAACTTCATCGGCATTATTACATACAAACCGACAAAGTTAAGGCAGTAGAATATTATTCGGAGAAAAACAGAAAGATACAAACTTTCTTTTCATGAAGCAACAGGCAAAGACCCACCATATCAGATAAAGCCGAAAAGAAGTCACTATGATGGATGCAGAGCTTAATAATAAAATAAAGGAAATTCACAAAGGAAATTTTTTAGGAACTGCATAATTGCTTAAAAGCCCCAAAAGCGAGAAGGCATAGGAAGAAGATTCATGCCCAAATTAGCAACCAAAAAAAAAAAAAAACTCAATCTTTTTTAATGAATTTAACAGAATAGGCCCAAACACTATAATTACTGAAATGGAAGTGATTGACACCCCTCCAATCACCACCCCACTACCCCCCACCTGGCGGCTGGTGATTAGAAAAAAAAAAAAAAAAAAAAAAAAAAAAACAACTGACCAATGAGAGAGAGAGAGAGAGAGGGGGTCAAAGGATGCATCCTCAGGGGTCCGACACATTTTCCTTACTGAAATAAGTAGAAAGTTACAGAAATTCTTATTCAGCTTGGTTATATTCTACAATGCAAGTGAAATAAGCTCATATATAGTCAAAATTCAACCCAAAAAATCTTCAGATTTAGGAGAGAACTGTAATATTGAGATGAACATTCACAGAAATTGCATTGCAGCCCAAAACAAGATCCATGCAAAGCAAACATATGGAAACAAAATAAAACCTAAAATAATTGGATGCTAATTGAAAATTATATTCAAGCAGACCAAAAAATATAAATAAATAAAATTAGAAGAAAAGAAAAATACCCACCTTTTATTTCCTCCAAACCAGATTGCAATTGAACCCTATTTACCTCCAACATTCTTGATACATTCTTGCCAGAATCACAAGCCCTAATGAAATGATCCTCAATATCCTTCAACGCTTCCAACAACTCTCTCCCTTTCACTGGTGAGTTAATTACTGTTATACCCTTCTGCTCCCCATGGTTCACAACACCATCCATTACCCTACCATCAACATTTTCACTCTCTTCATGCTCAACATTTTCACTCCCTTCACTCACCATCACCACCTTTTTCTCTTCCTCCATTCTCTCCCCTTCCTCTTCCAACTCTGGAATCCCCTCTTCTTCCCTCACTGCCCTCAAATCCTCTTCAGAGTTGTGATTATACCCACTTATAATCTCCGGTCTCACGCTGTCGAAAGGGTTAAAGAAATCCCACCCAAAATCCCTCTGTGGAGATGGCATTGATGGTGGTGGCACTTGCATATAGAAATACCCAAAACCTTTTTCTTCCTCTTCTCTCTCCGTTTTTTCTTCTTCTCTTTCATCTTCTTCTGAAGATGTTGAAGAACCACATGATTCACAATTAATGGCTTTCTGGGTTGGTTCAGATGGTGTTTGTCGAAGGAACAATGGGTTGGAGACCACATTTTCTCTGGGCGGAGACGATGGTGGGAAAGTGATGAGAAATGGTGAAGAGGGTGAAGAATGACGAGAAACAAACAGGTTTATAGCAGCTGAGACTCCATACAGAGCTTGACAGTACCTACAATGTGCATCTGCAAGAGCATACCTTCTCTCCACAGCTAACTTTAGCTGACGCTTTCTCTCTTTACAAATAGAAACAACTTCTTCTTCTTCCTCTAGCTTAGAGGCAACACAACCCATCCCTCTTTTCTTGCCAAGTTTTGGACTGGTGGTTCTGCTTTTAAAGATGGGTTAAAGAAAGTTTAAAAGGTGGGATTTTTGGAGGAATGTGATTAGAAAGATGTGGGGGGTTTGTACCAAAATAGAGGTTTTGTGGGTTTGATCACTGGGGTTTCAGAGAAAGGGTGTGAAAAATGGTGCTTTTAAAGGAGGATTAGACCAACCCATTTCTTACACTGATACATATAAAGTGGGTTTCTAGTAAAATGGTAGCCCTGGTACACAGCTTTGGAGAAACCCATTTCTCTCTCTGCAGATAGAGACTACTTCTTCCTCCTCTAGTTTAGAGGCAACACAACCCATCCCTGTTTGCTTGCTAAGTTCAGTTGAGAGTGGTGGTTCTGCTTTTAAAAGATTGGGCTAGAGAGAAAAGTGAAAAAGCTGGGGCTTTTTTTTGGAGGAATGTGGGTGAACAAAGATGCGGGGCTTGTGCCAAAATGAAGGTTTTGTGGGTTTTCACTGGGGTTGTAAAGAAAGAGAGTGAAAAATGGTGCTTTTAAAGAAGGATTAAACCAACCCATTTCTTACACTGATACATATAAAGTGGGTCTCTAGTAATGTAGCTCTTGGAAACAGTTTTTAGAGAAACCCATCTCACCATTCATCTCCTGGGAAATAATGACGGTCACGCAGAGAGAGAGAGAGAGAGAGAGAGAGAGAAGGGTAAAGCTGGGTATCTGCTAAAATGGACTAATGGAAGTGGTCACACGCAGAGAGAGAGAGAGAGAGAGAGAGAGCTCAGGCCTGTGAGTGACACAGAATGGGAGTTCTCTTTTCTTTTCTTTTTCTTGTTTGGTTCTTGGGTTTCTCTTTGTTCTCCGAACAAGTGCCAAAATAGGGGTTTAATTAGTCTTGTAAATACCAGAAAATAATAAACTAACTAAACTTAGCGGAGAGAAAATGAAGGGAGAACCAAAGAGAGAGAGAGAGAAGGTAGGGGGGCTCGAGGAAGAGAAAGAAGGAATTCTCGTGTTTGGTAATTTGGTGTACTATCAGTCTATCACCACACCACCACATTAGTTGATAGTTTGGAGGACAAATTTAGGATTGAATAAGGCATTCGTGAAATACGTAATTTGATCAGTTTATTTTAATTCGATTGGTTTAGATTGATTTTTTGAATTTATGGTTCGATTTTGGATTGAAAAATTAAAAATTTGTAATTCATGGATTAGTTTTGGATTGAACCTCACGATTTCGGATTGGAATCGATCCGGACCGTATATAAATAGTCTATATTTTTATTATGCATCATCCCCATAATATCTTCTCTTATTCTATATAAAATCTAAACTCAAAATTAAACCGTATAATATCTTATTTTATTACTTTTGTTTATATTTTTTTATGGTTGTTTAAATTCAAGAACAGTATGTCACTATTATAGAAAAGCATGTTGTTATTATGGAACTGATATAGCGCTATGTTTATATTTTTATGAAATTAAAGTGTTATATATATATATATATATATTTATTATTTAATTATGTGAATCCGTGGTCCTAAACCGATCCAATCCGTATTTAAATGGATTGGTTCCAATTTTTCAAAAATCATAGATAACGAATTGGTCATAATTTTACCCTAATCCGGTCCAATCCGAACCATGCTAACCCCTAGACAAATTCATCCAATCCAGCCAGCTTTCGCAATGTTAAATGTATTGATTAATATATTAATATTAATTATGATATTATTATTTATTTATTTATTAATCACATTATAAATAATAAATTTTTTAAAGAAAAATATTTGGGAGCTCTAAATTGGGAGCACTAAAGGAGCTCTAGAGAGTGGGTCTCACTAACTGATGTGATATTTTGGCCTTAAGTTTTTTTTTTTTTTTTTTTAATTTTCACCTCATTAGTGGTCCATTAGTGCTCCCAAATTAATGAGATGTATCATTGTTGTTTTTTAAATTATATCATATCATTAATTAATATATTAATTAATTCACTAATTAATATACGTATATAGTATTATTTCAGAGATTTTATTTCACTCTTCTGAGAAATTAAAAGTTGCTGCTAAAATTTAGCAGAGATGTTATAGGGAAGACAGATAAGCTGACTGTTGAGAGAAAAGACGAGTCAAACCTTTAATACACAAACAATGCTTGCTGTGACAAAACATAGGTTTGTCGTTTTTATTGGTTGATACGAGATGTTGGTTTTGTTTTGTGTAATTTATGATATTGTTATGATTTTTTCTTTAAATTATGTTAGAATGTTTAAAAATTTTATTCATGGGATATTTGATAAATATAGTTTAAATAAGCTTAAAATGGTTAATTGAGACTAGGCTTCATTTGGGATGTTATCTTTTTAGTTAATTAGTCAAAAAATTATTAAATTAACTAATTAGACAATTAGTCATACTAAAAAGTCAACAATTACGGCTTCTCTCTACTTTTTGCACAGCTTTTCGTAATTAATCAAAAAGTCATCCCAAACATAAAAGTTTTTTTTACCTACCTTTTTAGTCAATTAACCAAAAAGTTACTAAATTAACCTGTTCCCAAACGAGGCCTAGATGTTGTCTTTATTCGGTGTACTTTATGAAATTATTATAATTTTCTTTAAAAGAAACTGTTAGAATGTTTAATATAATTTTATTTATAGCATATTTGGTAAATATAGTTAGGACTGAAAATAAATCAAGTCGAATAATAGGTTATTAAATTTAATTTGATAACTTAACGTGTTTAAAATTATATGCAAACTTAATTTGTTCACATAACGAGTAGATTTCAAATGAGTTTTTAATTTGTTAAACACGAGTTGAACTCTAATAACTTGATTATTTATAGTGCATATAAGATTTTCAAGTTTGGTAGTAGGTTATTCAAACTTGACTTATTTACCTAATAAATTCAATCTTGAATGGGTTTTTAATAAATCGAACATGAGTCGAATTCAAGTATTTAATATGTTAACAACCCTATATATAGTTTAAATGAGTTAAAGAAATTTAATTATTAAAAAATAAGGGGATGGATATTTTTAACTTCTTTTGTCAAATTATTAACTGTGTTTGATTTCAATTTTTTAAATTCAATTTTTTGAAATTGTGCTTTTTATTTTTTTATTTTTAGTGAATATCTTTAAAATTTTAAGTAATTTTTTTACTTTTTTAGATACATCTTACTTAAATGTATCTAAAAGTAAAATATTTATAAAAAAATATTTTTAAAATTTAATAAATATACAAGAATATGATATATTTTTGGTGTTTAGTAAATTTTTTAAAGATTTTTTCACAAATATTATATTTTTTAAGTGTATTTATGTTAAATGTATCTAAAAATAAAAATAAAAATAAAAATTACTTAAAATATTAAAAAAATTAATAAAAATAAAAAATTACAAAAAATAATAAGTTTTAATTTTTTAAAAAGTAAATTCAGAAAACTGAATCCTGATTAGTTTTTAATTCTAAGCAACCATACCAAATAGTCAAATCAAATCTAAAGACTCCTTTTTTATTATTATTGAATTATATTTTGGTTATTTTATTTTAAGAATTTGTATTAGTGTTTTTGATGTAATTTTTGCATAATTTATGAGACACAAATATTTAAATTAACCTTGGCTTCCCGCAGCCACCTCCGTCGCCGCCCTTTCTCTCTCTCTCTTTTCTATTCATCCTCTGTCATCACTGATCTTTACCAATCTTCCCTCCAATTGTAAATCTGAGATGAGAGGGAGATTAATGATATGGAATTGGGCCAGACAGATTTGGGCCAGACAGAGTTGGGCCGGACAGATTTGGGCCGAACAGGTGTTGGGCCAAGTTGTGTGGGTCGGCCTTGAAGGAAGCTGCTCGGTTAAGGCAGCGCGTGGATTGATCGAGCTGCAAGGATCCGTGGTTACGAAGCCGGTCAGGTGAAAAGTCCAGCACCAGGAAAGGCAAGGTTGGACCAAGGTACCTGTTTGCTCGGCAAGTAGGTCGACCGCAGACAACCGTGAGTTGTCCCGAGCTCGGCTTTGCCGAGATGCCGCCGAGTCCGGTCCTCATCTGAGCTTAGCTGTTGGAGTACTTGGGCAGGAAGCACAGCATGGCAGACGATGGCCGAGATGGTACTGCCCGGCTGCCGAGCTCCTAGGAGAATGGGCAGGTAGTTGGGTTAGGTGGTGCTCAGCAAGGTTTATGCTGACAGATGGGATAGCAGAACCACGTGTCGAGAGGTCACTGGGAGTAGATTTGGGGTGCAGAAGGTATATAAGCAAATCTGCGCCCCCATGCTTGGGACAGGACATTTTTTGGTGAGATAAACACTAAACACAAGACTCTCCCTTCTCTCTATCTATCTGCTGTGTGTGTGTTCTAACTTGATCGTCGGAGGGGTTTTCCGGCCACACACCGCCGGGTAGCTCACCGCCGTTGTGCTCGCAGGTCGATCGAACAGACAGGAGCTTGGAAGAAAGGAGTGCGGGCTTGCCTGAATATTTGCTCCCCGCACAATTGGCGCTGTCTGTGGGAACTTTGAAAGATAAAACCTTGTCTTCCAAGCTCATCCGATCGCTTTCTATGGCGAGCAACGAAGAGATTTCGTTGTCCGCCATCGATGGAGCCACTCCGGAGTCAGGCAGATGGAGAGAGGGACACCCCACTATTACTCCGATGAGGGACTCGAAAACATTTCCAGAAGGACAGTCGGCAGACGCGCGGGATAAGCGCGGAAGAAGTCATGGTCATTCACGGAGTCCAGATGGTCACCGGCGGAGGAGAGACTCACACGCCAGACGTCTGGAAAATAAGCTGAAGGACCAGTACGCCGTCATCCGGCGAATGGCGGCGGAGATGGATGAGCTGAAGCGGCATGTCAATGAGAAGGGTGTAGCTGGAGTAGGAGACCACAGTGAGCGCACCTGACCCCGCCATTCAGGTAGTCAGAGTCAGCGGCACATACCGTCCATCTCTATTACCAGAAGTTACAAGGTTGGTGATTTCGATGTGCGCGCAGAAAAGTCCAGTGCGCAAAATAGCACTTACCAGCCCTCACGTCCGGCGACGAAGTCGAGGTACACCTATTGCGCTCGATCAGAAGATTTGCGGGCAGTCTTGGAGGAACAGGTTCGCCGGCGGGAGGCACAGAGGATACCAGCTTTCCAGCGGTTATCCTACGGGGTTCACGCCAGTCAGGAGGTCGGAATGCCTCCACCCCGCCTAGCGGCGCCACTCCTTGTGGATTCCAACTTGGCAAGGTTGAGCGCCACCCCTTTCTCCGTGGAGATAGAAACAACAGCGCTTCCCGCGGGCTTCCACCAGCCTAAGTTCACACTCTACGATCGAAAAATCGATCCCCATATGCATGTAAGCCACTTCCTACAGGTCATGGCCGGACATAGGCGGAATGACGCTCTTATGTGCCTTATCTTCCCATCAAGTTTGGGCGAGCTGGGCTTGAAATGGTTTGAGAGGTTGCCGGAGGGGAGCATAGAAAGGTGGCAGCAGTTGGCCGAAGCCTTTGTGACGCGCTTCAAAACCAACACCAAAACGCCAAAGGAAGTTGACCACCTTCTCAGTGTCAAGATGGAGCCGAGCGACACACTGAAGGCATACAACTCCAGATATTGGGAAACCTTCAACGAGATCTTGGATTGCCCGGTCAACCTGGCAATCACCCAATACAAGCGCGGTCTCCCGGTCGGACATAGGCTGAGGGACTCACTTACAATGAACCAGCCGCCATCCATGGGGCAACTAATGCAGCGAATCAATGAGCACATCCGAGTAGAGGATGATGCAATGGCGTCCACTGCGAAGACAACCCTGGTGGCAACAGACAAAAAGGCCTTACAAGATAATCGGTCTGGCGGGTAAGGGGGCATACCACTTAGAAGATTTGGATGGCAAAGGTGTACCCCCGGCCATGGAATGCGGCTAACCTCAAACTATTATATTCTTATCGTTCTTAAGTAATTTTTTAAGGAAGAACTTGTTTTCCCTACACTTCTGAATGTGATACTCTTTTTGTCAATGTAATAGAAGTGAATTACTTTTGCTTAAGAACTTTTCTGATTCAGCCGAGATGATGTACTCCGGTTAAATGAGTTGATGATTTGCTCAACTTCGAAGATTCAGCCGAGATGATGTACTCTGGCCAAATGAGTTGATGATTTGCTCAACTCCGAAATTTCAGCCGAGATGATGTACTCTGGCCAAATGAGTTGATGATTTGCTCAACTCTGAAGATTCAGCCGAGATGATGTACTCCAGCCAAATGAGTTGATGATTTGCTCAACTCCGAAGATTCAGCAGAGATGATGTACTCCGACCAAATGAGTTGATGATTTGCTCAACTCCGAAGATTCAGCAGAGATGATGTACTCCGGCTAAATGAGTTGATAATTTGCTTAACTCCGAAGATTCAGCCGAGATGATGTACTCCAGCCAAATGAGTTGATGATTTGCTCAACTCCGAAGTTTCAGCCGAGATGATGTACTCCGGCCAAATGAGTTGATGATTTGCTCAACTCCGAAGTTTCAGCCGAGATGATGTACTCCGGCCAAATGAGTTGATGATTTGCTCGACTCCGAAGATTCAGCTGAGATGATGTACTCCGGCCAAATGAGTTGATGATTTGCTCAACTCCGAAGTTTCAGCCCAGATGATTTACTCCGGCCAAATAAGTTGATGATTTGCTCAACTCCGAAGATTCAACCGAGAAGATGTACTCCGGCCAAATGAGTTGATGATTTGCTCAACTCAAAAGATTCAGCCGAGATGATTTATCCCGGTGAAAAGCTTAGAGGATGGCAATGCGAACAACCATGGAAGAGATCTAGGGAGTTTGGTTTTGGAAGTTGTCAGTCAGAAGGCCGAGGAAAATGGGCAATTGACAATCATTTTGGTAGCAAAACTAAAGTTCCTTGCCGAGCTGATGTTGCTTGCCAAGAAGGAAGTCGTGGAGCGGACCTTGCTCGCCTTCCTTAGAGTTCCTTGTCCAAGCTGATGTTGCTCACCAAGAAGCAAGTCGCAGAGCGGACCTTGCTCGCCGACCTTGGAAGTTCCTTGCCGAGCTGATGTTGCTCGCCTAGAAGGAAGACGCGGAACGGACCTTGCTCGCCGACCTTGGAAGTTCCTTGTCGAGCTGATGTTGCTCGCCAAGAAGGAAGTCGCGGAGCGGACCTTGCTCGCCTTCTTCGGAGTTCCTTGCCGAGCTAATGTTGCTCGCTAAGAAGCAAGTCGCGGAGCGGGCCTTGCTCGCCGACCTTGGAAGTTCCTTGCCGAGCTGATGTTGCTCGCCAAGAAGGAAGTTGTGGAGCGGACCTTGCTCGCCTTCCTCGGAGTTCCTTGCCGAGCTGATGTTGCTCGCCAAGAAGCAAGTCGCGGAGCGGACCTTGCTCGCCGACCTTGGAAGTTCCTTGCCGAGCTGATGTTGCTCGCCAAGAAGGAAGTCGCGGAGCGGATCTTGCTCGCCTTCCTCAGAGTTCCTTGCCGAGCTGACATTGCTCGCCAAGAAGGAAGTCGTGGAGCGGACCTTGCTCGCCTTCCTCGGAGTTCCTTGACCGAGCTGATGTTGCTCGCGAAGAAACAAGTCGCGGAGCGGACCTTGCTCGCCGACCTTGGAAGTTCCTTGCCGAGCTGATGTTGCTCGCCAAGAAGCAAGTCGCGGAGCAAACCTTGCTCGCCGACCTTGGAAGTTCCTTGCCGAGCTGATGTTGCTCGCCAAGAAGGAAGTCGCGGAGCGGACCTTGCTCACCTTCCTCGGAGTTTTCTTGTCGAGCTGATGTTGCTCGTCAAGAAGCAAGTCGCGGAACGGACCTTGCTTGCCGACCTTGGAAGTTCCTTGCCGAGCTGATGTTGCTCGCCAAGAAGGAAGTCGTGGAGCGGACCTTGCTCGCCTTCCTCGGAGTTCCTTGACCGAGCTGATGTTGCTCGCCAAGAAGCAAGTCGCGGAGTGGACCTTGCTCGCCGACCTTGGAAGTTCCTTGCCGAGCTGATGTTGCTCGCCAAGAAAGAAGTCGCGGAGCGGACCTTGTTCGCCTTCCTCGGAGTTCCTTGACCGAGCTGATGTTGCTCGCCAAGAAGCAAGTCGCGAAGCGGACCTTGCTTGCCGACCTTGGAAGTTCCTTGCCGAGCTGATGTAGCTCGCCAAGAAAGAAGTCGCGGAGTGGACCTCGCTCGCCTTCCTTGGAGTTCCTTGGCCGAGCTGATGTTGCTCGCCAATAAGCAAGTCGTGGAGCGGACCTTGCTCGTCGACCTTGGAAGTTCCTTGCTGAGCTGATGTTGCTCGCCTTCTTTGGAGTTCCTTGGCCGAGCTGATCTTGCTCGCCAAGAAGGAAGTCGTGGAGCGGACCTTGCTCGCCTTCTTAGTGCGGTCACCGTCTTGCATACTGAAGACCGATGAAGTATTACCCCGGTCAGGATAGGTAATCCCAGTTACACTTCGGCGGACGGAATTAAGGGGCAATTGAGAGAGAGATTAATGATATGGAATTGGGCCAGACAGATTTGGGCCGGACAGAGTTGTGCCAGACAGATTTGGGCCGAACAGGTGTTGGGCCAAGTTGTGTGGCCCGGCCTTGAAGGAAGCTGCTCGGTTAAGGCAGCGCGTGGATTGACCGAGCTGCAAGGATCCGTGGTTACGAAGCCGGTCAGGTGAAAGTCCAGCGCCAGGAAAGGTAAGGTTGGACCAAGGTACCTGTTTGCTCGGCAAATAGGTCGACCGTAGACAAGCGTGAGTTGTCCCGAGCTCGGCTTTGCTGAGATGCCGCCGAGTTCGGTCCTCATCTGAGCGTAGCTGTTGGAGTACTTGGGCAGGAAGCGCAGCATGGCAGACGATGGCCGAGATGGTACTGCCCAGCTGCCGAGCTCCTAGGAGAATGGGCAGGCAGTTGGGTTAGGTGGTGCTCAGCAAGGTTTATGCTGACAGATGGGATAGCAGAACCACGTGTCGAGAGGTCACTGGGAGTAGATTTGGGGCGCAGGAGGTATATAAGCAAGTCTGCGCCCCCATACTTAGGACAGGACATTTTTTGGTGAGATAAACACTAAACACAAGACTCTTCCTTCTCTCTATCTATCCGCTGTGTGTGTGTTCTAACTTGATCGTCGGAGGGGTTTTCTGGCCACACACCGCCAGGTAGCTCACCGCCGTTGTGCTCACAGGTCGATCGGACAGACAGGAGCTTAGAAGAAAGGAGTGCGGGCTTGCCTGAATATTTGCTCCCCGCACAATTGGCGTAAAATTCAGAAGTAAAATTGAAAACAAAATGTTCTCCAAGACCTTTCACTAAATTACTTTACAAGACATGGATCTTTGATCAATAAAAAATATTTGTTGAACTTAATATCTTATACTTTTTTTATATTGGATTTATCACAAATTAATTCAATAATCTATTACAATGCAATGAATAATTATTTAAAGTGCAACAAACAACATGAGAGAGGGAGGGATTGTTCTGACAACTTAAATTTGGATATAATTATGAGAATATAACTTTCATTTGCAAGGTGACTTGATTTTTTGATTATTTTAGTTTGGATTTAAAAAATTTTATTTAGAATAGATTTTTTGATTATTTTGACTTTTGTAAAAAAAAAAAAAATAATTATGATTTTAAACGTAATATTTTATCTTATTTAATTTTGTCATATATAATTTTTCTAGTCAAAATGAGCCTGCCAAACATAGCCTTGTGTTGATTCATGCTTGTCAGTTTCACTTTTAAGGCCTTGTTTGTCATCTACTATATAATCCATCATTTTATCTTTTTATCTTTTTTCCATCACATCATCTCTCTATTTTTCTGCACATCTTTTCGTAAAAAGACAAAAAGTGCACTTTTTTAGTACACCCCAAACCAACCCTAAGGCTAAGGGAGCATTCTAGCTGTACACGCTAATTTTTTTTTAAAATGCTAAAAATAATCTTATGGGTTATTAGTAGTATTTAAAAAACATATAAAATGTATTTTAAATTATATCCAAACATTTTACAATATTTAAAACGTATAAATTTATAAATATTTTATTATTTTTATTGACTATTCTTAAAATTGTTATAAAAAAAAAGTTATTCACAATGGAGATGTTTGGTGAGGATTTTTTGAGTCAACTTATGACTTTTGACTTTTAAAAAGTTATTTTGGACTGTTTGGTTAACCTTATTTTAAACAGCTTCTGATTCTAACAACTTATTTTAAGTCAAAAAAGCTGATTCTGAGAAGCTGCTCACCCCTTGCTTCTGATTATCAGTTTCTGCTGTGGACATGTTAATTTACGGTTATATTCTTAATTTTTTTTATTTTTTATTTTTTAATAAATAGAAAAAGACCCAAATGGATTATAAAATATTATTATTATTTTTATGAGAAATATAGACAAATAGTGAATAATAAAAAATAAAAATTAATTGAAAAAACTACTTCACAGCTTATTTAACAAACACTATTTAACAATTTAAATCTATAATTTAACAGTTATACCAAATAAATTAACAACACCTAATTAAAATCATAATCTATAATCTGTTAAGTTATAATTTATAATCAATTTTAACAGATACACCAACAGCACCAATGTACAAGAATTTCAAAGATTAAAAACTTGACAGGTGTATTCAGGATGACTCGAGGTGATTATAGCATCTAAAAGTCAAATGCAATTATTAAGTATTTTGGGTATGAGAAATTATTGGTTCATCTAGATAGAATTGAGAAAAGATTATGAACTTTGATTTTTATGAATATTATTATTTGTCATAAAATTTTAAAAATATATATATATATTATCTTATATATAAAATAACATTTCAGTATAAAAAATATATATGTTATTTTTTTTTATCTTGAATTCTCTTTATTTTTATATTAAAAAAAAACTTATTCATTCTATTTAAAATTGTTTCTATGGCATTTAAATTTTTTTTAATGTATATGTAATTTATATATCATATATACATATATGTGTGTTTTGTATATATGGTAAAAAAAATTATTTTTCTTTTAGCCCATCTAATAATAAAATCCTAATTCCGTCTCTATTCGAGAAAATTGAATTATGATTGATAAGGGAAATTGTGACCTCCCAGGATTAACTTATAATTTTTGTTTAGGTATGGTTGATAAGTTGGTTTTTTTTTTTTTTTTTTTTTAAAACAAAAATACATATAAAAAAATAGAAAAATTATGTGATTCAAATAAATTAATAAACAATAATGATAGAGAGCTCTAAACTTGAATTTTAAAGCCAGCTCATTAGAGCTAACAGTGAAGAAAAGAAAAAAAAAAAATCAAAACATCATATCAAAATGTGAGGCCCACCTATTAGAATTTCTAATTTAGAACTCTTAAACATTTTTCATTAATAAATAATTTATTTACAGTATTGCCAAACCAAATCATCCCTCCCAAGACATGTATTTGTAGAGCTCCAAAATTTGATGATATTTATTACTTGAATAGCATCAATAATTTAACATTTTAACATTATAATTAGTATTGAAAAATATGTAAAATATATATGCTTTTAATTTTTTTTATTAGTCATAAGTTTTATTTTTATGAAGAAACATGACATAAGGATTGATCTTTTATGAAGATATGTACATGATAAAATTGTTTAGTAAGAAGAACAAATTATTACTTTTATTTATTTATTTTTTCATTTTTAATCCACTACCGCTAGATCACCGCTAGGTGTCGAACCACCAAAAAAGTCACCGGGAAAATGGCTAGAAAATTTGCTAAAAAAGTCATCAATAGTAGTGAATGACAGCGACTGTGGTGGTGATATAAACAAAAAGACCAATTAGGTGGATAGATTGGTGATACGTGAGTGACACGTGGACAAATAATAGATGATACGTGAACAAATAAGTGGACAGATAAATGACACTTAAAACAAATATGTAAACAAATAAGTGACATGAATAGATAGATAACATAGACAGATAAGTCGACAGTGGTCAAATAGATAGAATGTAGGATTAATAGTCTTTCAAATTATTTGAAATTGTTTTGTCATAAAAGTTTTGAAATCGAACTTATAGTCTAAGTATCTTTTAAAATATGTTAATATTATAAATATTTTGACATTTTATAATTTTTTAAAAGACAAACATAAGATTATTATTAGTAAGACTCATAATTAAAAACTAACACGTGCAAAACTTCAAATATCAAATAAAAGCTTCAACTAAAACCAAAATCTCTATATTATTTTAATTTGTATTTCTTTTAGCTTCTTAAACTAAACCAGTTCCCTTTAAGCACGTGTTCATATAACTTTGTGCTCTTTTTGTCACCACAATGAATAGTTGGCAATAGCTGAGGGTGTAAATTTGGGTCTCCCCGGCTCCCGTCAAAAAATTGAGTTGGTCCGGGTCGGGTCGGTCCACGAATTAAAAAGTTAGGCCCGTTCCAGGGGTATTCGGCCATTGGGCGAGCTGCCCTCTAGTTGGGCCAGTGGGTTTTTGTCTGGGTTTGGATTTGGGTAGGGCTTGAACATTTTGTTTTTTTAAAAAAAATCTATTATTTTCACTAAAAATTTATTTTTTCCCTTCGAAAATGAGACTGACTTTTGAGTGGACTATGAGCAGGCCAATAGGTCAGGTCACAAATCAGACCAGACTTAAAAAATGATGGCTGAAACCCAAGGTTCCGGGCTGGGCTTGGCCCAAGCCTAACCCGGTAGGGCCCACCTTAGGCCGGGCGCTATTTTACGCTCCTAGCAATAGCCACTCAAAATGAACAAAGAGCAAGATTAGACTCACATATTTTTTTATAATATCTTCTTTTTTTTTTATCTCCTATTCACTTTTACCCATATCATGTAATGATGTGGAGTCCACTCTAATAAACCATAAGAAATGTTATAAAATAGCGTGTGACTGTAGCAAGACTTTAAATAATCGGTAGCGATTGGTAGCTCGAGAGCTTCGGCTCGAAATTGGCTCGAAAAGTGAGAGAGAAGGAGGAGGAGGGAGAGGGAGAGGCTGGAGGAGGGCGGAGGAGGAGGAGGAGGAGGAGGGACTGGAGGGGGCCAACATATCGGGGTGGAGGCGGAGGCGGGGGCGAAGGCGGAGGAGGGGCGGAGGCGCGGAGGCTGCGACGACGATCGGCCGATGCGGGGCTACGACGATCGGGCAGAGGCGACGGCGGGGGGCTGCGACGGACGACCTGCCTCCTCTCTCTCTCTCTCTCTCTCCCTCTCCCTCTCCCTCTCCCTCTCCCTCTCCTCTCCTCTCCTCTCCCTCTGGTTTCAGACCAGCACGACGAAGAAGAAGGAAAAAAAAAAAAAAAAAAAACAGCCCAAAACGACGTCGTTTTGGGCTGTCGAGCCGTTCGAGCCAACCCACTCTCGAGCTACCACGCATTTTCCTTAAATAATGGTGGTTAATAAAGAAATTTTTCATAAGTTAAGGTAGTATTTCAATTAATAATTATTTATCCAAGTAATAGAACCTATTATTTTTGTATTAAATTTTTAAGAGATAATGTAAAATGTATTAATTAAAATGGAGCTCTAAAAACACTAAATAATTTCTCATGGTTAATGAGTCTTTTGAAAAGAAAAAAGTTTTATTAAATCAATAAATGTTAGAATGATCATTTTTTCATATCATATTTATTTGTTTTATAATGTAACACATATATTAGTTAAATAATTAGTGATTTTTATAAAGAAACTTATAAGTTGCACCTAAATGATAATAAGGACAAATTAAAATATGTTTCAAAAAATTAAAAACTCACATTTAAATTTTTTTGATAAATTATGAAAAAAATCCAATGATTTGACTATTGTAACAAAATAAACCTTGAAACTTTAATTTTTTTAATTTAAATTATAATTTTTTTAATCTATTTTCAATTTAAACCATTTGTTTATTTTTTCGTTAAGTAAAACTAACCGGAAATTATTATTTTAATCATTAAATTTAACGAAAAGTAATATATTAGATATTTTATATACATCTATGTTAAATTTAATGACTAAAATATTATTTTTCATCTGTTTTACTTAACAAAAATAAATTGATAGTTTATATTAGAAACAAATCAAAAATATCAAAATTTAAATTAATAAAATTAAAATTTTAAGATTTATTTTGTCATATGAGTTAAATTCAGATTTCTTTTTATATTATTTTTGTTGATTTTTTTTTTTTTTTTTACAAAAAAGAAAACCCAGTGGCCATCGAGAATTCAGCCTAAGTTTGGATTTTTAAAAAATTAGGCCAAGTTTGGCTACAAAGAAAAAAGTGCACTTATTTCATCTTTTTATCTTTTTTGGGTCACATCAATCAACATCTCCTCTCTACTTTTTTTACACATAATACAAAAAAAGTCAAAAAGTGCACTTATTTAGTCTTCAGTAATAAAAAAATAGCAATGATAGAGACCTCCTTTGTGGAGGACCCCCACAACTCCCTTTGTGATCCACACCAATGTTTTAAAAACCGGACCGGTGCGTGAACCGGAAAAATGATCGGGTGGACGGGTTACCGGTTCAACCGTCGGGTTGAACCGGAATCGAACCGTGACGTCATAAATATTTAAAATTATATTTAAATAAAAATATAAGTAATAAAATTAAAAATTAAAAATTTTAATAATCTTAAATATTTCTCTTAATACTTTTTTTATTAAAAAATATAAAAATATATTTAAAAATATTATTAATTTTAATTTTGGAAGAAGAAATCAAATATTTAATATTCCTTCCATATGATTTTAATTCAAACACTTTAATTGAAAGAAGAGCAAAATTTTTGGAAGGATATCAAAATTTTAAGTTTCCCTCCAATGAGTTTGATTGAATCCCACATAGATTTCTTGAGTTTTTTTTGAAGAATTTTTTTCTTATAAATAGATGAAAGCTTTCACAATAATTTCAAACTCTCAATGGGATTCCTCACAAGAAGAGACCCTTAAAAGAGAGTTTCCAATTAAATTTTTATTATATATATATATATATATATAAGAAAGAAAGAGAAAAGAAAGAAACAAAATAAAAATAGAAAAAAAAGGGGCCGGACCAGTTCAATCAACCCGTGACCGGGTTGACCGGTTCACCGGTTTAATCGGTGGATTCACCGGTTTTCAAAAAATAGCCCAATTTTTTCAATTAGCCGGTTTAAGAGGGTTGGCCGGACCAGAACCCCATCCGGTCACCGGTTCAACCGATTGAACCGGCCGGTCCGGTCCGATTTTTAAAACCATGATCCACACCATTCATGATGTGGACCCCACACATCATGAATGGTGTAGATCAGTAAGGGGGTTGTGGGGGTCCTCCACAAAGGGGGTCTGACTCATTTTTCTAATTTAAATTCATGAGTCATATTTCTTTTACTAATTACAATGCGTCCTTTTATATTCATCAATCATTTAATTTAAATTCACGAATTATATTTTTTTTTACTAATTACAATATTATTAAAATACTATGCGACGATGGTCCCGTTTGGTAGAACTGTTGAAAAGTGATTATAGATTATAACCTAACAGATTATGACTTATAGCTGTGAACATAAGCTACTAACATGTTTGGTGCAGCTGTGGGACTATGGATTTAAGCAGCAGAGTAGTGCTTGGTTAATAAGCTGTATAATTGTACTTTCTGCCATTATATGATATAAAAATGATTATTTTGTCATTTTTTTCAATTTTAATTTAAAAAATATATTTCATTAGTTAAATTTAATATAATTAGTATTAATTAGTATCAATTAATATAAAAATTGATACATTTGCTAAAAATGTAATGGAAGTATTATTGTCACAATTATTTTTCATTATAAATTAATTAGTATCAATTAATACTAAAATTATTAATTAGTATAAATTAATATTAATATTTAATTTTTATTAGTATCAATTAATATTAATAATCAACAATTGTTATTAATTAGTATCAATTAATAATTAATTCATTACAAAAGTATACAATATTAATTTATTAATAATTGATACCAATTAATATTGATTTTTTTTCTTTTTCTTCAGAAATATATAATTTTTTATTTTTTAATTAATATAAAAATATACAATATGAATTTATTAATAATTAATACCAATTAATATTTATTTTTCAATTACTATTGATTTTTTTTCTTTTTCTTCAGAAATATACAATTGTTTATTTTTTTAATTAATATTAATATTTGGGTATTGACGAGAATATTTAAGTAATTTTAACCCCTCACACCAACTGTGAGCTTAAATAAAAAATTTAAGCACTTCTAGATCAACTTTTAAGATAAACCGAGAAATAAGTTGATTTAAGTTTTAAATTAATTAATTTAAACTAAACTAAACATAACATAACATTTTAACTTAAATTAAATTAAAAGCCGAAACAAACAGGTTATAAGTCCTACAAAATCCCTGATATCCCAAGCCTGATGAATGATTTCTCGAGGGAGAGAGCTTTTTGTCTAACCTGTCAGACTGTCAGGCATATTCGCGCCACCCAAAAACTCTCTTTAAAAGTACTCCCTGAATGCCTCTATTTATTTTTATTTTTTATTTTTTTATTTTTTTTTTTAAGATCCCTTCCAATCACACTCTCACTATTCCACACACACGTAACGGGGTGATGATAGGAAGAGAAGAAAAAATAAAAAAATAAAAAATTGACCAATCAAAAAGAGAGGGGTCAAAGGAGATACTCATTGAGGGGTCCAACTCATATAAAAAGACATTATAAATTATGATGGATATAAAATAAAATCAGGTACCGTCTTAATATCGACCGATAATTTTTCCGCTCTATCATCTCCTAATAGTCTCCATACTTTCATATATGTTCCTATAAATAAATTTAAAATTATAAAAAATTAGTAACTCACATTACCGTATACTTTTAATAGTCTATCACCCGTATTATATATGGAATAATTATAGATATTTATATTTATTTTAATTTTTTTAATATATAAATTATGTTTTTTAAGATTTTTTATAAAAATAATTTAACAATCTTATCACTAACCATAGTGTACAGGAGAAATTAAAAAGGCTACTACAGTAACTATGCACGGGCTGTATCTGTAATTATTTGTATGAGGGGATTTTAAATGTTAATCAGAGATTTTGACCAAATCAATAAATACATGTATGTGGATTAAAAAAAGTTAATAAATGTTGATCAGACAATTTTGACCAAATCAATAAATGCTGAGGGTTTTTTTTTTTAAATAAAAAATTTAAAAAATTAAGATTGAGATATTGGAGCTCCCATAAGGCTTGGGGTTTAGAAACCCTTTTTCCTTAATATATTTACAATTATCTATATATGTGAATTGCAATTTTTAAATGCCTTTTTTTTTTTTAAATGTCTTTTTTTTTTCCTTTTTTATATTATATTAAAGTTTAATATTTTGATAATAATCATATGTGTTGGACTTTTCAATGAATTAAATATCTTTTTTTTATTATATTATATTAAAGTTTAATCTTTTGATAATAATCATATGTGTTGGACTTTTTAATCCTTGTTCTTAATGCATTAAAGTGTTATTATGAGGGTAAGACTTAGGGATTGGGAGAAGTTAATAAATGCTAAATTTTTTTTTAAAATCAAAAAATCAAAAAATTTAGATTGAAAGATTGGAGCTCTCATAAAATTTGGGGTTAAAAACTCCCATTTTACTTAATATATTGTATAAATTTTTAATCAAAACACATTTTTTGTAAGAACTTTTTTGCAAACGAGGACTCAAACCCTTGTTTACTCGTATAAAGAAACTTGTGTGTGTTTTCCAAAAATGGTTAAGGCCTCATTAGAACCAGCTTTTCTAATTTTTTAATTAGATTTAGGGCAAGTTTGAGATCTTTCAAAAAATATAAAAAGACAAAAAGTTACTTAAAAAGTTAAAAAGTTAACACTATTCACCAAAAGTCAACAATTACAGTTGCACAACTCCCAATTCAAATTTTTTCCCTACAAATCAATTTTTACAATTTTTTATTACACATTTTTTCATAAAAAGTCAAAAAGTTAACCCAAATATCTATATTTTCAATCTCAATTTTTTAGTCAAAAAAGACAAAAAGTGCACTTATTTAGGACACCCCAAACAACCCCTTAGTTTATAGTAGTGAGAGGGTAATTTGTCAATAAATTGGATCGATCTAGGAAGAGTCTTTTTTGGAAGTTGGGTCGTGCAATGGGTCGAGATAAGAGCTGATGTAGCTCGGTCTTGGGCTAAGAAGACACTAGGCTGGTTGCCAGGGCCTGAACCTAGCTATCTAAAGGTAATCCTTTATCGGATCGAGATGTTGTCAATAGAGAGAGCCGAGCTATGTATTGCTCGGCAGGGTGCCATTTGGTAGCTCGTTTTCCGATCACACGACCCGAACAGTAGGAGACCGAGATAAAACAACTCGGTCAAGAATGTATATTTGAGTATGAGGGTGTGGCCATCTCACTTAGCTTACAGTGATGAGGGTGTTTTAAGGATAAACATTATCATTGGGCATGAGACTCCTAGGAGGACTTTGCATAGAGTCCTACTAGGATTGTGCAAACTATCTCACTTGGTTGGTAGTAAGTATAGTGTTATCAAAATAGACACTCTTCGCTGGGAGTGTGATTTCTAAGAGAACTCTTATAAAGAGAGTTGGAATCCTACTAGGATTATACCAGACAGAATCTATAAAAGTTCATAGCAGGACTTATGTACAGGTATCACAATTTCTACTCTAGAATACGCAATCCTACTAGGATTGTACCAGACAGAATCTATAAAAGTTCATAGCAGGACTTATGTACAGGTATCACAATTTCTACTCTAGAATACGTAAAACTTATTGTCTATTATCTAGTTGCTAACTTAGGTACACATCCACCGGTTAACTCATGTTTGTGTTTTCAGGTGGCAAAGCGACGATATTTGGAGGAGTGCAAACTTGATTGACAGGTTTATACGATAAGATTATTTTGTACTCGTACAAGTAGTGACAGAAGACCAGCCAAGCCCATAATTGGATTGAGCTTTTATTCTTAAGCTCATTCAAAAATAATTCAAAAATAAAATAAGAAAGTATTAAAAATGCCCATGTAGTCTATATAATAAAATGTTTAATCATATTAAAAGAAAATAATTAGTGAAAAATTTACACGTGTATGACCGTATGTTATTTGGTCCAAAGTTTGATTTATTTTTATTTTTTTGTGTGATAGTTGTTTGGTGTAGTTTAAATGAATTGATTATGACTTATTTTAATTTAAGAGTATTTATTAGACCGTTTGATACAACTTTTTTCTTACAATTTATTTGTTAGAAATAGTTTAAATAAGACCCAAAAAAATTAATTATCTAGAAACCGGAGAAAGGGTACTTTTAACTTCTGATTTTTGATTATCGACTTTTAAATTACAATAAACTGTACCAAACAAGGCAAAAGACATTTAATGGCGGGTGGACAAATGGTTTGCTAGAAAAGTCATTAGCAACAACAATGGTGGTGGTGATAATCACCTTGTTTGGAAAGTTTAATAGGTTATTTTAGTTTTTGATTATTTTAATATGTTAGAATAGTTGTGTTTAGGAAGAAAGTTAGATTTTTTTGTAGATGTATAGTATTTATGAGAGAAAAGATGAAATAATTATAAGTTTGATGTGACATTTTATCTTATTAACTATTTTATCATATTTTTTCTTTTAGTACTATTTTAGCCACCAAAAAAAACAAAAAACTCAAAAAACTCATCCCAAACACTCCAATATAGATAGATAAGTAGGGTAAGGCCTTGATTGGGAAGAGAATTTGGTTAAAATAGTCAACTAAAAGATAAAATAGGTTAAAATAATTAATAAGACAAAATGTCACATCCAATTTATAATCATTTTATTTTTTCTCTTACAACTATTAAATTAACTAAAAGAAAAAGGTTAACTAACTTTTCGAACACAACTTATGGCTTATTTTGGGAACTCGGCTAGAAGCCACCTTTTTTTTTTTATTTTTTGGCTTTTTAGATCATATCACCTCTATTTTTATACATTTAAAAAAATATATATATACACAAAAATAAAAAAATAAAAAATCAATTTTGAACTTACTTCCTAAAATAAACCTATTTTAATTAGGTTACAATAATTAAAAAATCAAATAGTCAATTAGAATAATTAACTTTCCAAATAAGACCTATGTAAATAAATAAATAAGTGATACAAAGATAAATAGTGGAATGACCCAACATAAGTAACATAGAGATAGATAGAGGTGATTTTTCAAATTATGATGGGCTTTTTGGCCCCCCAAAAATTAAAGTAAAAAATGTAAGAAATTGACCTTTTACCTAAATACCCAATAATAATAAAAACACATGATTATCTGATAGTTTAGGTTCCCTTTAATTTATTCAATATTAGGAGTTTAAATCTTCACTAGTTGTACATAATTTATAATTTTTAATCTATCTATCAATATTAAAATTTGAACAATATAAAAAATAATTCAGATATGTATATAAATGAAAAACAAAAAACATATCTAAGAATGACTAGTATGTCCACATCATGTCACTAATATATGTATCCCAAATAATCAATTAAATTTTCTGTCAAACATATTTAGGATAAAATTTAATAAATTATTTGAGATTCCTACCATATCTCATTCAACTATGCTCAAAAAAATTAAAAGAAAGCCAGGACTTCCTACCAAAGCAAAGGATCATCATCAAACAGCAATACATAACATGGCTCACCACATCCTTTGATCCTTGAAAAGTTAAAAATCTAATGCTAGAATATTTCCAGTTAGGCAATTGAAGGAATGGCTTTAGAGCTCATTTGCAAAAAAAATTTCAAAATTTTCATATATAACCATAAGGCTTATTTTAGCAATTGAGTTAAAAATCAGTTTTTTAATTTTTTTTGATTCACATCATTTCTTTATTTTATATATATATATATATATATATTTTTAAAAAATGACCAAAAAATAAACTTTTACCCTACTTCTCAAAATAGGCATAATAAAATTCAATTATTTCTCGGTCGACTTTGATAAAGATGTCTACAAAACCAACAAAAGAAAAAGAAAATAAGATATACTTCCATAAGCATAATACAAGTTCTAAAATTGTAGTAAAAAGATCCACCAATTTGGTATATGTTTGTTATATGCATACCTTTTTTTATTATAATAATAAATAAAAATTCACATTAAAAAGGCTCCATAAATTTTAATAAGCTTATAATATATAATTTTTAAAAAGCTCACTTCAAAGTAACTTCCAATCAATCTGAAATAGTTTCTATAAACTTTTCTTAATTTTCACTTTCAATTTATAAGTTTTATTTATTTAATAACTTTTGACACTTTTAATTTCTTCTTTTTTCGTAACTAAATATTTTGAATAACTCTCAAATTTTAGTTATGAGAATTGAAGAGATATAAATTTTACAAGATATAATTTATTAAAAATAATAAATATTATTTATATTTAAATTTAAAATATAAAAAATCTCACAATAAAGTTTTACTCTAAACCTCGTGAAAGCTCAAAACGGCCCTGATTATTTTCACATGTTTCCAAGCTGAAAAAGTAAAAATTTTAAACCTCTGTTCGAGAAGTGAGTTAACTTTTTACCTTTTTAATTTTTTTTAATTATTTTAATTTGGAATAAAAAGTTTAATTTGAAAAGAACTTTTTAATTTTTTTTTGTGAGAGAAGAGTGTAATGATTATGAGTTAGATGTGATATTTTGTTTATTGTGACTAAAATAACCTATTTTGTCTTTTGTAACTATTTTAGCCACAAATCAACTTAGCAAACAACACTCTAACAAAAGGCTTTGTCCATTTTACGTTCATCATATATTCAACCACCATCAATTACCTGCTTTTTTTTTTTTTTTTTTTGATAGATCAGAGGCAATAACCTAGCTTCATCGATATTCAACCCCCATCAATGACCTGTTTCTTTTACACACCATAATCGAAAAAGGAAAGTTGCTCCCATGTCAACTCTGTGTTGTTGCACAAACCTGCTCCACAATACTCCAAATGCTGGGGCCTGTTTGGTAACCATTTCGTTTTCAGTTTTCAGTTTATATTTAAAAAAATTTTAAAAATTGTCATAAGAACTTGCTTAATAATTTTTTTGATTTATAAATGGTTGTCTCAGTTTATAAATTTGAGGAAAAAACGTAAACTCAAAAAATGAGTTTACGTTTTTTGTTTTCAATTTTTTTTTTCAAATAAATTTTTTTTAAATAATTTTTTTAATTATTTTTTTCAAATAATTTTTTTTAAATTAATTTTTTTTTTCAAATAATTTTTCTCAAATAATTTTTTTTCAATTAATTTTTTTAATTAATTTTTTTTCCAAATTAATTTTTTTTCAATTATTTTTTGAATTAATTTTTTTCAGTTTTTTTTCAATTATTTGTTTAATTAATTTTTTTCAATTATAATGTGTGTGATCCCATTGTTATCAAATAATAAAAATAAATATAAATATTTTAGGCTTGAACAAACATATTTTTTAGTTTATGTTTTTAAAAAAATTTAAACATTTTATTCAAACCAAACACGTTTGTAATTTATGTTTTTCTAAAAATAAACTAAAATTAGTTTATAAAATTTTTGTAAACATAAACCAAAAACGTAAACGTTACCAAATACTATCTGAACTTTTCTCCAGGTTAGGACCATGGCTCTTAAAATTAAGATCCAAATTGGTGAGAATCTTCATGGATTAGATTGAAAATAGTAAGAATCCACTTTTTATAAAAAATAAGATAATAATAATAAGAACGATGCATATTAAAAAATCACCAACCCAACTATCCTACCTACTACTATTCCATTTGCGATCCCGCTATCATACAAATTCTACAACAGTGTACGATCCTATAATTTGGATCATGATTTTGATAACCATGATTATAACTGGTAGAGAACAAGTGTGAAAAAGTTTACTTCAAAGCGATAGGATTTCTAGATTGCCATTTTGCCAAGACAATGATTTACATGAGCCACAGAAAAAAGAAAAAAAAGAAAGGTAAAGGAATAACAGCCACAGACAATAGTAGTCAAAAGAACTTCACCAAGGACATAACTTCTAGGATTATCACCCTATTTTCTTGGAATTTAGAAACTAAACCCAAGTACTAGTTATCAGTTAAAAGGTTACAAAATGTACTATAAAGAATTGATGGCATGCTTTTCATTTCCTTTGAAGCTACCTGGTATTCACAAAGAGAATAGTACAACACATAATAACATTAATCATCTTGCCTCAGGTAGAGCCAGCATCTTAGGTTGGCGTTGAGCATGGCGCAAGAATGTTGGAAGGGAGGTTGACTCCGCCCCCTTTCACGGACAGGTTGGGACTCCTGACTGTGCTGGCTCTGCTCACGAGA
Source organism: Camellia sinensis (assembly GCF_055761805.1). Taxonomy (NCBI): domain Eukaryota; kingdom Viridiplantae; phylum Streptophyta; class Magnoliopsida; order Ericales; family Theaceae; genus Camellia; species Camellia sinensis. Next base: position 10,489,946 of record NC_138965.1, read on the forward strand.
TTCGAATCAAGAAACACAACAATAACTGTGATGTCATCATGGAAATGCCGACGGACCCCCCGAGCGATCTTCTTCAAGTCCAAATACCTCATTTCTCTCTTCTTTGCCGCTTCTTGTAATGCAGCTTTCACTAATCTCTTAGCACTTCCCTGCATGAACGTAACTCAACAGTAAAATTTCTTTCCTATTCTTCCTAAAAAAAAAATATTTGGAGTTTGATGTGTTCTTCAATCATGTCACATTCAATGAATAACTCACATTCAATGAATAAAAATGATATACATGCTGAATTGCCAAAATGTTTGCAGATACGATTATCTGAATTTTCAGTTTGGTGCATAAATAACCAAATAGAAAATTCTAGATATACAATTGTCTAACGTCACTTACCATTATTTACGACGTATGAAGCACCGACACGTCCCCAGGGCCTGCGTACGAGTGTCGGACACGTGTCGGACACAGACACGCTCTCTAACGTGCCCTCTTTTCTTTTTTTTTTTGAATTTTTCCAATCAGACACGCCGTGACGCTTTCCAGACACGTGAGGTGGATCAAAGAAGCCCTAACTGTGGGAGAGGAGACAGAGAAAGAGAGAAGAGATCAAGGGAGAGAGAAAGAAGATGCCTGAGGTATTCTTCTTCGTCTTCTCTGTCTCCTTCATCTTCTCTGTTCTTCTTCTTCTCCTTCCTTTTCTGTTTTACTCTCCCTTTTCGTCTTCGTCTTCTCTAATTCTCTCTCTCCCCTCTTTTGTTTCTCTTTTTTATTTTTATTTTTGTTCTCTTTTTCCTGATTTCACCCTCTCTCTCTCTTTCCCTGTTTGTCTCCTTTATTTTCTTGATTTCTCCATGCTCGGTTATTAGACCAATGTTACCAGAAAATGCTACTACCACCCTAGCAAACTATGTTTTGAAATGAATATTCCAAAATATGGTACACTTTCATTCTAAAACAATAAATTTAGTGATCAAAAGTAATTCCAAAAGTTTTTTCCAAGTAAAAAAATATATATTTATAATGAATTAAAATCTAAGGTGAGTGAAGTTTTGACAGTACAAAACATCAAAAATAGGTAATAATGCTTATTATATGAATCTGTTGCTACATGACTAATTGATGTCTAATTGTTAAAAGAAAATTATTATAAAAGTACCTTCAATTCTTATTGGGTAATCTACACAAGCCTACTCTTATCATACCATATTTTTACAGTTTGCGGCGTATCATGTCCCCATTCCTGTTCCACGGACTGCAACAATCCATGTTATGGTAACATAGTACTAGACCATTAAGAAAATGCTTTCATTGATTTCATGATAAGGTAACTTTATACCTCCAATCACCAATCTGATTCCATTTTCAGGCAAGAAATCAAACTTACAAAGTGTACAGGATAAATAGTTGCCTTATTGGTGTTGTAACTTGTATGATGAAAGAAAATGACAATTACACAAGTCTCTATGAGGAAGACAAAAAAGCCATCAATATTCAGAGTCAAGTGTCTTACGCTGTGAGGATGATTTTGAACTATATCAACTGCTTCCTGATTGCTTAGGTGCTCCCAGAGGCCATCCGATGCAAATATAATAAACTGATCGTGTGGCTGCAATTGGTGCACCGAAATTGATGGATCTGCGCTCAATATCGGCCTTTTGATAGGTTCGCGCAGCCGAAACTTGGCAATTAATGGTTCCCTATTGAACTCAGCCTTTTTTAAATATACATCGCCAATAGATCTTGAAATCTGCAAGATAAAAATTACCTAAACATCAGAGAACACAAACACTAAAATGTTCAAGAAGCCATCATGTCCAACAATCAATGCACCTTACCATTAACACTCTGTAAAAACCATTTATCATACTAGTTAAATTATTGACCACCAACGCATCTAAAAGCTTAAGCTAATAGAAAGGTAAATTTATTATTTTTATTTTCAACATGCTCTCCCACGTGTGGCCAAATTTGCCTTCATAAGGGGGGCAAACATGTACATGTACATGTACAAGGATTATAATTATCGGGCAGGTGGTGAGGTTTGAACACATGATCTATTTCTTACTTTGAAAGCATGATAAGTTGTTAGAACTTTTAGAGGTGGCAATACATGAAGAGGCCTATAGACTACATGAATAAAATTTGGGTGGTTTAGAGAAACAAAATGGGACAAGTCTCCAACCCTCCCTAAACGTGCGGCTCGGACAAACAGGGAGGTGGTAGAGAGATGAACAAAATGAGAGAAACAAATCTGGGATAGAGATGAGACTTGCGAGACCACCCAAGGCATAGTTCTAATATCATGTTAAATTGTTTGACCACCAAATTGTCTAAAAGTTTAAGCTATTAGAGAGAGGTGTAATTTTATTATTTATATTCTCAACAATACTAACCCTGAAAACATAAATAGAACCAAAATTTTCTCCAAGTCTCCAACTCTGAATAACTCAAAAAATGGAATAAATGTTTAAGTATCACTCACTGACAAGATCTCCAATTCCTCTAGTATTACTAGTTGCTGCCAAATGTTTATGGAAATAATACAGTTGTAAAGTCCAACAATCAAACCCTTCCCTCGCAAAGAAGAAGACTTACCTGTATAAGGCCCTTCACACGCCACACATTATGTTTTAAAACTACAATTTGCGAGTCATCCGGGTGCAAAGATTGCAGCTCCTGTCTCACAGACTCTATAGCTGCATTGTGCTCCTCTGAGAGCTGAATGGCCAGAACTTCCCCTGTTACCTTGACAAGTCTCCCCAAAACAGCACGCGAATCACCAAGGTTGGCAATGTAAAGGGTTCCATTGCAGATAAGACCAACCAGGCAGCATGATCCGACTGCTGCAATCTGCGCTGCCATTGGCCATTGTCTCGTAACAAGAGACAGAAATCCCTCTTCTGTTGCTTGGAACGCCTTCCTTATTACCTCCACTGACATAGATTGCTGCTCAGAGGTAAACCCTGAAAGATTAAGAAAGAGTATCTGATCTCCAGCCCCAAGAAACACAATCAAAAGTAATATAATCCTCATAAATTAGTTTAATTAGGTAATAAGAATACTTTAAAGTTCATGGCCTTTAATTTTTTGTCTATCCATTCACATACAAATTTCTAGGAAAGAAGTACCTAAAATGTTAAATCCTTGGATTATTCACTATTTTGAATCCATGAAACTGAAAACCTCCACTCAACCAGCCTAATACAAGTATTTGGTTCAACCGAGAAGTGATTGGATGTGATAAAAGACAACATACGATATACAATCTTCTCATTTTTCAATACAACCAAACAACTGTGATGGAACATAAAACACAAAATGAGTAAACATTATTGAATGAACTGAAAATAATTTCCATTCCAAATTCTACTAGAATTCAAGTGACTTACTCCTGAGATGCTGGAAGAGGTGTTCATTGATGTAACGCGAAGTCTCAGGACCTCCATGCCCATCGTATATTCCAACAAAGGTTCCATACGGCCCTGAGTCATTCGTACTCAGGCAACCTGACTCAATTTGGCTCTGATCCTCAAGTAAATTGTTGGCTTGAACTACAGCCATTGAAAAATCACCATTAAAATGTTGTCCTATATCTTTGTACCATAGAAGCCCATCTTGGCGACCACCAGAATCCAAACCCTTGCCAATGTATCGATCAGACCTCGGCCGAAAACAGGCCCTCAATAAGTTCATTAACCCAGATAACATACCTCATTTCACCCCCAAACCACCCTACAAATTCTCCACATCTGATAACAACTAGAAATAACTCTGACCCAAACAAACCCAAATTGTGAACTGTTCCTTCCTCTACTGCACACAACAGAATGAATATCTATAAAACTTAAAAGTCTACATCAACATCAAAAACAAGAAAAGAAAAGCTCAAAAATCAGAATTTGTAACACATCAAAACCTAACAGATCATAGAAACAACTATACATCAAAAAGCCAAATTTCTGTTCAGTTCTCAGCTTGAGAATTGCAAGAAAACTATGGAGCTAGAGCTTTATATGCTAAACTCATTTGTGTTTCGTCATGAAACAGAAAACCCACGACCACAATAGCCGCTAATACGAGAAAAACTTAAAAGGGGGACTTTGAAACAAGAGTGGTCAAATTCACTTTTTCGTCATACAACCTGTTTGGTCAGAAGCTTCAAATCAATAAGGTACAATACAACTCAGTCAGCATAGAAAATTAGAAACCCTATTTTCTAAAATCCAAAATAACTGCATATACATATATAAATTGCAAAAGTCTTACCTATGGAATTGAAAGGTAGGAGGATCTGCAGTGAGAGAGAGAGAGATCTGGGGATCGATGAAATCGAAGAGAAATTGAAACTGGGTTTTGATTGTTGTTGTTTTCAGTATTGTTTAGAGTATATGGAGGTGATGGAAGAAGTAAGGCAAAGAGAGAGAAAGAAGTGAATACAAGTTATGAATGAGAGAGAGAATGAGTTTTTGATTAGGCCAACTGAAACTCTGGTCTCTCTCAGCAGACAAACCCCATTAAGAACCAACTATGGAGAGCTTGAAGCCAGCAAAGCAGAGGACCAGTTTGGGCTCCACACAGAGACACAGGCTAGAGAGAGAAGGTAAAAATGGTAAACAAACAGAAGAGGGGGGTGGGTGTTGTAGAATTTGGATTTGTCCAAGTTAAATTCATGTGAAGATGGTGCATTATAATTTGTAGAATTTGGATTTGTGTAAGTTAAATTCATGTGAAGATGGTGCATTATAATTTCTAATACTATGGAAATTAAATATTTTAGTTAAAAATTTTAAAAAAACATTATAAATTGTTATATTATTTATATATATATATATATTATAAAAATTTAAAAAATTATTAAAATAATTTATTTTCAAATGATGTCTAATTAATAACCATTACAATATTTTTCATTTTATATGATAAATTGATAAAATTATATATATAAAATGATCAAATCATATATATTATAATAAATAAATGATTTATTTTTAAAAATATATAAATGGTATTGATGAAAACAATCTAATAAATATCATAATTAATACTGAAAAAATTTAATTTTTTATATCAGTAATTTTTTTATTTAAGTGTATAAGATGAACTATTTAAAACATTAATATAAATTTGAATTAATTTAATATCAGGTTAATTACACATCTGAAATAGAAAATTTTAGTTTTAACCAATTCGGATTCGGGAGAGAGGGTCAATCAAATAATGTGAATAATATAATTGTAGACGGTAACTCCATGAGAGTTTAAATTAATCTAATAATAGGTTAACTACACATGTGAAATTGAAAATTTTTATTTTAGCAAATTTGAATTCGGGGAGAGAGGGTCAATGAAGTAATGTGGATTTTAATTGTGTACGGTAACTCCATGAGAGTTTAAATGAGGTCTCGTTTGAGAAATAGTTATTTTGGTTTAAAAATTAAAAAATTATTAAAAAAATTAAAAAATTTATAATTTATATTAAAAAGTTAAAAAAAAATTTATCTTTATTTTTTTTGCACATTTTTTATAAAATATATTAATTTTTTTATCTTATATTTTAATTAAAAAATTATTAAAATAACATCTACCCGAATGAAACCTTATCTAATAATAGGATAACCACATGTGAAATTAAAAATTTTCGTTATGACAAATTCGATTTCGGGAGAGAGGGTCAATCAAGTAATGTGGATAATGATAATTGTGTACGGTAATTCCATGAATTTTTCATGGGATGGGCTTGAAGTGAGAACACGTGTTGTTTGTTTGGGACTTCACACGTGTTGAACTTGGACACTTGGCGTTAGTTTGTTTTTGGGATACACGTGGCGTGATTTCAAAGCAACATCACAGATGTTCTGCGTGTTTTCGGGTGAAACGGTTTTGCCACCATGCTACTACTGTTAAAAAGAAAACGAATTTTGGATTAGAGAGTCATGGGTGTGGCTTAACAAGTCTTTGGGGGTGTTTGGTGCAGCTTTTTTAAGTTAATTTATGGTTTTTGGTTTTTAAAAAGTTATTTTGGACTGAGCTTCTGATTCTAATAACTTATTTTAAGTCAAAAAAGCTGATTCTGAGAAGCTGCTCACCCCTAGCTTCTGATTATCAGCTTCTGCTGTGGACATGTTAATTCACGGTTATGGTGGTGTTTGGTGTAGCTGTTAAAACAGATTATAGATTATAGCTTAACAGATTATAGATTATGACTTTAATCAGAAGCTGTTAATCTGTTTGGTATAGCTGTTGGATTATAGATTTAAGTTGCTGAGTAGTGTTTGTTAAATAAGCTGTGAAGTGACTTTTTCAATTAATTTTTATTTTTTATTATTCACTATTTGTCTACATTTTTCATAAAAAATAATAATAATATTTAATAGTCCATTTGAGTCTTTTTCTATTTTTAAAAAAATAAAAAATAAAAAAATCTAAGAGTATAACCGTGAATTAACATGTCCACAGCAGAAGCTGATAATCAGAAACAAGGGGTGAGCAGCTTCTCAGAATCAGCTTTTTTGACTTAAAATAAGTTATTAGAATCAGAAGCTGTTTGAAATAAGTTTAACCAAACAGTCCAAAATAACTTTTTAAAAGCCAAAAGCCATAAGTTGGCTTAAAAAAGCTGCACCAAACACCCCCATACTCTTAGATTTTTTTATTTTTTATTTTTTTAAAAATAGAAAAAGACTCAAATGGACTATTAAATATTATTATTATTTTTTATGAAAAATGTAGACAAATAGTGAATAATAAAAAATAAAAATTAATTGAAAAAGCCACTTCACAGCTTATTTAACAAACACTACTCAGCAACTTAAATCTATAATCCAACAGCTATACCAAACAGATTAACAGCTTCTGATTAAAGTCATAATCTATAATCTGTTAAGCTATAATCTATAATCTGTTTTAACAGCTACACCAAACACCACCTTTGTATATGTAAACGAACTGAGCCCACCTGAATTTGTTGAATTCGAATTCGCGGTTAGGTTATTTATCGAATTCGTTTATTAAATTTGAATTTAGTTCGATAAAAAATTGAACTAGAGCTCAATTTGACTAGTTAATATTAATAAAAATTCGAGATCGATTCACGGCTTGATAAAAAAAAAATTATTTCTATTTAAATAAAAAATATTATTTAATATCTAAATAATGTATTTATGTTATTATTTATATATATATATTTATATATTATTTAATATATAAATAATATATTTAGTATATAATTTAAATAAAAATAAATGAGCGGAGCTTATGCAAGTTTGAACTCGGCTCGTCTATTAAACGAACCGAACCGAGCCAAGCCGAGCTGAGCTTATTCATAAACAACTCGGTTCATTTGTAGTCTTAATTGATGCTATTTAGGCATTATTTTTTAAATTTTTAAATTTTTTTTTAAGTTATATTATCTTTTTATTTTTTAAAATAAAGTATATTTATTTGGATCTTTCCAAACACCCTCTTATTTTCAAACTATGGCCCTGTTTGGCGAGACATATTTTGGTTTAATAAATAAAAAGAAAAGAGTAAAAAAATTAACAAATTCAATTGGGACAATTACAAAAATATCTTAGGATTTGAGTCATCTAACAAAATAAATATTAATTAATATTTTGATTTGTTTTCAATCTAAATCATTTGTCTATTTTTATTAAGTAAAATTGATGAAAAAAATAATATTTTAGTTTTTAAACTCAATATAAATTTATATAAAATGTCTAAAATATTTTTTTATTGATTTTAATGATTAAAATATTAATTTTTTCATCAATTTTAGTTAACGAAAATATACAAAGAGTTTAGATTGAAAAAATAAAAAAATTAATATTTAAATTGACAAAATTAAAAATTTAGAATTTATTTTATCACAATTGTCAAACCCTATGATTTTTTTTTTTGTAAGTTTTTCAAATTTTTTTTAAAGGTCATGTTGTACCCATTAATTAATCATTTTTCCCTCATATATATTCAACTCAAAAAATCATTTCAAACACATTTATTCTGCTTGGTTTTTGAGTTTTCAAAAATAATTTTTGAATAGTCAATCTGTATTTTTTGATTTTTAGTGAACTTCTTAAAAATTTTAATCTTTTTTTTTACTCTTTAGATATAAAAAAATTGTGAAAAATCTTTTAAAAAATCACTAAATACAAAAAAATATAAAAATTCAATCATTTTTGTAATATTTTGTATTTATTGATTTTTTTAAAGATTTTTTCACAAAGATTTATTTTTTAAATATATATCAATTATGCTTATCTAAAACAAATTTACTAAAATATTAAAAAAATCATTAAAAACAAAAATATAGATTCAAAATTTAAAAATTATTTTTAAAAATACTAAACAAAATGACCTCACAAAAAGCCAAAAAATTGAAAAAAAAAAATACTAAGTGTGTTTGATAACGTTTACGTTTTCAGTTTATATTTACAAAAATTTTATAAACTGATTTTTGCTTCTTTTTTTATATTTTTAGAAAAACATAAACTACAAACGCGTTGGGTAATTGACAAAATATTTTAAAAATTTTAAAAATATAAAAAATAGTGAGAAATGACAAGTAGCGGCGGAAGACGGTGGTGGAAAGTGATGACGGTGGGTGGTGGGTAGCTGGTGGTGATGGGTGGGTGGGTGACGGTGGCGGGTGGTGGGTGGTGGTGGCAGGTGGGTGACGGATGGCGGGTGGTTGTGGGTGGTGGTGGGTGGGTGGGTGACGGTAGCGGGTGGTAGGCGGTAGCGAGTGAGTGGTGGGTGGTGGGTGATGGTGGCGGTGGTGGTGGGTGGCGGGTGGTAGTGGTGGGTGGGTGGGTGGGTGACGATGGCGGGTGGTAGGTGGTAGCGAGTGGGTGGTGGTGGTAGTGGTAGAGGGTGGCAGGTGGGTGGCGGATGGCGGGTGGTGGTGGGTGGTGGGTAGTGGTGGTAGCGGCGGTGGGTGGTGGTGGCAGGTGGGTGACGGATGGTGGGTGATTGTGGGTGGTGGCGGGTGGTAGTAGTGGTGGGTGGGTGGGTGGGTGACGGTAACGAGTGGGTGGTGGGTGGTGGTGGCAGGTGGGTGGCGGATGGGTGGTGGTGGATGGTGGTGGCGGTGGTGGATGGTGGTGGCGGGTGGTGGTGGCATGTAGGTGGCGGGTGGGTGGTGAGTGATGGTGGTGGTGGTGGTGGTGGCAGGTGGGTGGCGGATGGGTGGTGGGTGATGGTGGTGGTGGTGATGGATGGTGGTGGTGAGTGGTGGTGGCAGGTAGGTGGCGGGTGGGTGGTGAGTGATGGTGGTGGTGGTGGCGGTGGTAGTGGCGGGTGGCTGGCGGTGACAGGTGGTGGATGGTGGTAGCAAGTGGGTGGTGAGTGGTGGTGGCAAGTAGGTGATGGGTGATGGTGGCTGGCAGTGGATGGTGGTGGTGTTGGTGGTGGCGGCGAGTAGGTGGTTGTGACGGGTGGGGGTGGCAGGTGGGTGGTGAGTGGTGGTGGCAGGTGGTGGTAGGTGGTGGGTGGTGGTGGCGGAAGACGGTGGTGGAAAATGGTGGCGGATGGTGGCTAGTGTTGGGTGGTAAAAAAAAAAAAAAACTCAAAACTCAAAACGGAAACACATTTTTTGTGTTTTCATTTTTTGGCTAAATTTATAAACTGAGATCACTGATTTATAAATCAAAAATTTTACCAAACAAGTTTTTATTTGATTTTTTAAAATTTTTGTAAATATAAACAGAAAACTGAAAACGTAAGTGTTACTAAACGACACCTAAAAAAGTCAAATTCTCAAATGGACACTATGCTTGTTTGGCATGCACTAAAAAATAGTATTTTTTTTTTTACATACATGCACTTATTTGTGTTACATTAATCAACATATTCTCTCTACTTTTTTATCCATTTTTTTTTTATATTTTCACACATCTTTTTATAAAAAGTCAAAAAGTACATTTATTTAGAACATTCCAAATCACAAGAGAGTTTTGTAGGTATTTTCTTAACACACATGTTAATTTTTTTTTTAAAGTTTGTATATTCTATGTGAAAGTTTATATAATAAAAAATATATGATCCTTTTAAACATTTAATGTGTGTAAAAATACAAGTAAACAAGGCTCAAAATAAAATAGCTTTAATCTCAAAAATAGCTTTCCCATATCGTTAGATGTATTTATATAAATATATATTATATTTAAAAAAATAAACATTTTTAGGTTTAATTGTGTTACTTATTGTGTTGTGGTATTTTTATTATTGAATCCTTTTGGCAAATAGGTAATAATTTTTTTTTATATAATTTTTCAAAAATCATCGTAATCATATTGGTTTATTTGGTGTAACTGTTAGGGGCTACTTGCTCATATGTTTCTTTCAAAATTTATTTTAAGAATTTGTGTCAGAATGTTTATCTATATTTTTTTGTTTATTTGACAAAAATAATTTAAATAAATCAGAAAAAAATTGACTACTAAAAAGCTAAGAAGGGTTGCTTTTGGTTATTAGTTCATGATTATCAACTTTTAATTTATAAGAATTTGTAAGAAATAGGCCCAACATATTTTTGATGTTTTTTTTTTTCTTCAAATAATTTCTATGTAAGAGGAGACATTTTTGAATTTGAAAATTCTATTCATATATAAATTTCATACCAAATACTCCGTAAAAATGACATTATTGCAAATGAACTCATTTTTATGGGTGCTTTATTTTAAAGTAAAATATTCATATTGAATTATATCATTGTATATACAAATTTTGTATAATTTTTTTTTGTTCATATATCATTATTTTTTTGAATTTTAACGCATTACTTATCCTTTTAGGGGTACTTTTTTCAATAGATGCTAGTGGCAAAAACAAAATAAACTCTTTGGGGGTTCTAGTCACCAATAGTGTGTGAAATCAGCCCATTGGCTCGTGGCCCACCTGAAGCCTACCCGCATCTTGGAGCAGTTTGGCTCGAGTCTGAGCCTAACTCGTGACACTAGGACGTGTGTTTTGGGGCTCGGCCTGGCCCAGCCCGAAGACCAACCCATCTGCTCACGCGAGATCCAATGTCATTTTCAAGCTATTTTGATGGAAAAAAATAAAATTTTAAGAAAAAAAGTATAAAATAAAAAAAGGTCAGGCTCGACCGAAGCCCACCCCAAGCTCGGTGACCTAGCCCAAGGCTAGCCTCCCAACTTGCCCGAGGCCCTAATACTTCCTAGGCCTGAACTTAGGCTTGGACTGAGATTTTGCGCAAGTGATTTGACCTAGACCGACTCGACTCTTTGTGAGATCCTGCTAGGCTCAACAATGGGGCGGTCCAAATCCAAGCGGGTCAGGCCATAGTCACTAGCTTGCTATCTGTTGTGTTTGGACATTTTTAAGGTATGCCGTCCTTCGATTAACTACTGTGAAGCCCTTAAATTAATTACATTTTGGCCTTACTTTGTCTAATGAGAAGTGTCCATATAATATATAATCAAGTATTCTTTGCCTTTTTTATTGTAAAATTTGGCTTATTATGTGTTTTTGGATATGAGTTTTGGGGTGTAATAATTTTTATTTGTTTATTTATTATTATTTTTAATATAAGATAACAATTTATATATTAGTAGTTAAATTACAACGTAAGTTAATATCTTCCCATAAACTCGATTATAAAATTTCACTCATCTTAATATTTATGAGTGCCCTCTCCATCACCACTTAGATAATTGTCTAGAATTAGGTGTAATAAGTTAATAAATGTAATTTTTCTAGGGATTAGTAGTTTTAAGAAGAAGGAAAATTGAAATATATTTACAAGAAAGACGATAAAATTTGTGCTATTCTTTCGAAGTTAAACTTTTTTATTTTATTTGTTTAGAAGTTAAAAAGAACAATTTAGACATGTTAATCTGCTACGTCCCTCCTTTTATAGAGACTTGAGGACGTAAGCGCACACGTGCAATTGAAATTGCAATGAGAGAGAGATCATGGGTAAGCGTGGAGAGAGTAGTTGGCAACTGCACACACATCAATTTTTATCGCTGATTTTACCTTTTAATTCTTAAAGTAATTGCTAGAAAAAAAAAAAAAAAAAAATTAAAAATAAAAATAAAATCTAGTGTCGTTGAGGTTATTCTGAAAATCAAAATTATTTAACACAATTCATACCAACTAACTTGTGTATTTTACGTAATAAAAAGGATAGATATTGGCTTTGTTTGGAAAATGTGTTGGTTTTTTGATTATTTTAGGCCAAAACGTCTCGTTTGAGTTAGACTTTTTGATTATTTTGATTTTTGTAAAAAAAATAAAAATAAAATGATTATGATTCAGATGTGACATTTTATTTTATTAATTTTTTAATCTATTTTATCTTTTTGTAATTATTTTAATCTTTTAACCCCAAAAACCTTTATGCCAAGCAAGGACATTATATTATCTTCTCTCTCTAAAATGATTAACGGACAACACCATGAAAGAACATAAACATAGATCAGTAATGATACATAGTTCTAATACTAGAGTTCTAAATGGAGTTTTAGTGAAGTGGAAGAGAGAAAGAGTAGAAAGAGATAAAGAGAGGAGTGTGGGCCCCACCTTCCATGGGCACTCTCCACATCATTAAAGCCGCATTAGAGTTCTCAAACATTATTCAAACATAGATTTTGGTTCTTCACAATTAACTTTTATAACTATGGGTTGATTAAACTTAACACCATTTGTCACAATCCAAATCCAGTATCCGAAGGTTCGGCACGTAACAAGATAACAACTGAAATCATAACAAATTAATAGTGTAGCGGAGTAAAATAAAATGATACCCAAATCTTAATTATACACCATTCAATGTATATTTCTATAACATTTTTTCAACCACCTCACGCTAACTCCTCCAGAAATCCATTAAAATCTTTGGTTGAAAAGTGATCGATGAACCCAACAAACAAAGGCTTCGTTGGCTACTTTTTTAGCTTTTTAGTTATTTTGCTATATTTTAGTTTTTGTGTTCGGGAAGTTGAGTTGAATTTTTTGGTTGATTGTTGTATTGAAAAATGTGTTTGAGACTAAAATGACAAATTTATCCCTAAACTAAGACATTCACGTTTTTTCAAAATTAGCCTAAAAGGGCAAAATTGTCATTTACTACCTGTGGTGGTAGGCTGTCAAAGTGACAATGGTAGGCTGTTAACGTGAGAGTGGCTTAGGATAACTTTTTTTTTTTAATATAGATTACTGGCTTAGGCTACTGTATGAGACTATTTGACTTTTTTAGTATTTAAAACTATTTTAGCCTCAAACTTGGGTTCCCAAACAGTCCCTAAGTCTCGCACAAAGTTTCTATGAAATTTTAATTGTAAGTATCAATTATTGCAAGAAAATCCTAACTAGGTCTCCTCAAGTCCATGAAAATGCAATTTGGGTTTCAATAATTTTTCCAATTTCTAAATGAAATTATAAAATCCCATCAACAAATGAGCATTTAATTAGGGTGTTAAGAATTTTACAAAGAAATTAGAAAAACTCACAAATTCACCATCTAGTTGCAAGAATTTCAACAATAATAAAAAGGAAAATAGAGAAATTAACAAGGGTTTTATGAATTTCACAAAGAGGAGAAAAGGGACAGCGAGAAAGAACTAAAGAGAACAGTTGTGAAGAAAATGGTGCAGAATTGACTTTTGACATAAAAGAGAAAAAAGAAAAAAGAAAAAGGAAGCAATCAAGAAAGTAAGAAAGAGATAAAGAGAACAATTGTGAAGAAATAGTGCACAACTGACTTTTAACGTCTTTAAATTTTTGTTTTTTTGTCTTTTAAACAATTAAAACGAAAAGTTTGACTTTCAAAGAATTGCAAGACTTTTGCTGTCTTCTTTATAAATATAAGGGTAAATTACAAATATAATCTTTGAGATTTATTTAAATTATAAATCATCTCTTGTGATTTTAAAAATTATATTATATCTTATAAAGTTTTTAATTTCATAATAAATAGGTCATTTTCTTAATAAATCATCAAGTTAATTATCAGTTTTTAATAATGTTAAAATTTTATTTCAATTAATAATTTAGATAATTTTATTATTATATAGGTGAATAGTTAGAAATTTTACTTTTTCAATTAATTCTGTTAAATAAAAAATTCTAACAGGGAGATATTTATAATTTTTTAAACCATAGGGAGGTAATTTGTATTTTAAATAAATCTCAGGGGGTGTATTTATAATTTATCCTAAATATAATTGAAATCGTTGCCTTAAATCTAACAATCCCATTTTTTTTTTCCAACTTCTTAAAATATTTGTTCAATTGTAATCATTGGTCTTAAGAAATTATAAAGAGATATATCATTTTAAATATTCCATTCAAATGTGGAAAACGAACTCCAGAAGTTCATGTTTTGCCCCATAAATAAATAAATAAATAAATCATGTTTTGCATCGTATTTATGTGTGGTAGTTGTAATTCCCGTTTCACTTCAAAATGAAATTAAGAAAATTGTTGCTCATGATGTTGGATGAGACTAAAGTACTGTTTGGTTTGGATAAAATAGTTATTTTTTTTTTTCACTAACAAAAAAAGTAGTTTTTTAAGTATTTCTAAAATGCATCAATATTTCTTTATAATGTAAAAAAGCTGTTAAATTTGTTGTTGTTGTTGAACATCATCTAAATATATGTAAAATCTATTTACTCTAATAATTACTCCAAAAATAAAATATATAGTATAAATTTAATTTAATGTGTTGTGATTACACCCAAAATTTGTCAAACTATTAAATCAGTAACCATTGTAAAATATAAAAAAAATGAAATAAAGTGATCTTTATAAAATGATTTTTATGATTTAATTTTTTATCATATGTCAATGAATCAAATATGAAATAAATATTTAAAAAAATAATCATTCAATCTTATTTTTTAGTTTAATAGATCAAACACTATTTTTTTTTTTTTTTTTGAAAGGCAAAAATAGGTTGTTCCCTGGTGACATCGTTGCAACCCCTAGGCTCCAATGCATAGGCCAGATTTACCTCAACTCATAGGAAGGAATTCACCGCTGGGTAAGAGAGGAATCTACCAACCTCAGCATAAGAGGTATAGTCACAAACAAAGTACAGTATAACTAACTTCAACCATAAATAAGATACGTTAATTATACTCTCAAAAAATCAAATCTTGCACACCTATGTGGAAGGCGAATGCCTTTTCACTCCGCCACCACGTCGCCGGTGGTAATGAATCAAACACACTATTTAATTGGGTACTTTGGGAGCTTGTTTTGAACCTTAGTTTGTCAATTTGTTGGAGAAGGCAAACCAATTGAGAAAGCAGCCAAAACGAGCGTTGGATTTGAATCTTTTTGATGGGCCATAATGATAGTCCCACTTTTGGAAACTCATGGTCCTACAACATTACATCTTGCAAGGTTTAGTCAAATGTCCTTTTTATTTTTATCAATATTTAGGTCCTCCACATCAAAAATCTTAGAGATTCCTTGTGTAATAAAACCAAAAATTAAAAAT
Organism: Camellia sinensis; assembly: GCF_055761805.1. Taxonomy (NCBI): domain Eukaryota; kingdom Viridiplantae; phylum Streptophyta; class Magnoliopsida; order Ericales; family Theaceae; genus Camellia; species Camellia sinensis. The sequence continues at coordinate 10,505,411 of NC_138965.1, forward strand.
AAAAACAGAAATATAAATCATTAATTATTTTGCCAATTACTACATGTGTATAGGGTCAACACATATGTAATTAGTTTGTAAAATAATTAATAGTTTGATTTGTTATTGTAACAAAGCTTTCAATAAAATAAAATCTTCAATTATTTTTCAAAATCTAGCTTATACCCTATGTTAAGTCTACCCTATATCCTATGGATATATCTTTTCAAGTATCAAGTCATATAATTAGTTTCTCTTATATTTTAAACAAAATGATTATATGTATCCCCTTCTTATAAGATAAGACATACAGCTGATTTGATAGGTGAGCCTTATCAGATAATTTTTGTTTGGTTAAGTTTTTTAGAAATTATTGGAGAATTTTAAAATAAAAAAAAGATATCTTAAATTTTTTAAAAATTATTTTAGTCCCAAAAAAAGAATCATATGAATTTTTCTTTTCATATTTTCATATTTTTTTCACTAAACTAATTTTGGAAAAATCTTTAGAAAATAGATTTTGATTTTTTTTAAATGGAAGCTTTTTAAAATTTATTAACAAAATGTAGATACTTGTTGAACTTGTTTTTTAAATTATTGTTTCATGAAATCAATTTTAAAAGAAAACTTTAGTTTGAAGAAATGTAGTAAAAATACGATTTCAATGAGTTTTACAATAAATTAAGATTAATTTACACTTTGCACTCTATATCAAATCTCACATTGGCTTCTTATTTTTCAATTAGCCAATTGGGTTTGGTCGTATCTGACCCATCAATCTCTTGCATTTTCAATCATGTTGCAATATGACTATTAGGTTAATTTAGTGTTAAATTGCCTAACAGAAATTGTCATATTGCCCTCATATGAGTAATTTTTAGGATAAACATGTAGTGTTTTTTTTCTCCATTTTTTTAAGTCTTCTATATTTCTCATAGCATTTTCTCACTCTATTGTATTTTCTAAACTCATCACCACTGACCCTTTTTGTGTTGGGTTTATAAAATACAGTGAAAAAATAGAGAAGATAAAGAAAATGAAAGAAAATTATACTTTTGTCCTAAAAATGTCTCGTGTGAGGGTTACATTATAATTTCTATTAACCAATTTAATACCAAACTACCAAAATGATTCTAAATGTAATTTACTCATAAATTAATTGAATTGTGTACTAAAAATATAACTTTAATAAAGACTTGTGTTGAAAACACAAAATTAGTTTTAGACAAGCTGAATGTAAAAAAAGGCACGTATTTGGTAAATACCTTTTGAAACTGTCTATGAGAGCCTAGTAAAATTAATTATTAGTTAGCAAATAGGGCACATCGAAACCCATCTTTGGTGGGTCAAATTCAGCCAAAGCCCATTGGGCTCCAACTAGTCATTGCTGAGTAAAATGCAAATGGATTGAAGAGCATTATGAGTTAAAGGTATCTAGGCCGTATGTTTGAGCCAAGTATATTAGATAAGTCGACATGAACCCCCATTTTGAGTGGGCCTCGACTGTCATTTTCTAAAAAATATGGTATAGAAGTGGGTTTTGACATAGCAATGATAAAGGACTAAGCTACAGGTAGGGGTGGGCAACGGTTTATCCGAACCGCTCAAACCGCCCAATCCGCCCAACCCGCATATAAATGGGCGGTTTCGCAAATATAATGCGGGCGGATGCGGTTTGAAATATGACAAATTTGCGGGTTGCGGGCGGGTCGCGGTTTAAATCCGCAACCCTCAAAAACCGCCCGCACTTTAATTATTATTATTATTATTATTATTATTTTTTATATACCAACTTTGTAACTTTTACAGGAGCACCATTATATTCTCTATGACACTAGGATCCTTATTTTTAAGTATTTCTCAACTTTCTTAATGCCGTAGAATTATCAAGTCCTAAACTTGGTTTCTTATATGATTTTCATTGGTGATTCATCCACTTTTTCTTAATAAAATTTTCCTTCTAATGGTCGATAGAACTTATAGTTTGATTATTGATTACTGAACTGACAATTCTAATTGAGTACAACCTTTAATGCATTGATATACATTTTTTTCATGGCAAAAATGCTAGTGTAGGGTCTCTTTATTTTTGGTACTTTCATTTAATGCATTGATATTCAATTTTTATTTGTAAACTCATCAAAAAATTGTTATCACAAATATATAAAATGAATCTGATGCCTAAATTCGCTGGGAAAAAAAAACTCAAAAATTAATTTTTAAAGAAAAAAGTGTAAACCGCAAACCGCCCGCACATTTGCAAACCCTATCTGCACAAACCGCAAACCGCACTGCGGGCGGTTGCGGGTTGACTTTTTCCCAAACCGCATAGATGCGGGCGGGTCAAAACCGAACTGCAAACCGCACAAAACCGATCCGCGAACACCCCTAGCTACAGGAGAGAGGATCTAAGGAGAAAGACTCTATAAAATGAAAGCAAGGTGAAAGAAAAAGATATGTTCTAACAACTTGCACTCTAAGAAACTAAGACACTTCTTCTTTCTAAAGAGTCTAACTTGTTTGTCGGAGTGCTAATTCTGACACCCTTTACTGGAGCTTTTCTTTTGTAATAGGCAGCAACACGAGGATCTTTCAAGGACTTATTTGAAGTAAAGGAGTATTCTAAAACCACTCCTCACATTGTCCTAAAAAGAGCTTTAAAATGTAATCTTCCATCATTACTGATGGTTCAATTTGAACTCATTTTCAACTATAGTTAGTTTTTATCCCTATCTCTCTTGTTGAGGTATATTTGTATTTAAATTTCTTTTGTCCCTATATTCTAATTTATTTTTAGTAATGATAAAGTGAAAATTTCAAAATACTTAAATCATTAAACATAATTGTATAATTAGAATATATTGGGTTTATTTGGTATAATTTTTTTGTAGGTTGAAAATTAGAAAAGGAGAAGCTTAAAAGTATCCATTCTCCAACTTCTAAATAATCAATTTTTTTTTAAACTTTAATGAAGTTATTTCTATTTCATAAACTTTGTACGCAGAAGTTATACCAAATAGACAAACACAGACTTTTTTAAAAATTTAGAAGAATTTAAAGAGGGAGAATCCTGTGCCAAATTACATTCTCTTAACAACAATGACAGAGACCACTAATTTTGGAGTTTTAAAAAGACCACTAATGACATGACACTCAATAAAAAAGAAAAAAAAAATAGAACACTAAGGCCAAAATATCAAATCATTCCTGGTGGGGCTCACTACCACATCATTAATGATAGCACTAATTATTACTCTCACTCATTTTACTTCACTTAATACCACGCATTTATTGAGATAAATGACCTGGATTCAGAGCAGTTGAAGGAACAAGGACATACTTGGCATGGTGGGGACACCTTATCTTCCATCAAATTATGAACTTGCCCTACTTATATAAACTGCTTCTCTTCTCCCCTGTCATCTATCAAGCTTTTCTACATTATTGGTATGCTATGCTATGGATGGTCATCACTCGTGCGATAGTGATAGCACAACTGCAAAGAAAATGGATGGAATGAGTTAGAATAATGGAGAGTATTATTTAAAAAAAAAAATGCTATTTTATTATATTAGTTATATCATTTTGTGTTAAAAGTTATATATGAACGAATTTATAGTGTATAATTCTAAAGTTATTGGGGTATCGTGAATTCTGTTAAGTACTAGATTTTGGTTTTTTTCACTATCAACATGTTGTTCTAATTTTTTATGTATTTTATAGTTGAGAGGTAACGGCTATTTTTTTTTGTATCTTTTAACGTTCTAATCATAGTGAAAATCGTTACAACCATGACATAGTTAGAGCATCTCCAACGGTGAATCAAAAATTTCACCAAATCTGAGTTAAAAAATGGCTATTTCCTGAATTTGATACTTCAGGCTCCAACGGTTCACCTTCACCAAATCTATCCCGGGACAATCGGGTGGTCGACCGGCCGGTTGACCGGTTAGGGAAATTTTTTTTTTATTTTTTTTTTTTTTGCGAATTGTCTGAACTTTTTTTGAACTTTCTGAACTTTTTTCGGGACAACCGGGGTGGTCGACCGGCCGGTTGACCGGTTAGGCAAAATTTTTTTTTTTTTTTTTTAACGGTTTGAACTTTTTTTCCTGAACTGTTTGAATCTTTTACTGGTTGACCGGTTGGTCAATCGGCCGGGCAACCGGTTGGTTGACCGGTGTACCATTTTCAACGGTCCGTAACAGTGATTTGGTAAAATCTGTGTCTTGATCTCAGTTTGATATTTTGTTTGCTGAATTCTCATTTTGGTATGACTTTGGTGCAACCGTTGGAGCGTGAAAAAGTGGGTTTTTCATCAAAATTTAAATCTGATGCTGGGTTTGGTTCACCGTTGGAGATGGTCTTATAGCTTTGAGTGAATTACGTAAATATTTGTGTTTTTCATCTATACTTGTTTTCGTTTCTTGTGCTTGTTTACATTCATATTTGTGTTCGTGTCTTACTAATCTTGTTTAGGTATATCCATTTTTAACAAAAGTCAAAATTATGAATTATTGTCGTTATATTATGAAACTGCCCCACAATAATTCTAGCTCTGGAAGGAATGAAATTATTGAAAACAAATTAGTATAGATTTGTCACTTTCTCTAGCGCCGGTCCTGAGGTGAGGCGACTAAGGGGATCGCTTTGGGCCCTAAATTTTGAACAAAATTTAGGGCTCCCAATTAGGGGAGTGCATCATGTCATATTATTTCAATATTAGCACAATTCATTTATTTTCATGTTATCATATGGTATTATTTTGATTCGTATCTGATTGATATTTAATGTGAAAACTTTCAATTTTAGTTAAAAATAACTTAGCAGGTGTATGGAGAGATTAAAATTTTTCTCATAAGTTGAATTTTATAAAATTTATTTCTACTAAATGAAATTATTCATAAAATGTTTGATTTTAACTCAATTGCATTTTATTATAATATATTTTTTACTAGATTGACTGTAAAATAGGTAACAAAAAAATACATATCTTAAATGAAAAAAAAAAGATGTTAGCCTTAATTATTATTTTACATATTTTTTTTTATTCAGTTAGATAAAGTTAAAATAAAAGATTAAAAAAATATCATAGCATCCCTTAGTGAACATTAAAATATATAACTAATAATTTATGTTATTGAATCGTGTTATACTTGGATTCATATTAAAAAATAGTTAACCCTAACTTGCTAATTTTATATATTGCTTGAGTTGTGTCGAAAATTCTCATCCTTACCCCCAATTAATTTTAGTTATTATAGCATTGGTAAGCTAAAAAATAAAGATTTGATTCAACTAATTGAAGTTCAACTATTTTACATATATATATATATATATATATATTTGTTATCTAAATTTTGTTAAATTGTAATACAATAAAAATAAATTTTTATCATTTTTGTTTTATTTAAACAATTTTTTTCTTTTTGGTAATGATATATGAAGGGTCCAATTTAAAAAATTCGCCTCAGACCTATAATAACTCAGGGTCTGTCCTGATTTTCTCACCAAGAATAACAACAAAATGTGGATTTATGTTATATATATTTGGTCATTTGGCAAAGTTTATTCAAGGTTATAGAATTTGTAATATGAAGAATTTGAAAGAACAAGCACGAATTCAATTTAAAAAATACTATATATAATCTTAGTTATATATATATATATATATATGTATACATATATATGTATATGTGTGTTTGTGATTTGTCGTGTAGATTCACCAAAGAGTTGAAAAAAATGGGAACTTGACTTCTTTATTTTTGTTTTTTAAAATTCGCCTTTTTGGTGATGATGATATTATTCTTATCGTTATAGAGGCTTACTTTACTCAAAATTAAATTTACTACTTTGTAGGTACCATTTTCACTAATAAAGCATTGTCTATTGTTGAAATTAGTAACCACCCAAATAAATACCCTTTCCATCTCAAATGCACTCTGCTTACTCACCATTTGTCAAAAGTGCACCAAACACGTCATGGATTAAGATTAACTTTTTGATTTTTTTTTATAAAATATGATGTAAAAAAATTATTATATTTTAATAATTTTTTAATTTTTTATGAAAAAATATGTAAAAAATAAAAACATAAATAAATCTTTGACCTTTTAATATAAATTGTTAATTTTTTAATTTTTTTAATAATTTTTTAACTTTTAAATTAAAAAGTGAAATTGTGAAAAAGTTAAAAGTTATTAAAAGACGAAAAATCAACAACTAAAAAGCCGAAAAGTAAGCCTAAAAACCTAAAAGTAAAAGTCTAAAAGCCAGTGAAAGTACAAAAATCAAAATTACTTATTTTGCTTGACAATATCACTTTTCAATTTACAAATTAAGAAGTTATCGAAAAAAAATTAAAAAGTCAATAACTTATATTAAAAAGTTAAAAATTTTATTTTCTTTTTATTTTTTGTACATTTTTTTATAAAAAATTAAAAAGTTATTCTAAACATATTAATTTTTTTTGCATCATATTTTAATCAAAAAGTCAAAAAGTTGCTAGGCTTCGTTTGGGAAGTAGGTTGACTTTTTGACTTTTTTAACTATTTTAGCTTGGGGCTAAAAAGCTTGGTTTGAGAAGTGAGTTGACTTTTTTAGTTTTTTTGATTTTTTTGTGAGAGAAAGAATATAATGATTATGGATTAAATGTGATGTTTTGTCTTATTAGACTAAAAAACCTATTTTATTTTTGTAACTATTTTAGCCAAAAAAATCCCAAATCTCTCTTCCCAAACAAGTCCTAAAAAAAATATATTCTCAAACGAGTCTCACTTGTTTCCTTCATTCACAAATACTATTGTCTCAGAAATATTATTTAAATTTTTTTGGATAATATATTCGTAGTATAATGTGAGATCTAACCCTGAAATGAATATAAATCGTAAATTAATGTTTCTGAATAAAATTTAAGATAAATTTTTTGAGATTGTAATATTACTCCATCCAATTACTCTAAAAAACCAGGGGAAAAAAAAAAAAGCAACACCAAGTTGCATTCCATCTAAAAAAAAACAAAAAAAAAAAACAACTTTGATCATCAACTCATCCTCAAATAAGGCTAAAAAACCATAATCTATTTGCATTTAATTTCTTTTGATTTATTTAATTTTTATTTATATATAGAGAGAGACCCTGGAGCTTTATAGACAAATTTTCCTTACAAACTAATATGATAATTGAATTGTTCCTATTATTTAATTTTAATAAGTCAATTTCAAATAGCAATGCTATGTTAATCTAGTTTGTAAGAAAATTTTATTTACATAAAATATTTTCCATATCTATATATATATGCATATTAGTGATAGATATGGATGGCAAGTGGAAACATTCATGATTCATTCATAGATAAACTTTTTTGGGGGGAAAATGTTTTATGCATAAAAGTGGATATATAAAAAAGCAATGGGAGATATGTCCCCTTTACCTAACAAATATTTTTCACAAAGGACAATCCATTCTTTTAAAGAGCCGTTTGTTTTTGGTAGTAGAAATTAGAGAGGGAAGGTGGTAAGACCTAGGAGCATCTAATGGTTACTTAAATTTATTATTAAATTTAAATTTAATAAAAAATTATTTATTTTTTTGTTTTAACGGTTTCGTCAAATAAGTATCAAATTCAGAATTAATTTCTCTTTCATCAAATTGAGGGCCAATGTACCTTTCATCAAATCACTGTTTATAACTGTTTGATTTTCACCACCAGTTGTCTCTGTGGATGTCCTTTTAGATGTTCCCTGAATGACGATCTCAACGTTAAAATTTGTGAAAAAATTATACTGACTGGTCAAACCCTCGGTCGTCCTCCCGGTCGATCCCACGGATGACCACCTCAAGACAAAAGTTTGTGAAAAACTTACGCTGATCAATAGACTAGCCAAACATCTGTCAAGTCATCTGTCTGATTGACCGATGTTCTGATAAAATTTTAAAAATCTCTATTAAAACATTTGATGTCAAATAAAATTTTTATTCAAATTTAATAAAAATTTTAATACACTGTTAAAAATGCTTTTAAGAGGACCAAGACATGGCCGTACAACTTTACTCTATAATTTATGGGAAATGCTAGAGAGCTCTAAATCTAGAGCTCTAGTGATGTGTCAAAGCAAAAAAAACAAAAAAACAAAAAAACAAAAAAAACAAAACAAAACAAGGCACAAATATCACATCAGGGTGGGTCCCACCTTCCCATTAGAGCTATTAAAGCTCTTATATTAGAGCTCTAAAGCATTTTTGATAATTTATAGGCTCTGGAGCTTAAAGTGTGCCACGTGTCCCTTGTCATCCCCATTTCTCTGCCACCTCTTTGTCATTACACACACCCCTCATTCTATAACAATCTATGCTATTATGTAAAATCTACCTTTCAAAAGAAGAAAGTTTAATCAGAATTTTTTTTCTTCAAAATTGTTCTCATGTGATTATCTTTATCTAATTGTTAAAATAATTCTTTAAATTCTATTTCTAATTTAATTTAATAATTTATTTAACTAATTCACACATACATAATATGTGCTCACACATGTAATACATCGAGTCTCATTTCAATAATTTATTAATGAGTTAATTCGATAATTGTAATTTATTTATTTTATTTCATTTGTTTGGGAGAGGAAAAAAAAAAAGGTGATCTAATTTCCAAACAGTTCAAACTATCGAAACAAAATCTATAATGAACTCTACAGATTCGAACAACTTTCAATTCAGATAGTGGATTGGAGAGAAATGCAACCTTATCAAATTTATCAAAGTATGGATAAATCTAACACAGTTTTGGAAGAGAAATCATATTTGAATGACTAGAAAATAAACAATTTGGACCCACCATTGATATCATATATGTACGAACTATACCATCCATGTATTTTAAAGGTGAACTTTGCTTCTTAGGAAAGATGGGTATATGGAAAAGATAGCATTTCAAAATGGCTATGGAGGGTCAAATCATATCATTTCTTCTTTGATTGGAAGTTAGTTAGTCCATATAATAGATGATATAATAGGAATTATTAATCAGAATTGATTGGTAGCTCGAATTTGCATTTCCTGAATCTCCCCGAAATCAAAACGACGTTGTTTCATCGTTTTTTTTTTTTTTTTTTTTTTTTAGAAGAAGGAAGAAGAAGAAGGGCTGGAGGGGGCCAACAAAATTGGCGGAAGCGGGGACGGGGGCGGAGGTGGAGGCCGAGGCGGGGGCTGCGAGGCAGGGGCGGGGGCGACGGCGGGCTGCGACGAGCTGCGACGACGAGCTGTGATGAGGCGACGGTGGGGCTGCGACGAGGCGACGACGGGCGACGATCGGACAGAAGCGACGGCGAGCGGAGCTCTTTCTCTCTCCTTTTCTTCTCTCTCTCTTTCTCTTCTAAATTTCGGCTATTCAGGAGGGGGGAATTTCGGGGAAAAAAATATTTTTCATTATTAATTAATTAATGGTACTAGACCGATCATGTGTGCAGTGGCTTGTCTCAACCACCAGATGTTGACATTGCAGAAGATCTTCTTCTTCTACTTGAATCAAATCAATCTATAAGAAAAGGCTTGAAAGCCAGATATTCATGCATATGTCTTAAATGAAAAACAATGTACTAGCCTTTATATATGTTAGTTGTATACTACATTGATAGATGTGGCCCTCCGATCAATTAAATGGTTTTTTCTTTTTAGATAAATTATTAATAGTAAACTTAATTTTCATTAAGTCCTATTAAAAATAAATTTTAGTAAAATAATCATTAAAAATTAACAATTATTGATTTTTTTGGTCACAATTTTTATAAATTGTCGCTGAAAAATTATTAACATTTTTCTGTGATAATTTTTTTAAACTGTTACTGAAAATTAAAAATTAGTGATGTTTTATTGTGACTATTTTTTTAAATTGTTATTAAAACTTATAATTAGTGACACTTTTTGTGATAAATTTATAATTATTAATTTTTTGTAGCTAAAATTAATAATTAGTGATTTTTTTAATAGTATTTGATAAAAAATGTCATTGATTATCATAGGACCTATTAAACACTTATAAAACCTATATGTAAGTCCCTTTATATTTTTTTGTTTGTTTTTATATAAGAAGACATCAATAGTAGGTTAGGCCTATTACTAAAGATGTTGTAGATTGAGCATCTAAATAAAAAAGGAAAATGAGTGGGAGTTCTAATTAGAGCTACCATTAATGATGTGCCCACTGCCACAGTATGTGTTTTTGTTTTTTTTTTTACTTTTTCACCTCATTAGTGATGGATTTAAAGTCACCAAATTAGTAATCTCTAACATGATTGAAAAAAAGATATGTTGTAGATCGAAAGAGTAGTTAATTAATATAGAAGTCTTATATTCTATATTAGAATTAGAAGTCTTATATATGTGTGAGAGAGAGTATTTGTGTTCTAAAGATGAACAAAGTGGCTCTGTGGTAGCTCATGCGATTGGATTTGGTCCTCAAAAACTTGAGAGAGAGAGGAGTGGAGCAACTGGTGAGCCTTGTTGTATAGTAGTAGACCCGGTTGTGCCTGAAACAACACAATTTTGTGCTCTTAAAGCACGATATTGATACACATCTAGGTTCAAAGTGACGTAATTTGACAAATTTAAATGCAATTTAAGAAAATGCATTTGATCCAATCAGGAATATTTTTTGCGTTTTATTTAAAACACTCACAAAATTAAAATGTAATATATATATATATATATATATAAGAGAATATTTGATCCAATAGGTACATTTTTTTACATTTTTTTTATCTAATAAATTTAAATGTAATGAAAGGAAAAGCATTTGATCCATAACCCGAAACAACCGCCGACAATAATAACAATAATAATAATAATACAACACAAAACTATGCAACATAATAATAATAATAATAATAATAATAATAATAATACGGGTAAGTAATAATAATAATAAAGACAAATTACACTTTACTCTCTCAACTATCACCATTTTTTACTATACTCACACAAGCTTAAAATTGATACAATTTACTCTCTTTGTCTTTTGAAAATTGTCAATCTAACTCTTATGTCTCCATTTTGTTAACAAAATAAACAAAAAATGTGAATATAGGGTTCGTTTGGGAAGTGAGTTGGTTTTTTAGCTATTTTAGCATGGGGCTAAAAAACCTCATTTGGGAATGACTTTTTGTGAGAGAAATAATGTAATGACTATGGGTTGAATGTGATGTTTTGTCTTATTGGGCTAAAAAACCTATTTTGTTTTTTTGTGGCTAAAATATTATCAAACCCAACCTAACCCTTCTTTCCAAACGAAGCCATAATGTGCGCATGTCATATTTTTGACAAATCTTTAAAGGATATTTTCATCATAAATATAACATATGCATTATATGTGCATTTTCTGTCTGTTTTGTTAACAAAATAGGAGACATAAGGGTTAGATTAAAAATTTTCAAAAGATGAAGAGGGTAAATTGTATTAATTTTTAGTTTGAGAGGGTAAAGTGAAAAATGGTGATAGTTGAGGGGGTAACGTATAATCTATATCTATATTATTATTATTATTTATTATATTAAGTGAAGACTAGATTTGGTATCCAAACATTTGCATGCTTCTCCTTATGTTACGGATATTTCATTTTTTTTATTTAAAACAAAAAAAAATTAAATAAATGGAAAAAAGTGACACTTGAAGGAATGGTTTAGGATGATCTAAATAAGTGCACTTTTTGACTTTTTACGAAAAGATGTACAGAAAAGTAAAGAGGTGATGTGATGAAAAAAAGATAAAAAGATAAAAAATGTGTATTTATTAGTATACCCCAAACAAGGCCATTGATAACATACAATATATAATAAATGTTTTATTTTATTTTTATTTATTTAAATTATAAACATATTACGTGTAACATGGCAAGACGATAAGGTACAATAGTCACTCCATATCTCAAAAACAAGAGAGAGAGAGAGTCAAAAGACTTGTTCGAAGAAAGAAATGGCAAGACGATAAGGTACAATAGTCACTCCATATCTCAAAAACAAGAGAGAGAGAGTCAAAAGACTTGTTCGATGAAAGAAATTTGAGAAAAGTACTATGAGAGAGAGAGAGAGAGAGAGTTGTTGATGGTTTGAACAAGGAAATTTGAGAAGGAAATAACATAGCCCTGTTTGGTAGAGTTGTGAAAAAGTACTTATAACTTATACCTTAACAGTTTATAACTTATAACTATGAACATAAACTGATTTTTGATTTATAAATTAAGCTCCTCCTGCCCCACTCAAAGAATAAACTGATTTCTGACTTACAAAAAGTTATAAGTTGCATTGTTAAGCTAAACCAAACACATCAAAATAACTTAAATTAAGCTGAAAGCTGAAATAAGCTGAAAAAAAACTGTACCAAACAGGGCCATAGGCTAGTACCAGCCTCCCTTGGAATGACTTCCACCATTTATCATTAGTTTATGTTTTAGGAAAAATTACAATTTAGACATATTTTCTAAAAATAATTATTTATACATAGAAAAGTTTATGATTATAATAATTAAAATTTATAAACTTTACCATTATTTTAAAAACAAAAATTCCAACTATTACACTGATTTGTTATTTCCCCAATGTTTTATCCTAAAACAATTACATAAATTTTATAGAGAATTGTATTTAAGAATAATGTAATAATAATATTTTTAAAAATATTAATTATTTTGACAAGTATTCTGCTTTAAAAATGACAAAATCGAAATTTTTTATTAATTTTTTTTTAAATTTTTTAGAATTAACAATACAAAGGTATCATAGCTATGTGTTATTGGGTTCCTATAAGTTTTGGTTTATTTCTTTCCATTACGTCACTTTGACCACTGACTTGTAATGTATGGACCAATTTTTCAAATGAATAAAAACTTCCCTCGATAGCTCTCTTTGAGCCAATTGCATGTGACTGTCAAATCTATCTCTATCTATCTCGCTCTCTCCTTATGGAATAGAGACAATGATGTACGATTTCGATGCATATGGCAACGTTAAAAAGTGGGGAGGATCATATCTAATCACTTAATAATCTCGGATTAATGTTAGAACACTTTGATATGATGGTTCGGACAAAAAAAAATGGTAATTATACATTAGGTGAAATAATTTTACTTATCTTAGATAAGAGTTTAATTGAGGCAAATCAAGTGACTTGCAAAATGCCTAAACTTAACCTGAGTTTTGTAAAGAGTTGTCTAGGTTTAACCTCAGTTATGAAATTGTTTGCCTAAACTCGATTTAAGCATAATAAGTGAAGCTTTGATTACCCACAAATTTGGATATTTTTTTTCCTTCTCATTTTTTCTAGCTAGGTTGTTATGAGAAAGAGATGGACAAAAGAAAGAGATGAGAATTGACGAACCGTTGCGGTGCCATTTCTGATTGAGAAGGAGAAAAGATTAAGTTTCTTGTTGTGTGAATATGATCAAAAAGTCCAAATTATTTTCACATTATCTAATGATTAATAATTTATATGTCAATTGTTTCTTGGCACCGTTTGTGGAAACTTAGTATAGAATAGATAGCTAACAACGGACAAGAAGTGAGGATTGGGGATGCCATTTACAGTGAGGAGAAAGAGCACATGAGCCTTAATACTGGAAGAGGGAACAATAACGAAGAGGTATATGAGGTAGACCCTGAGGGAAATAATGTCGGCAAGGGCCAAAGCAAGAACAAGAAGGATAATCGAGATGAATACTACCACAAAGGCGATCCCCAGGTATGGAAGGATAGGTGCCTGAGAAGAGATGAGGAACTGAAGGACATGGCGAACAAGTTGACAGACTTGCAAACAGTGGTCAACTTCATGATGCAAAACAATGTGATGCAACTAACGTTTCCCTTGCAAGACACACCGGCAATAGTAGCTAAGGCCGGTGTCCAAAAGGGAGGGCAGAAGGCAGTACCAACTGTCTCACAGTATGCTAAGGGACAAGAAAATTCACATCGGCAATCACGAGATGCCGAGCGGACAAAGTCAATGCGAGGGGAGTCCTAAAGGATACCATGAACCGAGGGCACCTACGTCAGCGGATCTCGGTAGATCCAATGGCAGGGCCTTTGTTTTGATGATGCAATGGATGTGGAGCAGTCCAAGAGAACGCACCCTAACATAGGAAGCAACGCATAGAAAAGGCTGAAGTAGAAGGACAATCGAGCTCCCGAACAAACGAATGAGAACCTGCGGAATTACCTCTAAAGGAAGAGACACGATACTGAGATCATATCCAACGCCCAGTCGAAGACGCCATTCTCGGTGGAGTTGGAAGCGTTCGAAACACTAAAAAAGTTTAGCATGTCGAGGTTTCAGATCTATAATGGTACGTTTAACCCAGATTTTCATGTCAGATTATACTTAAATTCAATGGCTTTGTGGAGTGGGAATGAGCAACTATTCTGCAAGGTGTTTCCATCGTCATTTGGGGAAATAGCATTAGATTGGTTCCACAAATTGCTGAAAGGATATGTGAAGAGTTGGGAAGGCCTGGCTGAGATGTTTGTGGCCATGTTTGTTACAAACAGATTGCAACCACTGAGGGTAGACTCCCTACTGGCGTTAAAGATCAACGATGACGAAGGTCTTAGGGCCTATACTAAGAGGTACTATGAGGTTTACAATCGGATTCTGGCTTGTAACCAGGAACTTGCACTCGTATCTTTTAAAAACGGCTTGGATGATGATTGCGCACTCCAACAATCACTTGCAAAGACTGTCCCGAAGAATATGGAAGAACTAATGGCGTGGATTGAAAAATATGCCAAGACTGAGAAAGTCTTAAGGCGATGTTCCCGTGGTGAACAAGGAGATTAATTTAGACTTGTTGTGATGGTAGAGTTGAACTAAGTACAAGGCGATGTTTCCATGGTGAACAAGGTGCTGTGATGGTAAGTACAATGTGATGTTTCAATGTGAAACAAGGCGATTAACTTAGACATACCGTAATGGTAGAGTTGAACTAAGTACAAGACGATCTTTTAATGTAAAACAAGACGATTATCTTAGACTTGTCGTGATGATAGAGTTGAACTAAGTACAAGGCAATGTTTCAATGTGAAACAAGGCGATTAACTTAGACTTGCTGTGATGGTAGAGTTGAACTAAGTACAAAACGATATTTCAATCTGAAACAAGGCACAACTAGCCATGTTTTGGTCGGTTTGTGCGAAAAATTGAGGAAGAAAGTACTCTTAGTACACTGAGGTCAAGTCTTAAGTGTTTAGTTTGAGTGAGCCAAATGCGATGACCTCGGTCATGGACATCTAAATTAGACTTAGGCAAGAACTAGGCGATGCATCCTTAGTGTGAACATAAGTGATACTTAGGTTCACATTAGGAGGCAGGAAGAATGAATAAGTATAACACTTGTAAAAAAAAAATTAGAAAGAGTTTACAAGTTAAAGTTATCCGAGATGATTGATATATCGAGATGGCTGATCACTAAACTAAATCCGACATGATCAGTCTTAGATAATTTACCAGTGCTATACCGAGGTATTTTGATCCGAGGTAAGCAACCAGGTTGTCAGACTTCGGAGGATAAAAAAAAGGTCTAAGTATGGAAACATACAAGACATAGAAGATAGCAAAACATACACAAAGCAGTTATGAAAGGCAAACATCCAACACTTAGAAGAAAGAAAAGAAAAGACATTAGCTTAGGTGAAACAGATCCAAGATGGTAGAGCATGGCCTAGGTGAAGCAGATCCAAAATAAAAGAGCATGACTTAGGTGAAGCAGATCTCAGATGGAAGAGCATGACCTAGGTGAAGCAGATCCAAGATAGAAGAGCATGGCCTAGATAAAATAGATCCTAAATACAAGAGCTCAACCTAAGTAAGCAGATCCCAGATCCCAGAAGACAAGATCTCGGCCTAGATAACTAGGTCCGAGAAGACAAAAGCTCAACCTAAGTGAGTGAATCCCAGAAGACAAGATCTAGGCCTAGATGACTAGGTCTGAGAAGACAAGAGCTCAACCTAAGTGAGCAGATCCCAGAAGACAAGATCTCGACCTAGATAAGTAGGTCCAAGAAGACAAGAGTTCAACTTAAGTGTATAAATTTAAGAGGAGAATGCCTCAGCCTAGGTTAGTAGATCCAATATGAAAGGAGTTCGACCTAGGTGAACAGTTTTGAAAATATCGAAACTTACTGGGGGCAAACAGAGTTGAGATAAAACAAAGCTTACCCAAGATTAGAAGATCTTGACGGTGAGGGATTGTCGAGGCCTTGGAATGTGGCTTGATGAAATTTGGAGCTCGGCTCTAATGATGTTAATAACCTTAGCCGAAGTTAAGAATGAATCGAAGGGAATGACCATTGAAATGAAATCAAAGGAACGACCCTTGAGCGAGTTATCTTAGCCTCCGTTTAGGAAGTGGGTTGGCTTTTTGGCTTTTTGGCTTTTTTGGCTATTTTAGCCTGGGCTAAAAAGCTTGGTTTGGGAAGGGCTTTTTGGCTTTTTGGCTTTTTTGACTTTTTTTGTGAGAGAAGAATGTAATGATTATAGGTTGGATGTGATGTTTTGTTTGTTATGGCTAAAATAGCCTATTTTGTTTTTTGTGGCTAAAATAGCCAAAAAAGCCTGAAAAAGCCCTTGCCAAACACAGGCTTAGGCTTGCCAAGAAGGTAGAGCTGAAACTAAGGGATGTTCCAATGAGAAACTGTACGTTTAACTAAGGCTTGTCAGGAAGGCAAAGCTGAACTTAGTTAAAGTGATGTTTCAATGAGAAACAAGACGAAACTGACCATCATCTAGCTAATTTGTACGAAAAGCCGAGGTAGGTAGTACTCTCGGTGCACTAAGGTTAAGCCTTATGTGTTCTGTTTAGACGAGTTAAACACGATGACTTTGGTCATGGATGTCTAAGTTAGACTTAGACAAGATTCAGATAATGTATTCTTAATACGAACCTAAGTTGTATTTACATTTACATTAGGATACAGAGAGCAAAGATGAGTTAATGAAGAATGAGTCCGTGATTTCGAAGTGATACTTGGTGGAATTTTCAAAAAATTTGGTGAGATGAAGGTATCCAAGATAACACTTACACCCGAGATGACATGATTCGAGATGATGGTTTTATCCGAGATGTTGATCTTCTCAAACTTCGACAGCTTTCTTTTCGGCGGCCTTAGCAATGGCCTCGGCTTTCTATCCCTTGGCTTTGGCAGCAGTAATTTGGTCCTTTTGCTTCATGTGCTTCTCTTCCAAGATGTTGAGTTACTGGAGGCATGAGCATGCTAGATTGACTATAAGAAGATGAAATGGATCGCACGGTTATGACATCAATGATGTCAGCAAAAAGGTCTTCTACGACAAGAGTTTGGTGAGACATGTTGTCATTGGTTACGACGATGGTTACTCGTAGATAGGGCGATTGGACAATTGTCAAGGTCTAAAGCTGAGAGATTAAGGACCTTAGTGTTTCCTGCTCCTGGTTCTGGCTGCAAGATTGTCGTTATGTCGACGTTTGCGCTACCATTGAGATGGTGGGTTGATGCATGGAGCAGTTAATGAAATTCTTGGCTACTAGTCTAGTTCAATTGGTAGAGTTTGAATATTGGGCACGAATGGAGTATTCATAGCAATGAGTGCTTCAAGAACAACAGTGATGGTTTGTAGAGGCCAAGAAAGAGAGAGCCTGAGACACAAAGAAAGACGAAACGGGAAAATGAAAAGGTTTTGTTGGAATGAAAAGAGGTAATAGATTAGAATGATTCAAGTTTCTTGGGAAACGTGTGATGACTGATGTTAGGTGACGTCTAATGGAGCGGCATGTGTCAATTATGGGATATATAGGGAACCAATGAAGAAGTGACACGTCATGATATTGGCATGATGGTTAAGACTACAGATTTTGAATCTTGATGGTCTTGAACTAGCGAGTTACGATCTCGGCTAGTAGTGCTATCTCAGTTAAGATGTTAATCTTGGATGAAAGAACACGTTGGTTCTTGATTCTTGATGAGTGGACACTTGAGTCCTTGTTTCTTGACGCCAACGAGTCATGACCTCGGTTAGAGGAGTATTTCTAGCATGTTGTTTAGCTGACATGTTGGAAGATTAGACGATAAAGGTTCCATCACCTCAGGTTGCCGAGGTAATAAAACCTAGGGGGTAGTTGTGAGAAAGTATTTTGAGAATGACGTTACGTGGCCAAGGTGCCTTCAAGATGTCGGCCGAGGTGTCACGTGGGAGAGTTATGTTGACTGAGGTGATTGCGGCGTTGCCAAGGTTCGGTGCTGTAATTCCGAAATCCAAGATATTTGGATAGAGGACAAGAGTCCTAGATGACATCAAGCTACCTATTTGGATAGAGATGGGACTCTTGAAGAAGTTCATCTTAATTTGAATAGTATGAGTTATGATAGATATTATCCTTGTAAAGGATAGAGTCCCATGAAGTAAGACTTCTAGGGGAAGTTGGATACTAACTATTATAAAAATGACGCACCCCTGTGGGTCCAAGTCGTGCTTTTATTTTGAGATGCTTTGATTTGTGCATTGAGTACTTGTTTGATATTTTTGAGAGATAAGTTGACTGACTTGATTGTCGGAGTACCCTTGGGTGGACGAGCTACCGCGGTATTCTCATCTTCTTGTTGGCATGTGGTTTGTTTAATCTATTATGCTGTGTGCTATCCAGCTAAGTTCCCTATTTGGTTGTGTGGTCAAAAATCAATACCCACATATATTTATTTATATATGATTCAGTTTTAGGTTGCTTTGATTGTTCGATGTCTTTATCCAAGTCTAATCTAAATTTGATTCACATTTATGTATTTTTCCCCAAACTCGCAATGAATTCAAAAATGTGTTATTTAACCCTTAAAATTTTCAAATTAGGATCTAGTTACTCGGTTTGTGTCCATTCTAATTACACTCCTAAGCTTAATCAAGCGAGTCTCATCCATATTTTTTGTGCAAATTTAGTGCCCGAAAACAACACATACATGTTGTATGAGAGGGTTAAGGAATGTTGTCGGAAAATTTGAAGAGCTTTGAAGAAAACTCGAATTCTCTAGAAGTGATGAGAGGCTTAAATTCTTTAACAGTCACAACTAGTAACACAATAGCAAAGTGATGATGGAGATAAGAGATTGAGTGAAGAAGAAGACAAAGTAGTCAGAGATAGAATAATGGTAATGCTCTCTCATTGATCTCTCACTTTCACTCTCAAGGTAGATAATGGAGAAGAGAAATTAATTCTTTCCCAAGAGTTGTCTCCCCAAAATCCATTCCTTATAAAGCTATAAATGGGTGCTATTTATAGGCATCTCATGATGTAAGATGGAGCCCATGTGCAAGGCACATGGGGAATATTCCCTCTAACTACCTTGTCCGAAGAGGTGACCTCTCCGAGGATGAGGAAAACCCCGAAAATGAGATAAACCTCTCGGCGAACCCTTCTTCTTAGCCACACCTAACCAATGATCCCCAATTATCCCAAAGGGTCAGGGGTAGTCCTAGAGGACGCCCTGCCGTAGAAAGGTCAAGGGTAGTTTAAGAGAACGTCCTGCCACAAATATTGCTGAGTCTCAGGGACCCCCTAGATCGTGCCACCTCGACCTAGGTATAGGCTAGTTTAACTGAAGAGTGAATTTATCTCCGCTTATCGTCCTCGGTATCGGGTCCTTTGTTTGGACTTCATCACACCTATGGTTCTGGTGCGTAGATCCCGGAAAGCTCCGAGCTCGCAAGTGTTCTAGGACTCATTCATGGAGCGACTTCTAGATTGTGTTCGAATCCGTTCGAAGTCAAGTGTTTTTGATCTCTAGGTTTGTGGATCCGAACCTTTTCGAGTTCGAGCTCAAATAGGTTTCTACGTTCGTGGTTTCGAACCCTTTCAAGAATAAGCCAATACCTCAGAGAATGGATCTCTTTCGAGGGTTTTATCTCTTCTGAAAGCAACGGTTAACCTCCTCGGATACCTGTATGATCTAGGTATCATCGGATGGGTTTGTTGGACTCTCGTTATAGATATATGTTTGATGGGTCTTCATTGGCCCAATTTGTTGGCTTTCTCGGGGGCCCGTTCAATAGAATTCACTTGAGCCTATTTGGCAATAATTTCTCCAAAATCACCAATTTTGGGGCTTTCTGATTAGGCTTCGATTGGGCCCAATAAATTAGTGGACTCAAGTTAAAATATGCATGTTCGAAAAATTCAAAATTTATCATACATGTAAGGAAAAAAATGTAGAAGGGGTTAACATAAGCCCATTAAATTAATTAGGTCCAATCGGAGCCTAATCAGAAAGCCCAAAATTAATGGGTTCGGAGAAATTATTGTCAAATGGGTCCAAGTGAGTTCTATTGAATGGGTCCACAAGAAAGCTAACAAATTGGGTCAATGAAGACACATCAAGCATATATCTCTAAAGAGAGTCTAACAAACCCATTCGATGAGGCCCAGATCATTCGGGCGTCCAAGGAAGTTAACCATTGCTTTCAGGAAAGATGAAACCCTTGGAGGAGATCCATTCTCCGAGGAATTGGCTTAGACTTGAAAGGGTTCGGAACCACGAACCTAGAGACCTATTTGAGCTCGAACTCGAAAGGGTTCGGATCCACGAACCTAGAGATCTGAAGCGCTTGGCTTCAAACAGATTCGAATGCGATCTAGAAGTCGTTCCGTTAATGAGTCTCAGAACACTTGCAGGTTAGGAGCATTCCGGAATATATGCACCAGAACCATGGGTGTGACGGAGTCCAAACAAATAACCCGATCCCGAGGACAGTGAGTGGAGATAAATTCACTCTTCGGTTAAATTAGGCTATACCTGGGTCGAGGTGGCACAATCTAGGGGGTCCCTGAGACTCGGCAATATTTGCGGCAAGGCGTTCTTTTGAAGTACCCCTGACTCTTCTGCGGTAGGGCATCCTCTAGGACTATCCCTGACCATTTGGGATGATTAAGGATCATTGGTTAGGTGTGGCTAAGAAGAAAGGTTCACCGAGAGGTTGATCTCCCCTTCAGGATTTTCCTTATTCTCAAAAAGGTTACCTCTTCCGACAAGGTAGTTAAAGGGAATATTCCCCATGTGCCTTACACATGGGCTCCATCCTACATCATAAGGTGCCTTTTAAATAGCACTCACCCATAGTTTTACAAGGGATGGATTTTAGAGAAATAACTCTTGAGAAAGAACTAATTTTCTTTCTCTATTATCCGTCTTGAGAGTGAAAATGGGAGATCTACGGGAGAGCCTTGCCATTATTCTCTCTCTAACTACTTTGCCTTCTTCTTCACTCAATCTCTTATCTTCATCATTTCTTTACTATTGTGTTCTTAGTTGTGACTGTTAAAGAATCTAAGGCCCTGTTTGTTTTCAGAGATAGAATGGAAGGGATTCATAGTGAGTGGATTAATAGTGATGGGATTAATAGTGAGGGGATTAATAGTGAGGAATTGTTAAATTATTTTTATATAAAATAATAAAACAAATAAAAAATATAAAAAATTAAACATTAATATTTAAAAAAAATTCCCAATATATAAAAAATAAAAAAATAAAAAAATTTCTAATACCCTCACTATTTTTCTAATATCATCTTTATCTCCTCCTTACCAATCCCCCTTCCAAGGGGACTACTAATACGAAGGGATTAATAGTCTCCTCTTCATCTCTCAAAACAAACACCCCATTAGTAATACCAAGGGATTAGTAATCTCAATCCCCTCCCTATAACCCCAAACAAACGGGGCCTAAGTCTCTTATCATTTCTAAAGAATTCGAGTGTTCTTCAAAGATTTTCGAATTTTCTAACAATATTCTTGATTCTCCTTATACACATATATTATGATTATACTCTCGAATCACTGAATAATTTTCCAGATAATTATACATGACATGTTTAACAAATAGTCAAATTGCTTAAATTGAAACATTCAATTAATTTGAATATGATGTACAAATATACAATGAATCTTAAATGGGTCCAACTAGAAATCAACAACTTCTTTGTTGTTTTAAACATCACAATCCATCCTCTCTAAATCTCAAATGGTCAACAAAGGAATCAATATCCCAAGCATGAGGGAAAAAAGTAAAGATAAATATATTTGTTTATTTATTTATTTTCAATTCACGATGATGAAGACTGATTAAAAGGGTGTACAAGTCACATTGTTATCAATTTTTTTTAGCCTTTGAAAATGGATGGCGTGTGTCAAAATGTGATGGTACGAAAAAAAAGTACAATAGCTCACCATTATTAAATACATTTATCCATTATTAAATACAATTATTTTATTGATGAAGTTTAATCCAAAATGTTTTTTTTTTCTCTGACGTATGAAAAAAATACTAAGTCACAAATTTACAAATTTGGTATAATTATACTGAGCTCCCTTTATGTTTTAATTCATATGATAATTGGCTCCATTTTTATTAAAAATTCACTAGTTATACAAATGAAAAAACTCTTTTCTGAATATTCTACTATTTTATTTTCCATGTTTTTTTATTTTTACTGAATTTTTAAAATATTTTAAGCAATTTTTTTTACTTTTTAAACATACCTAACATAAATATACCTAAAAAGTAAAAATTTTGTGAAAAAAAATCTTTTAAAAATTCACTAAATACCAAAAATAAAAAATAAAATAAAAGAGAATTCAGTACATTTTTTTTTTGTATTTTTATGTATTTATTAATTTTTTAAAATATTTTTTCACAAATTTTTTACTTTTTAAATACATCTATGTAAGGTGCATCTAAAAAAGTAAAAAAATGTTTAAAATTTTAAAAATATTCACTAAAAATAAAAAAAACGAAAACCAAAAAACTCAATTTTCAAAAAATTTAATCCAAAAAATTCAAATCAAACACATTGTAATGTATATCTTTTCTTTATTTATCTTTGTGTGTTTATATAATTTATATTAATTTTAATCTCTTTAATCTTACTAAGATGGACCAACCATCCGTCTAATTATATTAAAATTGTGGTACTTCATATATTTTTTCAAAACATCAAGTGAAGTCATTGTACTTGACTTTTTTTTTCTTCTTTTTTGAGATCAAGACTGGACCCGTCTAGTTCGGCCTATGGGTCCATTTTAATAATCTGAACCGTTAATGTGTAGAACTCGTCGAGTACTACATGCTTATAAAAAATCATGTTAATCGAATATCAATAGCTATGTGATCAAATCAATTTTGTATAAAAAAAATAGACGGTGGAACAATTAACAGTTGATAAAAAACTGTTTTGTTCACATAGCTACCGATATCCGATCAACGTGATTTTTTACAAGCATATAGTACTCGACGAGTTCTACACATTTAACAATTCGGATTATCAAAACGGGACCCGTGGTGGGCCTTCACGGGCCTAACAGCACGGTCCAATCCGATCTTAGACTGGACCAAAGCCACTGCCTATATATATATATATATATATTTGGTGAAATGGAACTATCATAAAATAAATTTGGAGTTCTATAATACTAGAGTAATAAACTTCTCTAACAATGACATCATCCAAGGATTAATTTCTAATGAAGGAAAAAGTGAAATTGTGAAAACTCAACTTCTAACTTTCGCTCTCTCTCACTAGAATATTAGCGTAGAAATTTACTTTACGATAGACATGTTGAACGTGGGAGATTGAGAACTTGTTATGAAACTATGGTCTCTAGAAATTTCATTTCATTTACAAGAAATTTAGATATTGTCATTGTGTGCATAATAAAAGGTATAGACTTTGTGTAGGATTAATGAGTGCATCTTGAATTATGTATATATCCACAATAAAATGGATTTATTATTTTAAAAAAAAGGATCCAAGATAGAAAAAACAAAAACAAAATAGTATATATGTATGGGAAAGAAATAAACCTTCTCGTATAATCCTGTTAATCAAGTCTGCGCTCCTCTGTACGTCGTCGCTTTATCACTTGAAAACACAAACGTGAGCTAGCTGGCGGGTGCGTACCGGAAACCTCTCCGATGCCTAAGTCAGTAAGCTTGACAAATAGACAAAAGCTCTGTGTATTCAGAAAGCAAAGTTGTGTGTTACCTCTCCAAAGGTGATGTTTGTGAGCTTTTATAGGTTTCGTGTGGCACAATCCTAGTAGGACTTCTACTCTTCCATGCAGAGTCCTCCTAGGATTCATACTCCTGAAAGATAATGCTTACCCTTCAACACCCCCCTCACTGCTTAAACCAAGTGAGATGGTTCTTCTATGGCCGGGCTACCACGACCGAAGTAAAATGTCCATGCTATGCTAGCAACCACATGGCTGAGATTCAACTAGCCTGGTCTTTTACTCCGCAGTTTGTACCTCGGTTTTCCTGTCGAGATCGAGCTAAATTAAGAGTGAGGCTTGCTTTCTCTTCATCATGCCTTGGTTCCAAATAGTGCGGCCGAGCTATCCACACCTACGGTAACCGAGATAACTACGCAAAGATTATGACCGAGTTAACTTTGTGCGACGACCGAGCTTACCTCGGGACTGGTGTAACCTCAAGATTTCCCTAGGCCGGTTCAACTCTATGGCCCTTTTACTCAGCCCTTTGTATTGCGGCCCGAAACGGTCCATTTACTCAGCTCGGCCCAATTTTTCATACAAAAATTACCCTCACAATTGCCCCTTAATTCCATCTGCAAAGCATGATAGGGATTACCTGACTTCCAGCCGAGCTAAGATTCCTCTTCTGTTTCAGCCGAACTAAATTCATACCGGGCCGTACTTGTTCGGTCAGAACGTCCCTTCAATCACAGCTACTGAATCGATTCTTATTCTAATGACACGTGGCCGGTCCTGATTGGCCCTCTGCAGCTGTCCCGCCGCCTTCGTACTTCGCAAAATTTGAACAGTTCCCGCCCTTCCTCTTTTGTCCTTTTCACAAAACAATCTCCTCATTTTTGGATTCACCACTGCATTTCTTATTTCCCTCATTCTCTCTTTCAAGCTCCATTGCTCTCCAACTTTTGCAACTGTGAAGCTTGCATCGTGTCCCTCTTTTACTGCTGTTGCTTCCATTTCCAGGTCTTCTACTTTAATCTGGTAAGCAAATCCATCTATCTTTGCTCTGTTTGTTTTCGTATTTGTTCAATTTGTATGCTTTTTGCAAACATTTTTTCTGTTTAGCCTTTGTTTTTTCTGCAAAACTTGTAATAGAACCACTCAACTTCATGAAACCTGTAGAACATCGCTTTTGATCCTCAACCCCAACATAACCGAATTAAAAAGTTGTTTGTGGCTGGTGCATGCATAGCCAGGCTACCCACTAGACTAACACTTCACACAAAACTAGTAATTTCACCAAGTCAAACCATCTTCTGATTTACTTTAACCGAGATAAATGAACCGAATTAAGTTTGAACTAAGCAAACTGGAAACCTTTGCCTTCGACCGAGCTAAGTCTTCGGGGCTAATCCAGCTTTCCTAGTTTTTAAACCGAACTAAGAAAGCTGCCCCTATAGGTTTGACTGAGGTAACAAAACCTGTAGTTCAAACCGTGGTAAACCCTGTAGCATCCCCCATAGGCCGAAGTAGGATTTTATCTTTACTTTGATTTTGTAGCATGGTCAACGATCTGTGCTTAACACCTTTGTTTTCCACTTTGCAGACTTAGGTTGCCCAGGCACTCCTCTGCGCGCTCAACCGAGCTACTGAGCACAATTTTTGGACCGAACTAATTTATTCATAATTTATACAATAAATGGGAAAGTATAGGTTTCTAGTAAATACTCCGGACGGTCTAACCGAATTCCGAAAAGATTACAATATACCTGACGATGTCCACTTAATTTTAGCCGAAAAAGATGTCATACCCTGGGGGAATGAAGGCTTTGTCCCCTTCACCCTCTTGTCTATAATTGAAACTAGACTACGATTTCCAGTCCAACCCTTAATTTGCGAGTTTCTTAGGCAAACCAGACTATGCCCAACCCAACTATCCACCAATTCATACCGTATAATAATGGGAATAGCCGAATTAAACCGCCAAGCTGGTCTCAACCTTGGTCTGGTCGAAATCTTTCACCAATACTCCGTTGGGTCGAAGGAAGACGGCTGGGTGTACTATCTTAGGATACGTCGTCAACGTGAGAAAATAATAAAAAATACACCGGATAATGACTTGAATGACGATGATTTTTTCTGGGTGTCTGGGAATTTTGAGGATCACCAAGCCCAGATTCCTGGCCGAAGCATCAATTGGAAAAAAGGAACACCTGGTATAATTACTTCGGTTTTCTTGCATGCTTTACTATACTTCAATTTTAAATTTTCAGCCGAGCTAACAGTTGTCTTCTTTTGTAGATTCTGCCCACCTCCATTCTCTATACAGCTACCCAACTCTAGCGACCTTGCGCGCCGCACTACGGTATCCAGAACGTAGTTGGGCCAAGCTGCTAAAGTTCGAACCGACCTATAGATACAGCGGCCGCCGAAAAGCGAGAGTGGCCGACTTTCTGCTAAAGGAGGCCCCAGAACCGGACCTAACCTTGCCAGAAATCAGACTAATCCCACTGACCGCTGAAGAAGAAATGGCCAAGAGAAACAGAGTCAGGGCCCTCTTGACCGAGACCAACCGATCCGAGGTACCACAAACCGGTCAGACGACTGAGACAGTGGTAGCCCTTCCATCCCAGCAGTCATCCTCATCTCGGGCGAACAAGCATGCCCGGACTAGCCAAATCGAGCAACGACTTGTTGACGAGGATGAGACCATTCTTCCGCCCAGCCCTCAACCAAGCCCTCAACCGGAGTACTCTGACCGAGCTGACTCCTCCAAATGGGCTCCAAGTCTTACCTTTCAAAATCGAGATATTCAGGAAACTGACTCGGTTGTTGCTGAGAAGGATCACTTGATGGCTTTCAATCTAGCCAATAGTGTTTGCCTTCCAAAAGACATGGAGCACCACAACAAACAACTAAACACCGAGCTGAAGGCCATCCGGTCATCAACAAAATCAATGATCCTGGTAAGTGACTCTCCCTTTTCTTTGTCTAACTTGGGAAAACTGCCAGTCCCGCTAAAGAGAGTCACTACTCTTTTGCAGGCCATTTAGAACAACAACATTGCACATAAGAAAGTGCTGGAGCTCCGCAAGACTACCAGGCAGGCCATGGCAGATGCCGAGGCAAAGACAGCCGAGCTAGAGCAAGCCAAGAAGCAGATAGCCGAGCTACAGTTCGAGAACGGTCGCTTGACCAGACTTGTTAGCTCGGCTGAAGCAGAAAAACAAAAAATTGCAACAACGGTGAAAGAAAAATACTTGCGCGAGTTGGCCAAACTTGAAGGCAAAAAGAAAACCGAAATAGCTGAGCTTGAGAAGAAGCTGGGGGAAGCTGAAAGCCGAGGTTTCAAAGAAGGTGAAGCCTTGTATATCCAGCAGTGCGAAGGACCTTTTCTTCAAATGTGGCTGGAGGGGTGCTGTGGAGCAGCTCGGTAGTGGTCCTGACACCAAGGTCTACAATGTTCCACAGTATTTCATACCGGACTCACTGGCGGAGTATGCTGCCGATCTCCAGAAACAATTTCTTGAGGAGTCTGATGATGAAAAAAATGAGTAAACTGAAACTCCGGCTGTCAACGAGCAAACGAATGATCAATCAGCTCGGTTGGAGCTAACGGCGGAAGACTTCACAACCGAAACCGTGCTTCCAATAGAGATCAGGCTTCAAACTGAGATTGCTTTAACCCTTGACACCGGTGTTCCTATTGATGTTGACGCCGATCTGGAGAATCTTTTCAACTGATTCTGTAATTTTTCTTTTTCTTTTATTTGCTTTGGCTTGTAACCGGGCTAGAAGCTCCTCCCATGTAATCTTTCTGAACTAGATCAATGGAAATCATTTTTTCTTGTTCCAACTGTTATTCCGGTTTTAGCTTGTCAATCTAACTACGCTTACTAGCCAACCACTCTTTAGCCGACATAATTACTTTGGCTGAAGAGTACATAGTGTTGGTTTAATTCTGCCAACCGCTAAGTTAGTTTAGTCCAGCCAACCATTCTTTAGCCGATTGTACTTACTTCGGCTAAAGAGTACTAGGAGTTGGTTTAGTCCAGCCAACCACCCTTCAGCCATACCCTTACTTCGGCTGAAGAGTAACAAAATAGTTGGTTTAATCCAGCCAACCACTCTTCAGCCATACCCTTACTTCGGCTGAAGAGTACAAAGAATTGGTTTAATCCAGCCAACCATTCTTCAGCCATACCCTTACTTTGGCTGAAGAGTACAAAGAGTTGGTTTAATCCAGCCAACCACTCTTCAGCCATATCCTTACTTCGGCTGAAGAGTACAAAGAGTTGGTTTAATCCAGCCAACCACTCTTTAGCCATATCCTTACTTCGGCTGAAGAGTACAAAGAGTTGGTTTAATCCAGCCAACCATTCTTCAGCCATACCCTTTGACTGAAGAGTACAAAGAATTGGTTTAATCCAGCCAACCACTCTGCAGCCATACCCTTACTTCGGCTGAAGAGTAACAAAAGTTGGTTTAATCCAGCTAACCACTCTTCAGCCATACCCTTACTTCGGCTGATGAGTAACAAAAGTTGGTTTAATCCAGCTAACCTCTAAGTTAGTTTTTCCAGCCAACTTAGAATAAAATGTTTGGTTATTCCAACCAAACGTCCTGCAGCCTGGATCCTTATCCTGGGCTTAGGAGGGGTGTTGGTTTAATCCAGCCAACCTCTAAGTTAGTTGTTCCAGCCAACTTAGAATAAAATGTTTGGTTATTCCGACCAAACGTCCTGCAGCTTGGATCCTTATCCTGGGCTTAGGAGGGGTGTTGGTTTAATCCAGCCAACCTCTAAGTTAGTTTTTTCAGCCAACTTAGAATAAAATGTTTGATTATTCCGACCAAACTTCCTGCAGCCTGGATCCTTATCCTGGGCTTAGGAGGGGTGTTGGTTTAATCCAGCCAACCTCTAAGTTAGTTTTTCCAGCCAACTTAGAAAAAATGTTTGTAATGTACCTAACTTCACTAAAGTTAACTTTTTCAGAGAACAACTTATGCTGAAAAGAATCGATTTGTTTTATTAAGGAAAAAAAAAATTACACGTGTTTGAAAGAGGAAAGCTAAAAATAAAATAACTTGAGATTGGCGGTGTTCCATGGTCTAGGGATTGCTTTGCCGTCCTTGTCTTCTAGGTGGTATGCCCCTTTGCCTGCTAACCCAACCACTTTGTAAGGACCTTCCCAATTAGGCCCTAGCTTGCCATCTCCTGGTATCAAGGTGTTTCCCATCACTTTGCGCAGTACCCAATCTCCGATCTTAAATTGTCTTGGATGCACCATTTTGTTGTATTTCCTGGATAACTCTTGTTGGTATGAGGCAATGTGAACCAGTGCTCTTTCTCTTCTTTCTTCCACAAGGTCGAGCTCCAATGTTATGGCTTCTCCATTCAAGTTGGGATCGAAATTTTCGCTTCGAATTGTGGAGAGGCCAACTTCCAATGGGATTACTGCTTTCATTCCGTAGGCTAAGGAGAATGGTGTTTCTCCTATTGATCGTTGAGGTGTGGTGCGGTAAGCCCATAAAACATGAGGAAGTTCTTTCGCCTACTTGCCTTTTGCTTTCTCTAACCTTTTCTTCAGTCCATCCAAGACAACTTTATTTGATGCTTCTACTTGGCCATTTGCTTGAGGATACGCTGGTGTAGAATTGTAGAACTCTATCTTGTATTCTTCACAAAAGCTTCTGAAAATTTTGCCGTTGAATTGAGTGCCGTTGTCTGAGATTAGGTCTTTTGGTATGCCAAACCGAGTGATGATATTCTGCCAGACGAACTTTTTCACATCTTTTTCCTTGATTGATGCCAAAGCTGCTTCCACCCACTTTGTGAAGTAGTCTGTTGCTGCGAGAAAGAACTTCCTGTTGCCGGGTGCTATTGGGAGTGGTCCTACTATGTCCAAGCCCCACATTGCAAAAGGCCATGGGCTAGTCAACTGTAGGAGTTCTCTAGATGTATTTGGTGTGCGAATTTTTGGCATTTCTCGCACTTCTTCACATATTTCTCTGAGTCTGCCTGCATGTATGGCCATCAGTATCCCTGTGAAATGGCCCTGTAAGCTAGCGATCTTCCTCCTTGATGGCTTCCGCACACCCCTTCGTGTATCTCGTACAAGAATGCTTCCACTTTGCTGGGGTGGACACACTTTAGATAGGGTCCTGAGAACGACTTTTTGTATAATGCCAAAGATGGGGAGAGCCAAAATCGCTGTGACTTTGCTCTAATTTTGTTGGCTTCTTTCTTTTCTTCCGGTAGGACGCCATCTTTCAAGAATAGTATGATGGGATCTATCCATGAGGGGCCTAGATCGGCGCAGCATACTTCTTCTGCTTCGGGGTCTTCGATGCTTGGTCTTGGCAAGTAGTCGATAAGCAATGGATGAGGGATGGATGTATCTGCCATTGAAGCAAAGCCTGCTAGTTCGTCTGCTCTGCCGTTCTCTTCCCTGCCTATCTGTTCTATCCTCACTACTTCAAATTTCTTGATTTCTGTCCTGACCAATTCTTGGTACTTGGCCATCCTATCATCCTTTGCTTTATAGTCGCCAGAAATTTGGTTTACCACTAACTGTGAGTCGCTGTAGACCATTAATTCGGTGGCCTTCATGTGGTATGCTGATTTGAGTCCTGCTAGAAGTGCTTCATATTCCGCCTCGTTGTTTGATACTGGGAAGCCAAGGTTGATTGCTTGCTCCACAACCAGGCCGTCTGGTGAGATGAGGACTATGCCAAGTCCTGCACCATGCCGGTTGGATGCTCCATCCAAAAAGAGCTTCCACATCTCACCAACGAACAACTTCCAGCAAGTGGAGGGGTCGGATGATGTCGTGGGGTCAAGAATGTTGCTGGTGTTTTCTTCAAGGTCCATGTTTGCTGTCTGCCCCTCGCTGTCTGATTGAGCCAAGTCTTTATTTGTTGGTGAGTCTTGGTTTGTTGTAGCTTGGTTTGCTTCTTCCTTGTTGTCTTTAGTCTGGTTTGCCTTGGAGTCTGACTGAGTACCTTCTGCTAGGGGTTGTGCTATTCTGGCGTCAACTTCCATCCCTAGTTCGGTTGTGTTAGTTAGGTCGACTGGGCAGATATGATGACTTCCAGGAGTAAACTCTGCGACGAAGTCTGCCAAAGATTGGGCCTTTACTACGGTTCTAGGTTGGAACTTGACGTCGAATTGTCCCAGCTCTACTGCCCACTTCAAGATTCGCCCAGAAAAGTTCGCTCTCTCAAACAAAGCTTTTAGTGGGAAAGCTGTGAGGCGACTATGGTGTGGGCGTGAAAGTAGTGTGCTAATTTCCTGGAGGCCATCATCAAGGCTAATGCCAGTTTTTCCAGTGGCAAATACCTTGTTTCGGCTCCCAGCAATGTCTTGCTGACATAATAGATGGGCAGATGTTGAATTCCATCCGCACGGACCAGTACTGCGCTAATTGCGTGCTGAGAGACTGCCAGGTACAGGAAGAGTTCTTCTCCTGGTATTGGGGTGACCAGCAATGGTGGAGAGGACATGTATTCTTTCAAGCTTTCCAGAGCTTGGTCGCATTCTTCGTCCCATTCGAACTTGGCTTTTAAAGCTTGAAAGAATGGTCGTAGTCTGTCTGACGATCGGCTTATGAACCAATTGAGTGCGGCTGCCATGCCGGTGAGATGCTGCACTTCTTTTACTGAGTTTGGTCTCTCCAAATCTTGAATTGCTTTGATCTTGGAGGGGTCCGCTTCTATACCCCGGTTGGTCGCAAGGAAGCCCAGGAATTTGCCAGATCCTACTCCGAATGCACACTTGGATGCATTGAGGCGCAACTTGTGCTTCTTCAGGATTTCAAACATCTCTCCTAGGTCCTTGAGATGGTCATTCTCATCCTTGCTTTTGACCATCATGTCGTCAATGTAAGCCTCCATCGTTCTTCCTAACAATGGTTCAAACATCTTGGTGACCATTCGTTGGAATGTTGCCCCTGCGTTCTTTAGGCCAAAGGGCATGACCTTGTAACAGTATAGTCCTCTTGGCGTTGTAAAGGATGTGACTTCCTGGTCTGGTTCATGCATGACGATTTGGTGGTAGCCTCTGTATGCATCCAGAAAGCTGAGTCGGTTGTGCCCCGCCGTTAGGTCTACCAGTTGATCTATTTGTGGTAGAGGAAAGCTGTCTTTTGGGCATGCCTTGTTGACTGTTTTATAGTCGACGCAGACACGCCATTTGTCATTCTTTTTTGGCACTACGACTGTGTTGGAGATCCATCTTGGGTAGTGCACTTCTCTAATTGCTCCTGCCTCCAGCAGGTTACCTACTTCTTCCGCCACTATCTCAGCGTGGTGGAGTGCCGATCTGCGTGCGCGTTGGATGATTGGTCTGGCGGATGGGTGGACATTGAGTTGGTGACAGATGAAGTTTGGATCAATGCCTGGCATATCTTAGGGCGTCCAGGCGAACACTTCGATGTTAGAGGTTAAGAATTCTAAGACCTCTAATCTCTCAGTGCTGGACAATGATGAACCGAGCAAAAAGAACTTATCCGGGTTCTTTTCATCTATTCTCACCTCTACCAAGTCCTCCACTGCTTTCTGATCCGCCGCTTTGCCAACATCTGCGAATAGCTCATCACTCTCAGGTTCTTCCACCGAATGAACGTATCCTTTGGCAGCGCGGCTGCCATTCACCGTGACAAAGCATTGCTTCGACATGATCTGATCTCCATAGACTTCTTCAATTACCCCGGAATCGTTGGGGAACCGCATTACTTGGTGGTAGGATGACGCCACCGATCGCATGGCATGCAGCCATGTTCTGCCCAAGATGATGTTGTAAGTGGAGGGGACCTTCAATACCCAGAACTCCACTTGTTTCGTCACACTTCCTGCTCTAACTGGAAGAATTATTTTGCTGACAGGCCATTCTGGCATGGAGTTGAATCCAATTAGGGGAGATACAGCAGGCGCCAAGTCTTTGTCTTGTAGCTTCAGTTGTTTAAATATTTCGTAGTACATGATTTCACATGAAAATTGTACGGGAAAGAAATAAACCTTCTCGTATAATCCTGTTGATCAAGTCTGCGCTCCTCTGTACGTCGTCGCTTTATCACCTGAAAACACAAACGTGAGCTAGCCGGTGGGTGTGTGCCGGAAACCTCTCCGATGTCTAAGTCAGTAAGCTTGACAAATAGACAAAAGCTCTGTGTATTCAGAAAGTAAAGTTGTGTGTTGCCTCTCCAAAGGTGATGTTTGTGAGCTTTTATAGGTTTCGTGTGGCACAATCCTAGTAGGACTTCTACTCCTCCATGCAGAGTCCTCCTAGGATTCATACTCCTGAAAGATAATGTTTATCCTTCAACACCTCCCTCACTGCTTAAACCAAGTGAGATAGTTCTTCTATGGCCGGGCTACCACGACCGAATTAAAATGTCCATGCTATGCTAGCAACCTCATGGCCGAGATTCAACTAGCCTGGTCTTTTACTCCGCAGTTTGTACCTCGGTTTCCCTGTCGAGACCGAGCTAAATTAAGAGTGAGGCTTGCTTTCTCTTCATCATGCCTTGGTTCCAAATAGTGCGGCCGAACTATCCACGCCTACGGTAATCGAGATAACTACGCAAAGATTATGGCCGAGTTAACTTTGTGCGACGACCGAGCTTACCTCGAGACCGGTGTAACCTCAAGATTCCCCTAGGCCGGTCTAACTCTATGGCCCTTTTACTCAGCCTTTTGTATTGCCGCCCGAAACGGCCCATTTACCCAGCTCGGCCCAATTTTCCATACAAAAATTACCCTCACAATATAAATTATTGAGAGGTGAAAGGTATATTTGATTCACACTTTGCTGATTAACTCAATGCATATGCCAATTTCCTCTAACATGAAGTTCCATTCAAAGGCAACAAATCGTAAAATTTAAACAAAATTTGAATTACTTCATGTTGTTGGAATATATAGAGGTTTGTGTTAACTTTAACATCACTTCGATCCTGCATTTGAATTTATTCAACTAATTAAATAGTGATATTTTGAGTCAAAATCCATTTGAGACAAGAAAAGATCAGTACCCATGTTTTAAAGTTTTGCATCTCTTGTTGGAACAATCTTCTGTGTAAATTAAATAATGAAACAAATCAAACAAATACAATAAATTATTTATCAAATTTATTTTACCGAATCGAATAAATAATTAAAAGACCAAGTCGAGTGTGTGACACTTTGTCCTTAAGACAGATTCGCCCCGCTACTGTGTTTACGAAAAAATGACGTCTATCTCCCAAGATACAATGATCTTCACAAATTGTAATAGCACTCCAAACAATTTGTACGACGAACCAAACATGTGTTCTATATTCTCAAAATTTTCTCTAAATAACTAATATGAAGAATTATGCAAAGAAAAAGCAAAATGGGAAGGGAATGGAATATTTTATGGATGTTTTTTGGATATAAAACACTGCTGGAAAATGATGGTATTTATAGGCAAACTGATATGTCCGAACAGGTACTGTTTTGAACCAAATAGGTATGAAACTGTTTTGAACAGATATAGTTTGAAATCAAACAGATTTGGTGGTGGATCCAAATAGATAACTGCTGCTGGTTTAGATCTGTAATTGCTGGGCAGCTTCTGGAAGTTTTAAAACTGTAAAAACAATTTGAATCTGTTAGGAATTTTGGACTGAATGAGGTAAAATTTGGACAGAAAATTAAATTCAATTTTGGCACAAAATTGGAATTTAATTTCATTAAGAATTTCTGGAAAAAATTAAAATAAATTCTTTCTAAAAGATTAATATTAGAACCGACCCGACCCACGATCCACACCCGTGCCCGGCACGGCTCGGCCGAACAGCTTGAGCCAAGGCTCAATTTATAAATAACTCCTTCCTTCTACAAACTTGGGGTGCCTTTAGAGCATCTTCAACCCATCCTTCATATCTTCAAATATGAAGGATGGTCTCCTCCAACCCATCCTTCAAATTCATCTCCATTTGAGAGGAGAATGAGTTCATCCTTCATATTTGAAGGGAGGATGAAAAAATGAAGGATCCCTCCAAAACACTATTCATTTTGTATTTCTTATTATATTACAAATAACTTTTAATTTGTAAATTTAATTTTTATAAAATTGACATCATTAAAAAGTATAAAATCATACCTTTAAAATGAGTATAATATTAAATATATTTTACAAAAATTTTAAAATTAAATATTTATTAATGAATAAAAATTACTTTTTGAATAGAGTTTGAATGAAGGAAATGAAGGTTTGTGGTTGGAGTTTGAATGAATAGTAGCCTCCTCTATATTTACTTTTTGAATAAAAAACATTATTTTCATCCTCTTGGTGAGAGTATTGCATTGGAGATGCTCTTAGGGCCTAACCCAAGTATTGCCACCTAGAATTTAGATGCATACATAAGTCCTCTTAAGTTTCCAATGTGGGACAAGCCTTACAAGGAAACCTATAATTCTGTAAATGCCCATTCCACGAACCCGAAAATGATGTCAACTTCCCATTCACTTATAAATGGTTTTGACGGACCGTCTTCACCGTGTGATTTGCCATGTAGTAAGGAACACGTCACCTCTTCGGGCTCATCCCAAAAGATGTTTGGGATCTACTCAAATTTGAACTCAAAATTGACTCAAAATAAGCCTATAAAAATCAAATTTCCAACATCTCTCATGCACATTATTCCACTTTCTCCCAATACTACAAAATTGGTTAACTGTGACTCTTTACTTTCAATCTCAATTTTTTCTGATACAAAAACTGTGATGTATGAAGATATAATTATTTATACAATTTTTCCATCACAATTTTTAACCATGATAAAAAGTTTAAAAATTTGAGATCAAATGTTAAAAGTATG
Source organism: Camellia sinensis (assembly GCF_055761805.1). NCBI lineage: Eukaryota > Viridiplantae > Streptophyta > Magnoliopsida > Ericales > Theaceae > Camellia > Camellia sinensis. Next base: position 10,541,216 of record NC_138965.1, read on the forward strand.
AGTGATGATAGTAACAAGATCTCAGTTTCGTAAAAAACTGTAGCCATTTGTCAAGTTATAATATCAATTTTTTATAAAAAAAAAAACTGTGATCTTTTTAAGAAAAAGATATCACATTTTTATTTATTTATTTGTAAAAGTAGTTGGCTATTATCTTACTTCTCAATTTTCTTGCATTATATATATATATATATATATATTAACCAAATGCATACAAGAAAAAAAAAAAAATTCTTTCACACTAGTTTTTTTTAATATCATTTTTCACTTTCCATTATATTTTTCATTCTAGTAAGATGGAATAGAAAAAGAAACACCCATTATATTTTTGGGAAACTCCAAAAATGTTAGTGGGTGCTAATAATTGGATAAATGTATGTAACCAATTCATTACAATGTTTAACCATATACTTGATGACAAATACAAATAATTAACTGAAATCTCAAGCCCTACTCTCCCTTCCTCTTATTCCAAATCCTTCTTTACCAAATAATTAGGGTTATGATAATTGAGATATGATTTGGATAGAGATACAATAAAAAGTGAGACATAAAATTTGATTTAAAAATAATGTGGCACGAGTTTACACCTTCACAATGTTTGCTTTCCCTATCCTTCATTTTAATAAGACTAATGTTATATGCACTAATTAATTTATTAACTAGTATATCAATTAACGATGTGGTATAATTTAAGATATTTTTGGTATTTACAATTTGTATAATGAGTAGGGTCAATAATAATGTCATAACGAATGTTGGTACACTAATTAATACACTAATTGATACATGCTGTACCGTTTTTTTAATAATAGACTAGCATTCACACTTCCTTCTATCAACTCAACATTAATTTAATTAATACTATTGGCACATTTCACACCCTCAATAATAAATAAACAATGACTATGATACATTTACGCTGTGTTTGGTTGAGGGATTTGGAAAAGAATTTGGAAAGAAAAAGGGAAAGGTGTGTGAAAGTAGGTGAAATATAAGTATATTTTATTCATATTTCACCTACCTTTTTCATTTTTCTTTCCAAATCCCTCCTTAAATTCCTTAACCAAACACAATATTAGAGGATAAGATTAATTAGAGTACTCACTAATCCGAGTTGTAATGTTTTTATCATTTTCAATTGTAATGTCGGGAACAACACGGAGTATTTAAAGTTGATGGTGGCATCTCTAATACACGGTTTGGACACGAAAAAAAATAATAATAATTGATCTATTGCTTCATTGTAGTGTTTTCTATCTTTTTAATTCTTTTGGACTTAGGTTTAACCATTGTAATTGCTATTAATTGCAAATATCCACGCCAAATATTTGCAATTTGCAAATGCACTATATTGGGTGTCCAGGTTCGTTTGACAATAATAAAGGTAAATTACATTTTGCATCATTATACTTTATATCAAATCTTATTTTGATTTCTATAAATAAAATTGTGATAGTTAACCTTTTACATTTTTGATCAAATTTCAATGTTCTCTTTCTGTTATTCAATTGTTAAAGTATTTAACAAAATTTAGTCATGTGACAACATGTGACTACGAAATGAAGGTAAGAAAGGAAAATCATGCTCATTTCACACCAATACACACTTTATCTTATGTGATAAGTATGCGAGAATTATATAATAAGTGAAGGTCTCAATTGGTGTAGTGAAACATTTACTTTCCTCATGTCACGTGGTAGAAAGGCTTGAACCCATGACCATGGGTTTAAGATAGGAGAATTCACACCACATAAGTTAAAAAGTACATATTATAATACTAATTTCATTATTATTTTCTTTTATTCTTACTTATTTAAATTGCACATGTATCGCGTGTGCCACCCGCTAGTATGTTCATATGTTGATAGTAAGGATGAAAAAGTAAGAAAACAGAGTATTTAAAATTTAAAAAGTCAACAGATAAATCAAAAAGAAAGGAAAAGGAATATACATAAGACTGTGTTACTATAAAAAATAGAGTTTTGTGATTCCAATTTCTGCAAATCCCTAGTTTTTCTTCTTAATCGTTCACAATCTGCGTTTTGTTTTAGCTGGATATAATTTGATGTAAATTTTGAGACGAAACATATATAGACAAAAAATTACGGTGATTTTTCTCGTTTACCCTCATTTTGTAGGCATACGTTTGTCACGTTACCCATTTATGTTAAAAACTCATATGGTAGAATAACAAAAAAAAAGACATTGACACTTGATTAGAAGCGTAGTGGATTGACTGTCACAATTTCATACGTAGAAATCAAAATAAAATTTAGTACAAAATGTAATTTATCTTAATAATAACAATAATAACAATGATGACGTGACATAATACTCACAAGATTACCGGTTCACTAATGGAATGATAAATAATATGAAATTTTAAACTTCTGGGTTGTTTATAACTATTTTTGGAAAATCAAATAGACATTAAATTTGAAAAAAAGATTGTCATATAGGAAAGAGGATCAAACAGAGCTTTAAGAGCATTGGTCAAAAACATTAATAATAATAATAATAATACAACCTAAAAGTAGCAAGAAAAAAAGAAGAAAAAAACTTACTTAAATGTATCATAATCCTTTTCTAAAATTCAGAACACATATGGAGGTGGTTTGTTCATTAAATGGGGTACTTGAAAGTTTGTTCATAAAATGGGGTACTTTTTTTAATTTCAAATTAGCGTATGACTTATGAGGATACATGTTGAGAGATAATAAGTGGCTAACATATCAAATACATAGACATGTTTGATAGTTGAAACTGAAAATGAAATCCCACTAATGGTGCTTTTTCTTCTCTGGTCTGTGAAAACGATTTATATAGCAATTGATAACTGTATCATATCATTGATTGATTAGTTTGGTTTTATATTATATAAAATGGAAGAGGCAAAAGTAATCACTAATGAATCTGTATGACCTGTCACCTATACTATCCATCATGGAATAGCTTAATCAGCCCCCCCTTTTTTTTTTAATTTTTTAAATATGTTTTTGAGATTTTTATTTTTCATATTTAAAATATAAAAAAAAAAATCTTTAGATGTATTTCCTATAACGTAAAATATTTATGAAATTTTTTAAAAAGCATTTATTAAAGACAAAAGGATATCCGAAGCAAAAAAAACTACTTTCAAAAACTAAGATAAATTATTTTTTAGTGGTGTTATTCAAGCTAATTCAACTATTCATTAATACATTGGAAATTATGTTTATTTACTTAAAGTAGATATCTTTAAAAGGTCAGTTAGGTTAGAAAACAAAGAATTTGAATTGATTTATACACTTTGATTTGAGGTTTGGAAATCAGTCATTGTTAAAGATAAAGATTAGTTATTTTTGTCCCACTACGATGACTTTTTGTTGTATTTTATGGCCCATTTTTGAGTAATTTAGAAGGAAAAAGCAAAGAAAAAGATGAATAAATCAAATTTTCTCAGTTGTAATGGCTTGTTTAGATTACTAGCAAGAGGGAAAATGTGGAGAAAGTGATTTATTTTAAAACTCATTTTTTGAATCTCTCCAAAAAGGGAGAAATTGGAGGAAAAAATAAATAAAATAATTACAAAAATTTTATAATACAAAAAGTGTCTATTCAAATGCTACATAAATAAAAACATAAAATGCTATTTTAGTAATATAACCCATAATAAAAGTGAGAATGACGAAATATATATATATTCTAACTTAACAAATCATCATAGTTTTATTTTTTCTCCCACAATCCCAAACAGATTGTTAGTTCTCCCTTATGTATTGTTGCATTATATTAGGGTTGGGCATAGAATTATCTGAACCGCACAACCCGTCTAATTCGAACCGATCCGCATATAAATGAGTGGTTTTGCAGACACAATGCTGGTGAATGCAATTTGGAATATGGCATTATTGCGGGTTGCGAGTTTTACCCACGCTGCAACTCGCAAGAACCTGCCTACACTTAAACTTTTTATTTTTCATTTTTTTTTTATAAAAAAAAATCTGGACCGTTGATTTCATTCATCCTATCCTATATGGAGTTTGCAAATTTACAAATGTTTTTATTTTATTTAATAAGTTTGAATTGGATGAAATTTGACAACAATTTATTGTTATTTTATCATTATATTTTGGATGAATGTAAAAGTTAACGAATAATTACTTTTAGGTAAGTTTAGGATTTTGAATGATTTTACTTTAATTGTATTGTCGGGTAGTGAATGATTTTAATGATTAGTTTTGGGTTTTGAAAGATGTGTTTATGTTAGTTTATAATTTTATTTAAAAATTTAGGGTTTTGAATGATTTGCTTGTATTAAGAATTGATTTTGTTGTGTTTTTAATTCATTAATTATTAATGTTGAGTATTTTAAAAAATGTGGGGAAAAAAACCTAAAATAAATATTTACAAAACAAGAAAAAAAAAGGCCGAAAATAAGTTTTTAAAGACAAAAGTCCAATCCGCAAACCGCCCGCATATTCGCTAACTCTATCTGCGCAAACTGCAACTCGCATTGCGGGTTGTTGTAGGTTTAATTTTTCCTAAGCCGCACATATGCAGACAGGTCCAAACCGTAAATCGAACCGCGAGCACCCCTACCTTATATTATAAGAGTGGTATTACATTTTCTAATATATTACTCCTATTTTAATCTTTAATGAGGTGGAAGAAAGAGAGAATAGAGAGAGATAGAGAGATAAGGAGCAAGGAGTGGGTCCATTTCACATTATGAAGGGTGTTTAATTAGAGCTCCCAAGTATTTTTCATATTATAATTGTCTAGTTTGATATAGGTTTCTCATATTTGCAATTAATCTCCAAACTTGACCCCCCCCCCCTAAAAAAAAAAATCAAGAAAAACAAAGGTTAGAAGATATAAAAAATTAAAAAAAAAGGAGTAATTACCAACTAGTCCTATTAAGTATACTTAAATATCATTCAGTCCCATTGACTTTTTGAATACACCAATAAATCTTACAATACCTGTACCTATCAAAGGTCTTTCATCTTCTCTCTTCTATTCTCTCTCCCTCTCCACACTATTTTCCCAAAAGCTTCACACCACTATTGTTTACTACCATCGTTATCACCATCTTCTACCCATCACTGCCACCACCATCATTGTCGTGGTTCACCCATCATCTTCTCTTATTTTCTCTCTCTCCTTACCCTTTTTTCAAAAGCTTTACACTACCATAATGTACCACCACCGCCGCCATTGTCTACCCACCACCACACCATTGTCGTCATCTACCCACCCACCACCACTATCATTATTCGGATGCCGTTACTATTCACTAACTATCTTCACCATCGTCACAAATCTGTACTTTATCGTCACCGATCTACGTAACCACTATATCACCACCACCTCCTTTGTTTTATATTTAGATTTTTTTTCAGTGATAAATTTATCAGTTTCTCTTGTTTTTTATATCTGTGCAAGAGAACGGTGGATTCTTGTAGATGAATGAGTAAATATGAGTAAGGATAGTGGATATTAATAAATAAATTTACGTTGATAAACTTATCAGTAAATACTTATAAATAAATAAATTTGATTAATAAGAACGCCCGTATGTGCCCCTAAAAAAAACTCCTCATTGTTTTTGTAACCCAGAGGAAATGGGTTAGGCTATGCAGAAGCCCAAATCTAAACCAAATATGAGACTTGCATCCAACCCAAAAATAAGGTCAGTATTTGACCCACCACAACTAACTTCAAGCCTAAAATGAGGCCCACAAATAACAATATATTTTGGGAGGCCCGCATAATGTGGCCCGGGCCAATGGAATTTGGCGTTATTTTCTAAGGTTGTGTTTGGTTGGGAGGATTTAGAAAGAAAAATGGCAAAAGTATGAGAAATGTAAATCAAATATACTTATATTTTATCTAATTTTACACACATTTTCATTTTTTTTTTTTTTTGTTTCAAATTCCTTTCCTAAATCCCCAGCCAAACATAACTTGAGAGGACGCTAGAGTCACATTTGGGTGGAATTTGGCATTATATTTTGTATTTTTTTTTGTATTTATTAAATATTATTTAAATTCCTTGAAAAAATTTTAACTTTTAAAAAGATTTAGATTAGGTCCATCGAAAATTATAAAAAATTCACTAAAATATAATTAAAAAAAAAATGACAAAAGACAACTAAACATGAAAGAGAAAAAAATTAAAATTTGTTTTTAAAAACTCAAAACAGAATAAAGTGATTGATTTTTGGATAAATTACAAACACAATTATGAGATTTACTTGCCCCTTGTAATGTAAAAAATTACAAATATCCCATTATCAAAATTTTTGTATTTAACAGAATTAATTGAAAAAATAAAATTTCCAACTGCTCTCTTATATAATAATAAAATTACTTAAATTATTAATCAAATTATATTTTTTACATTATTAAAACTTTTTAATTTACTTGATGATTTATTAATAAAAGATGCCATTTATTATAAAATTAGAAACCTCAGAAGGTAAAATGTAATTTTCAAAAATCATAAGGGTCATTCGTATTTTAAGTAAATCTCAGAAGGTGTATTTATAATTTATCTTTAATTTTTTCTATGTCAAATTTTAATTAAAAAAAAAAAACAAAAAGCACTAAAAAAGTAATTTCCCAAATAGATAGTGAATGTTCAAAAAAAAAAAAAAATCTCTAGTGCTGTAGTTGGTAAAAAATCTCCGCTTAATTAAATTTAGAACAAATTACAAAAAAAAAAAAACCCCATAAGGATTTGACCTAAGGATGGCAAAATACATCGATTTATCGAATATTTAGGTTTCGTTTGAGAACAAGTTATTTTAGTAACTGTATGAGAGAGAAATATTCACCTCGTTCCGTACCTCCTTGCTACCAAGCTCGTCTCACTTCATTAGAACTCCGTCGCATTGTGAACAAAACAGAGGTAAAGCTACCCGGCGGGTGAGTTTGTCAGAAAACCCCTCCGACGGTCAAATTAGCTTTCTGGAGAAGAGAGAATGCAGAGCGCACTATAAAGAGAGAGAGAGAGTTCGAAATTACTTACCTCCAACGTTTGCATGCTTCTCGTTTTCAAGGTTTGCCATGCAGTCTCAGAGATTGTAGACGCATTACCTCTATTGTCCTCATCTGATAAGGCGGTTGTGCTCTCATTTACATTTCTTACACGTGTAGAGACCAAAACCTCCAAATAGTGCTTGTCGCACCGCCAAACGGTATTGATGCATACCATGAGTGGATTTCTCTCTTCTCTTTATTGGTCCACGTGGAGTACCCAACTGGGCTATTACTTGGGAATCACCAGCATTACGTCGACCTCCTTGATGACAGGCTAATTCAGACTAGTCTACTAGAGGTAGCATGCTCGGCCAAAGACCTAATAGTCTGGGATCGACTGTAGGTAGGTGTGCCGTATGACATCTCGGCTACAAACCGCAATCCCACGGACCGTCAGCCTCAGTAATAATAGCCCGAGCGGTCCACAGACTATTAACAATGATGACGTGCCATAATACTCACAAGATTACCTGTTTCACTAATGGAATGATAAACAATATGAAATTTTAAACTTCTGGATTGTTTATAACTATTTTTGGAAAATCAAATAGACATTAAATTTGAAAAAAAGATTGTCATATAGGAAAGAGGATAAACACTTGTTCTTTCAGAGCTTTAAGAGCATTGGTCAAAAACATTAATAATAATAATAATACAACCTAAAAGTAGTAAGAAAAAAAGAAGAAAAAAACTTACTTAAATGTGTCATAATCCTTTTTTAAAATTCAGAACACATATGGAGGTGGTTTGTTCATAAAATGGGGTACTTGAAAGTTTGTTCATAACATGGGGTACTTTTTTTAATTTCAAATTAGCGTATGACTTTTGAGGATACACGTTGAAGTGGCTAACATATCATATACATAGACATGTTTGATAGTTGAAACTGAAAATAAAATCCCACTAATAGTGCTTTTTTTTCTCTGGTCTGTGAAAACGATTTATATAGCAATTGATAACTGTATTATTGATTGATTAGTTTAGTTTTATATTATATAAAATGGAAGAGACAAAAGTAATCACTAATGATGACGTGTCACTTATACTATCCATCATGGGATAGCTTAACCACCCTTTTTTAAAAAAAAAAAATTTAAATATGTTTTTGAGATTTTTATTTTTCATATTTAAAATAATTTTAAAAAAAATCTTTAGATGTATTTCCTATAACGTAAAATATTTATGAAATTTTTTTAAAAGCATTTATTAAAGGCAAAAGGATATCAAAAGCAAAAAAACTACCTTCAAAAACTAAGATAAATTATTTTTTAGTGGTGTTATTCAAGCTGATTCAACTATTCATTAATACATTGGAGATTATGTTTATTTACTTAAAATATATATCTTTAAAAGGTCAGTTAGGTTAGAAAACAAAGAATTTGAATTGATTTATACACTTTGATTAGAGGTTTGGAAATCAGTCATTGTTAAAGATAAAGATTAGTTATTTTTGTCCCACTAAGATAACTTTTTGTTGTATTAGTGTTTATGGCCCATTTTTGAGTAATTTAGAGGGAAAAAGCAAAGAAAAAGATGAATAAATCAATTTTTCTTAGTTGTAATCGCTTGTTTAGATTACTAGCAAGAGCGAAAATGTGGAGAAAGTGGTTTATTTTAAAACTCATCTGTTGAATCTCTCCAAAAATGGAGAAATTGAAAGAAAAAATAAATAAATTTATTACAAAAATTTTATAATACAAAAAGTGTCTATTCAAATGCTACATAAATAAAAACATAAAATGCTATTTTAGTAATATAACCCATAATAAAAGTGAGAATGAAGAAATATATATGCATATATATATATTTTTTCTAGCTTAACAAATCATCATAGTTTTATTTTTTCTCCTACAGTGTCAAACAGATTGTTACTTCTCTCTTATGTATTGTTGCATTATATTAGGGTTAGGCATAAGGTTATTCGAACCACACAACCCACCTAATCCAAACTGATTTGCATACAAATGGGTGGTTTTTGCAGACACAATGCGGACGGATGCAGTTTAGAATATGACCTTATTGCAGGTTGCAAATTTTACCCACATCGCAAACCGCAAGAACCTATCCATAGTTAAACTTTTTATTTTTCATTTTTTTGTTTATAAAAAAAAAAACTTGGACCGTTGATTTCATTCATCTTATCCTATATAGAGTTTGAAAATTTACAAATATTTTCATTTTATGTAACGGGTTTGAATTGGATGAAGTTTGACAATAATTTATTATTATTTTATTATTGCATTTTAGATGAATGTAAAAGTTAATGAAAAATTACTTTTAGGTAAGTTTAGGATTTTGAATGATTTTACTTTAATTGTATTGTTAGGTAGTGAATGATTTTAATGATTAGTTTAGAATTTTGAAAGATGTGTTTATGTTAGTTTATGATTTTTTTTAAAAGTTTAGGATTTTGATTGATTTGCTTGTGTTAAGAATTGATTTTGTTGTATTTTTTATTCTATAATTTTTAATTCATTAATTAGTAATGTTGACCATTTTAGAAAATGAGGGAAAAAAGATTTAAAATAAATATTTACAAAACGAGAAAAAAAAAAAGTTCCGGAAATAAAATTTTAAAGAGAAAAGTTCAATCCGTAAACCGCTTGCAACCGTCTGCATATTCGCACAAACCGCAACCCGCATTGCAGGCGGTTGCGGGTTCAATTTTTCCTAAACTGCACATATGTAGGCAAGTCTAAACCGCAAACCGAACCGTGAGCATCCATACATTATATTATAAGAGTGGTATTACATTTTCTAATATATTACTCCTATTTTAATCTTTAATGGGGTGGAAGAGAGAGAGAGAATAGAGAGAAGAAGGATGAGGAGTGAGAGGAATTGGGGTCACTGCTGTGTTAAAGGTACAACAATGACTGTTGTGCCTCAATTTGAGGTACACTATGGGCTTATTTTTATAATCTGAATCGTTTATTTTTTAGGATTTGTTAAGTACTTCATGCCTACCAAAAATTATATTAATTGGATATCAATAACTATATGATCGATAACCAAAAAAATAAACAATAAGTTTTTCTTTTGAGAAATAACATAAAAAATATGCTATTCGATTATATAGTTATTGATACTCGATTAATATGATTTTTGGTAGGCATGAAGTACTCAACAAATCCTACAAAATGTACGGTTCAGATCATAAAAATAAATCTATAATACACCTCAAATTTATTATTATTTTATTATTGCATTTTAGATGAATGTAAAAGTTAATGAAAAATTACTTTTAGGTAAGTTTAGGATTTTGAATGATTTTACTTTAATTGTATTGTTAGGTAGTGAATGATTTTAATGATTAGTTTAGAATTTTGAAAGATGTGTTTATGTTAGTTTATGATTTTTTTTAAAAGTTTAGGATTTTGATTGATTTGCTTGTGTTAAGAATTGATTTTGTTGTATTTTTTATTCTATAATTTTTAATTCATTAATTAGTAATGTTGACCATTTTAGAAAATGAGGGAAAAAAGATTTAAAATAAATATTTACAAAACGAGAAAAAAAAAAGTTCCGGAAATAAAATTTTAAAGAGAAAAGTCCAATCCGTAAACCGCTTGCAACCGTCTGCATATTCGCACAAACCGCAACCCGCATTGCAGGCGGTTGCGGGTTCAATTTTTCCTAAACTGCACATATGTAGGCAAGTCTACACCGCAAACCGAACCGTGAGCATCCATACATTATATTATAAGAGTGGTATTACATTTTCTAATATATTACTCCTATTTTAATGTTTAATGGGGTGGAAGAGAGAGAGAGAATAGAGAGAAGAAGGATGAGGAGTGAGAGGAATTGGGGTCACTGCTGTGTTAAAGGTACAACAATGACTGTTGTGCCTCAATTTGAGGTACACTATGGGCTTATTTTTATAATCTGAATCGTTTATTTTGTAGGATTTGTTAAGTACTTCATGCCTACCAAAAATTATATTAATTGGATATCAATAACTATATGATCGATAACCAAAAAAATAAACAATAAGTTTTTCTTTTGAGAAATAACATAAAAAATATGCTATTCGATTATATAGTTATTGATACTCGATTAATATTATTTTTGGTAGGCATGAAGTACTCAACAAACCCTACAAAATGTACGGTTCAGATCATAAAAATAAATCTATAATACACCTCAAATTGAGACACAACAGTCATTGATGTGCCTTTAACACAGTAGTAACCCCAATTCTAGAGAGAGAAGTGAGGTCCATTTCACATCATTAAGGGGGCTTAATTAGAGCTCTCAAGCATTTTTCATATTGTAATTATCTAGTTTGATATAGGTTTCTCATATTTACAATTAATCTCCAAACTTGACCCCACAAAAAAAATAAAAAAATCAAGGAAAACAAAGGTTAGAAGATATTAAAAAAAAAAAAAAAAAGAATAATTATCAACTAGTCCTATTAATTATACTTAAATATCATTAAGTCTTATTGAGTTTTTGAATATACCAATAAGTCTTACAATACCTGTGTAACAACCCTCATACTGTTTACTGATTAATGACTGATTGATTACCGATAATCACCGATTACTGTTAAACGGAACTGATAATGACTGATAACTGACTGAGAATTGAACTGATTAAAGTACTGAACTGACTGACCGAAATTGAAACTGAATTGAGTGAATACATCTGTTTGAATTGCATTTTATCTGTGGACTGTTTGTTTGATCTGTTCGTGTTTTATGTTTAAACTATTAATTGAAGGCCTTATCGGCGGCCGAACCGGAAATGGGTTAGTGTATTATGATCATCATATTTAATATGATTTTATGGTATAATTATCTGAAAACTGATTAGGTACGATTAAATTAGATTAAATATTGATCAATTGCAGAGTTGGCCTTATTTACCGAACTACCCCTAGTGGACCACTATCTCACACACACACTTGAGCCTTATACATTGAATCAAACATTTCTTTGGCCTATTTGTGAGACCCTTAGCCGACCATAGAGAGAGAGAGAGAGACTTGAGGAGTTGAGTTCATCTCAATGTTTCTTGGAAATTGAAGAATTGTTGAAGGGTAGATTGCATATTTGAGCTCCCTTCTTGAACTACAAGACTTAAGGTAGCTCCATTGTCTTCTTGTTCATGTTTTGAGTAGATTCTTACATGGTTCATGTCATATTGATGGAGTTTAGAGCCAATCATGGGTTAGATGTTGAATTGTAGCTTGATTGTTGCATGCATGTTGCTATTCTTGAGTTTTGAGGTTGTAGTTCATAATACCTCACATGCATGTCTATCTTTTGGTCATACTCCATGAGTTCATCTCGTTTTTGAAGGTTTGAGCTCTTTTGAAACAGCATTAAAGCTTTGAAAATGATTTAAGATCATGCATGTTTGCATGTTCTCCATGTTCTTGGAAAATGGTTTGAAATTGGATTTGAATTAAACACCCTTGGGCTTTGATTTCTCAAATTGAGCTTTGAACCAGGTTATTCTATGTGTTTATAAATGTTTTCTGGAAATTCAGCCCAAGAGGATCGGTTTTGATGCATTTAAACTTGAGTTTGAGCTTGGAGGTGCAATCTGGGTTTTCCAGATTTCGCACTTCCGCTCGAGCGGGGAAAGTTACACTCGAGCGTGGAATCCGAGCAACCAGTATCTCTCTGCACTGTTTTACAGTCCGCTCGAGCGGAGGATAGGGCGCTCGAGCGGAGTCATGTCTCAAGCTCGAGCGGAGATTTCACCCATCCAGTACTTTTACAGTACGCTCGAGCGGGAAAGTTTACGCTCGAGCGTGTACCTTTGTTGCATTACCGCTCGAGCGGGGAAACCTGCGCTCGAGCGGAACTCTGTTTTTCTAAAAATGCTTTTAAATGTGCATCTTTGCATCCTCATCTCATTCTAGGCATTCTTAGGCCTGGTTGTAGACATCTTGTTGAGGATATAGATGTAGAACACACCGAGGCATTAGGGATTAAGTTGTTATATTTCCCAACTGCGTAGCTTAGTGTGTTCAATCTGTTAACTGTGTAGGGTTGGCGACTGGGGAGACACGCTCTAGCATACTGTAGCCCGAACTCTGTGAGTAACAATTGTGTAAAGATATGTTCAAAATGATTATCTTCTGAATACTGAACTGAACTGTTTACTGAACTGATACTGTTTACTGAATGAATGTATGTCCTATATTTCTGAACTGTATTGTGGCATCCTTAGCACCTACTGTTTACTGTTACTGTTACAGAGATCTCTGTCGGTTCCCTCGTGGAACCACTACTGTTTACTGATTGATGGCCATCATTACTGTTCGGTCTTTAAGACCTACTGTTTACTGCTATGCTAATGGATGTACCACATATGACTGAATAACTGTTCTGACTGAAAGACTGAAGTATTGTTTAATGAACCGATTTCATTGCTGTAAGGACATTTCATTCATAACCCCTTTACGCATTATGTTATTCACTGGGCTTTAGCTCACTGTTTATATATATATGTAGGTGCTCAGCCACCAGATCGGAGCTAGGAGCGTGGGTTAGACTCCAGTTTTGTCAAGCCAGCTTTTGTGCCTCACTGAGAGGTTCCGAGTTGCCATGCTATGGCTTTGGGGTGTCTTGTTTGTCCCCCGTCTGTCTCCATATTGTTTGGATTACTGTATAGATACTGTTATCAAGGGATTAGGTCCCTGTACTGTGTGATTGTAAATTTTGTATAGACTGTACTGTTTGTATATGTGAATTCATGAAAACCTTTTTGGCATACAGACTGACACAGCTCAATGGACATTATTCATTTACTGTATTGGCTTCCGCCAGGCCCTGTACTCTGTTTTACTGTACTACTGTTCTGCAGGCCTTCGGTAATCTCGGATTACTGGCCGGTTACGGTGCTAAACTCATAGGGCCGGGTTTGGGTCGTGACAACCTGTACCTATCAAAGGTTTTTCATCTTCTCTCTCTCTCTCACTCTCTCTATACTATTTCTCCAAAAGCTTCACACCACCATTATTTACCACCATCATTGTCGCCACCTTCTACCTACCACTACCACCACCATTGTTGTCGTGGTTCACCCATCATCTTCTCTTATTTTCTCTCTCTCCCTACCATTTTTTCAAAAGCTTTACACTACTATAATGTACTACCACCACTGCCGCCATCGTCTACCCACCACCCCACCACTGTCGTTATCTACCCACCCACCACTAGTATCATTATTCGGATGTCGTTACTATTCACTAACTATCTGCACCATCGTTGCAAATCTATACTCTGCCGTCGTCGATCTACACAACCACTATATCACCACCACCTCCTTTGTTTCATGTTTAGATTTTTTTTTTCAGTGATAAATTTATTAGTTTCTCTTGTTTTTTATATATGTGCAAAAGGATGGTGGATTATTGTAAATAAATGAGTGAATGAGTAAGGATGGTGGATATTAATAAATAAATTTATATTGATAAATTTATCAATCTGATTAATAAATTTACAATGATTAATTTATCAGTAAATATTTGTAAATAAATAAATTTGATTAATAAGTACGCTCGTATGTGCCCCTAAAAAAAGCTCCTCATTATTTTTGTAGCCCGGAGGAAATGGGTTAGGCCATGCAGAAGCCCAAATCTAAACCAAATACGAGACTTGAACCCAGCCCAAAAATGAGGTCGGTATTTGACCCACCACAACTAACTTCAAGCCTAAAATGAGGCCCACAAATAACAATATATTTTGGGAGGCCCGTATAATGTGGGCCGGGGCCAGTGGATTTTGGCGTTGTCTACTAAGGTTGTGTTTGGTTGGAAGGTTTGGGAAGAGATTTATAAAGGAAAAGGGCAAATGTATGTGAAATGTAAATAAAATATATATTTTATTTAATTTCACACACTTTTTCCCTTTTTGTTTCAAAATTCTTTCCTTAATCCCCCAAGCCAAACATAACTTGAGAGGACACTAGAGTCACCTTTGGGTGGAATTTGGCATTATATTTTGTATTTATTAAATATTATTTAAATTTCTTGAAAAAAAAAAACTTTTAAAAAGATTTAAATTAGGTCCATCGAAAATTATAAAAAATTAACTAAAATATAATTTTAAAAAATGACAAAATACAATTAAACATGAAAGACAAAAAATTAAAAAATTATTTTTAAAAACTCAAAACTAAACAAAGTGATTGATTTTTGGATAAATTACAAATGCACTTATGAGATTTGCTTAAAATACGGATTGTCCCTTGTAATGTAAAAAATTACAAATATCCCATTATCAAAATTTTGTATTTAACAGAATTAACTGAATTTTTTTTCCAACTGCTCTCTTATATAATAATAAAATTACTTAAATTATTAATTAAATTATATTTTTTACATTATTAAAAATTATTAATTGACTGGTTGATTTATTAATAAAAGAGGTCATTTGTTATAAAATTAGAAATCTCAGGAGGTAGAATGTAATTTTCAAAAATCAAAAGGGTTATTCGTATTTTAAGTAAATCTCAAAAGGTGTATTTATAATTTATCTTTAATTTTTTCTATCTCATATTTTAATTCAAAAAAAAATTAAAAAGCACTAAAAAGGTAATTTCCCAAATAGATAGTGAACGTCCAAAAAAAAAAGCAAAAAGCAAAAACCCTTTAGTGCTGCTTAATATGCAGTTGGTAAAAAAACTCCCCTTAATTAAATTTAGAACAAATTACAAAAAAAAAACAAAAAAAACCAAAGGATTTGACCTAAGGATGGTAAAATACACCAATTTATCGAATATTTAGGCTTCATTTGAGAACAAGTTAGTTTAGTAACTTATTGACTTTTTACGAAAAGATGTGCAGAAAAGTAGAGAAAGTGATGTGACAATTTATAGTGATTTTTTAATTTTTTAACTAAAATATGTAATTGCAAAACGAGGCCTTACCATCCCTAACCTAATGAAATGGGTTTGGGGGTGGTTGAATAAGGTTTGGTCAAATTTAGAGAAATCAGTAATACTTGATAGCCTGAAAATTCATGACTTGAATGGTTTGAATATGTCAAAATGACGTCATTTTAGGGATAAAATGACGTCGTTTTGATATATTCAAGCCATTCAGACAACACAAATTCGGGCCACCAAGCATTTTTAAGAGAAACTTTTGAACAACTAGATTGGGTTTAGGTCGAAATATTTTTTTTTTATCTGTACCCTATCCGACTTGCAGATAAAGTAATTAAAAAATAATATTATATATAATATGTGCATAATATATTGTTGAATTTTTATTATGTTAATATATAATATAATTTTAATATCTGCACAATATATTATATATTTTTTAATTATAAATATTATTTTATAGTTTTAATTATTAAGTTTTAATATTATTATTAAATTTCTTATTGTATCGCTAATTGAGTAGGATTGGAGTGGAGATTACGTTTGCAAGTTTGAGGTTAAAACAGGAGAGAGTTTCATGAGGGTCGGGGGTTGGGTAGGAGACACGACCAATACCCTATCCATTGTCATCTTTAGTTTGACTCTTGTAACAAAATAAATGTTTTTAATTTTGTTAATTTAAATACTAATTTTTTAATTTATTTTCAATCTAAGTTATCTGTCTATTTTCGTTGAAAAAAAAGTAGAAAAATAGTATTTTGAAATCATCAAACTCAACAAAAAAGAGTATTTTAAAAATTTTATGTACACCTACATAATGATTAAAATATTATTTTTGTTTATTAATTTTACTTAACAAAAATAAATAATAATTTAAATTTAAAAGTTCAAAAATGAAATTTTGAAATTGATAAAATCAAAATTTTATTTTATTATAAGACTTAAATTCTCACATTTGTTTTGCAATTTTTCATTAAATTTATTTAAATTATTGTGGAGAAATGGTTTGGAAATACTCTTTAGATCCTGGGGGACGCTCGTGATCCTCAGCTAGCCACCTAAAAAAGAATTAACACTCCGGTTGGGAGTGCAGGAATTAGCACTCCGACGGGCAAGTCAGTCTCTACTCTCTGAATTACTTGTATTTTAAGTTAAGCGTAATAGTTCTCACATACCTTTCTCTGACTGAAGATCCTGTATTTATAGTATTCTTTTGGGCCCTAGGGCCTGGCCCATCCCTAATCCTTTACATGTACTTCTACTCAGCCTTTTTTCTACTGCTCCGAATGCTGACTATTTTATTCGGCTCTTCAATTGACTAGGATCAATGCCGAATAGAGGCTATGTTCTGGATCGGACTGGTCCATTCGTCTCTATTGATCCAAGGAAATTCGGCTCCCACAATTGCCCCCCAAACACTCCACCAACATCAGTTAGTCGGCGTGTTTGGCTTCTAACTTGGGAAGTCAAAAATTTGGCGGTTAATCCTCTTCCCAATGCGTGTCAGAATGCGTACACGGTTTTTGGTCCTTGTAACGATTTCCCGCTCCTTCGTACACTACCTCCATTTAATGTGATTTGAAATTGTCTCTTCGAATGTATGTTCTGAATACTCAAGGATATTTGGCTCGCCTTCTAGTGTAACTCTTTCACTTCGCGGCTTCTGCAAGTCCTTGTTTCTTGTCTTTCCCTTCGTCTCCTGTAAGTTTTCTTCTTTATTTTTGATCTCGCTTCCTCGTTTGCTTTTAGTTTTCCATAATCCTTGGACTGGCCAAAAAAAGGGCAAAACATCTGAAAGAGCTCCTTTCTGTGGACCGAATCTCCGACTTTCGGCGCCATTTTTCCATCATCGATGACGTCCATCTGTCATTTTTGGCAGACAACGCCACTGATATGGAGAGGGATGATGAAAGCACAATCGTCTTTCCTGAGGGCGGAGTCCGCTTTCCCCTTCACTCATTTTTGAGGGTCGTTCTTCAATATTGGGGTCTAATCCCTTCCCAACCCAACGTGAATTTCTTTCACATCATAATGGGAATTGTAGAGCTAAATCGGCGTCTTAGGATTAACTTAGGTATACCTGCCATTCGGCACTATTATGTCCTAGCCAAATCCACTGGCCGACTAGGACGCTACTTTCTTAGAGCCAAGGATACCGATCATCACTTAGTGACCTTGCTTGCCAGCTCTGGCAAGCGTGTCTGTAATAACCCGACCCTCGTACATGTTCTTTGTTGTATTTTCGGATCCTATTTTGTGATTTTGAAAGCTTACTGTGGAATCCTATGGGAAATTTAAATTAAGTAAGTAAACCATATGATTAAAGATGTCTATCTGTTCAATAAGAAAAGTATCTGTTACATGAGAAAGTTTAGATCAGAAATTGGAAGCCTTAGAGGCTTAATTATCTGGAATTGATTTCACATATATAATTAGCATAATTTTTAAGTAATATTAAGCACTTCTGTGAAATTTCAATTTGGGGATGCTTAAACGATTCATTTTTGTCCCTATTCAAGCTTTCTATATAAGTATACATGCTTATAAGAGTCTTATGACTCATAAGACTTAGGAATCATATTTCTCCTAAGGGAAGATAAGGAGTGAGAGAATTGAAGGGTAGAGGGAGGAGATCATCAAAAAGGTTGGGAATTTGTGGAAGATTAAGTACAAGGTATGTATAAGACTATCCCAATTGACTCCCATAACTCTTCTTCTTAGGATGTGTGAAATACCCTCTTGATCATGTCACTTAGGGGTTGGAATGATGAGTCCATATTCCTTGGTTGTTTGATTCAATTAAAATTGAACATGGAGAAGTTATATTCTATCTTCTTACTCTGAACTTGAGTGTAGAACATGATTTTGTGTATCCATGTTATGTCATGTGCATGAGAAGCTAAGAACCTCAAGATATGGAAGAGTGTTTATGAATTTCAACTTTTGGTCCATTGAATTGAGTTGTGTGCATGGATTTAATTCAAGCTAGAGAATGTTGTATATTGTACCTTGAATTTCATGTTTTTTTTTGAACCATGATTTAGTAATGAAAAGAGCTATTTTAGGGTCTTGAACACACTCCTAAAAGAATGGAATTTTTTAGCAAATTTCGGACTGGAAGGGCTGAATCGCCGCACGTGCGGGAAGTGCTGCCGCACGTGCGGGGGTTGTGGCCGCACGTGCGGGAGAAGGGCAAATTTTGGGGCTTTTGTTCTGCTAAAAAGGCACGTGCGGGACCTCAGGGCCGCACGTGCGGGGCCAACTGCCGCACGTGCGGGGCTCACAGCCGCACGTGCGGCTCATGCTGGAAAATACTGTTTGCTCCGTTTTGCGTGTAGAACCCTCTAATGTGGTCGAAACATGTATTTGATGCCTTTTAATATGTATTAATTCCTTCGAAATAAAAGGAAACAGAAAGTAATCTGATATGGAAATGGAACTAAATTGTAAAGGTTGAATGTGTGCAGGGCACACTCCGGGAGGAACAAGCACATCATCACAACACTATGAGTAGTAGTATTATTATCTTCTTTACATATGGCTAATGATTTCCATTAGCATTTCGTTTACACGGCTATGATAATGTCTCAAGTACGCAACTAAAATTAATGTTTCAAGTACATATGATTCATGTATGTATGGTAATGTTCAAGCATGTTCCAAGTATGTAAAAGAAAGGAATGGGAAAGATAAAATACCTTTATTCTATAAGACTCTGGGCCTACGGCCACTCAATCAAAGCTATTACGATATGAAACAAAGTGCTACACGGAACTAAGTGCTACGACGTGAGCCACCTCTAGAATCCGTGTGAGACACATCTTGAATTCGTATAAGTATACTTACAAGGGCTTTATGCCACGTTCAAGGGCTTCAATGCCAACAAGTTACAAGGGCCTTGTACCACACGTTTCAAGGGCCTTAGTGCCATATGTTACAAGGGCCTTGTGCCACCATGTTTAAGGGCCTTGTGCCACTATGTTCAAGGGCAATATGCCACCATGTTTAAGGGCTTTAAGCCGTTATGGATTAAGAATGTGATATATCAAGCTCTTATGTTCAAGATTGGGCCTAAGGCCGTTATAAGATGAATACAGAATCAGGCTAACTTTGTAACCTCTGCATTTATACGTATATTGATATATGTCATGTTTCAAGTTGAGCATTGCTTCATTATGTATTACTATTCACTGAGCCCGGCTCACTCTCTGTTATATCTGTTTCTGTAGGCAACCAACCAGGTGGTCAATCCTAATCTATGATGCCTGGTTCCTTTTGACAACCTTCGTGTGTCCAAGCACTCACAAGGCCACCCATTTTGTGAAGTCTACTAAGATAATTGGCTTATTTCTTGGCTACCCTTCCAAGGTTGATTGTGTATAACTCCAATAGTTTTTGTTACATGCCCGACTACAGGGCTGGGTCTGTATATGTGTTTGTATATATGTACTGTCAAGAAATATTTTTGTTTGGATTCTATCAACCCCTTATGGTGCATGTAATGTATGAGATCCTGGCATGTTAGAAATAGCTCAATGGGATTTGCTTAATTTTGTATTCTTGTATGTTTTGTGCTTCCGTCAAGGCCCCATATGATATATATATATACCAGATTAAGTGTCCGTTTCTGAAGTGGTCATGCCCAAACTTCTAGGGGCGGGTTTGGGGCGTGACAGTGTCGATGATGTGATGGTCGTTGTCCGCGATAATTGAGAATTCGGTGAAGGTGAAGATCGCTTAGACCCTGTGCTAAGGCGAAAAGGCGAACCAGGTGGCCGATTAGATCACTTTGTTTCCGTTATTTCCATGTCTGTATTCAGCACTATGCACATCTAATCGTTTTGTTTATGCAGGCGGCAACTTGAAGAGAGTGTTAGTTTCAGATGACGACGTTGTGCTTGCAGCAATTAAAACCGCACTATAGTTCGTCGGCCGTCCAAACCTTCAAAAACAAGGGAGGGCGGCTCACATTCTCCGACGGTACGAGCCGACTTACACGACATTCTCGGCGGCAGACAACATTCCGATCCCGCTTGGCGACAACCATCTTACAGCCCTCATCTTCCCCAACTTCAAAAACTTGAGACAGATTGGTTTAGAAACATCCGATTTTGAACACGTAGAAGAACAAGCTGCCGAACCAATTGTTGAAGACCCGGACCGGTTGGTAGCGAAAGTTGACGAAGCTATTAACTCGGCCTTTGAGGAAGCCGGGTTGAACTCGCCTGACCCTCCGTCTACATCAAGCTGAGAGGACGCCTTCGAAGATATTTTTACAAATTTGGGAGACTTTCCCGGCGATTATTCTGAGGGTATGGCTAGGAAAAATCTCACGCAGATGGCACGAAAAAGAAACGCCGAACGCATGGCCGCCCAACAGAAAGTCGAGGCCATCCGTTCCAGACTTGTCCTGACTGAATTTGTCAAACCTATTGTTGTAGAAGAAACGGCTCACGTTGACGTGGCCGAGGTGGAAAAAGCGGCCGATCTTCCGAATCCAGAAGAACGGTCGATTTCAGATCGGGGAGAGAAACATGCCGCCGAGGGCGAGGCTAGCTTTGAGGAGAACCCTGTCGATAAACGACTACACTTAGAGGAATCGGATGTGGTTATTCCTCCGAAGCGTCAGCCTTGAAGGATCCCGTTGTGGCGTTGAGTTTGGCTTCCTCGGTCTCATTGCCGGCTGGCAAGGCAACCTTTCGGGCGGAGCCGGATTTGGTAGCAATAACATTAGCTGCCCAGTCGGCCCTCTTGGTATGTAACTTCATTCTAACTCCTTGTTTTGGTTTTGTTTGCAAGCGATATTTCTTGGTATGTGACGATCCCAACTTGTTTTGCAGACGATCGGAAAGATCGCCAAATTAGGCCGTCGCCAGCATGATGCCGTTAAAAGGATTGGCCGTTTATAGTCGGAAGTGGAGGGTTAGCGGAGTAGGGCCGAGTTTGAGGCGATGAGAGCGATAATGGAAAGTGCGCGGGCCGAAGCAGAGAAGGAAAGGGTACGGACTGCCGACCAGCTCAGAGCGGAAGTCGAGGAGAGAGCCAATGCGAACGAGGAATCGCTCGAGTTAGCCAAGGAGGCGCTTGCCAAGTTGGAGGCCGAGTTGGCAGAGTCTAAGGCGGCGAAGGAAAAAGCCGACTCTGAGGCACCCGAAGCATTCGAGGCTGGGAAGAGCGTCGCTCTTGAAAACAATATAGAAGAGGTCCCCAATTTGAGAATCGGGAATTCAAACATGGTTGGCTCAAAGCCCTTGCTGCCGCTGGAGTGACATTGGACATGTCGATTCCATACGAGCAACTGGATGTTGAGCCGCTTGAGTCTGATCTTGAGGATTGATTTGGGGATCACTTTAGCTATTTTCGATGTATCTTTTTGTAATCATGTTTTGTTTTCTTAGTAGACAACTATTTGCTTGGGGTAATTTTCATGTATAAAATGATGACTATGCTGTACTCAATTTATGAATGAATATTTCCCTTACCTTGCATTATTTCCTGTATTTAATTGTAGTTATCAATGAAGATTACTGTTTTGTTTTTGGTATTTTGGGTAAAACTATTGTTGTCTCTCACGCGGTAGACAAACGTGGTGTAGACTTGCCGAATATCATTAGTTCGTGGGGCTTAGGTATTTGGCCGATCATATTAATTGGTTGGCATTAGGCTTAGGTATTTTGCCGATCAGATTAATAAATCTGTCCTTGCCGCAGCCAATGTATGAACTCCGAAAGTCGAATAGAACAAGTTCATGGAGTGGCTTCAGCACAAATCGGTCGGCATTAGGTTAGGTATTTTTCCGATCAGATTAATAAATTTACCCTTGCCGCAACCAATGTATGAACTCCGAAAGCCGAATAGAACGAGTTCATGGAGTGGCTACAGCACAAATCAGTCGGCATTAGGCTTAGGTATTTTGTCGATTAGATTAATAAATATACCCTTGCCCCAGCTAATGTATGAACTCTGAAAGCCGAATAGAATGAGTTCATGGAGTGGCTGCAGCACAAATCAGTCGGCATTAGGCTTAGGTATTTTGCCGATTAGATTAATAAATACACCCTTGCCCCAGCTAATGTATGAACTCTGAAAGCCGAATAGAACGAATTCATGGAGTGGCTGCAGCACAAATCAGTCGGCATTAGGCTTAGGTATTTTGCCGATCAGATTAATGAATCTGCCCTTGCCCCAGCCAATGTATGAACTCCGAAAGCCGAATAGAACGAGTTCATGGAGTGGCTGCAGCACAAATCAATCGGCATTAGGTTAGGTATTTTTCCGATCAGATTAATAAATTTGCCCTTGCCGCAACCAATGTATGAACTCCGAAAGCCGAATAGAACGAGTTCATGGAGTGGCTGCAGCACAGATCGGTCGGCATTAGGCTTAGGTATTTTGCCGATTAGATTAATAAATATACCCTTGCCCCAGCTAATGTATGAACTCTGAAAGCCGAATAGAACGAATTCATGGAGTGGCTGCAGCACAAATCGGTCGGCATTAGGCTTAGGTATTTTGCCGATCAGATTAATGAATCTGCCCTTGCCCCAGCCAATGTATAAACTCCGAAAGTCAAATATCACTTCTAGATCGGAATGAATCAATAATGCTGAATATTGGTGGTTGCTAGAGTGCGCGCATTGATGATGTCGCCTCGGGAGTGAGGTGCACTCCTGAGTGATTAAAAATGGGTTGAGAAATTCTATCTAGGTTTCATAAAGTGACTCGATTCTGCTCGTCTTTCGTGGCCGGAAAAGTGTGAATGTCAACCAGACTTTTCTTTAATAGTAAGGGAGAAGGCAGGACTTTGGCGGAGCTAGACTTATCAATGAATCGAGGTGGCGAGCCTCCCCACACAAGTGGTAGGGCATCTGCAGAGCACGAGTGGCGCCACTTTCCGCATCGACGAAGCAGGCCTCCAAGGAAGGAGAAGCGCCAAAGGGGGAGCTCTCCTCGTTCGTGAAGTGAGGCCAGCGGACCACCACGCCCATTGAACTTTTCTGTTTTCGTTTTGAACAGGCTGATGACAGAGGCAGATTCCATCCTCCGGGACCCGAACGTGGCGGTCGAATTCGCTCGACAGATTTTTCCACCGGAAGTACAGCAGTCGATGGTTGGTCGACCTGACTTTGAGGTGTTTCAAGAGGGCGTTCATGGGGCGGTGAAAGGGCTGTGCACCGCCTGCGATATCAGCATGCGCCTTTGTGCTGCGCGACGAGAAATAGAGAAGAATGATGAACGCATTCGAAGCTTGGAAGCTCGCACGGAAGCAGCTGAGAGTGAGCTAAGGAAGGTCAAGCCCGCTCAGACACAACCAGCCGGACAGGCTAACCCAATCGTGGAAGAAAGGGTGACCCAGCGGCTTATCAGTACTGCACTTGCCGATCGTGATACGACGAGCATGTTTGCGATAGAATCCGTGAAGGGGAGGGCTTATGAAAAAGGCTTCCATGAAGGCCGGAAAGTGGGGATATAGAAGACCCGGGAAAAGCTCACCGAGGAAGTTTGCCGATGTGAAAATCATGGATTTAAATACGGTTGGATCAAGGCATTTCAAGCCGCGAAAGCTCTCCGAGCGTCGGGCATTGATTCGGCGTTGCCACTATACCAACGTAATCATTTTCCCTTTTTCGCCTTCAAAATCGAGCAGAGTGAGGATGAGGGAGATGCCGGATAAAAATACTCATTGTAATGCTCAAACGCAGATTGCGTTCAAAACTATGTAATCATTGGCTGATCGAATAAAATGTTTTATTTTCAATGTTTGTGTTTCATTGTAATTTTTGTTCGGCACACAATTGTTTCCATGTTTTGTGTTTCATTGTATAAATGTATTTTAAATGATTGAATAGACATTGACCGGCCCGAGTTAGTTAAGCATTTCATTTCGAATGTTTATATGCTTTAATGTGTAAACGGTTTTTGCCAGCTCGACATAACAAAATGTTCTTTATTAAATATTTATTCGACATACACATGTTACGCATGGCCCTGGCTCTGAATTCGGAGGCTTTTTCGGCCCAACGGCGTCATGCGCCGATGAGGCTCCGAATTTGGAGGCTTTTTTGGCCCAACGGCGTCATGTGCCGATGAGGCTCCGAATTTGGAGGCTTTTTCAGCCCAAAGGCGTCATGCGCCGATGAGGCTCCGAATTCGGAGACTATTTGGCCAATCGTGATATCCATGAAGGGTGCTCCGAATCCGGAGACTTTTTCGGCCCAAAGGCGTCATGCGTCGATGAGGCTCCGAACCTGGAGACTTTATTTGGCCAATCGTGATATCCACGAAGGGCGCTCCGAATACGGAGGCTTTTTTGGCCCAAAAACGTCATGTGCCAATGAGGCTCCGAATCTAGAGGCTTTTTCGGCCAAAAGGCGTCATGCATCGATGAGGCTCCGAATCCGAAGACTATTTGGCCAATCGTGATATTCACGAAGGGCGCTCTGAATCTGGAGGCTTTTATCGGAACACTTTTGAACTAGATTTCGCAGTAAGTAGAAATGTGTACATGGAATCTTTTCATTACAAAAGTGAAAAGTGTACATGGTGAGCCATTCAAAGCCAGTATCACTCCTTACAGGTCGGGTTCAATGATAAAATTTGCGCAAGTGCATTGAATTCCAAGGCCGTGGCAGACTCCTTCCAGACATGTCTTTGAACCGATACGCCCCTATTTCTGCGATCGAATCGACCTGGTAGGGGTCGTCCCAGTTAGGACCCAATTTTCCATCAGCCGGCTTCCTGGCGACCGGGAGTACTTTCTTTAGGACCAACTCTCCAGGTGTATAGCGGTGCAGCTGAACATGTTGATTATACGACTTAGCAAGCTGCTGTTGATGCCGCGCCATGGATGCGAGGGCACGGTCTCTTCGTTCTTCAATTCGGATCAAATCCAAGGCCGGCATCCTGTCGTTTTGGCCCATATAAAAAACTGTCGATTTCAAGGTTGGGAGGCCGATCTCCAGGGGTATGATTGCCTGGGTTCCAAAGCATAGAGCAAACGGCGTTTCCCAGTAGATCATCTCGGCGCAGTTCGATGAGCCCACAACACACTCGGCAATTCTTCGACCCACTTGCCCTTAGCTTTCTCCAGCCTTTTCTTGATGCCGTCCAAGATGGATTTGTTAGAGTCTTTAGCCTGACCATTGCTTTGTGGATAAGCTGGCGTGGAAAAGTAAGGCCGGATACCATACTTGCTGCATAACTCTCGATTGATGCCACAATCGAACTGGGTGCCATTGTTTGAGATAAATGCTCTTGGAATACCGAATCGTGTTATGATGTTTCTCCAAACAAAACGCTTTACATCGGTATCTCGGATGTTCGTTAGTGCCTCCGCTTCTACTGATTTTGTAAAATAATCTGTCGCGATAATCAAAAATCGCTTGTTACCCCGGGCACGAGGCAGTGGTCCGACGATGTCAAGTCCCCATTGGGCGAACAATCAAGGACTAGTTATGGAGCTTAGCTCTTCAGCAGGCAGGTGAATCAAAGGAGAGAAGTTCTGGCACTGTTTACACTTTTTCACATAACATTCGGCATCGGCTCTCATTGTCGGCCAGTAATACCCCTGTGTCATGGCTCGATGAGCCAAGGAGCACCCGCCAAAATGCGCGCCACAACTGCCTTCATGTATTTCAGTCAAAAGCTCCTCGACTTTGTCCGAGTGCACGCATTCCAAATATGGACCAAAGAGGGATTTTTTATAAAGCCTTCATTGCGGATCCAAGTAGTATCGCAAGGCTTTCTTTCACAGCTTGTGCGCTTCTTTCTTGTCCTCTGGAAGCTGTTTAGAAGACAGGAATGCAGCAATGGGATCCATCTAACTCGGTCCAGATTCTATAACATTGACCTGGACTTACTCCGAAGGGCCAATGCTCGGCTCCATGATGAAACCTACTTCGATGGTTCGTTTAATCTCTGAGTTAATAGCAGAGGCTAGGCAAGCCAAGGCATCTGTGTGTGTGTTCTGATCATGTGTCATCTGGTTCAATTCATGATGGTCAAATTTTTCCAACAAGGAGTAGGCCGTTTTCATGTAAGCCGTCATACGGTCGTTTCTTACTGCGTACTCCCCTTTTAGCTGATTGATCACCAGTTTTGAATCGCAAAATACAAGCAAACGCCGAACACCCAGAAGATGTGCATTCCGCACCGGCTAGAAGGACTTCGTATTCGGCTTCGTTATTTGATGCTTCGAAGCCGAGCTTGATGGCCTGCTCAATTATTGTGCCGTCGGGAGCCATGATTACAACTCCGGCTCCACTGCCCCGCTGATTGGATGATCTATCACAGTACAACTACCCAATGTTCCCAACATAAATTCTCTAGTTCGGCTTCGGTCGAATTTCATCAGACTTGAAGTCGGCAAGACCCCCAGTGAATTCGGCAACAAAGTCGTCAAGGACCTGTCCCTTGATTGAGATTCTAGGTAAAAACTGAATATCGTACTGGCCGAGTTCAAGAGCCCATTTTGAAACACGTCCTGATGCTTCTGCACTACGTAGTACCGATCGGAGGGGATAATCTGTTAGCACCCCAATGTTATGCCCCTGGAAGTAATGCATCAGTTTTCTTGCCACCATGACTAGGGCTAAGATGAGTTTTTCAAGCAGAAGGTAGCGTGTTTCGGCGTCAACCATTACCTTGCTCACATAATACACTGGCCGCTGCTCCCCCAGTTCTTCCTCTATCAGTATGGTGCTGACAGCCCGGTCGGAAACTGCTAGATACAAAATGAACAGATCACCGGCTGACGGTGTTATCAAGAGTGGAACTGATCAGAGGTAGGTCTTGAGGCCGTTGAAAGCAGCTTCGCACTCGGTGGACCATTCAAAAGCCTTGCCCTGCCATAGTATATGAAAGAATTGTCAGCAGCGGTTCGTGGAACGACTGATGAACCTGTTGAGTGTGGCGGCCATCCCCATTAACTTCTAAACTTTTTTGACCGATCGAGGGAAGCCGAGTTCTAGGATTGCTGTGATTTGCCTTGGGTTGGCTTCGATTCCTCGGTGGTTGACAATGTAACCCAAGAATTTGGTAGAGCCAATCCCAAACGCATATTTGGAAGCGTTCAGCTTCATTCTGTATTTACGTAGAATGCCGAATGCCTCTTCCAGATCGGCTATATGATTCTGCTCTTCCTTGGACTTGACCACCACATCGTCAATGTACACTTCCATAATGTGGCTGAGTTGTTCATTGAACATGGTAATGACCAGCCTTTGGTAGGTTGCCCCTGCATTTTTCAGCCCAAAAGGCAAAACCTTATAGCAGTAGGTTCTTCTTGGGATGAGGAATGCAATTGTGTCTTAGTCCTCTAGATGCATGGCGATTTGATGGTAGCCTCTGTAAGCATCGAGAAAGCTCATACGTTGATGGCGTGCCGTCGTATCTACAAGTTGGTCAATTCTAGGTAGGGGAAAACAATCCTTGGAGTAAGCTTTGTTTAGATCCGTAAAATCGACGCACACTCGCCAAGTCCCATTTTTCTTCTTCACAACCACTGTATTAGAGAGCTATGTAGGATAGGTCATTTCCCTGATTGCCCTGGCGTCAAGCAGCCTGTCAACCTCCTCAACAACGGCGACAGTGTGCTCTGCGGCTGACCGCCGACTTTTCTAAATGATCGGCTTGCACTTAGGATCAACATTCAAACGGTGCTGTGAAACGAACGGATCTATACCCGGCATCTCGTATGGAGTCCATGCAAAGACATCAAGGTTGCTAAGCAGGAAAGAAATTAGCTGCTGTCTGTCGGCTTGATTCAGGGAGGCGCCGACCATGGAGAACTTGTCTGGGCTTCCGTCGATTTCAACTCGGTCTAGGCCTTCCGTGGCCTTTTCACTTGGGAGCCGCCCAACATCGTCGAGGCTCTCTCGATTCGACACCTCAAAGGAATTCACTTGCAACTCCTTTGGCATCTTTCCAGCGAGGAGATAACATGCTTGTGCTGATTTCTAGGAGCCTCAGATTTGCTCAATGCCGCGTTCTGTCGGGAAGCATAGCAACTGATGATACGTACTCGGTACGGCCTGCATGGTGTACAACCAAGTTCGCCCCATAATGAGATTGTACGGCGATGGCAGCTTGACGACCAAGAATTCTACATCCACTGTTCGGGAGCTCGCTCGAACGGGTAGTGTGATTTTCCCCAATGGGTACTCTAGATTGGCGTTGAAGCCGAATAGTGGATAAGGGGCCAGAGAGAGATCCGATTCGGAGAAGCCGAATTTGGTGAATGTCTTGTAGTACATAACCTCCGATGTGCTCTCCGGATCAATGAGTATGCGCTCAACTGTGAATTGATTTACGCGTAACTCAATTACCAAGGGATCGATGTGGGGAAGTGTCACTTTGGCCAAATCTGGATCATTAAAAGCAATGCTTGTAGCTTCATGGGGCCGTTTATCCGGAGTGAGTTGACTTTGAGGATCGGGATTTGACTGAATCGTATGCACCACGGATGACATCGGCAGGCTGTACATCATGTGGATCACGCCGAGTGTAGGGGAACCCTGTATTAAGGCTATTGTTTTGGTTGAGTTGCCTTTTTGGACGTACTATTGTAGCCGACCATCTTGTACCAATTCCTCTAAGTGATCCTTCAATGCATAACAACTCTCAGTATCATGGCCATGGTCCTTGTGATACTCACACCGTTTATCCTGTCTTCTCGTGTCGGGAGATCCCACCATTTTGGATGGCCATCTGAAAAACGGAAGGTGTTGGACTTTGGACATAACTGCGCTGATCGACTCTGTTAACTCCGTATATTTCTTGTCGGCGCTCCTCGTGCGCCTGCTATCAACTTGCAGTTGTTCATTTGCTCAGTGGGAGCATTGGTCGCTTGATCGGCGGGAATCCCGTCTCTTCTCTCGTTTAGCCTGATGTCGTGGTTCAGGGCTCTGGGGTGATACAAAATTTATTGGCTGAGCAATTTCAGAAGGGGTCGTCTTGTTGGCCACGTTTCCAGCTTTAACTCGCAAGGCGTCATCCTCCACTTTGCAGTATTTCTCAACTTTCCTCATCAACGACCAGACTGTTCTGGGGGGTCTTCTAGTCAAGGAACTACGGAGAGCACTGTCAAGATGCAAACCCATTTTGAAGGCGGTGATGGCTATGGAGTCATTGCAGGCGTCATCGACAAGATTAAAGCAGCCCCAATAACGCGCCGAATACGCTCTTAGTGTTTCTCCTGGCTGAATCTGCATTGCCCAAAGAGAGTCGGCTTGTTTCGACTGGACCTCGTTGGTGATGAATCTGGCCCTGAAGGATTTCTGCAATTGATGGAAGCTTTTGATCGAAGCCGGCTCCAATTTATAATACCACCTGACAGCCAATGGTCCCAAACTGCTGAAAAATATTCGGCACATGAGAGTCTCGTTGTCTGCATGCAATGTCATGGCTTGCTTGTAATGATGGATGTGGTCGATGGGGTCTGATTTTCTATCATAGAGAGTGAACGACGGAGCTTTAAACTTTTTGGGCAGAACCGCCCTTGTAATCCGTCGCACAAAGGGATCATGCTAGTCTTCCTCATCTGAACTGTTTCTTCTACGCTTATGCCTTATACGTGGACTCTCTTTAGAGGAACTGGAAGTCTCGAGTTGTCCCTTCTTCTTGGGCTCTGGGGATAATGAGTTGGAGTCGCTATCAGTGTCTTGTTGTCAGGCTCGAGGTCGTCGACCACCTGCCCTCAGAGGTCGTTCCGGATCTTGGCGTACAACTTGTTTGGATTTTGCCACTTCCAAGGCCAAGTCCTGACGGAGACGTTCATTCTCAGTGATCATGTTTTCCAACCTCTGTTCGTCTTGCTTCGCTTGTTCCATGATTACTTGCATTGCCTCATGCTCTGAAGTCGAGGGTGAGGCGAAGTTCAAAGCGCGTCTTACGGGGATAGTCTCCAGTCCAAGCATGTTTGTTGGAGTGAGGTCGTCTCTCTGCGTGGTTTCATCAGTGACTATCGGAGGGTCTTCTGTTACGCCCGCCATAGATGTGTTTGAGTATTCCCACAGACGGCGCCAATTGTAGAGAAGTGGTTTGGAAATACTCTTCAGATTCTGGGGGATGCTCGTGATCCTTAGCTAGCCACCTGAAAAAGAATTAACACTCCTGTCGGGGGTGCCGGAATTAGCACTCCGACGGGCAAGTCAGTCTCTACTCTCTGAATTACTTGTATTTTAAATTAAGCGTAATGGTTCTCACATACCTTTCTTTGACTAAAGATCCTATATTTATAGTATTCTCTTGGGCCCTAGGGCCTGGCCCATCCCTGATCCTTTACATGTACTTCTACTCGACCTTTTTTCTACTGCTCCGAATGCCGATTATTTTATTCGGCTCTTCTATTGACTAGGATCAATGCCGAATAGAGGCTATGTTCTGGACCGAACTGGTCCATTCGTCTCTATTGATCCAAGGAAATTCGACTCCCACAATTATTAAAAAAGGGTAAATTACAAATAAACTCGTTGAGATTTACTTAAAATACTGATTCTCTTTTGTTGTTTGAAAAATTACAAATACCCCATAATCAAAAAATTTTATTTAACAAAATTAATTGAAAAAATAAAATTCTCAACTATTACAATATAAAATAATAAAATTACTTAAATTATTAATGGAAATAAATTTATGACATTATCAAAAATAATTAATTAATTTGATAATTTATTAATAAAATGACCATTTGTTATAAAATTTAAAATTTAAAAAGGTGAGATTTAATTTTTAAAACTACAAGTAGCAATTCATATTTTAAACAAACGGGGATGTATTTGTAATTTATCAAAAAAATAAAACAAAACCAAACACATGTTCATTTCGAAAGTGGGTTGGCTTTTTGATTTTTTGGCTATTTTAGCTTGGGTCTAAAAAACCTTGTTTGTGATCGACTTTTTAGTTTTTTTGACTTTTGTGAGAGAAAAAAATATAATGATTATGAATTGGATGTGATATTTTATCTTATTAGGCTAAAAAGTCTACATATATATTTTTACTATTTTAGCCACAAAAAAAAAACCCAAACCTCAACTTCCCAAACGAGCACTAAGGCTATCTCCAACGGTGCATCAGATTAAGCATCAAATTCAAATTTTATGAAAAAAGTCACATTTTCCCTCTGCAATGGTTTCACCAAATTGATGTCAAACTGAGAACGGAACAAAACTTTCATCAAACTGAGGACAAGCGCGAGATTTCACCATTTCACTGTGATATAACGTTGGGGATGGGCCAACCGGTCAACCAGCCGGATGACCGGTCAACCAGCCGGATGTCCGGCCGGTTGACCCACCGGTCGATCGGCACATGTTCAATCTGCTTTCAATTTTTTGGTTGGCCTACGATGGCCTGCGAATTGGTTGTCTTCCATCAACAATAATAATAGTGGTACATGATGAAAATTAGGGCTTTTATAGGTCTAGAAAAGCTAGAACCACCCATCTTTCTTCCATGGTTGGAATGTAAAGATGAGTTTGAGCAAGAACTGTCAAGTGTGTGAATTAGAAGCCAAAAAAAACAGAGAAAAAAAGAAAAGAAAAGGCTCAATGGTGAAGTGGGTTGGTGTCTTTTACACTAAGGGGGGAGAGAGAGTTGGAGGATAGGGGTTTGTTTAGGTTCAATCACAATCTTAATAAACAATACTGAAATTTTTCAGTTCCACCTCCTTCTCCGTTCAAGATTTGTGTTGGATTTTTTTTTTCAGATTGCCTTGTCGGTCGACTAGCCAGACGTCCGGCCGGTCGTCCCCTCAATTGACTAACATTTTGCTGATAGTTAAAAATACACCGTTGAAACGCTGGATATCAAATAGAGAATTTCCTTAAATTTTTACTCAAATTTGGTGAAATATTTGATTCACCGTTGGAGATGCTCTAACCTACACAGAGTTCATTCGACAGCTTCAGAGATGCATTAATCTTCTTCGTAGTTTGCCCGATTGACACTTTTCTTCTCTTTTTGTGTCGCTGACTCTCTCTCAAAAGCCCTAACCTTCATTTGTTTATTTTCAATCTCATCTTCCAAAGTTTTCCATGTAAATCTCACAAATTTTGAGATGCTTTGTTGAAATTAGGGTTTGCAAAAAATCCAAACTATTGATTCCTTCATTGTTACTGAAGCAATTTTGTTTCGTTGTTTGTAAATTACTATTCTTTATACATTTTTGCCAGTGTTGTTAGTTTGATATTGCCATTGAAGTTGGTTCTGTTTACTCTACGGACTCAAATTCAAAATCTTTCCTTGTGAACTTTGTTGGGTACAAAATATTGATATATTAACACGTTATTGTGTATGTATCCATGTGAATTTGTGCCTAACATATGGGACACGATAAGGTTTTGTTTGGATTCAATGACCATTTGAATCAATATTTGATTAACTGATGAAAGGCTTCCCTGTAATTGTTTCAAGTGAAAAAGGGAGCATTAGGGTTTCAAATTTGTGTGTCTATAACTTATTTATTATTGAATTTCGTGTGTCTATTTCAATGTTTTACTTGTTGGTATTTTGTTTTTAGATCCCATTGGCAAATATGTGTGTCTGAGTTGTTTGATTTAGAGATTTTTCAATGGAGATTGATGAATATGATTATTTAGAGAAGATGGTGAAAAATACGGACCCTCAGAAATTGAAGAAAGCAGCAAATGGTGGGGAAGAAACACTTAAATCTGAAAAGAAAGAACGGACTTGTAGTTCAAAGCACAAAATTGATGAGAACGATGTTGATTTAGATCACCGGGCAAAGCGATCGAAGTCTAGAGATGAGTCTCGTGACCGTGACTTATATATGAGAGGGTTAAAGAACGTTGTTGAAAAATTCAAAGATCTTTGAAGAAAAATTCGAATTCTCTAGAAAATGATGAGAGATTTAGATTCTTCAATAGTCATAACTAAGAACACAAGAGCAAAAAGATGATGGAGATAAGAGATTGGGTGAAGAAAAAGGCAAAATAGTTAAAGAGAGAATAATGGCAAGGCTCTCCCATGGATCTCCCACTTTCACTCTCAAGGTTTATAATGGAGAAGGGAAATTAGTTCTTTCCCAAGAATTATCTCTCCAAAATCCATCCCTCATAAAGCTATGTGTGAGTGTTATTTATAGGCACTTCATGATGTATGATGGAGCCCATGTGCAAGGCATATGGGGAATATTCTCTCTAACCACCTTGTCCGAGGAGGTGACCTCTTCGAGGATGAGGAAAACCCTCGAAGAGGAGATCAAACCTCTCGATCCCCAATCATCCTAAAGGGTCAGGGGTAGTTCCAGAAGATGCCCCGCCGCAGAAGGGTCAGGGGTAGTTCAAGAGAACGCCCTGCCATAAATATTGTCGAGTCTCAGGGACCCCCTAGATTGTGCCACCTCGACCCGAGTATAGGCTAGTATAACCGAAGAGTAAATTTATCACCACTCATCGTCCTCGGGATCGGGTCCTTTGTTCAGACTCCATTACGCCCATGGTTTTGGTACGTAGATCTCGGAAAACTCCGAGTCCGCAAGTGTTCAGAGACTCATTAATGGGGCGGCTTCTAGATTGCTTTTGAATTTGCTCAAAGCCAAGTGCTTCGGATCTCTAGGTTCATGGATCCGAACCCTTTCGAGTCCGGGCCCGAGTAAGTCTCTAAGTTCGTGGATCCGAACCCTTTCGAGGCTTGCAGCGATTCGGCCTGTTTGATGGCGATAAATCCGGACCCACCAATCTTGGACTTGCGATAAATTCGAGCCCACCAAACTTGGACTATTGGGCCTAATTAATCTAGTGTGCTCAAATTACGTCCTCTTACATTTGCCCCTTGCATGTATAAATTTCTCGAACATACATATTTCTACTTCTTTGTCCATGTTTCGCATCACGTCTTTGGGAATATTTTGTTTTTATGTGACCTTTGGATAAAATTGATGACTCATCATAATTTTTGAATAAGATTATCAAATGATATTGACGAGAAGGAATCTTTTATCTTTATGCCATGTTTGGCCCATACATACCTCTGTGCCTCTTTTTTTTTTTTTTTTTTTTCCCCTAAAAGAAAATCAAAACTTGGATTGTTTAATGCTCCACCAAATAAACTTGGACATGTAATTAATATGGCATCAACTAAGCTGCTCAAAGAAAATAATAATAATTCTTTTTCTTTCTTGAAACAAATAAAATCAAAAGCTTGGCTTTTTTTTTTTTTAATTATGTCTAAATCAAAGGCCTCTATTTATATATATATATATATATATATATGAATATATTCAGAATATTTGAGAGAATACGTCAAGAATCACACCTCTTTTTCTTTTGTTTTTTTTTTGTTCTGAGCAAGTCAACCTTCAATACCGTTTTTACTTCTCTCTCTAGGATTAATGTCTCATTATTTGTATATCTATTCTATTATTAAAAGCCAACACCAATTTTGGTGTCATGAAGCCATTCTTAAAAAACTTTTCGCATTTTTTCCTAAAATGACCTTAATTAGGGGTAAAATTATAAATTAAAACACCAATTCCACTTCCCACTTCCCATTCTCCACGTCTAGAGCAGTTACAAAAGTTCTGAAACTTCATTGTACCTTCACTGTATTTTGCATGTTTTCTTAACTTTCGCAGGTATATTTCCTGTTTATTTATGATGAGCATGTGATATCCTCATTGCTTGGTTTTATTTACTTTTTTGTCATAACTCATATATATATGAGTTGTGATCTGCATCTGTTTAAAAATTCAAAGAATAAGAATTTTTTATTCTCATTTTCTACAATAGCACCGTAATTCAATCAAGGGTTTTATTTATGATGAGCATGTGACATCCTCATTGCTTGGTTTTATTTACTTTTTTTTTTGTCATAACTCATATATATTTGAGTTGTGATATGCATTTGTAAAAAAATTCAAAGAATAAGAATTTTTTATTCTCATTTTCTTCAAAAGTACCGTAAGTATTAAATTTAGAATATAATATTTATAATTATTTTCTAAATTATTTATTTTATCATTTATTTTATTTATATATTTAAATTTAAATTACACAAGCATTACACAGAGGATTGCTAGGTTCTAACATATATACTGTACTGTTGCTTTTATGGAACATCAAACTATAGACATAATAATAATAATAATAATAAACGATAATAATAATAATATTAAAATTCATTATGCTTTCGCATATTTTGGTTTGTTTATTTGTTTGCATTATCACAAATATTCGCAATTTTTGTCACAAATGTTCGCAATTTTTTTAGACATAATAAGCTTTTGTTTGTTTGTTTGTGTAGAAATTCAATATTTAAAATTTTTGATTTTCTCTATGTTTTTTATTTAATTTTTTTTTTTTGCATTTTTATTATTTTATTTTTTATATTAATAGTTTACTATGTTTTTTATTTGTATATATCAAATCTTTTTTTATTGTAAGTGTTCCAAGAGTATGGGTTTGTATTTTGATATTTTGTGTGTACACTCTTAAGTATACATTTTATTTTATTCATTAAAAAAAAAATCATTATGTTATTAGTTTCTTTATTTTATTTTTTATATTAATATTAATAGTTTATCATTATTTTTATTTGTATATATAAAATCTTTTTTTATTGTAAGTGTTCCAAGAGTATGGGTTTGTATTTTGATATTTTGCGTATACACTGGTAAGTATACATTTTATTTCGTGTTTTTTTGGGTTTTTTTTTTTTTAGTAGCAAAAATTGTGATTTTTTTTTTCTTCTTAATTTTATGTGTGTGTTTTTAAAAAAACAATTCAACAATCTTAAAATCTGTTGTTTTTTTTTTTAAATAACAGTATTAAAATTAAAATTTATTTAAAAAAAAACAATTTTTTTTCTTTTTATTATTTTATTTTTTATATTAATAGTTTATCATTATTTTTATTTGTATATATCAAATCTTTTTTTATTCTAAGTGTTCCAAGAGTATGGGTTTGTATTTTGATATTTTGTGTGTACACTGTTAAGTATACATTTTATTTTCTTCGTTAAAAAACAAAATAAAAAGTTTCATTATGTTATTAGTTTCCTTGGGGAAAAAAATATTCTGTATATACAATTCAGTTTTCTGTTAGTTCAGAAATTGTGATTTGTTTTTTTTTTTTTTTTAGTACAAAAAATTGTGATTTTTTTTTTTTGGTTTTTTATTTTCTTAATTTTATGTGAGTGTTTTTAAAAAAAACACTTCAGCATTCTTAAAATCTGTTTTTTTTATAAAAATAATAGTATTAAAATTTATTTTAATTTATTTATTTATTTTGCATTTTTATTATTTTATTTTTTTTATTAATAGTTTACTATTATTTTTATTTGTATATATCAATTCTTCTTTTATTGTAAGTGTTCCAAGAGTATGGGTTTGTATTTTGATATTTTGTGTGTATACTGTTAAGTATACATTTTATTTTATTCATTAAAAAACAAAATAAAAAGTTTCATTATGTTATTAGTTTCCTTGGGAAAAAAATAAACTATTACTTTTCTTAGTTTATATCAAATCTATTTTACTGTAATTGCTATTTTTCTTTATGTAAATCAAATCTTTTTTTATTGTAAATATCCTCTTTTTTCCTTTTTCTGGCTACTATAAGTATTGTAAGAATATTATGTTTGGGTTAAGCTTTTCATTTTATATGTATATTATTAAAAAAAATAATATCAAAATAATATTATAATTTTAAACGAGTTTGTACACGCATTGCGTGTGCCCGGCCGCTAGTATATATATATATATATATCCTTAGGTCATTTGAGGAACCCATCAAGATCACACCCTTTTTCTTATTTAAGGATATGGACAAAACCGAATCCCTATCTCCTTTTTTCCAGAGCCCATTTCAGTACACTCTCTCTCTCTAAGATGATAGTTACCAGATTGCATCTTCTTCAACGCACCAGAGCTCCTGCCTTTCTTGCGAAAGATCTAACCACGGCCAAAGACCACCATTGCTTATGTGTTGTCCACCGTCTCAACCTTTCGAGCACCGTCGTCGGTTTACGCGAGAACCAACCACGGCGTTGTTTTGCACGTGACCACTTCAACTCGCGCGACTTGTGCGTCTCATGCCCAGCTCCTGCACTGCTACTACACTTGTCAACTCTAACTAACCAGTGATGACCACGCCGCCCACTCAACGCGGCGTGGGTCTGTCCGTAGCATTTCTCGCCCACTGCCCATGTTGTCCCTGGTTCTCTTCTTTTTTTTTCTTTAAGCTTTGACTCCGCTGGTGCTTGCTTTTTTTCTTGGATTTGGCAGTGACCAACACCAGATTCGACTCACCGTCGTCCCATCCTCTTTGTGTTGATGTCGATTCTAGCATTCCATTGACCCATCTTCATTTGTGTTGCTATTTCAGATTACCAAAACTCCATTCTTGAATATATATATGTGTGTGTATATATATATTTTTTTAATATGAATTCAAATCTTTTTTTTTTTGTTCATGAACTTGGGCTTGCAAAAAAAATATTTGGGATTTGTGTTCTTCACTTCTGAAATAGCTAGTGCTTTACTATTAAGGGAAATAAAGTGCTTGTTAAATCTTGACTTGTGAGAGACATGTAGTCTTGAAATTCGTATTTTAGAATTTGGCCCTGCAATAATTTAAAAATTTGTTAAATCTTTGTGGGCTTGTTGAAGGCCATTGCAATTTGTAGTTGAGCACCATTGTTGAAAATTTGAAGAGACTAGAACAAATGTGTAGTTGTTGATGTTGGCCCATTTCGATAATGCCTGAATCATGATCTAAAATTGATATTGTTTATCTCATTTGTTGGCTTTACTATTTTAGGCAAATGAATTTTTGATTGAAATCCAAGACCCAGGGCCATCAAAACCCACACAAATAGGAGTAAGGGCTGTCCCTCGGAAGTCTGACCGGGAGCAAGGCTGTCCCTCAGGAGTCTAAAAGTAGCACACACCCTACTTCGGCAAGAAAGATCACTTTTGGCAGGCAACCGAGTCTCGAGGGCTGTTCTTCAGAAGTCTAAGTGGGAGAACACACTATACTTCAGTAACAAAGATCCTCAAAGCTAGCACCTTTGGAAGCGAGGTCTATTTTTCGAAAGTCTAAATGGGAGCATACACTCTACTTCAACAAGAAAGATCCTCGAAGCTCACACTAATGGAAACAAAGGTTGTTCGTTGGTAGTCCAAATGGAAGAAATGGTTGTCCCTCGGAAGTCCAGGTGGAAGCACACTCCTTTTTTTGGCAATAAATGAAAGCAAAGGCTATCCCTCGAAGGTCCGAGTAGGAGTACACTCTACTTCGACAAGAAAGATCCTCGAAGCTCGCACTGAAGGCAGCAAGGGCTATTCTTCGAAAGTTTGAGTGGGAGCACAAACTCTAGTTCAGCAAGAAAGATCTTCAAAGCTCGCACTGATGAAAATGAGGTCTGTTCTTCGAAAGTCTGAGTGGGAGCACACACTCTGCTTCAATAAGAAAGATTCTCAAATCTCGCATTGATGGAAACAAGGGTTGTCCCTTGGAAGTTCAAATAAAAGCAAGGGTTGTCCCTCGGAAGTCTGAACAGAAGCAAGGCGACAGAAGTCTGAATAGTAACACACATGCCCTACTTCGGCAAGAAAGATTCCTTCTGGCATGCAACTGAGTCTACCAAGCCCGTACTAACAGAAGTAAAGATTGTTCCCTGGAAATCCAAGCGGAGGCAAAGCTGTCTCTTGGAAATCCGAGTGGATGTACACTCTCTTCTTCGGCAATCAATGGAAGCAAATCTTATCCCTCGAAGCTCGCACTGAAGGAAGCGAGATCTGTTCTTCGAAAGTCTGAGTGGAAGCACACACTCTACTTCAGCAAGAAAGATCTTCGAAGCTTGCATTGATGTGGAAGCAAGGGCTATTCTTTGGAAGTTCGAGTGGGAACACACACTCTGCTTTAACAAGAAAGAACCTCGAAGATTGCATCGACGGAACTGAGGGTTGTTCTTCGGAAGTTCAAGTGGGAGCACACACCCTACTTCAGCAAGAAAGACCTTCGAAGCTTGCACTGATAAAAGCAGTGGCTACTCTTCGGAGGTCCGAGTGGGAGCACACACTATGTCGACAACTAATGGAAGCTAAGGCTATCCCTCTCCAAGTGGGAGTACACCTCTACTGCGTCAAGAAAAGTCCCTTCAGGTTGGTAACCGAGTTTACTATTCTTCTTCCTTCTTCGAGGGGCAAAAATTGAAAACTGCCTTAAGCAACATAACACAATGAAGATACACAATATGGAGGAAATAAATTTTTTCATAACATAAGAAAGAAAGATAAAACTTCTTGGATAATGCAGTAAATACAAATTGTAAATGTCATAGATAGACTTCTTCTACGGAATGCCGACCCTTGCCCTTAGAGTTGTGAGGTCATTAGGAAAGCTTTCACCAGTTGTTCGGGTTGTGGCTGTCATACGCCATCATAGCCACATTTGGGGCCCCTATTCTTTGAACTCTAGCTCATCTACTTTGATTTTCTTTCTAAAGATCTTCTTAAGCGTCCGGCACTTTTTTGTAGGATGTCCTAATGATCTGTGGAAAACACAATAATTAGGGCCCTCGCGGTCCTTCTTTGGAAAAAGCTCTTCGATACGAGACAACTTTAGTTTCCCGTCTGCCACCCATTCTTTAACTAAGGCCTTCACCTCCTCAACACTACACGGAAAAGGAGTATCATCTTCACAGTTTTTCCTATTCTGACCTCTGAATTCCTCTTCCTGCAACTTTCAGGTAGAAAACACAGAAGCCGCAATGACAGAAGGTCCTTGGGATGTCTTGAAGCTAGTTTTATACCTAGTGTCGAACTTGATCTCCTGAGACTAAGGCTTCGTTTGGGAACAGGCTATTTTAGTAACTTTTTGACTTTTTGGCTAAAATATGAGGTAAAAAAAACTAGTATGTTTAGGGTGACTTTTTAGTTTTTTACGAAAAGATGTGCAAAAAGTAGAGAGAAAATATAATTTTTGATTTTTTGGTATAGGTTATAGGTTTTTTGGCTTTTTTGGTAACTTTTTGACTTTTTGGCTAAAATGTTAACTTGTCAAACGAGGCCTAAGGTATGTTAATGTTCCAAGATGTTTCAATTAGTGCCGAGAAAGTGGGTAACTTGTGATTAATAAGAAGCATTTTGTACCCGTTCAATGCCCCTTCAACACAGATTTGGACCAAGTAGCTTTCCTCTATAGCCTTGTGACAGTCCACGGCTTTATCTTGGAACCTCTTCACATATTCGAGAACGTCTTCACCGTCCCATTGATTTTCCTTACACGGGGTGAGTGTGGTTACTTTTTCAGCCACCTGAAAAAGTTTGGCGTAGAATTTGTTGACCATCTCTTCCTAACTTCGGATAAAGTTTGGGGCCAAGTTAACATACCAACTATATGCTCGGTCGGTGAGGGACTTGGAGAATTCTCTCAGTCGGATGACATGATTTGAACCATGAATCCCCAAAGTCTCTATGAACCGAACAACGTGTTCTCAAGCATTTCCTTGCTTGCCATCGAATTTGATGAACTTCGGCATCGTGTACCCCTCCGGGTATGGATAACTTAACATCTCGATAGGGTATGATGGCTTGACATCTGGATCAGGAAAAAAGGGTAAAGTTCTCTTGCCCCATTCGAGATCGAACATGGCTTGCACATCGACAAGAGTGAGATATTGTTGAGGAAGAGAACTTGATGGTGGTATTCCTGGAACTTGGTTTATGGACCCGAAGACCAAGCCTAGAGCGACTTGGCCATTTGGGTGTTGAGAATTCATCATCAGTGAAGATACATGATGATATTAGCCATCGGCACCTATGAACAAGCCATTTGGTGATGGGACATTGAATTAGGTCCCATAAAGTCCATTGCACGCCGCGGCTATATCGAGTTGGGCTTGCAAACTTGGCGTCGAAGCCAAAGAAGACCCGCTCGGTATGTGGGTATAATTCATAATCGGTGGAACAAAATTAGGTATGGGTAGAGCACCATTTTGTAGAGAAATTTATGTAGGCCTTCCTTGAACTTCCACTGCCGCTGGAACACCAATCATCGTGCTGGAAACTCCTACAACCACTATTGGACCATTGCTCGATCCTCCAGGTGTGTGATTTTGCGCTCTATAGGCCACAGGTTGGCCATGACTTGTTTCTCTTAACACTTGATTTTGAACACCATTTTGAGCAACTTCAGGGAGAATTGGGGGTGCATCCTGATGGTTTTGACCATTTCCAACATCACCATGAAGTTGATGCTTGCTGGTGCTGACTTGACCTCCATTTGTTACCAGTGGTGCGAAATTCGAACCCATCACCAACATGGTGTGGGTGAGATTTTGAAAGGTCGTGAAAATCTCTTGTTGAGTGTGTTGGAGTCCTTGAATGGCTTCAAGAATGAGAGGTGGGTCTTGAACTTGAGTCATCTCATCATTACCATTAGAAGAGCCTTGTTGATGAACTTCTTCTTCTCCCACCATCCTCGTCGGAGTCGTGTAGATTCTAGATCTTCTTGAGACCATTAACCAATCTGCCTCCCCAGTGGAGTCGCCAAATGTATGAGAGGGTTCAATAACGTTGTTGAAAAATTTGAAGATCTTTGAAGAAAAATTTGAATTCTCTAGAAAATGATGAGAGGCTTAGATTCTTCAATAGTCACAACTAAGAACACAAGAGCAAAGAGATGATGGAGATAAGAGATTGGGTAAAGAATAAGGCAAAGTAGTTAGAGAGAGAATAATGGCAAGGCTCTCCCATGGATCTCCCACTTTCACTCTCAAGGTTTATAATGGAAAAAGGAAATTAGTTCTTTCCCAAGAGTTATCTCTCCAAAATTCATCCCTTGTAAAGTTATAGGTGGGTGCTATTTATAGGCACCTCATGATGTAAGATGGAGCCCATGTGCAAGGCATATGGAGAATATTCTCTCTAATGACTATGTCCGAGGAAGTGACCTCTCCGAGAATAAGGAAAACCCTCGAAGAGGAGATCAACCTCTCGGTGAACCCTTTTTCTTAGTCACACTAAACCAATGATCCCCAGTCATCCCAAGGGGTTAGGAGTAGTCCCAGAGGACACCCTACCGCAGAAGGATCAGGGGTAGTTCAAGAGAATGCCCTGCCGCAAATATTATCGAGACTCAGGGACCCCCTAGATCGTGCCACCTCGACCCGAGTATAGGCTAGTATAACCGAAGAGTGAATTTATCTCCACTCACCGTCCTCGGGATCGGGTCCTTTGTTCAGACTCCATTATGCCCATGGTTCTGGTACGTAGATCCCAGAAAGCTCCGAGTCCGCAAGTGTTCTGGGACTCATTAATGGAGCGGCTTCTAGATTGCGTCTGAATCCATTCAAAGCCAAGTGCTTCAGATCTCTAGGTTCGTGGATCCGAACCCTTTTGAGTCCAGGCCCGAGTAAGTCTTTAAGTTCGTGGATCCGAACCCTTTCAAGGCTTAGAGCGATTCGGCTCATTTGAAGGCGATAAATCCAGGCCTACCAATCTTGGACTTGCGATAAATTTGGGCCCACCAACCTTGGACTATTAGGCCTAATTAATTTAGTGTGCTTAAATTAGCTCCTCTTACAACCTAGAGAGGGCCTCGTCACGACACCGACCGTCTCTAAGAGATGGGGAAAGGATTGACAGGGACCGACATAGAAGTCGTTGAGAACATAGAGACAAGGACAGAGATAGGGACCAGGAAGAGAGGAATGGAAAGGAAAAAATCGAGAGCGGGATCGGGAAGAGAGGAACGTAAAGGACAGAACCTGAGAGAGGGATCGGGAAGAGAGGAATGGAAATGACAAAACCCGAGAACGAGACCGGGAAGAAAGGAATGGAAATAACAGAACCCGAGAGCGAGACCGAGAAGAGAGGAATGGAAAGGACAAAGACCGAGAGGGGGACAGAGCCAGAGACAAAGACAAAGGAAATGACCAGGATCGAGACATAGATAAAGACAAAGAGAGGGACTATGATAGGGATAAGAGAGAGTGTAAACCTGACGATGAAAGGGAGAAGGATAAAGAGCAAGAGTGGTCACGTAGAAGCATAAGTCGTCCAGAAATGCATCGGGATGAGCAAGTAAGAGAGAAGAGTTGGGGCGAGGAGTTCAAAGAAAGAGAATGGGGGAAGGAATTTAGAGAACGGGATCGAGAAAACAGGTAATTTTGCAAACTTCAAATTGAACTATTGACTTATACTGCATGTTGTACGTGTGAAACTAGTACAAAATTTTGTGTTTTTTATATAGATTTTTTTCAGGATAAAATTCTCTGGTTAATTAATCAGTTGAATGAGGCACTCATTCCATAATTTTATGTTCGTTATGTCACAAATTACGACATGAGTTAGTTGTTGCTTACAAGCTTATTTTTTAGTTTCATAATTAGTTTACAATAGCCCTAGAATAACTATATTAGAAGCAAATTGGGCAAAAGCTTTCTATTGTATGGAATATCTTATGTAATTTGTTCATATGACATCAAGCATAAAGGCCTTGCTTGCCCCTCCTGGAATTATAGTAGGCACCACAATTGTCAAATTGAGAATTGTATCGCAAATCAAAAGCCTAATATTGTAAATCATTGATCAAATTGAGAATCTTTAAGATTCAGCACAAAATGTAAAAAAAAAAAAATGATTTTAAATAATCATATGTATGAAATAAATTGACTTTGATACATGTTATATAACAATTCTTAAATAAGGACGTAATTACATTGTCTAATTTGGAAAATGTTGCCTTCGTAGCAAGAGATGTGTATCCAAATCCCACAACTATAAAATTATTCAAAAATCATAATATATTCTCTCGACATTAAAAAAATAGGCTTAGAAACCATTCA
Organism: Camellia sinensis; assembly: GCF_055761805.1. Lineage (NCBI taxonomy): Eukaryota > Viridiplantae > Streptophyta > Magnoliopsida > Ericales > Theaceae > Camellia > Camellia sinensis. The sequence continues at coordinate 10,585,907 of NC_138965.1, forward strand.
TAGAATATAATACTAGGATAGAATCAAGTAGAATCCTTTATTTTATAACTTAGAACATTTCAAAAAGTGTGTATGTTTATTGTTTAAAAAAAGAGAAAAAAAACTATTGTAGAACCATGGTCCATGTAATATTGAATTATATTTATTTCATTAAAACAACAATAGACAATTCATGGTACAAGTTTCTTTTTTTTTTTTTTTTGATAAGTAAGCAAATATTATTAAGAAAGCATCAAGATGATGCAACCAATACATGAAAACCACCCCAGAAAGGGGAGCCAATAAAACAAGGGCTAACCAATCACCTCATCTAAAAAATCTAAAAACACAAATAAATCCGGATCTACCCTACCCTCCAACAAACTATACAAAACTAGAAGAAGATGACTTTGTAACTAAGAAACACTATGAGAAACCTCTAGGAAGGTACGTCTATTCCGCTCTAACCAAAGCAACCACATCAAACAGAACGGAGCCAATAACCAAGCTCGTCGCCGCCGTCGGCGAAAACAAACCCCCCTCCAAGCCCAAAGGAAATCCAACACCCCCGGTGGTTAAACCCAAGCAAGCCCAAAAAGTGAACAAACGAAGCCCCACAAACACGAAGCCACCGAGCAATGAAGAAACAAATGATTCACTGTCTCCGCATCCTCGCAACACATACAACACCGATTCACTAGGATGTGCCACCGCCGTATCAAATTATCCAAAGTAAGATTCCGACCTAAAGCTACCGTCCACACGAAAAAGGCAACTTTAGTCGGAACCCCCTGAACCCAAACACTTGTCCAAGAAAAGACTCGACCAGCATCCCCCATCAACCCCCAATAAAATGATGCTACTGTGAACCGATCCTTTGCCCCCAGCCCAGTTCACGCCAAGACATCTGGGCCCATCCCAACTGTCCCCAAACCATATAAAAAGCCCCACAACTCCACCAACTGAACATTTCCCAATCATGAACCTCCCGCCGAAATTGAATATCCCAGACCACCACACCCCCACCATCCAAATAGGAAACCACCAATGCATCTTGATCTGTCGCAATATTAAAAATCAAAAGGAAACGGGTCTCCAACACAAACTCCCTACACCATTTGTCTTTCCAAAACAGCACCCTACTCCCCTCTCCCACCTTAAACCCTATTCACTTCCAAAACTCTACCCTCCTCAGCCCAATCCATTTCCATAACCCACACCCATAAGTACAGGTCACAGACCCAAAAACGTAACCCCCTCTGCCCAGCCTATATTTAGACGCCACCACCTACCACCACAATCTGTGAGGCTCCAAAGCAAAATGCCAGAGCCACTTCCCTAACAAGGCTCGGTTAAAAGTCACCAACCGCCGCACCTCCAGCCCTCCAGCTTGCGTGGGTTGAAAAACCTATCCTCAATCAACCAAATAATACTTAAAATCATCACCACCACTTCCCCACAACAAGTCCCTCTGAAGCTTCTCCAACTGATGCGCTACTGACACTGGAATAACATGGACCGACAAGAAATAAGTGGGGATACTACTCAATACACTCTTAAGCAAAGCCAACCGGCCACCTTTCAAAAGATATTGGCACTTCCAACCTGTCAATCGACGTTGGACCCGTTCCACAACTCCGTCTCACACCCCTTTTGCCTTAAAAGAAGTCCCTAACGGCAAACCCAAATAAGACACTGGCAAAACCGAGACCTAACACCCCAACACTGCTGCCCTGACAGGTAACCTAGCAACCGCCCCAATTGGAATAAGCTCTGACTTCCGTAAGTTAACTCGAAGGCCCGAAACCACCTCAAAACAATGCAAAACACATTGTAGATAACCAACATGCGCTGCTTCCACACCATAGAAGATCAAAGCATCATCCACATATAACAAATGCGAAACCCCCAAAGGAGTCCCCGCTAATGAACCCACAACAAAACCTTCTAATAGACCTTCACGTACAGCTCTATCCAACAATCTACTCAATGCCTCCATCACTAAGATAACTAGCAAGGGAGACAAAGGGTCCCCCCACTGAAGACCTCGAACATTATTAGAAAATGTAATATATATAAAACATATTATTTTGAGGAAAAAATGAGAAAAAAAGTTAAGAATATGTCAAGTCTGACTGTATCTAATTGAATCCTATTAAAACCTTATAATCACCAAAATAATAACAAATCATACATAGCTATTGGTTAATTTCGTGCTGAACACTCTTAAAAGTTGTATTATGTCATTTTCACAGCAAAAAAAAAAAAAGAAAAAAGGGTCGGATTTGTTAGAAACAATAGTTTCAAGAATTGTATGAATCATGAAAAGTGAATCGAATTGTGAATCGTGTGATTTACCATAGATTCTATCCCAAAATAAATTCACTCATAGATTCATATTGACTTATGAATGAATTGTGAATCATAAGATTCTAATAATAGAGGTTAAGGCTACGCCTTGTAGGATAAAAAAGCCTTCGGGCAATCTATACTTCTATTAAATAGGGCATAAAGGACAAAAAAGCAGCCTACCTTCAAGAGCTCAGAGGGCCAGGGCTCTTGGTCGGAAGCTCTAGAACCAGCTATTCAGAGTTGATTATGAGACTAAGAGTGTGCTCAGTGGAACTTTAATTTAATGGCACTTAGATGGCACAGGACCACCAAAGATGGATGGGAGAGCATTGAGGTAGCCTTAAAAGTAGAGAGGGAGAATGACAAAAAGAGAGAGAGGCCTATGAGCTTACTGTAAGTGGAGGCCTTCTTTTATAGGAGGTGAGTCATTGGGGTTAGCTTGCTCTCCCCTCCCAAAAATAACGTGTTTTAAAGTTGTGAGGCCTTAGCCCAAAATAGATAATATTATTAAGGTTTGGGATGGGACGTTAAACAATTGGGGATAATATTAAAGTGATCCCCAACTTTAGCCCCCATTCCACAAGTACCTAGTGATCCTGCACAAGGTGATAGATTCCTCGAGCATCCCATGATTGAGACACCAACCTGAGGGGGTTCATAGGACCTACCCTTGACCTAGATTGGCATGGCAGCATGGTGCCCTTCCAATCATAGCTTACAATGGTTAGGTGAGACAATGAGGTAGGCTAGCGAGTGGAGCTAGGTGTGCGAAACTGGTTGAGCAGAGCACTGAGCAAATATTAAAATCACGCCTTATCATGTAAAAGAGCGGTTTGCGGCCACTCCCTAATGATGACGTTGCTCGCCACGTATGAAACTTAAATACATGTACTACACAAATTAATGATTCTATATTGGCAAATGAAAGCATATTGTTAATAACCTTATACGTATTGTAAGTTTGTAACTAAATATATGTAAGATATTTATGCATGAATACATATACAAGGTCCATGCAGGCATATTCCAAAACATCCTTGGACCTTGGTCCTCTACTACCATTGTCCTTCTTTATTAGGAACATTATGGTTACTTACGGAGTATATCATCTTACAATATATACATATCTCATTCACTGTAGCTTTACCTTTGCTACTAATCTAAAGGTCTATATAATTGGTTCCTACTTGCATGAGTATCTCACAGATATGGGATATCCATGTCAGGGAATGTTGTCTGAATGTCTTACCAATATGGGATATCCATGTCGTGGCATGTTGTCTGTGGCACTGCTAATAAGCATAATAAGGGAGCAAGAATAACAGGAGTAGTATGCACCAATAACTCAAGGAACAATTTTCTTTTGCATTGATAGATTATTGTTCCAACTCGCAGACACTTGATTGTAGTTATACTCGAACATCTATAGGCATGGGGCTTCCATATAAGTTTTTCTCTAGCAACATAGTTGTGCTGCATTTGTCATTACCACCACCCATCGAATTTTTTTCCATGTCCATTGCTAAAATAAAAGTTGATTGAAGTTTAATTGGTTTTCAAGTTTAGCAGCCGTATCCTCTCTTTTACTTCCCTATGTGGAAGTAATCATTGGATATTTATCAGTTGAGCTTTTTAATTGAAAATCTATTTGACTTTCTAATAATTGTTTTGTACTTTTGGTAAGTGGCCCCTAACGAGACTTCTAGAATAACTTTTGCAAGTGTACGGCTTTGTTTGGTTTGGTTTTTAAAATCAATTTTCTGAACTAATACTTTTATATGGTTTTATGTTTTTTGGGGCTGAAATAATTCTTAAAAATTGAAAACATTTTTTTGGTGTTTATTTTTGTCAAACTTGTTTCAATTTTAAAAAAAAATAAATAAATAATTCATAATTTTGGTTTTTGTTTTTGACTAGTATTTTATGGAGTAAAACTTCACTCCTCTTTGTTTGCTTTGACTTCTCCTCTGGACAAATTACTTGCATTTTTCCTTTGGTGAATTGCTCAATAGAAGTTAAAAAAATTTCTCACTAGATGTAGAGTCCATTTTACCTAAATTTCTTTGTTTAGTTTGATTGACATAGATCTTCCACTTCTACATGGAAGCACATTTGTTTTAGGAAGATGATATTCACCTTGCCTCATGCCAAAGGTTTTTTTTTTTTTTGTTCACTTTTTTTCCAGGTGTTTTGGTTAAGATTTCTATTAATGCCACTACCAAATATGCCAGAGCAATTTTCTAGAAAGGGTAAAACAAATTACTGCATAAAAACCCACTTTCTAAAAATTAATATTTGCGATAAAACTCTATTACAGAAAATTGTGAACAAAATTACCTGCAGAATGCCACACCACCTTATTTTTTTCATGTCTACACCATATGTTAATTTGCTGGGGGCATGCGAATAACCTCCTTTATAACATAATTCAGCCAAGTTAGCGTCCCTAGCAACACCAAAATATGCCCTCATAGGAGAATATCTTAATGTGAAATGTATTTTTATTGCTAAAATCCAGGTTGAAAACACAATTTGAAAACTATGTCACACGCACTTGGGTATACGTGTCGGGTATATATGTCTAAGGTCCGATTCTTCTAATTCTCATAGTTTGTTTAATAGGTTTTTGCACTATTTTCCAAGTCATTTTCTCACTGGTAGTTTTCAAGCTCTATATAGTAACTTGTACTATTTAAGTCTTAAAATTCTGGATATTGAACGGTAGATTTTTTGGAGGCTAGCAGATATGCTAGAGCAATCTTCGGATGGTCATTTTGGCAACTGAGCCAGACTCAGAAACTTTGGTCATGGGTTTAAATGTTCTTTCTAGACACTCTGGAATCGTTAGAAGCTTACATTGCAAGATTGGGGGGTTTTATCTTGGAGATCTTAACTCGAGTGGTGATATCATTTTATAATTTTCGTTATCCTCCACCTTTGAACTTAATTTCTTAATTATATTTATTCTGTTGTAGAAATGCTAGTGAGGGAGTGATGTGCTTTGCTTAATAGAAGCACTTCATCTTCTGATACTTGTGGAAAATCATTGTTCAGTTGCCAGGTTGGCCATAATTCCTTTGCAGGATCTGTAATAATATCGTAAATATGTTCTCTGATTGCATGTCATGAAGTTACAGGTTTCTTTAATACAAATAGCTGCCTGCAAGGAAGGTCTTGTTGCAATGTTCAAGTTGCACCACTTCGATGGTCCTTCTTTGTTGCAATGTGCTTTGCTTAATAGAAGCACTTCATATTTATTCTTGTTGCAATCTTTTGAGTTGTGCTGCAATTAAGTACAAATCTTTTAAAGAATCTTTTTGGGCTTTTTTTTTCTTTCTTCTTTCACAGCCCAGAATTCATGGCATTTTTGTTCTCCATAGAAATCTTTGTTTGCCTAGTGTAACCTTCTTCCTTCAATAGGTATCTCTGCAAAGAAATTTGTATAGTTTTCCTGATGTCTGACTTTTAAAGTAAACATCTTTGATTTCTAACTATTTATCTATATCTCATACTCTAATTGCTATCTGACCCTAGAGTTCTAAAGTTGAATGAGTTTATTTTGATCATCAATTACTGTGGAAAAGGTTGTTTCTTTTGTTAATTTCTTGATTTAATATACATTACAAAGTCAATTATTATACTTTTGTTTGAATTTTTAGTTGTTGCATTTATGATAGTTTCTTTAGAGGGGCTGCTCCCGCTGTTGCTCATGTAGCTGATCTGTCGGCGATCCCAGCTGCGATCCCATGTTTGCGGCCAAGTGGGATAACCTATCAGATTCCGGTCGATTTTTCGGAAGGGGAACATGGGTATGTCAGGGATCTTGATGTGCAGCAGGTATGCACTTTGTCTAGTAGTTTGTACTTCACGTTTTCTTTTTATGTATACTGATGTTCAAACTCATTTGCAGTTGCCATTGGAGTACGTGGATGGTCTCCTTGGATTGGTCACCTCTCTAGTCTAGATAGTGCAGAGGAGGGAGACATTGCTTACCATCTACGGTTATCAGGTATTCTACCTTTCTCATTCTTCTGACTTGCACTGATTCTCATTTGCTATATTCATGCTGTTCTGCACCACACTGTACTAATTTTTCATATTCATGCTAATTCTGCACTAATACTGTTCTGTACTAATTTTCCACATTGTTCTATATTGATTTCTTGTTTCTTGTTTTCAACCTCCACCTGCGCCAATGGCACCAGAGGCACCTCTTCCGGCGGTGGAGAGGAGAGGCAAATAGGACCCAGCACGCGGCAGAGGTAAGGGTGCCCAGAGTCGGAGCAGAGAGTCTCAGGTAGAGGATATTTCCTCATCTTCGAAGCCGGTTTTGAGTGGGGATGATAATGAGACTAGCGGAGTCTCATTCCTCTAACGATAGCGGTGCTGATAGCGATAGTTTCCCTAAGTCTTTCTTCGCGGAAGAGGACAAAGAAGGCCTCTCGAGCTTGATGTGATCGATACTGACTTTTGTATTTTCATTTTCTTTTTCTTTTGTTTTGGTAGTTTAGCACTTATATAGCTTGAAATAGGTCTTTACTTTTGTTTTAAAACACTTGTATTCCCTGTTTTGTAAAATTAGAATCAGGGTAAAACCCTACAGTTTTATAAAAGAATTTTTATTTTGCATCCCGAGAATGGCACCACACTTGCATAACATTGATTGTACTTTCAATTTGAGACTAAAAATACTTGTATTTGAACAATATTCGTAATCGGATATTGAGCCGACAACTGACCCAAAATGAAAAATACAACTCGATAAATGGAAAACAAAGTAAAAACAGCCCAAAAACGGCTCTTTACACTTGTTAGACACAAAAGACTCAAAACAAGACCTCAAAGCAAAAAAAGGCCAGACATAACACTGTTGCCAAATGCCTGGCCAACACATATGGATGGCCGGCCACTTGAATGGACGGCCAGCCAAGAAAGGTGGCCGGTCGGCCAAGGCATGTGGCTGGACAGCTGGCAACAACTGTCAACCACTCACACAACCTTATCCTTTATAAAGGTCTTCTCTTGCTGTTTTTCCAACAGAATATTATCTTTGCAGCTGTTTTCTTTGAAAATGGAGATATTTCTTGCCAAAAGCCTCAAGGATTGGATAGCCACTTTGGATGGCACGAAAAAGGTAAATTTTCACAGTTTCAGCATAAACGCGTTTTTTCCGTTAAGCTATACTTCGCTTTGTTTTTCGTTCCTTCATGCCGCTGTTCGATGTTAGAACCCGATTACTCATGTATTTTGTTTTGAAGCACAAGAAATGTATCCTACTCTTGAAAAGTTCCAAGCATTAATGGAGTCATGGCGTGATGAGAAGATTATGCCTCAACCCCGTTTTGGCCATGCACGAGCTCTTGAATGGATATGTGGGCTTACTTTACATGAGGCTCGATCTTTGGCTCATGAGGGGGGGTTACGCAGCTTGATTCATCGGTTTTCCGGCAGTAGAGGTAGAGGTGACCTTTTCTGGCGAAGTTATCATCAACATTCCCTCTGTTTATATTTGCTTGCACACTTCCTTCTTGCCTCTAGTTACAGCGAAGCTAACATTGGGTTGATCGAAGTGACCTAACGTCTGAAAGAGGGTAAGAGTTGCATTGGTTTGGCACTAGCCAAGACCCTAATGGGTTTAGATGTTTTTCATCGGCGAGAGACTACTCGGTTTACAGAAAGTCCATTGCTTCTCCAAGTATTGTTTCCCATACTTTCTTCTTTATGATTTCTCATATCACTCGGTACTCACTCTCTATCTTTCGTCTCAAAGCCCTTTCCTTACTTTTCTCTCAACGTACATCTCTATATTATTTAATCTCTCTTGTTTTTATCCCTTCCCCAGTGTTGTTAATGGATAAGCTGAAAGTGGTAGACCCTTATCCCGAGTATTCGACCAGAGCCTACTTCTTTCACCAGCGACTAGTGGACTTTCCTTCAGAGGGATGAGATGGGCTACGACATGTCCCGACAATCGGCTATACAGTTGATTGGCCTTACATACTGTGTGCTCTATTTTCTATTCAGGTTCAGACGCCAGTGTACAGAGAGTCCATTGTTTCTCCAAGTATTGTTTCCTACACTTTCTTCTTTATGATTTCTCACATCACTCGGTACTCACTCTCTATCTTTCCTCTCAAATCCCTTTCCTCACTTTTCTCTCAACGTACATCTCTTTATTATTTAATCTCTTTTATTTTTATCCCTTCCCAAGTGTTGTTGATGGATAAACTGAAAGTGGTGGACCCTTATCCCGAGTATTCGACCAGAGCCTACTTCTTTCGCCAGCGACCAGTGGACTTTCCTTCAGAGGGATTGTAGTGTGACTGGATGTGCAGCAGATCTGCGTTTGACATAACTTGGCATTGTCTTTGGCTTAATTTGGCTGAGATGGGCTACGACATGTCCCGACAATCGGCTATACAGTTGATTGGCCTTACATACTGTGTGTTCTATTTTCCATTCAGGTTCATACGCCAGTTTGGACATGATCAAACCTGCCTGAAGGAAGGGGTGAAATACCGGCTCCATTTCCCGTTCGTGCTTCGCACTTAGCCTGATACCTCACTACTTGGAGGATGAGAGAGCTTCTAATTCCTGTCGCTAGCTTCAGTTACACCCTTTCTGGCGAATGCTTGGCTTGGCTCGAGGATGAGACACAGTTTGGGCCAACTTTGGTGGCAGAGACTTCCACGAGCGTGAGCAGAAGACATAGGACCACCTGACTTATCTATGCCCCTAGTTTATTGCTTTGACTTTTCTTTTCAAGTTTTATGATGTAAAAGCAACTTTGATTTGATCAGAGAGTTGGAGAATGTATTTGTGTTGAAATCATAAAATTAAAGTTGTGAGTACTGAAAATTTTCCTTTTTGGTCTTAAAAAAAAGGGTCTATTGTTGTGAAAGGGAAAATTTGAGAAAATCAACATCGTTAAAACTTTTCAAAACAATTTTTGGAAACGGTCACTACTTGGCACACATGGAATTAGGGTGTGCGCGGTGCGGGTCGGTGTAGTTTAGGAGAAAAATAGAAACTGTATGGGGGGTGGCAGATTGATAAAAATGTTATTAGAATTTATAATTTTTCTTATCAAAAACCGGCGGTTCGGTTGGCAAATAATGGCGGATTTGTCTTGTCGGTTCAGGCAAATTGGCAGTTTATAAAAAATATAATTCAAATTACAAAACTTGAATCAAAGAGTAAAAAGATCTAATTAATAAATTAACTAAAATAGTCAAAATTAAAATATTCATCTAATATAACATTAAATATTAACAAACTAGTAAACTAAAAATCCAACACTCCAAATAAATTATACAATACGAATTTAACAAGGCAATAAATACTAAAAAAAGTTCTAAAGTTAATCTAAGTTCAACATAGTTCACAAACAATCCAATATAGTTCTAAAAAAAGTTATGAAAAGTTAATCAAAGTCCACAAACAATCTAAAAGTTCAAAAGTTAATCTAAGTACAACATCCAACATAGTTCTAAAAAGAAAATTCTGAAAAATTAATCAAAGTCCACAAACAATCCAAAAGTTTAAAAAGTTAATCTGCTCATCAAACTTCACAATAACTTCAATCATTCACAATTGCTTCAACCAAACTCCAAAAACTTCATTAATTTGTAGACATAAGCAAAGAAAACATAAATAAATAACAAAAACCTATCATCAAAATCATTATAAAAAATAAAAAAGTAAAAACAATATAACCAAATAATATTGAAGAGTAAGAATTAAGTTTAACCTCAAGAACTTTAAAACTAAACTAACTTGGATACAAATTAGTCATCAATAATAGTTGCTTTTTGTGTAGTAGATGATGCAAAAAATTTTGAAAAATAAAAAATATTTTTAATGTTATTCAAAATTACATAAAAGTTAAAATCAATATTGAATAATTAATTTAAAATAAACACAAATCAAAAAAATTATATCAACAATAGTTATTTCTTGTGTAGTAGATGATGCAAAAAATTTTGAAAAATAAAAAATATTTTTAATGTTATTCAAAATTACATAAAAGTTAAAATCAATATTGAATAATTAATTTAAAATAAACACAAATCAAAAAAATTATCTAACTCAATTTTTTCATATTGTTCAACATCATCCATACATTCTTTAAGATTGATTGGAATTGATAAAGACCGTAACTAATTTTGTGCACAAATTAAAGCCTCCACCATCTTTAGCGTCAAAGAACTCCTAAATGGATCAAGCACACGTCCACTGGTACTAAAAGCTAACTCAGAGGCCATTGGAGAAATTGAGACAACCAACACATCTCTTGTTATTAGAGAGAGAACCTTATACTTATTGCCACTAACCTTTCACCAATTTAAAATATCAAAGTTTGGAACTCTTGGGTCTACACAATCATTAACCAAATATTTTTCCAACTCTAATTTGTTCTTCACACTTTTTTCTAACTCCAAATGGTTAATATATTGAGAGGCAAAGAGTGTCATGGGATCTTCCTCTTCCTCTTCATCAACTTCCATCACTTAAGAAGCTTGACTTGCATATGAAGGTGCAACATTAGCAACATTGTTCTTCTCAACATAATGATCAAACAAGCACTCCAATGTTGCATTTACCCACGCCACAAAAATTTTTACCTTGTCATTTTCATACACTTTATTGAATCAAAACTTAAGATATGTCAATTTGTAGCGACCGTCTAACATAACGGCAACATATAACAAGAAATTGATATTATCGAGACTCTCTTAATATTTGTTGTATTTCAATTTCATCTTATCAACCATGTTACTCAACACTGCATCTTTTTTTTACTCAATTGAACTAATTTAGATTGCACCGATACAAGTTGATGAAAAAAAAAACATTAGATATCACATGCAAAGACCCTGAAAGTTGCAAAGTCACATGATAAAAAAGTCTTAAAAGTTCACAAAGACTCTAGCTACCTATCAATTTTCTTCTTTAGGATATGAAATGAATCTTTTTCCTTTCCCTTTGCCTCTTCCACAATCATTCTCATTTTCATCATCACTCTCTGTGAAAAATAACTTGAATCGTGGGTCATCCTCTTTTAAACACTCAAAAGCTTTTTGGAATTTCTCAGCTACCTCTAACATCAAATAGGTGGAATTCCACCTTGTTGGAACATCAAGGCATAGTAAACTTTTACAAGTAATCTTTTTATGCTCCACACAATTTTTAAAAGTTTGTAACCTAAGTTGGAGATGACTTTACATATTTCACATCTTTTCGAATCTTGGCAATTAAGTGATTTTGTTCTTTTAAACCATCACAAACAATTAAATTCACTATGTGTGCACAACATCTCATATGCAAAAACTCATTTGCCAAGATAGTGGAATGTCAATCTTTGGTTCTTTTCTTCAAAAATGTGATAGCACCATCATTAGAGCTTGCATTATCAACTATAATAGTGAAAATCTTATAAATCCCCCAGTCTTGCAAGCATTCGTCTAATTGTTTGCCAATTGTCTCACCCTTATGATTAGGAACTATACGAAAACTAAGAATTCTTTTGTACAAATTCCAATCATTATCAATCCAATGGCCAGTGACATACATATAATTTAGATTTTGAATTAATGTCTAAGTGTTAGTGGTTAGGGGTACTCGTTGCTTCCTTAAACTTTTTTCAATTTTTGCTTTTCATCAAAAATAAGTTCAGACAATCATAAACAACACTAGTGCGAGAAAAGACAGGAAACTTAGGTTCCATAACTAAACAAAAATTTCTAAACCCTTCATTCTCCACATGTCTAAAAGATAATTCATCAATTATAATCATCTTTGTTAGTGCTTCCCTACAAAGTTTTTCATCATATCTTACTGTTTTGAGAGATCTAATCTTTCGACCATCTTGTTCCTTCTCCTCTCATTCTTTTTTAACAAAAGAGAGAGTTTTTTTTGTTTTTTGTCCATTTCCCTAATAGGAGACTTCATATATTGATGCTTAAGATGGTTCCACATATTATTAGTCCTATCTTGTTTTCCGCGAGCACCATAATCCTTTCCACAATAAATACAAGCAGCCCTAGGTTTATCAAGCTCATAATCATCAAGTAAGGTGAAATGTTCCCAAATCTTAGATTTTTTTTTTATTTATCTAAATTAATACTAGGGCATGGACGAGTTTTACCAGAATTTTTGGCAGGCATTATGGTAGTGTCATGACCCAAACCCACCCCTATAGGTTTAGCATCGTAACCGTCCAGTAATCCTAAGATTACTGAAGGCCTCTGAAACAGATTAACAAAATAAGGGGCTAGTGGAAGCAAATACATAAATATAATTGTCCAATAAGCAGTGTTGACTTATATGAAACAGAATATTTAAAACTTTATATACACATCCAAAAGTCATTCTTACATTATACCCACACACATTATAGCATCTTAAGTACAGCTAACAAAACAAACAAGTCTCATGTACAGGAACAACCAAAACTTAAAACACGTGACACTTTCGAAACCTCCACGTGAGGCACAATGGTTGGTTGACAATAGAATACAGATCCAGACAAAAGTCTTCAGGACTGATCTCCAAAACGCTCACCTATACATATATATACACACAGTGAGCTAAAACACAGTGAATAACATTAAGGTAAAGGGGTTAGTGAACGAATTCCGAACATTTCATAATCATAAAAATAGATCATAACATAATCATTCTCATATCTGAACATAATAATGGTATATTCTATAGAACACATCACATATCGTCTTCCAACTAGAGTAATTGGTTCTGGATACCGATTAAACACATATCACCACAATGAAGTGGCTAACGAGATCTCGTAATCACATATATATGTCATGGACCCGCATTAACATGTCGTCCCCCATGACTTAGGACTATCTATGGATGCCATAATAGATTTTAAACATGGGACATTCGTTCACGTAAATAAATATCATTTCAAAAATCATAACTTATGAAATCACATTTGGAACATAGTTTATATAAACATATCTTTACAATAACGTTACTCACAGTGGGCTCCCGTAAACGGTCAATCAATCTTCGAGTCTTGACCTACAACCACAAGGTACATAACACGAACATATCTTATCATTACATATGTACTTGGCCATCACGGCTTAGCTTTCTTCACAATGGTTTCTTATTCAGTCCATTTCTCATAATTTGCACACGTAAATCACATTCTCGGATTTCGGATTGGTCTCACATTTTCTAATTCAATTACTCATGTTATTTCTTAGCTTAATACTCTTCAATATCTCATAATTCATGTCTACATACGCTCAGAAATGGATGGAAATGAAATGCAGAACAACTTGTCAAAATGCACTGAAAATGGCATGGTCGCTCGAGCGGACCGGTGTAGACACCCCATTTTTGACCGACCTTAAGACTCAGACATCACCGATTGAGCGCTCGGTGACGCTGCATATTGTGCTCGTTCAGAAGTTTCAGAGTCACGGCCGTGAGCCCTGCCTCCGGACTTCCGAACCCTCTTCTGTGCCTTGTCTCGGTTTGCGAACCAGACTCGGTTTTCTCTGTTTCTTTTCCTGAGGGGAGGGAGAGGTCCCGTAGACCATCTCTCAGTGGCCGTGGGCTACATTTTGTGGCCGCAGGTCATTTTGCCCATTTTGGAGTCCGGTTTCCGGTTTTTCGGGATTGTTGGCCATGTGCCTCGGTTCGGGACCGCCTAACCATCTCCGTTTGCTCTAAATTTTGGCACACATCTTATTTTCTCCCTTTCAAGGGACACTGGGGTCTGAGAAACCCACTTCGTGGCCGAACGCCACTTTCGGTGCTTAGCAGCTCATTTTCGGGACCTCGAACTGCGCGTTTTGGCACCCGAACATTCATTTTGCAATGGTTTTCGTTTATTTTTGGCAGGTACCTCTGTTTTATCACTGGGGAGGTCACTGAAGGGTGGGAGGCCAGCAATTGTTGCAGCAACCAGTTATACATCCTCCGACGCCCTCCGGCGCCCGTTTTTCGCACTTCCGGGCTAATGTTGAACACCTTGGACCCTTTTTCTTGAACTTTGAACCACATATTTGTGATGTACACACATGAGAGGACCCTAAAAGTTCATGGCCGGCCATTAATTCAACTTGACCCTTTTGAACCCCTCTTTCCGGGCTAATGTTGAATCCCTTGGACCCACTTTCTTGGACTTTTAACCACAGGGTTTTGTTGTACACAGGTAGGAGGACCCCACCAGTTGGTGGCCGGCCAGAAAATCTGATTGACCTTTTTGACCCCTAGCCGGCCGGCTAGGGGGTGTGGCCGGCCGGCCACCTGCAACAAAAGTACCAGGCCGGCCGTATTCCTTGCACTGTTCCCTTTACAGCTGTGAGGCTTTATCCCCCAGAAAAGATCTTTATCCGGGGGATATCTTGTGGGGGAAAGTTACTCTCCTTTTCCCCCACCTTTACACCCCTTTTTTGGCCTATATAGCAGGCAAGATATATCCTTTGTTGGGGTTAGAAAACTTCACCTTCAAGCATCCATACACAACTCCATCTTTATCCCTCTCATTTTCTTAAAAAACCCTAAGTCCCTAAGCTCCATTCCTTCTACACCACCAAGCTCTACCACCACCACCTCATTTCCAGCAACAAGGAAGGTTTCTCAAAGGCCAAAGAAGCTGCAAATTGATCCAAGAAGCAACCAAAGTCTTAGTCTTCAAGGGTGAGTAACTTTTCTTCACTTTGACCCTTTTTCTTGATCCATTTGTAAGCCTCACTTGCTTTTTGTTTCAAGCTCCGGCCCTAACTGAAAAGGGCCCTCTTTTGAGCTCATCTTCACTTTTCATTAAGGGCTCAACCCTGTTTGAGCCCTCCATGATGCACTTGCTTCATTGATCCTCTTATATGTCATAATCTTGCATGCTATTTTTGGCCCATGAGTAATCTGTTTTTGAGCATGTTGTAAACTGATATTAGGCTTATTTTGAGCCCCTCTTCAACATTGAAGAAGGGCTCAACACCATTTGGGACTTCCATGTTGTACCTACCTTTATACTCCTCTTTTCTTCCCCATTCTTGCATGCAATGGCAGCCTACCATGCTTTTGTTTTGGGCCATTTTACAGTTCTTAAAAAGTGCTTATTTTGGTCCATTATTCATGTTTCATTTAGGTCCTTTCATGGTTTGGGGCCTCCATAGGTCACTTCATGTTATATCTCTCTTTTATTCCCCATTCTTGCATGTTTAGTTAGCCTACCATGCTTTTGTTTTTGGCCATTTTACAGTTCTGGAAATAGTTCTATTTTGGCCCATTCTACATGTTTTATTAAGGGTCTTTGTCTGTTTGGTGATTATTTTGTATACCTCATGTTATAGCCACTTTTGAGCCTCATTTTGCATCACATTTCTATCATGTTTGTATACTGATTTTGAGGCTGCCATATACTGTAAATATTCATATTTTTGGTCCCTCTTCAATGTTGTAGAAGGAAATTTTTCAGTTTGGGTTTTGCTTATATCACTTGCTTCATTACCCCTCTCTTGGCCCCTATTCTTGCATGCCATTTTTGCCATACCTATGCTTGCTGTTTGGCCATGTTTATAACTGTGAAAGTGCATCTTTTGGGACTGTCTAGCTTCTGTATTTGCATTGCATGTCCATGTTGTGCATGTTTGGCATAGCTATAGGCCATTTCGGGTGCCTAAATTCGCATTTCGGGACAATTCCTTGCATTTCATGTCATTTCGCCTCATTTCGGGACTGTTTTCCCCCATATTTTAGTGCTGAAATTCCATTAGCATGCTTGCATATCATTTTCGCCATATTACATCGCATTTTGTCATTGCCTCGGTTTTGCGTGCCCGTGTGCACGCATTTCGAGGCACTCCTTTTTTATCCGCCGGCATCCTATGTGAGTGTGGCTGAGGCTCACTCATGTTGGTATAAGCCCATATCATGTTTTCATGTCATTTCATCGCATTCTGTCATTGCCTCGGTTTGCGTGCCCGTGTGCACGCATTTCGAGGCACCCCATTTTCATTCACCGGCATCCTATGTGAGTGTGGCTGAGGCTCACTCATGTTGGTATAAGCCCATATCATGTTTTCATGTCATTTCATCACATTCTGTCATTGCCTCGGTTTGCGTACCCGTGTGCACGCATTTCGAGGCACCTCATTTTTATCCGCCGGCATCCTATGTGAGTGTGGCTGAGGCTCACTCATGTTGGTATAAGCCCATATCATGTTTTCATGTCATTTCATCGCATTCCGTCATTGCCTCGGTTTGCGTGCCCGTGTGCATGCATTTCGAGGCACCCCATTTTCATTCACCGGCATCCTATGTGAGTGTGGCTGAGGCTCACTCATGTTGGTATAAGCCCATATCATGTTTTCATGTCATTTCATCACATTCTGTCATTGCCTCGGTTTGCGTGCCCGTGTGCACGCATTTCGAGGCACCTCATTTTTATCCGCCGGCATCCTATGTGAGTGTGGCTGAGGCTCACTCATGTTGGTATAAGCCCATGTCATGTTTTCATGTCATTTCATCGCATTCCGTCATTGCCTCAGTTTGCGTGCCCGTGTGCACGCATTTCGAGGCACCCCATTTTCATTCACCGGCATCCTATGTGAGTGTGGCTGAGGCTCACTCATGTTGGTATAAGCCCATATCATGTTTTCATGTCATTACATCACATTCTGTCATTGCCTCGGTTTGCGTGCCCGTGTGCACTCATTCCGAGGCACTCCTTTTTTATCCGCCGGCATCCTATGTGAGTGTGGCTGAGGCTCACTCATGTTGGTATAAGCTCATATCATGTTTTTATGTCATTTCATCTCATTTTCATTATATTCTGCCATTTTCTCGGTTTGCGTGCCCGTGTGCACGCATTTCGAGGCATCTCATTTTCATCATATTCTGCCATCGCCTCGGTTTGCGTGCCCGTGTGCACGCATTTCGAGGCACCTAATTTTCATAGCATAGTGCATACTAGGTTGTATCTTAGATTGCATTCTGTCATTTTCTCAGTTTGCGTGCCTGTGTGCACGCATTTCGAGGCATTTCATTTCCATAACATTGTGCGTGCTAGGCTGTATCTTAGTTGCATTTCATGCATATCATGCATATTGCATCGTGCCCAGAATAGGAGTTAGCCCGGGCACGGGAAACGAGGTACATTTCGTACTCCGAGTGACGGAATGTGTCTCAATTCCCCAGTCACCGACACTCCGGATTATCCATGATGGAGTTAGGTTTTAGCTGTAGTTTCATGTGCATTCATCCTATATTGAGTTGTGCATTTCGACTCCTCGGCCATCATGCCTCGGTATGCGTAATTGGTGGCACGAGGATCGAGACATGCATATATCTGTGCAAATACATTGCTATGCCCCTTTCCTGCTCTCTGTTGCAGCAAAATCAGGAATCAGCAACTTTTTGGAGCTTGGCACGCATTTCAAGAACAGATGTAAACAGAGGCTAATTGGGGCATTCCGGTGGATTTCCGCGCAAGACAATTCGGACATACATCATCCATCAGAAGCAAGGCGGTCGCTGGCTTGCACGCCAGTTTCATTTACTTTCTTAGTTAATTCATTAATTAATTAGAATTTTGTAATATTTTGGACTGTAATATTCTTTTATTCGGGACTATAATATTTGGACTGTATATTTATTCAGACCCTCTGCGAGAGGGCACAATTGTAATAAGTGTGCGTGAGTGTGTTGTATGTCTTCCAACCCCACGTCTTTCTCCCTTTTATTTATCCGCTTATGATGGTTAGATTAGGGCATGTTTCAATTAGCATACAGTATGACAGCATGTTTGCATTCATTCATCTGTATTGCATGCACCGGGCTCGGCGCATCATACTAACTGCATTGTATTTTCAATTTCAAAGTTGAATACATGATAGTTGTAACATTCCATATGCCATCTTAGAATAGCCGAGCCTGCTATAGTTGCATTTTGCATGTGTTGCATTAGGCATTTCTGTATACTTAGGATCATGCATAATTTCTAATGTAGTTTCTATTTTGGCTTGGAGTACTCGGTAAGCTTTATGCTTTAGCATCCTTGCATGCGTGTGAGTGCTGCCATGAATAGCATGCTTACCATGAGGCTATGTGCTTATATGATATAACTGCCTGAATGCCTGTGGTTGAAGGTTGGGTTATCTGAATTGGAATAAATCATCAAATGTTTCAAACCTACCTGCGGGTAGCAAACCATTTTCAAAAACAAGCATGAAATGTTTTGTTCCAATTTAGGCGACCCGGTCTATATTTGTATGCTATGCGCATCACATAGTAACCTAGGCTAATAAACCGGAATAAGAACTCACAATGTTTTCAAAAATTGATATCATGGTTAGTAGAGGCCGGTCTATGACCGGGCGAGCGGGGGTGCTCACGAAGTGACCTTCCCCAATCGTACCCAAGTTCCCGAGCCGAGGCAACTTTGGTGATGACGGACACGTGGCCTTTTGGCACCGAGTCAGGGTTTCCTAAATTTCCCAAAATAAAATATTTAGGTGGCGACTCTGTATCTGGCAAAGCAGTCCATGTTTGGCACTTCTTTCAAAAAAATCTGTTTTCTCAAAAACGATTTGCCGGATTTGGACTCTTTGGTTCAGACTTAGAACCGTGACAAATTTGAGAGTCCTGAGCTGTAGTGACCCCAAAATGAACAGAACGGGACTAACCCTCCCGGGGCGTTCGGGGACGTCTACAACCGGCTTGACTGAAAAGTACTGGTTCCATTCATTTTACGCTTGAGCGCAACTTTGGTCGCTCGAGCGATGGTCGCTCGAGCGTAGGTTGTGTCGCTCGAGCAAAGTGCTCATGTCTGCAAAAATGCTGAGAGCTCGCATTCTCCGCTCGAGTGCAAGTTTCCTTGCTCGAGCGGACTGCGCAATTCTGGGTTTCCAAAACAGAGTCTTGAGCTCCAAACATGCAATTTCAAAGGCAAACTCATGCATGGCGTGTTCAAAAACTTAGAAAACTTATCCACACATTTGAATACATGATCCTTTACAAACCTTTAGCTCAAAACTCATAGATTTAACCAAAATTAGGTTCAAAACCTCAATGCCTGTAAGTTTCATAAACTTTTTTTCTTAAAGTCCATATTTTGAACAAAATTGAGTTTTAAGGCTTCTAACATATACAAAACTCTTTTTCAAAACATGATTTAAGAGATAATATGTGATGATTCAAACATGCATGTGCCAATTATTCATAATTTCCACATGAATGATCAAAATCAAACTTGACATAGTAAAACCCAACATGTTTAGGCATGCAAGTAGAATTCTCTTCTTAATTCTTTCCTAAGACTCCTCAAACATGGAATTTACTTACAAAACTTGATCTAATATGCGTGCATATTAATTTCATGGTCTCAATTCAACATAATAATAAAGCTTATGATCAAAATGATAATGTAACACTCTTACCTCCATGCATGTAAGAATTATAAGCAAATTCTTCATCCTCTTGACAAACTCATGTGAAATACATGCAAATGATTATGACAACTCCATGAATGCATCTCTACAACACACAATCTTCATGAGTTATGGATTAGATGCTCACCAAAACCTTTCAAATACACAATATTCTTGCCAAACTTGAGCTACTCTAGCAAAATCCTCAACTTCTACCTTGAATCTACACTTTCTCTCTCTAAAATGGAGTCTCTCTCTCTCTCTCTAAAATGTTGATTTAGATTTGGGAGCTCAAAGTGTTGAAGAAATGGTCAAGTGAACTTAACATGTTATATATACAGTTATAATGCCATAATACATTAATTCGAACATAAGGCTTGCCAAACGCAACTTAATTAATCAAACTGAATCAATTTTTAATTAAACTTACCATAACATTCTAAAAATTTTGAATAACATATTGATGTAACCAATTTCAGTTTCGGATATCGATAAGGCTTCTAATTTTCAGATCAAAACAGAATTCCTGATAGATATTACTACAAGTAACAGATAGAAAGCCAAATAACATACAAAACACATAATAACGCATAATTTATTTTAATCCCTTCATTAGCATCCTTAATTACAAATTAGTACTTAATTACGGATCGGGGTTATTACAGGTAGTGGTAGAACTAGCAACAATAGTTGATTCCGCAGTTAGTATAAGAGGGTTTCCACCAGCAAAGCAGCCATTATTTGTATTTCCCTCGTCATCCATTCTCTATTACAAAATAAAAAATTTACATGAATGATCAGTAAATAAATAAAAATTATCAATATGACTTTACATACAAATAAAAATCATCAATGATGATAAGTATATATAAATAAAAATTATCAGTGAGTTACTTATATATATATATATATATATCAATGATATAGGAATCCAAAATAAAATATATCAATGGTGTTATATATATAGAGGCTAACAGTGCGGGAGTAAAGAAAAAAGAGAGTAGAGGGAGTAAAGAACACAGAGAGAGAGATCAGCGAGAGAAAAGAAAAAAGCAGAAAGAGAGAGAGAAAAGAGTAGAGAGCAGCAAGAAAGAATAGAGACAGAGAGCCACGTACCGACGCGACGAGTAGGCGCCGACAAGTAGGCATCGATCAGCAAGGGAATGAGACAGCGGCGGCGGCGGCGGTGAGGAGAGGCTACAACACGGTGACAGAAAACCAATTGGCGAGGTAAAGAATAAGACCAAATGTTTGTGAGACAGCGGCGATGAATCGATATGAATGAATGAGATGAAATGTAGGTGTTAATTAGGTTTAATTGAGGGATTGTTGTGTGTGTGTGTGTGTGATTATATGTGTGATAAATATATGTGCGTGTAATCTATGGCTGGAATTTCTTGCTCTCTGTATGTGTGTAACAGAGGATTTATTTTTTATTTTTTTTGTATCAGGAGGTGGGTCGAGTCGGTTAGAAATGTAGGTTGGCAAAATTCAACTTGATAGTCGCGCTGACCCGCCAAGTCAAGGACCCTAACCCGCCCCGCCAGAGTTAAAAAATTAGGCGGTTCGGAGTGGTTTTGACAGTTTTGGCAGTATTATGCACAACCCTACATAGAATCAATCTTTAAGGCGTACAACCCTGAATCAAAAGATCATAACTGCTCGCAACTGCATTCACCATCATTGTTTTATCTTGCAACAGGCTCTTTTCTGCCAAATGGAGGTAGCACAACCAAGTTAATAGTTGACGAAAAAAGATAGACCGATCAAACAAATGAACAGAACGGTTAAGTTGGAGACGGTTATGACCGAACTTTAGGATAAAGTTGCCTACGTATCCCAATGGCGAGAATCAGGCCTTACATAGTTCGGTTCAGGTTCACTCGAGTATTAACTCTCTCATTTTGCGCTTTAACTTTTGCCAAAGTTGCCCTTTTGGGTTTTTAACCTTACAAGCTCTATTTTTATTCATTTCCAAGTTTTCAGGCTCTAACTTTTCCCTAAGTCGCCCTTTCGGGTTTTTGGCCTAGGGAGCCTCTTAGGGATAGTGTTTCTTTAACTTGTCCATATTGATCGGTTACGAGAACTTCAGGTCATCTAAATCCATAAGGATAATCGCCCTTCCTGACCAGATAGATTTGATGATGTAAGAGCCAGTTCAATTGGGTTTGAACTTGCCCCTAGGGTCATGAATGGGAGTTCGGTTGTCTTTCAGCACCATATCTCTTTCTTTGAGGTTTCTGAATTTGAATTTCTTGTTGAAGGCCCTGGCGATTCTGCGCTAATATTTTTTGGATGTGACATAATGCCTTTAACCTTCTCTCGTTAAACAACATCAATTCTTCGAACCTGTTTTGCTGCCAATCCACCTCTGTTATCTAACACTCGGCCATAATTCTCAACAATGGTACTTCAATCTCAATTGGCAAAACAGTTTCTATCCCATATACCAGAGAATAAGGGGTGGCCCCCGTAGATTTTCGAATTGACGTTCAGTCATTATAGGTCTCTACCATCTTCCGCATGATGTTCTTGATATTTTTGTTTGTGTCTTCAATGGCTCCGTTGGTCTGTGGTCTATGTGTTGATGACTTATGAAAAGCCAGGTTGTATTTCTCTAGCAAATCCACCACCTCTTTCTTTATGTGTGAGCCGTTATCTGAGATGATCTCATTTGGTACCCCATACCTGCAGATGATGTTGTTCCTGATGAACTTAACCACACGTAGCGCCTTTAACACAGAGTATGGCTGAGCTTCCACCCATTTGGTAAAATAGTTGATCGCCCCTAGAATGAACTCATGTCCATTTGAGCCCTTTGGCGAGACTACCCCAATGATGTTGATTCCCTAGACTGAGAAAAGCCATGGCAAAGTCATGTTGTAAAGTTTTGATGGCGAGATGTTCATACAATTGGCATGGATTTGACATTTATGGCATCGCCACACAAAGCTAATACAATCCTCCTCCATAGTTGACCAATAATAACCTTGCTAGAGGATCTTCCTAGCCAACATCACACCATTCATGTGTGCTCCACACTTTCCACCATGAATGGCTTCCATGAGACGCTTTGACTCCTCTTCTTCAATGCAGAGCTTATATATTTTCAGATGGCCTCTCTTGTACAACTTATTTCCGCAGATGATGAACTGGACGGCTAGATGCTATATTTCCCGTTTATCTTTAGTATTTGCCCCTGGTGGATACACATCATTCTCCAAAAAATTCCAAATGTCATAATACCAAGGGTGTTTGTCTTGAACTTCATCTATTGTGGCTATCATCTCATAAGTAGGCATATACTTCTGTTCAATGATGATCAGATGCATCTTAACTCTTAGCAGTATGTCTACCATAGAGGATAGAGTTGCCAGTGCATCAGTGAACCAGTTGTTCTCTCTCAGTAGATGTGTGTATGTCAATTTTTCAAACCTTAGGATCAGAATATCCAGGGTCTGATGATAAACCTTCCAGTCTCTGTTGGCTTGAGAAACAATCAAGTTTAAGTCTCCAATGACATCCAACGTTATTGCTTCTAGTTCCAGGGCACTTCCAATCCAGCGATACACGCCTCGTATTTTGCTTCATTGTTAAACACTTTGAACAGGAGTTTGAAAGTTAGGGGTATATGAGAATCATCAGGTGCTATTAGTAACACGCATATTCGTAAGCATACTAATTAGCTGCTCCATCAAAGTACATTGTCCATGTCTGCTCTTCTACTTGTAGAATTTCCTCATCCAAGAATAGGTACTCTACTGCTTCATCTCTTTCCATAGGGTGGTCTGCAAAAATTTCGCTACTGCTATCCTTTTGACGGACTTGCGAGTGACGTACTTGAGGTCAAACTCAGAGAGAAGAAACAACCAACGAGCTAGCCTACTCGTAAGTGTCGATTTCTCAAAGAGATATTTGATGAAATCTAATCTCAAAACTAGAATTACAGAGTAAGCTAATAGGTAGTGTCTCAACTTCCTAGTTGCCCAAACTAAAGCTGAGCAAGCTTTCTCTAGATGAGTGTAGCGGGTCTCGTAATCTAGCATCTTTTTGCTCAAATAATAGATGGCTTTCTCCACTTTAGCTTCTGATTCTTGAGCTAGCATGCACTCCATGGTTGAATCTATTATAAACAAATACATGATCAGCGGCTTCCCCAGTTCTGGCGGTGACAACACATGTGGAATTTGAAGGTACTGCTTGACCTGTTCGAAAGCGAACTGACATCGATCATTCCATGGGAACTTCTTTCCCTTTTCTAAAAGACCAAACAGTGGTTCACAAGTCAAGGTTAATTTTGAGATAAACCATTTTATGAATTGCGCTTTTCCTAGAAAGTCGCACACCTCCTTTTCAGTGCTTGGTGGTAGTATTTCTAAGTTGGCCTTGATCTTAGACGGATCTACTTCAATTCCCCTCTGTGTGATCAGAAATCCTAGCATTTTCCTTGCAGTCACCCTAAAGGTGCATTTATGTGGGTTTAACCTCAGTCTATACTCCTTGATTCGTTCAAAGAATTTTTTCAGCGCAGTGTAATGGCCTTCTTGCTCTTTGAACTTTACAATCATATCGTCCACATACACCTCAACTTCCTTATGGATTATGTCGTGCAAAATGATGGTTGCAGCCCTTTAATATGTAGCCCTGGTGTTTTTTAACCCGAAAGGCATGACTTTGTAGCAGTACGTACTCCACGGCACGGTGAATAGAGTCTGCTCTCTATCATTAGGCGCCATCAAAATCTGATTATACCAAGAAAACCCATCCATAAATGATAGTAATGCATTGCCAACAGTGAAATCTACCAATTCGTCAATGTGCGGTAGTGGAAAGTCGTCTTTTGGACTAACTCTATTAAGATCCCGGAAGTCGATGCAGACTCTAATTCTACTATCCTTCTTCGGAACCAGAACAATATTGGCCAACCAACATGGATATTCAGATACCAGCAAAAACCTTATATCGATCTTCTTGGTGACCTCTAGATGGATTCTGTGAAGCTTCTGCTTGACAGGTCAGGCCTTGGGGTCAAAAGGTATTTGGTGCTGTACAATCTCAGGATCGATTCCAAACATGTCTTGGTAGGATCATGCGAAAACATCTTTGAAACCTTTTAGTAAAGAGATTAAACGCTCATGTTCCTCTGAAGACAACATGGACCCAATATGAACCAAGCAGGGATCCTTTTCAGTACCCACATTAATTGCAATGATTTCATCTATGCATGGCTTAGCACGCCTCTCATCTTCTTCGTCAATCAAGTTTTTTAAAGCCTGAGGAATTTCTTCCTCTTCGTTTTCATGAAAATTTTGAAAATCTTGGTCAATGCAATAAATCAATGGCACAGAGAAGTAAACAGAATCTGCAGCGTTCTCATTTATAAGTTCTGGCTCTTTGGTTAGAACGGATTTAAAAAAGAAAGCAAAAGAGGACCTAGACTGGACCTTGGCATCTGGGTTACCATCCTCGAAAATTCTAGACTCAGACTCCCCAGACTGACTCGAATCCGATTCTGACTCAACTAACTAGGTAAAATCATATTCTGGCTCATCATCCGATTCAGAATTGGAAATAAGGCCTTTCTACAACTGCCAAGTGAGGCATGACGCCCTTAATGCATCCAGAATGTAATTGGTGGAATCCACAACCGGTTCCTCTCTGGTCATAGAAATAGTAAAGGTATCCCCCAAGTTCTCTATGTTAGTCGTGGGATCTATCAGGCGATCAACCAATACTGCCCTTACTCCAGCCTCACTGTTGTCTGAATCATACTCTTTGCTCTGGCCAGTGTTGATGCTTAGTTTAACCCTTTCTTCATCACTATCTTGTAGCTGATGGTCAAAGAACATCTCAAATCCAGGGAAACGCTTCTTCGTTAAGGAATCCACCCAAGGCCTGTAGACCGGCTCATAGTGCTTCCCGGCTCTTTTGGCTTTGGCTCTGTCTCTCATTTCTTTCCTTTTTCTTCTCCAGTCCTCTTTGGTAGGTACATAGCCTAACCTAAAGACATGTGGATTATGTGGCACCTCAGCTAGTGCCGCCACACCTTTTTGCCCGCTTCTTCCGAGCCTCATTCCTAGAATATGCCACAACTTATTCATGAAATAGATTAACTGAGCACTGACATATATGCCTTCGTTCGCAGCTAAGATTGTCTGCACCACTCAAGCTTCTGTTAGAGTGAATCCCAAGAAAAATACATCCTCATCGCGGTGATTGATTTTGAATAATGGTGTAGTTACCTCTAGCGGTGGATGAATGGATGAGTTTCCAAGAACGGTTGCCACTTCTCCCTCATGAGGGTACTTCAACATTTGATGGAGGATGAAGGACACAACCTTCATGTGATGTAACCAAGGCCTCCCTAGGAGTAGGTTAAAGGTAGTTGGCACATCAAGTACATGGAACTCGATCTCATGCTCGGAAAGGCCCGCTTGGACTTGCACTTTCACTGTGCCTATAACTTCTCTGCTTGTGTTGTCATATGCCCGTATCACTTGGGCTGTGGGGACGAAATCTGTCGATTTAGGCTTATCGCATAGACAGTGCGAGAAGGACAGACGTTGATAACAGAGCTTGTGTCCATTAAAACCACTGGCACTCACTTCTCGCTACACTCAACGGATATGTACAATGGCTTGTTGTGAGCCGATCCTTTCAGCGACAGCTCTTTATTGGAGAAAGTGAGCAGTGGCTTAGTGCTACTTTGGAAGATTAGGCCCACAAGCTGCTCTGGCGTAGTATCAATGCACAATGTAGCCTTATCTATTGCCAACAAAATTGCATGTTAGTGTACCTACGAAGCCACGAGGAGGCCGCAGATGGAGATATCAGCGTGGATCTTTCGAAGTTGTTTCAAAACCAGCTTCTCTTCTAGCTTTTTTTCCTTCTCCTTCTCAACCTCCAAGCCCTTTCTTGATGGTTCCGCCTAATCCAAGTGTGGAGGTTTGAAATACCGTCCACTTCTAGTGAGATGGTCTATTTCTTCAGAATACCATGTACTGTTCAAGATGTGATCTCCTCGGTCTTCGTTGGTATGGGCAAGATGCAGATCGTTATCTTTTTACCACTCACCATCAGTTGCCAACAAATAGTTGTCCGGCGCAACTCGGATCACTCCTACAGGACAAGTAGCCTCTTTCGGGTGACAAAATGTCATGGCTTTCTGGCTATCCTCGATCTTTGCTTGGTCAAACTGCGCCAGCATAGCTTCCTGTTCAGCATCTGTAGTCTCTACAACACCCAAATCTTGGTTTTGTTTTCCCGTATTACTGTTATTTGGCACTTTCTCTTTCCCTTCAACTTTTTCAACTACCACAACTACCTTGACTTGCTTTTCCTCCAGTTTAACTCCGATTTCTTCTTTTTTTCTGATTTCTCACTCAACCACCCCCAGTTGTCAGTTGACGGACTCAGATCAAACCAACCGATCTGTACATTGCCTTGGTCTCATTCTTCAAAGAATTGTAGGTTGTCCAAATCTTCTTTAAGATCCACAAGATCATCTAGCCCTTGGCTTGGTCCGTCTTCCGTAACCACATTAATGTCCACTGAGGTTGGCAGTACTACCTCAGGCCTAGTTTGAGTAGCAGGAACAATGTAACGGCTCGAGTCATAATCCCTCTCAGATGATTTCCCAAGAATTCCCAATGACAAACTGGCACCTCCCTCCGAGGTCAAAACCTCATCTTCTTTAGATGTTGTCACCACAGATTTGTGAGGCTCGGGTTTTGGGTTAGATGTGTTCATCATGCACAAGTTTGAGCCATCAAGGATGAACAATACAAGCTTTGGTAGATGAGAGGAGGTAATATAGACGCTCGGGTCGAAAGTGGGTAGTAGTGTATGGATGACGTGGATATTTCTGGATGGAGAGACTTGGTTGTGGACATGGAGTGGGTTGGTGATCACATTAGGCTTTTAGAGTGGAGCTATGACTTTGTTGTCGATGAGATCTTGAATCTCATGACGTAGGCGAAAGCACCGGTCGGTTTCATGGTCGTGCTATTGATGAAAAGCATAGTATTTTGTGGGATTGTGCTTCGGTAGAAGATGGTTGGGAGGTAGAAGAGGTTTTAGGGGCTTCAAATGCCCCTTTTTGATTAGCACCTACATGGCTCAAGATAGAGTCATGTAGAGCTGGTTGAAAGTTCTACTCAGAGGTCGGGTAGAGTTGGAAGTTTGCAGGCTCATGTTGGCGAAGGGGTCAGCAGTTTTGGTTGTGGTGACAACACTCACTTCTAACGCCTCGTAGATATTCTACCCCCGGCAGCATTGGAACTATGAACAGAAAGCCTCTTGGCTGGTTCTTTTTCATCAGTGATGATCCCTTACTTCATGGCGTCTTCAATTTGAACCCCTATTTCATGAAGTTCCTTGAATGTGAATAAGGCGAGGACGATCATTTTCTGTAGTAGCTTGCTATGTAGGTTCCAGACAACTATTTTCATTTGGCCTTTCTCTGAGGATCGAGTGGTCATTATGGACACCTTGGCCCTCCACCTAGTTACAAACTTAGAGAAGCCCTCATTTGGCTCTTGACGTGTCGCTTCAATATCACGAGTTATGACCTCGATCTACGTGTTGTAGGAGTATTGAGCAATGAAGGACTCGACCAATTCTTCCCAATTCTGTTTTACAGAATCCTCCAACTTAGCGTACCAGATAGCAGCTATACCCGACATAGTTCAGCTGAAGAGCAATAGCTTTTGCAGCCTAGTCAAACCCATTGGTAGTAAGATATCTAAAAATAGCAGTAAATGTGCCATTGGGTCCCCAGCACCATCAAAGCAGTCGATATGTGGCATTTTGAACCGTTCCGATAGAGTAACTACAGATTCAGTGTATCCATCCTCTATATCTAGAATGAAGTTAACCCTCTATGCTTTATTGAACAGTTTCTCCAACTTGTTAACTTTGAGCGCAATCGGGTCAACCTCGAATTCGAATAGTGCCTCAGCTTGGTAAACTAGGGCTCTAGATGTCTGTATTGGAATGGGATCTACTTGGATGGGAGAGCCAGAACACCCTCAGCTTGTGGATCCTAAGCTGTGGCAGCACTGGCAACAGTACCGAGTATGGGGATGGTCACATTAGGTGCATGTGAAGCAGAAGCCACAGCTGGCTACTGTTGTTGTTGTTGCAACCAAGTCATGACTTCAGTTTGACGGGCTACGTCGTATTGAAGTGAGGCAACTGACTGTTGAAGACTAATTAACAAGTCTTCCAAATTTGATAATGGATACTGAGCCATTCCAGGAATAGATGGTTGTACTTAAGGCAAACTGAATGCAGATGAGTTGAGGGGTGATTGTTGAAAAAGCTGAACTGGTGAACTTTGTCTAAATCTTTTTCGCCGTGCAACTGGTGACAATGAAGCAAACACTGGCTGTCCCCGAACAAGATCTCTGACCTTACACAATCTTTCGACACGGGTCCAAAGTACTTAGGGGATATCGAAACTTTCTGAAGCTATGGTTTTAAACTACCTAGCAAAAGAAATAAAGAAAAAGCTACAAAATCAAAAATCGGACAACACGTCAACTAAGATTTCATCAAAACAGATGTCATCAAAGCTACAGAACTGTACTCCCCGCTAAATTCTGCCCCAAAATAGATATCAACTGTGCCACTGATATGAGCATTCCTGTACAGTTTCACTGTAAAGCACATACCAGTTAAAAAGAACCAAAACATCCCTATGAGTGGGGTAGGGTTACCCTATCCTAGTTTTGACATGAACTAAGGCTTCACTATTTCACACAAGTAGTTTGACAACAAACCTACATACGAATGAGCATCCTGCCCTAGTTTGGAACAGTCACTATAACTTTATTATATGCAGTTAGGCCGATTGGTCAAAAGGATACCTCGGCAAGACTACATAATATACCTCTCACACCTAACACCAAGAAGTGAAGGAGGATCGAACGGTACGATGGTAATCCAGATACGAGGGTTGTGTTTCTAACATGGCAGAGCCTACGACCGGTCAGCCTTTTGGCAAGCTTTTTAGGCAAGCCTTCGGCAAACCATCCAGGAATAACAGATGGAAAACACAGTGACTTAAAACACCAATGCAAATGCAATACAAAGAACATATATCTATTCATAAATTTTCATATCATGAAGTCCAAGTTAAGTTCTCTAGTTTTCGCAACAGAGTTGCCAGAAACTATAGCTCGATTTTCGTGCTCCTTAGAGGGGTTAGTTTCTTCGGATATGATAGCCTTACAGTTCGGACTCCTGTGGTTCTGAATCTGGTTTCACAAGTGCAATGTGAAACAAAAAAACACAAACGAGTCCAAATACGACAAATCTTTGGAAAATCAATTTATAAATGCCAAAAGTGGACTGCATTGCCAAATTTCAGAGTTGCCACCTAAATATTTTTTTAGAAAATTTAGGAAACCCGTGACTCGTGCCAAAGGCCACTTGTCCGTCATAACCAAAGTATCTTGGCTCGAGAACTTAAGTATGAGAGGAGAAGGTTATGAATTGAGCACCCCACTCACCTGATCAAAGATCGGCCTCTACTAATCATGATATGATTTTTATGTACATTTTATGCTCTTGTTCCGATTATTATACTAATTTTATTATGTGAAGCACACAAGTATAGACTAAATCACTCACTTTGGAATGCTTTGATTTCATGTTTATTTGAAAATTGTTTTGAATATGCGCCACTTGAAAAAGCAAATTCATATGTACATTAATCAAATCATTCCAATTTTAGCGAAAAAGCCTTCATCTACAGTTATTCAAGAGGTATATCAAATAAGCACTTAGCCTCATGATAAACATGCTTGATATGATAACACCAACACACATGTAATATGCTAAAGTAGAAATGGTCACCTAGTACTCAACAGAGGCAAGCCAAAAGAAATGAAATCGTTAGAAAAATGCAAGCTCTATTATGCAAGTGACTAATGCAACACATACAAAATGCAACTACGAGGTTCGGTCTATTAACATGGCATGCAGCTCAACTCAAAGCATGCAATAGCACACGTATTCAAGTAATTAGGAAATAACAACAACAATAGAATAATGAATCAAACCTAATACATGCAAAAAATGGACACAATACATGGTAATGATATGAAAAAAAAATATGATGTTACCACAATAAACATGTAAATAAAAAGGAGAAAGAAATGGGGGTTGGAAGACATACATAATATTACAATTTTGCCCTCATGCAAGAGGGTCCAAATATATGTCCTAATTAGCTAAATATTACAAATACCAAATGAATGAATAAGCTAAATTTAACCAATTATACAAATTTGAAGGAATTTAATTAACTAGTTAAAACACACTAATTAATCTAAGAGCTACAAGCTAATAAATTCGAATGAGAGTCGAAGAACCACACGTACAACCGAGAACGTCCTCCTAGAAACTCCTCTACTTTGCTGCCAGATTTTGTTCTGTTTGTAGTCAAAAAATAATTCTTTTTTTTTTGTCTCAGCTTCTGCTCTATTTTGTGATGAAAATGACACTGTTTGTCCAAAATAGGGTGGCCGGCCGACCATGAAAAGTGGTCGGCCGGATAGAAGGGTTACCGGCTGGCCACTATTTTTAGGTACTGCCCTGCTGCCACAGAATTAAAATAAAGCAAAAATAGAGGTAGCGTTTGGTAGAGCTTTAGACTTATGATTTGAGAATAGAATTGTATTTTGAGTTTGTGAGTTTTGGAATTATGATTTAAGTGTGAAACATTTGTTTGGTTGTGAGTTTTGAAAAGAGTATGAAATGAATGATGTGACATATGATATTTGATTCAAAAACTTATAACTCATAACCAAACACAAAACCCAAAATTCTATTCAAAGCTCATAAAAAATTTTCAAAAATATTTTTTATTTAAAATTTATATTAAAAAAAAACTAAACACTGTTTCGGTCAACTAGCCGGACAGCCGGTCAGACATCCAGAGGGACATCCGGAAGAATGACTGGGTAGACATGTTTTCAAAAGTGATATGGAATCAATGTTTGAAAATTCTAACCAAACAATGTACTTAAACCAAAGTGTGAAAATAAGTTTCCAAACTCCACCAAACATAGCCAGAATGTTTCCGGGTGATGTTTATACTCTCTGTCTCTCCCTATCATGAAACTGATCAAGGAAGGAGTAGAATCGGTCCACAAATCATCAATTGTCGCAAAATTGTTACGTAACGATCTATAAACCAATGGACAAAAAGATCAATGAAACAAAATGAAAGACGAACAACACCTCTTTCTATCATGCAGTTACCTCAAGGAAAGGGGTGGACACTATTTCTTGAACCATTAAACATCACTAAAGAGTACGCAATGAGTCAAGACGCAATAGGTTCAATATAACGTCTGATTGAACCCGATTTGATTTTATTACATATTTCGCCACTTTTAGTCCCATTTTATTATCCCTTTTATTACCTTTCTATTCTTTATTCATTTTTGTCCAAAAGTGATAGTTACGTCCACTAATGAAGAGAAGTGTCAAACAACAAGTTGTCCTTAGCATGAGAGAGATGTAATGCCCTGGTAATGAACCTCTGAAAAGATTAAACCCTTAAGCATGAAAGGTCTCTTTCTCATGCCTTAAACAACGATCCATTGTTTGAAACAACTCTTAAACAAAAAAAGCCAAGAAATGAGGGAGGTTGCAGAGATGATTATTACAAATGTGAGTATATATATGAAAACTATAGAATAAAAAAAGCTATCAACTCAAATAGATTAGTGTCTAAGGCCAAAACCACCAAATCTATAAAGACCTATGTCACAACCCAAGTTCGCCCCTATAGATTTAGTATCGTAACCGACCAGTAATCATTGGATTACCAAAGGCCTCTTAACAAAATGACATATAATAAGGGGCTGCAAAAGCAATTATAGAAACATACATTGTCCATAGAGCTGTGAAAACGTATATGAGACAGAAATTTTCAAATATATATATATGTCATAACACAATAGTCTTACATCACCCACATACACAGATGTAATCAAAAAGGGAAACTTGTCCTTATATACAGATAAGCAAAACAAACAGCGAGAACATTCTTATCAGGTTTACAAAAGTTGACTAATTCAAAAAAGAACCTCCTCGGGAGGCACAGTGGTTGGCTGACTCAAACACTCTAGGCAGTAGCTTAAGCCTGGTCACGCGCTTGCTTACCTACATACATAAAATAAATAGTGAGCGGGAGCTCGGTGAATAATAATAGAGTAAAGGGTTCAAATGAACGATGTCCACATCAGGTTCATAAATCAGAGTTCATTTCAGATATAGATTTACAATCATGTTCTTGTTCACATTTCATACAGAAATCAGAGTTCATGCTTAATCATACATGGTACATCTACATGGTACATCCATTAGTGTTATCATGCTTGTTAGTTCGTTAAAAGGAACCTCTGGTACCGAAAAACTTGTAACTTGCTTGAACCATGGTATTATTACCCTCGGGCAAGGCCCTTGTGCTAAGGATGCCATGATTACATTTTAGAAACTTGGACCAACATTCATTGTACAGAATATAACATTGCATAAAACAGATCTTAATACATATCATTCAGAAAATAAATAAAGTTAAACATAGCTATACTAAGTTATTACTCATAGATGGCTCCACTTGTAGAACAAACAAATCAGATAACTTCGGGCACGTGACCTGCATACATACAGCAGAAATATATAATGAAACACACAAACACTCGGTCGATACTTAATCTCTTTCGTTTCATTCTTAGTGTGCTTCTAGGTCTTAACTTCTTATTGAGTCTTATTCATGGCCTAAGAATGCCTAGGATGCATTGTGGATGCTAAAATGCACTTTAACACGTTTAACAAAACTTGCTGAAAACAGGGGTCACGCTCAAGCGCAACTTCTCTTGCTCGAGCAGACATGCAAACATGTGAGGGGCCGCTCGAGCGCGACTTCCTTTGCTGAAGCGCTCTGTAAACTTTGCAAAAAGTACTGGTTAGGTGGAATCTTGGCTCGATGGCCGCTCGACTCTCTCTTACTCGAGCGTGAGACTCATGCAATCGCTCGAGCGCGACTCTTGTCGCTCGAGTGGTCTGCAAAACATGTAACTTCTGGGAGCATGCATTTCACGCTCAAGCAGACTTCAGGTAGCTCGAGCGGAAATGCAAGATCACAGAGTGTCCGCTCGAGCGCAGATTCTGATGCTCAAGCGGAAGTGCAGAATCTGGAATTTCTAGATTGCACTCCCAAGCTCCAAACTTAAATTTAAAGCCATTAAACTCATCCTTTGGGCCGCAAAACTTGAGAAAACAAGGCTAAACTTGGAAAACATAAAGAATTAAAGATCATTCCATTAAATCAGGGTCTAAAAGTATACCCATTATCCAAAACGAAACCCAAGTCTTTGAAAACATAACATTATAAATCATGCATGTAAAGGTGTGAGTTTAAAGCCTTCAAAACATGATCAAATGAGACAAATTGATGGAAAATGAGATGAATTCTCAAAACTAAGGTAGAATGATAACATGCATATGAGAATTCTTTGAAAACTTCCTCAAGATGCCATGATATAGACATGCATGCATGGTATGGCCTATGTTCTTTCATTTTAGCTCAATTCTAGTATTACATAACTTAATCCTTTTAATTATGTGCTAAGTACCCTAAGTACACAACTAAAGGCTTGATTTCTTACCTTAGGTTCTCAATTCCTTGAATTCTAGTGAGTTCTTGTTCAAATTCTTTGATTCCCGTAAATTCTCTAGCAAGTTCCTTGTTTGAAGCCTTCTCCCTAGTCTCTCTCTCTCTCTCTCTATACATTTGTTGCCCAAGATGATGGTAGAAAATGTGCCTACTCATCTATTAGTGTCCTAATTATATGTTTGATTAGTTTAGGCTAGTTATTTGTAATTAAGCTAAGCAATTGACTTCAATTATTCTAATTTAATTCGTCCCAAATCGAATTTCAATTGAACCTACCATAATGTTCTAAAAATTCCAAATTACACGTATACCAAGTCAATTTCTGAATCAGATGTCAATAAGGCCTTCAATTTACAGAATAAAACAAAATCAGAGATAGATACTCCTACACACGCGATTTTGGAAACTCATATAACAGAATATATGGAAACTCATATAACATCTAACACACGCGTAATGAATGCAAAATTTCACCTTAATTACTTATTAAGCATTCTTAATTATGAATTTATGTAAATTAGAGGTTAGAGTTGTTACAACCTACAACAATACAAGCATGATATTCAAAGTATAAACTAAGTAAACAATTAAAACTGTCCCAAAAACAGCAAAAACAATGCTGAAGTTACTTTGAAAAAGCTAAAAAAAGTAAGCAAAATGGAATAGAACAAAACCTAGTAAGCAAGCTTAAGGAGGGGTGGCTAACCCCTCCACTTTTTGGACCTTAAAACCACATGTTTTAGTCTCTGAAAACTCTAAAAATCAATAGCTAAAAGTTGAGAAACAAGTGGGAAACACAAGGATAAAAGCTATGTAATGAGGTTTAAGAAAGGGTGGTTAATCCCTCCACCTTGAGTAGCTTTTAAATCACAAGTTTCAGCCCACAAAAATAGTCCAAAACAGAGTATAAATACCAAAAAAAAAGAGGAGTGAAGAGTAGGCAAAAGATGGCAAGAGTTATATATTTAAAGAAAAGGCACTCTTTTGTTCATAAACCACAAGGTGCTCACTATTAAGGGCTGAAATTTTAGCTTAATAATCTTAGCAATAAGCCTCAATATATTGGTTTAGGATGTGTGTGTGTCAATTTCTGACCACACTGCCAATCAAGCACTCAGCTGGAGAACACTGGCATAATAGATTAAGCCTGAACGACCTACAACAGAAAGAAGAGATTCCGGCGGCGGTTCGTCCACCCGAGAGCAGTCCGACGATTAAGTCAGTTATCTCTCAAAGATAGCAAAAATTCTTAACTCACTATTCAAAATATAAATTGCATACCTTAGACCCATTGGGGGTGCCTCTCTTTTATAGCCAACTTAATCCTAGTCCCAATAGAAGCCTAGCTTCAATGGACTTCAGCTCAGTGCTTATCTTGGACTCTCCAATAGATAAAGATAAACTCCTTAAAAGCTTTATCCTTATTCAGGCTGAGGTCCTTCCTCATTCTAGGACTCTTGTCCCTTTTCCGCTTATCCCGGACTCTGATATGTTCAGAGATAACTTCGGCCTAACCGAGATCACCTCGGCGTCATGACCAGGACACGTGGCACCTCGGCTGACACTTCGGCATCACCTTGGCCACGTGTTGGCACTCAGAAAATATGTCCCCACAACTGCCTCCTAGGTTCTGTTACCTCGGCATCCTGAGGTGATGGAACCTATATCGTCATATCATATAGCATGTCGGCTATCTTGCACTATCATCCATTTACCGAGGTCATCATACGTCGGCTTCATACGACCAGGTCCTGTAGTCTGTCTCATCAAGGCTTTTAGAACCAATAACCTAGTTTATTTGTGTTATTTAGCCGAGATCTTCCTACCAGCCGAGGTCATTGCTTCATTAAACCAAGAACTCCAAGAGTTTTATCACGCGTATAAGCTGTCCCGCATAATATTTCAACCGTTTCTACCACGCGTCTGTCCCTCATTGGACCGTGTCCGATACGCGCCATTAAGTCGCCTTGCCCCTACGTGCGCCATCTGACAAATGCGTCGTTCTAGACTCATCAATTTCATTTTGCCGCCTTTTCGCGTTTTTGACAAAACTAGCACCCTCTCTCTTCGTCTTTTCACTTTACATCATTGTCTTCGTGAAAAAACTCTCTCTCTTTACTCTCTTAAATCCTCCATTGCTGTTTTCGCGAAGCTTTCTGCAACCAGTCTAACTATCTCCTCCGGCGAGGCTTCTGCTGCACTTCCTTGCTTCCGGCTACCGTCTGATCTCGGCAAACTTTACTTCGGCTTCATTTTTCTTGGGTGAGTCACTGTTTCTTTTTATTTCAATTCCTTGTTTCTCTTCAAAAAAGCTTTACTTTATTATTCGTTGTCATTGTTGTGTTGCTCAAGTTCTTGATTTATGAATCACGTATCTGAGCACGTTTATTTTACGATTTTGCTTTTGCCCAATTCATGTCTTGAATACACACACACTGCTCACAAATTTGTTCACTTTTGCCACTGTTCTTGGCTTCGCACCCTTGTGCACACTTTGTCACAGTGTTCTTGATAGTTCATCACTATTCTTGATTCTGAAACACGTTCTTGTTTTCTGTTTGCCGTGTTTCTTTTCCAGATTCTTGCCTTCAATCTTCATTTGCCTGAACTTAGGTTTTGGGATTTGTCTATAGAACTTACGAACCCTAGGAAGAACTGACACAAATTCCCCTTAGATCCATACAAATTCCTACCATAGTTTGAACTTTATGTTTTTCGCCGAGTTCTCTTAAACCCTTCCAAAACACTTCTTTTTGAAATCCAACTCCTCCAATTAAGCCGACGCCATGGGTATGTGGAAGCATAGGGTAGACACCCCGACCAAGTTAGAGTACTTTAGGCAGGAGTTTTCTATCCCTACCGACGCCCACCTCAGGTTGGCAGGGGAGGAGGATTCTATTTTGCCCGATGTGGACCTCATGCCTTTTCTAGTAGTGGCCTTTATCGAGTGTGGACTTAGGTTTCCACTTGATCCCCTTTTCCGAGAAGCCCTCCACTACTACAAGTTGAACCCAATACAACTTACCATCAACTCTTACCAAGTTGTCAATGGTATAATCGCCCTACCCAAGAAAGAAAATGCTAGGGTTACCCTTCCCGATATCCAGTACTGCTACACCATATGTCGCCTAAAGTCGGAAAAAGGCCACATCTACTACCTCAAGCCGAGGTCCACTGAGTACAAGCTCATTGCCGACCTCCCAAACTCAAACAAGGGTGCTGGAGACGATCACTTCATCGTCTTGGGTAACTGGGAGTGTCAACCAAACGATGACCTCCACCTTTATCCCCTAAGCCGAACAGTTTTCAGGGAAGGAGATGGTGAGAGCCAAGTGTCACTTTTCCTTGCTCTCTTTTTTAAAGTTTTCAATACTTTGTTCTAATCATCTGTGCTCTTCTTTTTGCAGTTCTTCCCCAGCCACCAAAGGGCTTTCACAAGTCTTTCTTCCCCAGTAAGGACTTAAAGAAGCTATTGGATTTTCCAGTCCATAAGCGGAGAGCCCCTCTGCTACTCAACTTCATTTCTACTTACAAGTCGGTTCTTCCCGACGTTCCAAAGAAGAAGAGTCAGCCTCCTCCGTTCGCCACTACTCCTCCTACAGCTTCATCATCTCGGCCAGATCAAGGGTCAACCTTTGATCCAGTAGAGCAGCCATCTACTTCAGCTCCACAACTGATCCCACCGTCTCAACACCGTCGACGACGCCGAACTATTTTCGCTGGTTAGATGGGCCGCAAGAAAGCAGTCGCTGAAGATCTCTTGGCCGACATCCCATCCACTGTCGACGCCCAACCAGCGCAGTCCCAACCTCCACTAAAGTCAAAGCCAAAAAGATTGAAGAAGGCTCAACCAAAGGCAACGGTGACTCAGATTGATACTAAGGACACCTTGCCAATTTCAAAATTGGCTGTCAGTGAAAAGACCCTTTCCGCCGTAGAGAAGAGGCCCGCCGAGGCCGAACCATCTCAATCCACTCGGTCAAAAAGGCTGGGGTCTAAATCGGCCACAACATCGGGGCCAATGAAATCAGATGCCCCATGGGCTCCCTCAATCACCATCGAAGACAAGCCGATGAGAATGGGCGATAGCACGACTGACCTTGAAGTCGGTGTCACCCTCTCAACGGCTTTGCTCCTTCCAAACAATCTCAACCGAAACGCCGAGATGAGCGAGTTCGAAAACTTCGCTCTGATGCTCCAGCATTCTGTTCAAGTAAGTTTTTCACACTTGGTATTTTTCTTTCCCTATTCCTTCATACTCAGAGAATTTTACTAACTTTTGTTTTGTTCATTTTCTTTCAGGCGATCCAGCACGCCCACTCCTTCTCAATACAAGCTTTTGAGATGTGGAAGGAGTTGGCTGACAAAATCAGGGAGGTCGCCGCTTTATGAAAGTCCTCCAGCAGGGCCAAGGACAAGATGAAGACCTTGGCAGATCAAGCCGAGGCAGCTGTAAAAGCTCAAGACGCGGCTAAGGAGAAAGCTGATGCTGCAGAGGCCATTAAGAATTTCTTCGAAGCCGAGAAGAACGAGGCCTTCATAAAAACTGTTAAGGCTCAAGCTGAGCTCCGGGCTACCCTGGCCACAAAAGATGCCGAGATCAAGGCCGCCAATGGAAAGGCGTACGCTGAGGGGGTGGTCGATGTCACGGCGGACTACAAGAGCCAGGTGAAGTAGGCATGCAACAAGGGTTTCACCCTTGGTTGAATGGCTGCCCTGAAAAAGCTTGATGTCCCCGAGGACTCCCCCCTCAAGAACGCCGATGTCCTCGCCCTGCCATTCCCCCCTACTCCAAGCCAATCCGAAGACGATTCTGAGTCTGAGGAGGAAGCTTTGGTGAGGAAATCGAAAGAAGCTGCTGGGGCCAAGTCACCTACTCCAAATGAGCAAGTCCTGGACTTAACTCAGGATGAGGAGGGTGAAGAGGTCTCCAAAGACGCTACTCCTGAGAAGGCAACATCAGACGCACTTATTGCCGACAAGAGCCTCGACCAAACCCTTCAAGAAATAGATGTCGAGCTCGCGGCTGAGAAGGCCGACGAGATGTCTTCTCAGCAATCTTTCGAACTCCAGACCCAACCAGCCAAAGGTGCCGAAGAGTCTTAGTTTGATGTTTTTCTCCTTTTTTCTGTTCCTTGTACTTTTTTCTTTCTTTGAAACAATGTAAGCTCTCCATGTGGCCGATGTTCCTTCTTTTGAATGTAAATAAAACTTCCTCTTTTAAATGCTTGTATGTTTGTCTTCTTTATATGACTCTATACTTGAAATAATTTTGCATGCTTTCAAGCATACACCTTATCTATGTAATTTCATCGGGGTGATATACCTCGGTTATACAAACCAATGGTTTACCTCGGCAAGTACATAAGTACTTCTTTTGGTACAACTTTGGTCTTAACTTGCAAATTTTTCACAAAATTTCAACGAGTGTTAAACATGACCTCGGTTTAACTTCAACTTGTAAATTTTTTACCAAATTTCAACAAGTGTTAAGCGTGACCACAATTTAACTTCAACTTGTAAATTTTTCACCAAATTTCAACAAGTGTTAAACGTGACCTCAGTTTAACTTTAACTTGTAAACTTAAGTTTCAACAAATGTTAAACATGGCCTCGGTTTAACTTCAACTTGTAAATTTTTCACAAATTTCAACAAGCGTTAAACGTAACCTCAGTTTAACTTCAACTTGTAAATTTTTCACCAAATTTCAACAAGT
This sequence comes from Camellia sinensis, assembly GCF_055761805.1. Classification (NCBI taxonomy): domain Eukaryota; kingdom Viridiplantae; phylum Streptophyta; class Magnoliopsida; order Ericales; family Theaceae; genus Camellia; species Camellia sinensis. Next base: position 10,626,058 of record NC_138965.1, read on the forward strand.
GTTAAACGTAACCTCGGTTTAGCTTCAACTTGTAAATTTTTCACAAATTTCAACAAGTGTTAAACATGACATCAGTTTAACTTCAACTTGTAAACTTAAAATTTCAACAAGTGTATAACCTCGGTTTAACTTCAACTTGTAAACTTAAGTTTCAACAAGCGTTAAACATAACCTCGGTTTAACTTCAACTTGTAAACTTAAATTTCAACAAGTGTATAACCTTGGTTTAACTCCAACTTGTAAACTTAAGTTTCAACAAGCGTTAAACATGACATCGGTTTAACTTCAACTTATAAACTTAAATTTCAACAAGCGTTAAACCAATTTTAGCTTGTAAATTCTATCTTTCCAGGAACCATTTTCCAACTCTCTGCCCCCTAATGTAGACTTAAGTTCCACTTGGGTTCTCATTATGCATGTATTCCAAAAACATCGTTAAGAATCTTATCAGTCACAAGTGTAAAAAATCAAGCTAAAACTTTATTTATTACTTCGGCTAATAACAAAGAACAAGAAAGTCTAATGATAAAAAAAATTTCAGATTGCAAGTATTCCAGGGCCTTGGCAACTCTTTGCCTTCATTATCTTCAAGCCGATATGCCGCATTGCCCAATACTGAGATGATTCTATAGGGTCCCTCCTAATTCGGGCCAAGCTTGCCCTCTCTGGGATCCTTCTTGTTGCCGACGACTTTTCTCAAGATGAGGTCACCGACTTGAAACTCCCTTAGGTTGACCTCCTTATTATAAGCCCTGGCAAGCTACTACTGGTATGCCGTCAGCTGAATTGCAGCTCTCTCCGTTCTTTCTTATAGCAGATCCAGATTTCGGGCTAATAATACATCATTGGTCCCATTCTCTACTGCCTGGGTTCTGATCCCTGGGATGCCGACCTCCAATGGGATTACTGCATCTGTGCCATAAGCCATGGCAAATGGGGATTCCCCTGTTGATCTTCTCGGCGTAGTCCGATATGCCCAGAGTACACTGGGCAACTCGTTCACCCATTTTCCCTTTGCTGCTTGCAGCCTTTTCTTGATCCCATCCAAGATGACTTTGTTGGATGCTTCTGCTTATCCATTGCTTTAGGGGAAACTCGGGGTTGAAAAATAATTCTTGATTTTGAATTTTGCACAGAAGCTCTTGATTAGCTTACTGTCAAATTGTGTTCCATTGTCTGCAATTATTGCTCTTGGGATCCCAAACCTGGTGATGATGTTCTTCCATATGAAGCTCTTCACATGCACGTCTCGAATCTTGGCAAGGGGTTCAGTTTCTATCTACTTGGTGAAGTAATCCGTTGCTACAAGTAGGTACTTCCTTTGCCCAGTTGCTTGGGGCAGTTTTCCAACAAGATCCATGCCCCATTGGGCAAACGGCCAAGGATTGGATACTGGGTTCAGGTTTGTTGCTGGTTGGTGTATTAGAGGTGCAAACCTTTGGCACTTTTCACACTTCTTGACATAGGGTTCTGCATCTTTTTGTATGTAGGACCACCAATACCCCCGGATAGTGGCCCTATGAGCAAGTGATCTGTCCCTAGCGTGGCTTCCGCGTACTCCTTCATGTATTTCGTACAGAAAATCTTCAACTTGTGAAGGATGTGCGCACCTCAAAAGGGGTCCAGTGAAGGATCTTCTGTAGAGATGTCCCCCTGCTGTCAGGCTGAATCTTGCCGACTTCAGTCTGATCTTGTGTGCCTTTTTGTGATCACCTGACAGTTTTCCTTCTTTCAGGAATGCTATTATTGCATCCATCCAGCTTGGTCCCATGTCCACACACATTGTTTCACGCTCTGTGATCAGTGGTTCGATGCTCGGGCCCGACAAGTGGTCAACCATTATCGTCGTTGCCTTTCTAGGTTGTATTGCACTAGTCAGGTTAGCCAGGGCATCAGCGTGACTATTATCATCTCGGCTAATCTACTGTAGTCGGCAATTTTGAAACAGGGCCACTAATCTGCCGACCTCCTTTACATAGGCTGACATCCTTTCGCCTCGGGCTGCGAACTCGCCTGTTGTTTGGTTGACTATCAGTTGAGAGTCACAGAAGACTATCACCTCATCTGCTTCTACTGCTACACCTAGTTTCAGTCCTGCAATTAGTGCTTCATACTCTGCTTCATTGTTTGAGGCCTTGAACCCCAAACGAATGGATTATTTTAGTATCTATCCATCTGGAGATACCAGTACTGCTCTTGCCCCCGCTCCTTGTCTGTTTGAACTCCCATCAACAAATAGTCGAAACGAGTCGCCGATGTAAATGCTACAGGGTCTGAGTTTTTCTTCCTTCCTTTGTTCCATTGCCTTCAGCTGGGCTCCTCTTTGCTTGCTTGGACATCGTTCACCTCGGGCTACGGAGCCCGATGTACGATGGATCCTAGCGTGAACTCGGCCATGAAGTCGGCCAAAACTTGGCCTTTGATTGCTGTTCTGGGTCTGAATTCCAGGTCATAATAGCCCAAGGCCACTGCTCATTTGGCTATTCTGCTTGTCAGATCTCCCTACTGCAACAAGGACTTCAGAGGATGTTCCGTTAGCACCACAATTTTGTGGGCTTGAAAGTAATGGTTCAGCTTCTTTGAAGCCATTACTAAAGCCAGCGCTAACTTCTCTAAGGGTAAATACCTGGTTTCTGCATCAGCCAGGGTTTTGCTTACATAGTAAACAGCCCTTTATTCCCCTTTTTCTTCTCGGATTACCACTACACTTACCGCATGTTTTGAAACTGCTAAGTACAGGAACAACTCTTCTCCAGGTTCTGGATTTGAGAGAACTAGAGCCGTGGTCAAATACTTCTTCAAGTCGACCAAGGCGACTTCGCATTTTTCTGTTCATAAGAAGTCTGTGGCCTTCTTCACTAAGCTGAAGAAGGGTTTGCATTTGTTAGAATTTCTGCTTATGAACCTATTCAGGGCTGCAGCCCTTCCAGTCAACATCTGTACTTGCTTCACCGATGTTGGGCTTTTCAGTTCTAGGATGGCCTTGATCTGATCTGGGCTGGCCTCAATGCCCCTTCTGGTCACCAAGTATCCCAAGAACTTACCAGATCCAACCCCAAATGCACACTTCGATGCATTGAGTCGGAGCCGATATGTTTTTAGGATGTCAAAGACTGTTTTTAAGTCTTCTAGATGGTCCTTAGGTTCCCTGGTCTTCACGACCATGTCATCGATGTATACCTCCACTGTTCAGCCAATTAAGTGTCTGAACATCTTGGTTACCAATCTCTAGTAAGCTGCTCCTGCATTTTTCAACCCAGAAGGCATCACTCTGTAGCAATACAGCCCCTTTGGGGTGATAAACGTAGTCTTCTTCTCGTCTGGGGGGTACATAGCTATCTGATGGTACCTCCTGTAGACATCCAGGAAGCTCATCCTTCCATGTCCTGAAGTGGCATCCACCAGTTGGTCAATCTTGGGTAAAGGAAAACTGTCATCGGGACAGGTCTTGTTTAGGTTGGTAAAGTCCACGCAGACCCTCCATTTACCATTCTTTTTCTTTACCACCACTGTGTTCGATAGCCATGTCGGGTAATTTACTTCTCGAATAGCTCTGGCCTCCAGGAGTCTGTCTGCTTCCTTTTCCACTGCCTCAACATGCATCAACGTTGGTCTTCTTGCTCGTTGGATTACAGGTTTAGCTGACCTGTCTACGTTCAGTTTATGGCAAGTGACCTCGGGGTCAATGCCAGGCATCTCATAAGGCGTCCTGGCAAACACCTCAATGTTTGCTCTCAAGAAAGCCTCTAGTTCTTTTTCCTCTTCCTCGGCTAAGCCCGAGCCGAGAAGGAAGAAGCGTTCTTCATCCCCTTGCTGGACAAGGATTTTTTTTAGGGCTTCTTCACTCTTCTCGGCTGGCTCTTTGCCGACATCCTCTAGGACTTCCACGTCCTCGTCTTCGATCTCTACTGTCTCTGATTCTCGTATGTTGCAGGTGGATTTCATTGCTGCCATGGAACAGTTTTTTGCCTGTAGTTGGTCCCCTCTGACCTCCTCTATCCCATGCTCTGTTGGGAACCGCAATAACTGATGCAACGTTAAGGGAACAGCCCCCCATTGCATGCAACCATGGCTTTCCCAAGATAGCGTTGTAAGGGGAGGGTGTGTCGAATATGGTGAGCTCTGTCTTTATCTTCTTGGTGCCAACCTGCACCTCCAAGCTTGCTGCTCCCAGTGGCCACATCGGCGTTCCATTGAACCCGACCATTGGGCCATTGGATTGCTCCATATTGTCTAGATGAAGGCCAAGCTCCTTGTAACACCTGACATACATGATGTCACAAGAGCTACCTTGGTCAATTAGGATGCGTTTTACTTAGTACTCCCCAACCTAGAGGGATACTACCAAGGCATCGTTGTGCGGATGTTGTACTATCTCCAGGTCGGCTTCAATAAATGACACTACTGGTCCCTAGCACTCCTCGGCCCGAGGTCTTTTCTGCCAGACCTAGTACACATGCTGCAAGTGCTTTACCTTCTGGGTCTCCCCCTGTATTTCGTTTTCGTTGACCTTCGAGTGAATTACATTAATTACCCGAGATCCCCCTGCCTGCGGTTGCTGTGCTGGGGGAGGTGGAGCCACTGGTGCCTGAGGCAGTCTTGCCTGCTCTTCCCTTGTCCTGTCCTCATCTACAAAGTCCCTCAAATGGCCATGCCTTACCAGGTCTTCCAGGTGTGCCTTCAGGGCTCTGCAACCCTGAGTCAGATGCCCGTTTTCATTGTGGTAAGCACAATTCTTACCAAGGCTTCTTCCCATAAACTCTCCTAGTACCCTTACTAGTGCTCTGAAATAGGGCTAGGTTCGAATTTTATCCAAGACTTTGTGAATCAGGATTCGAAATATAGTTGTGACTGCCTGTGTAGCCCTCAATCCTATCTCTTGTTTGTTGGATCCGTTGTTACCTCGGCCTCGCTTCGGCGAGCTGTTTCCTTTCTCTTGCTTTGTCGCCTTAGTCCCTAGCATGTCTTCCTCAGCTCTGGCATATTTCTCAATTCTGGCCATAAGTTCCTCCATGCTTTTTGGCAATGTCGTTGCCAGTGATTTTTTGAGTAGGCAATCATCTTTCAGGCCATTTTTAAATGATACAACGGCCACTTCTTGGTTGCATTCTAGTATTCGGTTGAATAGCTCATAATACCTCTTAGCGAAGGCCCTCATGCTTTCGTCCTTGTCAATTTTCAGAGCCATCAGGGCGTCTATCCTCAAGGGCTGTAGTTTGTTTGTCACGAACCTGGCCACAAACATCTCAGCCAGGCCTTCCCAGGTTTTCACAATTCCTTTCGGCAACTTGTGAAACCAATCCGATACGATTTTTCCGAAGGATAAGGGGAACACTTTGCAAAGCAATGGCTCGTTCCCAGTGTACACGACCATCGAGTTCAGGTATAAACCGACGTGAAAGTTGGGGTCCGACTTACTGTCGTATATTTGTAACTTCGGCATACTGAATCTTTTCGGAGCCTTAAATTTGTCCAACTCTACCGAGAATGGAGTTCTCGCCTTCACCAGGGAAGTTACCTCGGCATTTTGTTGCTTCCTCTTGAGGTAATCTCTCAAGTCCTCTTTGGTCCACCCAAAAGATCGGCTATTTCCTGATTTCAGTCTTTTTGGTGCACTACTGTCAGTGTCATTGTGAGTTCTCTTGGTCATTTCTCCATTGGTTGCGTCGAAGCACAACTCCTGCCCTTGGACATGTTGTTTGGGGTCGGTTCCCTGGTGCGATGCGTCCTCCTTGATTCTTCCATTCTTGACTCCCCTCGCCCGACCTCCCTTGAAGGCCGGTAAGAGTGTTTCTCAGCCCTAGTGTACTGGGGGACTGTAGGGACTGTTTTTTGCCCCTCTTTTTGGGCATCTTTCTTTGCCGCTGGAATCGGTGTATCTTGCAGTGGATATGGTGGCTGCATAACGTTATTCTACATCATGAAATTGACTACTGTTTGCAGGTCCGCCAATTTGTTTACCATGGCCTTTACCTCATCGTCCCTCCGTAGGCATCTTTCTTTTCATACCTAGAGGTCATCCTCGTTGTAGTACATACTTCAGTCCGTTTTCTTTTGTACATCGCCTTCCTGGCCGACTTCCTTTCCTTCGTGATTCTTATCATGAGTCTCTCTGTTGTAGTTGTCTCCTTCGATGTCAAGGTCTACAGGTTTCCCACTCCTAGTAAGGGTGTTGTTCTCAACCTTCTCTTTCTGTCCGTCGCTAGCCATCTATTTTTCTTTCTTTTCGACAAATGGCGCCAAATTGTGTGTGTCAATTTCTGACCACACTACCAATTAAGTACTCAGCTAGAGAACACTGGCATAATAGATTAAGCCCGAACGACCAGCAACAGAAAGAAGAGCTTCCGACGACGACTCGTCCACCCGGGGGCGCTCCGACGATCAAGTCAGTTATCTCTCAAAGACAGACAAAATGCTTAACTCACTATTCAGAATATAAATTGTGTACCTTAGACCCATTGGGGGTGCCTCTCTTTTATAGCCAACTTAATCCTAGTCCCAATAGAAGCCTAGCTTCAATGGACTTCAGCTTAGTGCTTATCTTGGACCCTCCAATAGATAAAGATAAACTCCCTAAGAGCTTTATCCTTATCCAGGCTGAGGTCCTTCCTCATTCTAGGACTCTTGTCCCTTTTTCGCTTATCCCGGACTCCGATATCTTCGGAGATAACCTCGGCCTAGCCGAAATCACCTCGGCGTCACGACCAGGACACATGGCACCTCGGCTGACACTTCGGCATCACCTTGGCCACGTGTTGGCACTCAGAAAATATGTCCCCACAGGAAGTGTATGTATATTGCAAGATAGAGAGGGAGAGTGTTTAGCAAGGTTTTCGCTTTTGAGAATTTTTTCTAACCTAAAACCGTGAAAGGTGGTCACCTATTTATAGAAAAACAGGTTCCTCAGTCGGAAATATTTGTTTTGAGGCAGCTGGTGTAAGGCATGCACATGGGGGGGACAGTTGGCAACAAATATCTGTCTGCTGGGAAACCTGGTCGGCCGGCCATGTAGGGGGACGGCCGGCTACTAAAAATTGGCATGTTGGCCAGCAGGCCTCAGAGTGGTCAGGCTGAAAAAATTAGGTTTTGGTCCCAAGGGGTTACAAGGTTTTAGGCTCTGAAACTCAAAATCGAAGCTTCTTGCTGAAGAAATTGAATGGTTGTACAGCGTAACTTAAGTGCGGTAAAAAATTGGGTGTCTACAATATCATATACATAGACATGTTTGATAGTTGAAACTGAAAATGAAATCCCACTAATGGTGCTTTTTTTTCTCTGGTCTGTAAAAACGATTTATATAGCAATTGATAACTGTATTATTGATTGATTAGTTTGGTTTTATATTATATAAAATGGAAGAGACAAAAGTATTTCTTGGATTCAATCGCTAATGAATCTGTATGACCTGTCACCTATACTTTCCATCATGGAATAACTTAATCACCATTTTTTTTTTTTTTTAAATATGTTTTTGAGATTTTTAATTTTCATATTTAAAGAAAAAAAAAACTCTTTAGATGTATTTCCTATAATGTAAAATATTTATGAAATTTTTTAAAAAGCATTAATTAAAGACAAAGGGATATCAAAAGCAAAAAAACTACTTTCAAAAACTAAGATAAATTATTTTTTAGCTGTGTTATTCAAGTTGATTCAACTATTCATTAATACATTGGAAATTATGTTTGTTTACTTAATATATATATATATATATATATCTTTAAAAGGTCAGTTACGTTAGATAACAAAGAATTTGAATTGATTTATGGAGAAATTTATAATGTGCACCATTTCAAATGATGTACATTGTAAAAAGTTATAATTTTTTATGATGAATGTTATGCATGTTTGTGATGTGTGTTATGACATTTTGTGGTAAAGTTATAAATAGCGAATTTATGATGTGCACCCTAAAGTTAGGAATAATAATGTTATGACATTTTGTGATTTTTGTTATGGCAATTTGAGATTTTGTTATGACATTTTTCAGTGAAAAAAAGTTATGACTTCTGTAGTGAAAAAGTTATGAAAGGCATATCATTTACATTTTTTTGAGGGTGCACATTGTAACATCTCCCTTGATTTATACACTTTGATTTGAGTTTGGAAATCAGTCATTGTTAAAGATAAATATTAGTTATTTTTGTTCCACTAACATTATTCTTTGTTGTATTGAGTGTTTATGGTCCATTTTTGAATAATTTAGAGGGAAAAAAGTGAAGAAAAAGATGGAGAAATCAATTTTTCTTAGTCGTAATCACGTGTTTAGATTACTAGCAAGAGGAAAAATATGGAGAAAGTGGTTTATTTTAAAACTCATTTTTTGAATCTCTCCAAAAATGTAGAAATCGGAAGAAAAAATTGTTAGAAATGGTTTGAAAATTGGTTTGGGAAAAAAAAAATTCCAAACTTTGGTCTCATTTTTAGGTGGAACCTATGTGCCAAAGTTGGCGGGTTTAAATGGTAACGCATTCTATACCGCGTTGTGATTCACATAGTATATTTGGTTGCTCAAAACCATTATCGGGTGAATAGAAAATTGAAGCCAAAATGAGCTCCATGGAAATGGTGTTCTTGGTGAAATTTCCATAAAGATTGAATTAAAGCCTCTCCCACATTGGTTTGGTGGACAAACTTTGAGTGAGTTTATAAGGTTTGGGTTTGGAACTTGGGTAGGCCCCAAGGGGCACTCAAGTTTTTTAGAGAGGGAGGTTATGCATAAAGTGGGCTAGACCTATTGAACCCAAAATAAACACGCGTGCGCGCGGTCTGTTTGTCCGTCCGTCCGTCCATTCAATCGGTTGCGCAGGCTAGGCTGGGCTGGGCTTGGGTATGGGTGCGTGGTGTGAGGTTAGGTTGGGCTTATCCGACCCAATGCTTATCTTTTTGGGTCAAAAACATTTTGGATTTTTATTTTTCTAAAATTAAATTCTTACCTTTTTTGAATTTAAATTTTGAAATCAATTCCAAATAATGTCCAAATTATTCCTCCACCCAAACAGGTCTATATCTGTCCAATTAAACCAAACAAATTCAGTATCAGTTTAAAATTTAAACCCAACAGGTTTGTAGCTGTTCATTCAAACTGAACAGGTCTTGTACATGTTCAAACAGATTTGCTACCTGTTCATTCAAATCTGAAAAGCCACTTTTGCACCTATAAATAAAAAAGTCCCTCATTTGGATTTTCACTTAATTTTTGTCATCAATTCTGCTGTTGCTCTCTTTGCATTTTGCTATATTATTTTCCTGTGAGAAAGAGTGTAAAAAAAAAGTGTGTTCGTTGTGCGAATAGTTTATAGTACTGCTACTATCCGTTGTTCATCATTTTATCCTGAGAGATAAACGTCCACAATCTGAAAGTGCCATGGAGAGGACGAATCTGTCTTAAAGACACAGTGTTAAACACTAGACTTGATCAAAATTTGTTCCAGAAAATAATAAGGTAAGTAATTAATTTACTTTCTATTTTATTATTTTTTCCTTTTTCAGATTTTGATTTTATTTTATATACTGTTTTGTTTTTTGTAATCAAACTGTCTCTCTCTCTCTCTCTCTCTCTCTCTCTCTCTTTAATCCATTCTTCGAGTACAGTGAAGATTATCTAACAATTTTAAGACAGACTATTTTTTGTCTTCATTGTATTTATTTTTTGTGCTTTTTCAAAGTGATATTCTGGTTAAAAATACAAATAGTAGTCATATACTATTTGATAAATAGTAGTAATATACTGTTTATTTTCTTTAACAAATAGTAGTAATATGCTGTTTGTCATTAACAATTTCAGAATATTAATTTGTGTAATAGTGTTACAGAAAATTATTACATGGTATTTTATTTTTCTGGTTTAGTAACTATAAAAGTAAAATTATTTTGTATTATAACTTATTTTCTGTTTTGAGTAACTAGAAAATTAATTTGTGTTTTGGTTTTGGGTTTTTTCTGATTTTTTGTAATCAAATATTATGGTTGCTAAAAGTAGTACTCTCAATCCGATTGTTACAATGACTCCGGTCCCTATCCAGAACCATGTTCAAGTTCCAATAAATCATGGAGAAAAACGAAAAAAATTAATGGCACCAAGTTTAAGAGATGGCAACAGAAAATACTATTCTATCTTAAAACTCTAAATCTGGCTCGGTTTCTTCGTGAAGAGGTTCGAGTCCTTAAATAGGATAAAAGTGATCGGCAAGTTGTTGTCGTTGTAGACGTCTGGAAACATTCTGTTTTTTTGTGCAAAAACTACATCCTCAATGGCTTAGACAGCATGTTGTATAATGTTTACAGCTCTTTGAAAACAACAAAAGAATTGTGGGATTCTTTGGAGAAAAAATACAAGACAGAGGATGCCGGCACAAAAAAAAAATGTTATCGGTAAATTTCTGGACTTTGTTACGGTAGACTCCCAAATGGTAATTTCTCAAGTTCAAAGTTTTCAATTAATTTTGCATGATATACATGCTAAAGATGTGTCTCTTAGTGAGTCTTTCCAAATCGCTCCTTTAGTGAAAAAATTACTAACGGCTTAAAAAGATTTCAAAAATTATTTAAAATATAAACGCAAAGAGATGACCATGTATGAACTTATTGTAAGACTGGGAATTGAGGAAGATAACCGTAAGGCTGAAAAGAGGAATGGTAAAAATCTCATTGAGTCCAAAGCTAATGTGGTTGAACATGTACCCAAACCACATAACAAGAAGAAGAAGTTTGCTGGAGATGGTCCTAAACAAGGCGACAACAATGGCAGTAAAAAGTTCAAAGGTAAATATTATAACTGTGGCAAGACTGGACATCATGCCTCTAATTGTTGTCGCCCAAAGAAAGATTGCGGAAGTACAAGCAAGAAGACCATTAATCAAGCCAATAGAACAGAGTTAGATTACATCTCTGACAAGGTAAATGACATCAATCTCTCTGTTGTGGTGTCTGAGGCTAATTTGGTTGGAAATCCCAAGAAATAATAGGTTGACACTGGGGCAACTTGACACATTTGCGGGGACAAAAAGATGTTCACTACTTATAATGAGGTTGCAATGCTAAACAACTACTCATAGGAAATTCATCTACTTTCTACTGTGGCTGGACAAGGGAAAGTAATCTTGAAGATGACATAGGAAAAGGAATTGACCCTCAACAACGTGCTGCATGTACCAGACATTCGGAAGAATTTAGTTTCTGGTTATTTGTTAAGTCAGAATGGTTTTAGGCTTGTATTTGAGTATGATAAATTTGCATTAACAAAGAGTGGTATGTACATAGGTAAGGGATACATGAACGATGGTCTCTTTAAGTTAAATGTAACAACTGTTGTACCAAAATATATTGTTAAGAAGAATAACACATCTTTTGCTTATATTCTTGAGTCAAATTTATGGCATAGTAGATTAAGACATGTGAATTTTGATGCTTTGTATTGACTAATTGGTTTACATTATATACCAAAGTTTGAAATAGATCCTAATCACAAATGTGAAATTTGTGTAGAAGCGAAATTAACTAAGGCTCCATTTAAATTGGTTGAAACAAAAATCGAACCTCTAGAATTAATTCATATTGATGTATATGATCATAAATTTGTTCAAACTAAAGGAGGCAAAAATTATTTCATAACATTTATCGACGATTGCACAAGATATTGTTATGTATATTTACTTAGAAGTAAAGATGCAGCCTTGGAAATGTTTAAACTCCACAAAACTGAAGTTGAAAATCAGCTTAGTAAAACCATTAAAATGGTTAGAAGTGATAGGGGCGGTGAATATGATGCACCTTTAAATAAATTTTATGCACAACATGGCATTATTCACCAAACTATAGCACCTTATTCTCCACAACAAAATGGAATTGCTGAAAGGAAGAATAAAACCTTAAATAAATAATGAATGTCATGTTATTAAGTTCAGACTTACCATAGAACTTGTGGGGGGAAACAATATTATTTGCTAATCATGTTCTTAACAGAATACCCCACAAGAAAACTAACAGCACTCCTTATGAGTTGTGGAAAGGTTAACCACCTTCCTATAAATACTTAAAAGTGTGGGGGTGTTTGGCAAAGGTAGAAGTTCTTGTTTCGAAAAAGACTAAAATATGACAAAAAATAGTGGATTGTGTGTTTACTGATTATGCTCAAAATAGTAGTGCATATCGATTTTTGACTTATAAATTAGAAATACATGATATACATATGAACACTATTATAGAATCAATGAATACTGTGTTTTTTGAACATGTTTTTCCTTACAAGAAAGGACAAGAATTAAGTTCATAGCAAAGAACTTATGATTGTATACAAAGTCAATAGACTAATGAAAATTAAACGCAAGAGACTAGTAATGATCTTGACTAACAGGATTTAACTGATGATGAACCAAGACGAAGTAAAAGAGCGAGAACATCAAAATCCTTTTTGTCCAAATTTTCTAACATACCTGTTAGAAAATAAACCTCAAAGCTTTAAGGAAGTAATGAGAGGTCCTGAAGGACCTTTGTGGAAAGAGGCTGTTAATAATGAAATTGAATCCATTATGCAAAATCATACTTAGAAATTGATGGATCTTCCACCTGGTTCTAAACCTCTTGAATATAAATGTATATTCAAGAAAAAAATGAAAGCTGGTGGTTCAATAGACAAGTATAAAGCAAGACTTGTGGTAAAATGTTATAAACAAAAGGAAGGTTTGGACTATTTTGACACATATTCCCCTGTGACAAGAATAACATCCATTCGCATGCTTATTGCTACTGCAGCATTGTATAATTTTGAAAATACATCAAATAGATGTTAAGACAACTTTCTTAAATGGTGATCTAAATGAAGAGATATATATGGAGCAACCCGAAGGGGTTGTAGTACTAGAACAAGAAAAGAAAGTTTGTCTGCTTGTAAAATTCCTCTATGAATTAAAACAAGCTCCTAAGCAATGGTATGAGAAATTTAATCATTCTATCCTATCTAATGGTTTCAAAATAAACAAATGTGACAAGTGTGTCTATGTTAAAAACACTGACAATGGTTATGTCATCGTTTGTCTTTATGTGGATGACATGCTTATCATTGGAAGTAGTCATTAAAACAAATAAGCAAATTGTGAACAAAAGATTTGATATGAAAGATATGGAGGTCACAGATGTTATATAGGAATGAAAATTACTAAAATATCTGATGGATATGCATTATCTCTATCTCATTATATTGAGAAAATTCTTGGTAAATATATCAAGGATGATATGAATATAGCAAGAATATCTATAGACATTAGTCTTTATTTATCAAAAAATAAAGGTGATGCGGTGTCTCAGCTAAAATACTCCCAAATCATTGGAAGCCTAATATACCTAATGAATTGCACTCGTCCTGATATAGCTTATGCTGTCAGTAAATTAAATAAGTACATTAGTAACCTCAGAGAAGGCCATTGGAAGCGATCATTCGGATTCTTAGATATCTAAGATTTACTCGTGATCATGGTTTGAACTTTACTCGATATCCAGCAGTACTCGAAGGCTATTGTAATGTAAATTGGATATTGGATACTTAAGATTCAAAATTCACTTGTGGATATGTCTTTACTTTGGGTGACGCTGTTGTTTCTTGGAAATCCACGAAACAAACATACGTTGCACGATCCACAATGGAATATGAGTTTATTGCTTTAGACAAAGCATGAGAAGAAGCAGGATGGCTTCGCCACTTCTTAGAAGACATTCTAATGTGGCTAAAACTTGTGCTAGCTATTTGCATTCATTGTGATAGTCAATCTGCAATAGGCAAGGCACAGAGTCATATGTATAATGGTAAGTCACGACATATTCGTCGCCGACATAATACTGTAAGGCAATTGCTCTCAAATGGAATAATCTCAATAGATTATATAAAATCTAAAGAGAATATTGCTGATCCGTTAACAAAAGGTTTGATAAAAGAGCAAGTGTATAGTTCATCGAAGGGGATAGGGTTAAAGCCTATTACATAAGAGTCATCATAATGGTAACCCTACTTAGATGATTGGAAATCCCAAGAACTAAGTTCAAAGGGACACCTAAGTTATGTATGGCTCTTTAGAAATCACCAAGGGATTAAAATTTCGTACCCATTCCTATGGTGAGAGTGATATCTACAACATGTGTTGTATGCAGGGGTTTAAGGAAAAACTTTGCTTTTAATGATCACTTATATCTTGATTTAGGCATAAAAATCAAGACAGTATAAGAGATACTCCCAATAAGAATCACCTATATAAGTGTTGAACTGGGGCCGGTTTTATAAGAATAAAAAGGTTAAATTCTCTAGAAGCACTCATAAACAATCAAGAGCGTTCAAGGCCAAAATAAACACAACCATGAGAACCACGATGTGTCAGAAGATATTTTGTGTGAATTCTATTGTCTTAGCTTACACAAACGGCTGAACAATTCAAGGCATCGCGTCCATTGGTTAGCTAGTAAGTCCGATAGGTTATCACTAAGAAAGGTTCAAAGCCGAAAGCTACCTATTCTGATGCAAGATATTTTCGATTTATACTCTTTCAACAAATTCTGCATATTTTTGCATTTCCATTGTCATCAAATTCCATTCATGTAGGGAATTATTAGAAATGGTTTGAAAATTGGTTTGGGAAAAAATAACTTTAATCTAATTTTTAGGTGGGATCCATGCGACAAAGTTGGCGGATCTAAGTGGTAACGCGATTTATGTCGCGTTGTGATTTACGTAGTATATTTGGTTGCTCAAAACCATTATCGGGTAAATGAAAAATTAAAGCCAAAGTGAGCTCTATGGAAATGGTGTTCTTGGTGAAATTTCCATAAAGGTTGAATCAAAGCTTCTCCCACATTGGTTTGATGGGCAAACTTTGAGTGGGTTTATAAGGTTTAGGTTTGGAACTTGGGGTAGGCCCCAAGGGACACTCAAGTTTTGTAGAGAGTGAGGTTATGGATAAAGTGAGCTAAACCCATTGGACCTAAAATGAACACACACATTAACGTCACTGCCGCCCGTCCATTCAGTTTATTAGGCGGGCTGGGCTAGGCTTGGGCGTAGGTGCGTGGTATGAGGTTGGGTTGAACTTGTCCGGCCCAATATTTATCTTTTTGGGCCAAAAACGTATTGGATTTTTATTTTTCTAAAATTAAATTCTTACTTTTTTTTAATTTAAATTTTGAAATCAATTCCAAATAATGTCCAGATTATTCCTCTACCCAAACAGGTCCATATCTGTCCAATTAAACCGAACAGATTCAATATCTGTTCAAAATTTAAACCCAACAGGTTTGTATCTATTCATTCAAACCGAACAGGTCTTGTACCTGTTCAAACAGATTTGCTACATGCTCATTCAAATCCTGTTCATTCAAATCCTGTTCATTCAAATCTGAAAAGCCACATTTGCACCTATAAATAAACAGGACCCTCATTTGGATTTTCACTTAATTTTCGTCATCAATTCTGCTGTTGCTCTCTCTGCATTTTGCTGCATTATTTTCCTGTAAGAAATAGTGTAAACACAGAGTGCGTTCGTTGTGCGAATAGTTTGTAGTGCTGCTACTATTCGTTGTTGATCATTTTATCTTGGGAGATAGACGTCCACAATCTGAAAGCATTGTGGAGATGACGAATTCGTCTTAAGGACACAATGTTAAACACTGGACCTGATCAAAATTTGTTCCAGAAAATAATAAGGTAAGTAATTAATTTAATTTTTGTTTTATTATTTTTTCTTTTTTCATATTTTGATTTTGTTTTTGCAACAAAATAAGAATCTACTGTTTTATTTTATTTTATATATTGTTTTGATTTTTGTAATCAAATAGTCTCGCTCTCTCTCTCTTTAATCTATTCTTCAAATACAATGAAGATTGTCCAACAAAAATAAATAAAGTAATTATAAAAATTTTATAATACAAAAAGTGTCTATTCAGATGCTACATAAATAAAAACAAAAAATGCTATTTAGTAATATAACCCATAATAAAAGGAAGAATGACAAATATATATATATATATATAGTCTATATATATATATATATTCCTATCTTAACAAATCATCATAGTTTTATTTTTTGGATAAATTACAAATACACTCACTGAGATTTGCTTAAAATATGAATTATTCCCTGTGGTTTGGAAAATCACAAATACCTCCCTGTCAGAATTTTTTATTTGACAAGATTAATTGAAAAAGTAAAATTTCTAACTGTTCACCTATATAATAATAAAATCATCTGAATTATTAATTGAAATAAAATTTTAACATTATTAAAAACTATTAATTAACTTGATGATTTATTAATAAAATGACCTATTTGTTATGAAATTATAAACCTTAGAGGGCATAATGTAATTTCTAGAACCAAAGGAGGTGATTTGCAATTTAAGTAAACCTCAAGAGGTGTGTTTGTAATTTACCCTTATTTTTTTGTCCTACAATCCCAAGCATAATGTTAGTTCTCCCTTATGTATTGTTGCATTATATTATAAGAGTAGTACTACATTTTCTAATATATTACTCTTATTTTAATCTTTAATGAGGTGGAAGAGAGAGAGAATAGCGAGAAGAAGGATGAGGAGTGATGAGTGGGGTCTATTTCACATCATTAAGGGTGAATTAAGGGTGCTTAATTAGAGCTCTCAAGTATTTTTCATATTATAATTGTCTAGTTTGATATAGGTTTCTCATATTTGCAATTAATCTCCAAACTTGAAGAGAAAAAAAAAATCAAGGAAAATAAAGGTTAGAAGATATTGTACGGGGAGCAAATATTCTGGCAAGCCCGTACTCCTTTCTTTCGAGCTCCTTCTCTGTCCGATTACCTGCGTACACAACGGCGGTGAGCTACCCGGCGGTGTGTGGCCGGAAAACCCCTCCGACGATCGAGTTAGCACACACCTTGGGATAGAGAGAGAGGAGAGAGTTGAGTGTCAGTATTTTTCTTACCAAATGTTCATCTGCCTCCGTATGAGGGGGTGCAGACGTGCTTATATACCTTCTGCGCCCCAAATCTACTCCTAGTGACCTCTCAACACGTGGCACTGCTATCCCATCTGTCAGCATAAACCTTGCTGAGCACCACCTAACCCAACTGCCTGTCCATTCTCCTGGGAGCTCGGCAGCCGGGCAGTACCATCTCGGCCATCGTCTGCCATGCTGTGCTTCATGCCCAAGTACTCCAACAGCTAAGCTCAGATGAGGACCGGACTCGGCTGCATCTCGGCAAACCCGAGCTCGGGACAACTCACGCTTGTTTGCGGTCGACCTACCTGCCGAGCAAACAGGTACCTCGGTCCAACCTTGCCTTTCCTGGCGCTGGACTTTTCACCTGACCGACTTCATAACCACGGATCCTTGCAACTCGGTCAATCCACGCGCTGCCTTAACCGAGCAGCTTCCTTCAAGGCCGGGCCACACAACTTGGCCCAACACCTGTTCGGCCCAAATCTATCTGGCATAACTCTGTCCGGCCCAATTCCATATCATTAATCTCCCTCTCAATTGCCCCTTAATTCCGTCCGCTGAAGCGTGACTGGGATTACCTATCCTGACCGGGGTAATACTTCATCGGTCCTTAGTATGCAAAATGGCGACCGAGCTAGTTGACATTCCTGTCTTCAAAACTTGCCCGGTTCAACTCCTTGGTTGACATTCCTGTCTCCAAAAATTGCCCGGTTGACCCCTCGACTCTTCATCCTGTCTCTTCAGTTCTGATGTTGTCATAAATGGGGACACGTGTCAATCCTCTATTGGTTCTCGAGCAGCCAACCCAGTCATCCCCTCAATTTTGAATTTGGGCGGCCTCACCACCCCTATAAACATGCATCTTCCTTCTTCCTTTGATTCTTACTGACTCTCTGGCATTCCAAGCACTTCGAAGCTGTTGTGCCCTCGCCAAGCTTCTATTCTCGTTCTTGCTCTGTGTTTGCGTTGGAAGGAACTGCATTTGCACCAAATCTTGGTAAGTCTCTTCGAGCTTTTGCTATTACATTTGTTATTCTACACTTTAGGGCACCTATTCTTTAGGTTTTAGGATTTAGGCATACAGAATCGTCCCAAACCCTTTACTGTTCATGGTGTTCTTCATTTTCCTTGATGAACTTTGAAGATCTGGAGACGACCGGGCTCCAGGTCCTCCTTAGATCCAAAAAACCGCTTAGACCAAGCAAAGAACCTATTCGCCCCAACCTTAGTAAAAACCGGGATAGCCAAAGGACTTGGTCGCTCGACCGGGCTAACATCTGGTCCGCTTGGGCGACCAAGCTCCTTGGTTAGCCTTTACAACCGAGGTGGTTTGGCACTCTTCATGACCGAGCTAAAGTCAAGCTCGCTTTGCGCGACCGCGCTTCCTCTTACACTTGCCATCCTTTTCCTGCAGAGTCCAAGTGGACCACTGACCATTACCAAGGTTAACAAAGCCGAGGGGAATCTCTCCAAGTGGACTTAATGGTATTTAAGTAACTTACTAGGATTAATGTGGGCCGGGGCTAGTGGAATTTGGCATTATCCTCTAAAGTTGTGTTTAGTTGAGAGGTTTGGAAAATGAGTTAAAAAGAAAAAGAGTAAAGGTAGGTGAAATGTAAATAAAATATACTTATATTTTATTTCATTTCACACACTTTTTCTTTTTCTTTTTTTTCAAAATTCTTTCATAAATCTCCCAACTAAACACAGCTTGAGAGGATGCCAGAGTCACCTTTGGGAGGAATTTGGCATTATATTTTTGTCTTTTTTTTTGTATTTATTAAATATTATTTAAATTCCTTAACAAAATATTTTAAATTTTAAAAAGATTTAGATTAGGTCCATTGAAAATTATAAAAACATTGACTAAAATATAATTAAAAAAAAATAACAAAAGGCGACTAAGCATGAAAGACAAAAAAATTTAAAAATTGTTTTTAAAAACTCAAAACTAAACAAAGTGATTGATTTTTGGATAAATTACAAATAAACTTATGAGATTTACTTAAAATACGGATTGCCCCTACAATGTAAAAAATTACAACTATCTTATTGTCAAAAAATTTTATTTAACAGAATTAACTAAAAAATTGAAATTTTCAACTGCTCTCTTATATAATAATAAAATTACTTAAATTATATTTTTGACATTATTAAAAACTATTAATTGACTTGATGATTTATTAATAAAAGAGGCTATTTTTTTATAAAATTAGAAACCTTATGAGTTGTGTAATTTTCAGAATCATAAGGGTCATTCGTATTTTAACAAATCTCAGAAGGTGTATTTATAATTTATCCTTAATTTTTTCTATCTCATATTTTAATTTAAAAAAAAAATCAAAAAGCACTTAAAAAGTAATTTCCCAAATAGATAATGAATGTTCAAACAAAAAAAACAAAAACCCTTTAGTGCTGCTTTTAGGGGTTGTTTGTGATGTTCTAAATAAGTGCACTTTTTGACTTTTTAGACGAAAAAGTTGAGGAAGAAAATATGGTTATTTGGGTTAACTTTTTGACTTTTTATGGAAAAATGTGTATTAAAAAATTGTATAAATTAGTGTATAGGAAAAAATTAGGATTGAAAGTTGTGCAGCCATATTTTTTGACTTTTGATGAATAGTGATAACTTTTAAAATTTTTGAGTAACTTTTTGAATTTTTGACTTTTTAGCCACATACCAAACTTGACCTTAATATGCAGTTGGTAAAAAATCCCCCCCTTAATTAAATTTAGAACAAATTACAAAATAAAAAATAAATAAGGATTTGACCTAAGAATGGCCAAATACATCGATTTATCGAATATTCAACCCTAACCCTAATGAAATGGGTTTGGGGGTGGTTGAATAAGGTATGATCAAATTTAGAGGAACTTTTGAACAACTAGATTGGATTTAGATTGGAATAAAATATTTTTTTATCCGTACTTGTGGGGATGTATTTTCTGAGTACCGACACGTGGCAAGGTGACGCCGACGTGTCAACCGAGGTGCCACGTGTCCAGATTGTTACGCCGAGGTTATCTCGGCAAGGCCGAGGTTATCTCCGAAGATATCGGAATCCGCGATAAATGAATAAAAGATAAGGGACAGGAGTCCTAGAGTAAAGAGAAGACTTTGTTAAGATAAGGATAAAACTCTTAGGGAGTTTATCTTTATCTCTTCAGGAGTCCAAAGTAAGCACTGAATTGGAGTCCATAGAAGTCAGGCTTCTAGTGGGACTTGGATTGAGTAAACTATAAAAGAGAGGCAACCTCGTGGGTCTAAGGGACACAGTTTTATGCTTAAGCTTGTGAGTTTAGCACTTGATTATCTTTGAGAGATATACTGACTTGATTGTCGGAGTGCCCCCGGGTGGAAGAGCCACCGCCGGAGCCTTTTCTTTCTGTTACAGGTTTGCTGAAGCCATCTATTCTGCCGGTGCTCTCCAGCTGATTACTAGGCGGGCAGTGTGGTCAAAAAATTACCCACACAATTTGGCGCCATCTGTGGGAATCTTAGAAGAATAGATGGCCAGTAACGGACAGAGGGAAAACATTGGGGGCGACACTCCTACTGGGAGTGGCAGACCAATTGACCTTGACGTTGAAGGAGACAACCACAGTACAGAAAATCATGACCAGGGCCACGGAGAGAAAGACATCGGCCAGGAGGGCGACGCTTCGAAGAGGACAGACCAAAGCAATTATTAAAATGAAGATAACCTTCAGGTATGGAGGGATAGGTGCCTACGGAGGGATGAGGAAGTAAAAGACTTGGCAAACAAGTTAGCAGACCTACAGTCAGTGGTCAACTTTATGATGCAAAACAATGTTATGCAGCCCCCATACCCGCTGCAAGATACGCCAATGCCAGCAATTAATACCCAGAAGGGAGGAAGGAAAGCAATCCCCGAAGCCCCTCAGCACACCAGGAGTGGAAGGCACTCTCACCGACCTTCCAGGGAAGTCGGACGAGAGGAGCCGAGGCAAGAAGAGTCCCGAAGGACACATCACATGAAGGATCCTGGGCCCAAAGAACATCGGCATGTTCAAGGGTAAGCACTCTGCTTTGACACAACCCATGGAGAAAGATCAAAACGGGCCCATCACGAGGCCGAAAGTAGTGTGCCAAAAAAATTGAAGTCCAGAGATAGCCGAGCTCCAGGTAGGAGTAAAGAAGACTTGAGGGATTACCTCAAAAGGAGGCAGCAAAATGTTGAAGCCGATGTGACTTCCCCAGTTAAGCCGAGAACTCCATTCTCGGTGGAACTGGACAAATTCGAAGCACCAAAGAGATTCAATATGCCGAGGTTCTAAATTTATGATGGTAAGTCAGATCCCAACTTTCATGTTGGACTATACCTGAATTCAATGGCATTATATAGTGGGAACGAGCCGTTGCTCTGTAAAGTATTCCCCTCATCCTTCAGGGAGATCGCATCCAATTGGTTCCATAAACTACCGAAGGGAAGCGTAAAGACGTGGGAAGGCCTGGCCAAAATGTTTGTGGCCAGGTTTGTGACGAACAAACTACAGCCCTTGAGGGTCGACGCCCTGATGGCTTTAAGAATCACCAAGGAAGAAGGCCTTAGGGCCTACGTGAAGAGGTACTACGAGGTATTCAATCGAATGCCCGAATGCAACCAAGAAGTGGCGGTCGTGTCTTTTAAGAACGGCCTGAAAGATGACTGTCCACTGCGGAAGTCTTTGGCAAAAACACTGCCAAAAAGCATGGAAGAACTCATGGCAAGAATCGAGAAGTACGTCAGAGCCGAGGAAGATACATCGGGAAACAAAAAAATAAAGCAGGAGAAATGAAACGGCTTGCCGAAGCGAGGCCGAGGTAACAATGGGCCAACCAAACAAGAAACGGAATTGAAGGGTAAACAAGCAGTGACGACGGTGTTCCGAATCCCTATCCACAAAGTCCTAGATCAAATACGAAACCAACCCTATTTCAGGACACCAGCAAGAGCACCAGGGGATTTTATGGGAAGAAACGTTAGTAGGCGCTATGCTTACCACAATGAAGAAGGACACCCAACTCAGGGCTGCAGAGCCTTAAAAGCACACTTAGAAGATCTGGTAAGGCAAGGCCATCTGAGGGACCTTGTTGATGAGGCCAGGACAAGAGAAGAACAGGCAAGATTGCCTCAAGCACCTGCAGCTCCGCCTCCCCCAGCACAACAACCACAGGCAGGAGGACCACGGGTGGTTAATGTCATTCACTCAAGAGTAAGCGAAAACGACATTTGGGGAGAAACCCAAAGAGTAAAACACCTGTAGCACGTGAACCAGGTCGGACACAAAAGACCTCGGCCTGAAGAATGCCAAGGACCGATGATAACCTTCACTGAAGCCGACCTAGAGATGGTCCAGCATCCGCATAATGATGCCTTGGTAGTATCCCTCCAGGTTGGGGAGTGCCAAGTAAAACGCATCCTAATAGATCAAGGCAGCTCTTGTGACATCATGTACGTCAGATGTTACAAGGAGCTGGGCCTTTATCCTGACGACCTGGAACAATCCAGCAACCCTATGGTCGGCTTCAATGGAATGCCGACATGGCCACTGGACGCAACAAGCGTGGAAGTACAAGCAGGTACTAAGAAGATTAAGACAGAATTTATGGTGATTGACAAACCCTCGCCATATAACATCATCTTGGGAAGACCATGGTTGCATGCAATGGGGGCAGTTCCCTCAACATTGGATCAACTACTATGGTTCCCAACAAAGCATGGGATCGAAGAAGTCAGAGGAGATCAACTGCAGGCAAAAAATTGCTCCATGGCAGCAATGAAGTCTACTTGCTGCGTATGAGAGCCAAAGAAGGCAGAAATTGAAGATGAGGACGTGGAAGTCCTAGAAGATGTCGGCAAAGAACCAGCCGAGAAGAGCGAAGAGGCGCTAAAGAAAATCCTCGTCCAGGATGGAGATGAAGAACGCTTCTTTCTTCTCGGTTCAGGCTTAACCAAAGAAGAGGAGAAAGAGTTGGAAACTTTTCTAAGAGCCAGCATTGAGGTGTTCGCCTGGACACCTTACGAAATGCCTGGCATTGACCCCGAGGTCACTTGCCACAGACTGAATGTCGACAGGTCGGCAAAACCTGTGATTCAACGAGCCAGAAGACCGACGTTGATGCACGTCGAAGCAGTAGAAGAAGAAGTAGACAGACTTCTAGAGGCCAGGGCCATCCGAGAAGTTCACTACCCGACATGGCTATCCAACACAGTAGTGGTGAAGAAGAAGAATGGCAAATGGAGGGTCTGTGTAGACTTTACCAGCCTCAATAAAGCCTGCCCCAAAGACAGCTTTCCTCTGCCCAAGATTGACCAGCTAGTAGATGCTACTTCAGGGCATGAAAGAATGAGTTTTCTGGTTGCATACAGGGGATACCACCAGATTGCCATGTACCCTCCAGACGAAGAGACGACCGCGTTCATCACCCCTAAAGGCATGTACTATTACAAGGTAATGCCTTTTGAGTTGAAAAACACAGGAGCAACTTACCAAAGGTTAGTAACAAAGATGTTCAAGCACCTGATTAGCAAAATGGTAGAAGTCTACATCGATGATATGGTCGTGAAGACCAAGGAATCTAAGGGTCATCTTGCCGACCTAAAAGAGGTCTTTAATATACTCAAAACATACCGGCTCCGACTCAACGCATCAAAGTGCGCGTTTGGAGTTGGATCAGGTAAGTTTTAGGGTATCTGGTAACAAGAAAGGGCATTAAAGCCAGCCCAGACCAAATCAAGGCCATCCTAGAGCTGAAGAGCCCGACGTCGGCAAAACAAGTTCAGATGCTTACTGGAAGGGCCGCAGCCCTAAACAGATTCATCAGCAGAAGCTTAGATAAATGTAGACCCTTCTTCAACTTGGTGAAAAAAGCCACAGACTTTCTGTGGACAGAAGAATGCGAAGCCGCTTTAACCAACCTGAAGAAGTACTTGACCACAACTTCGGTTCTTTCCAATCCAGAATCAGGGGAAGAACTGTTTTTGAACTTGGCAGTTTTAGAACACGCAGTCAGTGCAGTACTAATCCGAGAAGAAAAATGGGAGCAAAAGGCTGTTTACTATGTAAGCAAAACCTTGGCCGACACAGAAACAAGGTATCTACCACTGGAGAAATTAATGCTAGCCTTAGTAATGGCTTCAAAGAAGTTGAACCATTACTTTCAGGCGCATAAAATTGTGGTCCTAACAGAGCACCCACTGAAGTCCTTGTTGCAACAAGGAGACTTAACAGGAAGGATAACAAGATGGACAGTAGCCCTGGGCCAGTATGACCTGGAGTTCAGGCCGAGAACAGCAATAAAAGGCCAGGTTTTAGCCGATTTCGTGGCAAAATTCATGCCTGACACCATCGAACATCGAGCTCCATTGAGCCAGGATGAGCATTGTCCCAGCAAGCAAGGAAAATCCCAGCCTAGGGCAAAAGAGCAAAGGAAGGAAAAACTTAGACCTTGCAGCATCTACATCGGCGACTCATTCAGACTGTTCGTCGATGGAAGTTCAAACCGACAAGGAGCGGGGGCAGGAGTACTACTAATATCTCCAGATGGAGAAATAATAGAACAGTCCATCAGTTTGGGGTTCAAGGCCTCAAACAATGAAGCGGAATACGAAGCATTAATTGCAGGGCTAAAACTGGTAGCAGCAACAGAAGCAGATGAGGTAACTGTTTTTTGTGATTCACAACTTATTGTTAACCAGTCAACAGGAGAATTTGCAGCCAGAGACGAAAGGATGTCGGCATACGCAAAAGAGGTCATCAGATTAGCAGCCCTATTTTAGAACTGCCGACTACTCCAAGTTAGCCAAGATGACAACACCCACGTCGACGCGTTGGCTAACCTGGCAAGTTCAATGCAGACTGGAAAAACAAGAACAATTATGATCGACTATATGTCGGGTCTGAGCATAGAACCAGAGAGCACAGAGCAGGAAGCAATGTGTGTGGACATGGGGCCAAGCTGGATGGATGCAATTGTTGCATTCCTGAAAGAAGAAAAGCTGCCAGAAGATCATAATGAGGCACACAAAGTCAGATTGAAATCGGCAAGATTCTGTCTGACAGCAGATGGACACCTCTACAGAAGGTCCTTCACTAGACCCCTTTTAAGGTGCGTACACCCTTTGCAGGTTGAAGATTTCCTATATGAAATTCATGAAGGAGTTTGTGGAAGCCATGCTGGGGGCAAATCATTAGCTCACAGGGCCATTACCTAGGGGTATTGGTGGCCTTACATACAAAGGGATGCTGAAGCCTACGTGAAGAAGTGTGAACAATGCCAAAAGTTTGCACCTTTGATACATTAGCCAGCTGCTGACCTAAACCCAGTGTCCAGCCCTTGGCCGTTTGCCCAATGGGGCATGGATCTTGTTGGGCAACTTCCCCAGGCAACTGGGCAGAGAAAATACTTGCTGGTGGCAACAGATTACTTTACGAAGTGGATAGAGGCAGAAGCTCTTGCCAAAATCCGAGATGTGAACGTCAAGAACTTTATATGGAAAAATATCATCACCAGATTTGGCATTCCAAGAGCAATAGTTGCCGACAACAGAACACAGTTTGACAGCAAACTCATTAAGAACTTTTGTGCGAAATTCAAGATTAAGAATTACTTTTCAACACCAAGTTTTTCCCAAAGCAATGGGCAAGCAGAAGCATCAAACAAAGTAATTTTGGATGGAATAAAGAAGAGGCTGCAGGCAGCAAAGGAAAAGTGGGTAGACGAGTTGCCCAACGTACTTTGGGCATATCGGACTACGCCGAGAAGATCAACAGGGGAATCCCTCTTTGCTATGACTTATGGCACAGAAGCAGTCATCCCATTGGAGATCGGCATCCCAGGGATCAGAACCCAGAGGGTAGAGAATGGCACCAATGACATACTCTTAGCCCGAGATCTGGATCTTTTAGAAGAACGAAGAGAGAAAGCTGCAATTCAGCTCGCAGTATACCAGCAACAGCTTGCCAGAGCTTACAACAAGAAATTCAATCCAAGAGATTTTCAAGTCGGCGACCTAGTCTTGAGAAAAGTCGTCGGCAACAAGAAGGATCCCAGAGAGGGCAAGCTTGGCCTAAACTGGGAAGGACCCTACAGAATTACTTCGGTATTAGGCAATGGAGCTTATCGGCTTGAAGATAACGAGGGCAAAGCACTGCCAAGACCTTGGAACACTTGTAATTTGAAATTCTTCTATCATTAGATGTGCAGTATTTTTGGCCGATGTCATCAATAAAATCTTTCCCTTTTTCTTTAAAACACATATAATTGATAAAGTTACATATTGGTGTTTTTGACATGAATAATGAGAACCCAAGTAGAACTCAGGTTCACATTGGGGGCAGAGAGAAGACAGAGACACTTAATTCACTTGTTGAAATTTGTAGCAATTTACAAGTCGAAGTTAAGCTGAGATGATTCTTTATCTTCACTTGTTGAAATTTGTAGCAATTTACAAGTCGAAGTTAAGCCGAGATTATTCCTTAATTCACTTGTTGAAATTTGTAGCAATTTACAAGTTGAAGTTAAGCCGAGATTATTCCTTATCTTCACTTGTTGAAATTTGTAACAATTTACAAGTCGAAGTTAAGCCGAGATTATTCCTTAATTCACTTGTTGAAATTTGTAGCAATTTGCAAGTTGGAGTTAAGCTGATTCCTTATCTTCACTTGTTGAAATTTGTAGAAATTTACAAGTTGGAGTTAAGCTGATTCCTTATCTTCACTTGTTGAAATTTGTAGCAATTTACAAGTCGAAGTTAAGCCAAGATTATTCCTTAATTCACTTGTTGAAATTTGTAGCAATTTACAAGTTGGAGTTAAGCTGATTCCTTATCTTCACTTGTTGAAATTCGTAGCAATTTACAAGTTGAAGTTAAGCCGAGATTATTCCTTATCTTCACTTGTTGAAATTTGTAGCAATTTACAAGTCGAAGTGAAGCCGAGGTTATAGTTTGCACACTTTTAGCAATCTACAGGTTGGTCCAACCAAAGAAGATGCTTAACACTTGTTGAAATTTGTAGCAATTTACAAGATAATGTTAAGCCGACATGTGATCATCTGTTGAAATTTGCAGCAATTTACAGGTTGAGGTAAAAGCTAAGTATGTTGTTTAAACACTTGTTGAAATTTGTAGCAATTTACAAGTAGATCATTGCTTAAACACTTGTTATAACTTGAGTAAAGTTTACAGTATATGATAACACTTGTTAAAATTGGTAGCAATTTACAAGTAGGATAGACTAGGATCACTGTCTAAACACTTGATTGAAACATTAAGAAACATTCGCAAAGTTGACATTGAATAAGTATATGTTTTACACTTGTTGAAATTTATGAAAAGTTTGCAGGTCAGTATCTTGCCGAAGTAAAACTTGTAGTTATTATGCCCGAGATATGTGACCCCGAGAAGATTGCACAAAGGTAGCAAGATATGAGAGGCATACAAAATATTCTAAGTATAGAACCATGCAGAAGCCAATCAAGAGAAATTAAAAGATTGAAGCATCCATAGAAAAACAGTTGCAGTTGTATACAAAAGAAGGCACTGCGGCCCACCAGAAGTAAATTGTTTCGAAGTAACAAAGAAAGGCACATCGGCCATAAAAGGAAGATTACATTGTCCAGAAAACAAAACAAAGTACAAGGGTGCAAAAGAAAAGACATGAAAGTTAAGACTTTTTAACATCAGCATCTGGCTGGATCTGAACCTCAGAAGTCTCCTGAAGAGATACCTCGGCTTCCTCATCTGCAGCAATCTCGGCGTCGATCTCGGTAAGGGTTTCATCAACGCTCTTGCCGATTTGAGGAACATCAGATGATGCTTGCTCAGGGGTGGTCTCCTTGATAACCTCCTCATCCTCCTCATGAGTCAAGTCTAGGACTTGATCATCCTGAGGAGGGGACTTGGTCTCACTAGTATCCTTGGGCTTCCTTACCAAAGCTTCATCGTCATCCTTATCCTCATCCTCAGATTCAGACTCAGATTCGTCTTTAGCTTGGCTTGGACGTGGAGGTGGAGGAAATGACAGAGGAATATCATCAGCCTTGCGCAATGGCGAGTCATCTGGGATGTTGAGCTTTTTGGCACGGGCCATCCAACCAAGGGAGAAGCCCCTGTTGCATGCCTGCCTAACTTGCAGTTTGTACTCCTCAGTGACGTCGGCTATTCCTTGAGCATAAGCCTTTTCGTCAGCCTCCTTAATCTCAGCATCTTTGGTAATTAAGGCCTGCTGAAGCTCTTTTTCCGCTTGGGCCTTTTTTACCTCGACCTCTCTCTTCTCGACCTTAGCAACCTTCTTAATGGCCTCGGCAAACTCCGTTTTTTCTTCGGCCATCTGTTGGGCCTTGGTGGCGGCCTCAGCTTGGTCCTCCAGTTTTTTCATCTTTGATTCGAGAGTTTTGTTCTCCTTTTTCAGGGCAGAAACCTCCCTCTTCATGTCGGCCAATCTTTGCCGATTTTCAAAAGACTGCATTGAAAACGAATGGGCATGCTGGATGGCCTGAAAGAAAACAGAAGTGTTAGAAAATATTTTAAGTATGAAATAGAAAGAAAGTAGAAAATTCCAAGGAGGAACACTTACTTGAACGGAGTGCTGGAGCATTAGAGCGTAATTCTCGCACTCACTATACTCAGCATTTCGCTCGAGGTCGCCCGGAAGAAGCAACGCCGTGCTGAGGGCAACGCTGACATTTATGTCGTCTGCGCTTTCACTGGACATAATTGGCCTGTCTTCCAAAGTAATTTTGGGAGCCCAAGGGACATCCGGTTTCTTGGACCCCGAGGTAGTAGCTGAGGCCGACCTTGGCTTCTTTGACTGTGTGGACTCAGAGTGTGGGGTTTCAGCAGACCTTTTTGCAGGAGCAGAAGAAGTCTTCTTACTCTTAGCCAGTTTGGAAATAGGCAAAGTGTCCTCAGATTCAACCTGAGTCACTTTGGCCTTTGGCTGAGCCCTTTTTGTTCTTTTTGGCTTTGGTGGGGGTATGGATTGAGTCGGAACAACATCAACGTCGGCAGGTAGGTCGGCTAAGAGATCTACAGCAACAAGCTTCGGGAGACCCATCTCAGCAGTTTTGACAAGACGTCGCCGACGTTTTCTTTCTGGTATTAGGATTAAGTATGGGGCAGAAGTTGATGGTTGATCGGCTGGATCAGTGGTTGACCCTTAGTCAGCCCGAGATGTTGATGCGGTTTGTAGAGTGGTAGCAGAGGGAGGAGATAAGCTCTTCTTTTTTCGTTTCGGGACGTCGGGCAGTGTAGACTTGTACTTCGGAATAAAATTCAGTACCAGTGGAGCCTTGCGCTTTTGGATTGGCAGATCTAGGAGCCTCTTTAAGTTTTTGCTGGGGACGTAGGACTGGCGAAAATCCTTTGGTGGCTTGCGAACATCTGCAAGAAGGACAAAACATTAGAAACAGACAAAGTTTTGAAGACTCGAACAGAAACAACTAAGTATTGACACTGGGCTCTTACCCTTACCCTCTTTAACTGATCGGGGAAGAGGGTAAAGATGGACGTCCTCGTCTGCGCCAAACTCCTAGTTTCCCGAAGCGATAACATAGTCATCTCCAGCTCCCTTGTTGGAGTCTGGGAGGTCGGCTACGATTTTGAATTCAGTGGACCTCGGTTTAAGATAATAGACGAAGCTTTTTTCCTTCAGGTTAAGGGGGCACATGGTATAACAGTACTGGATGTCGGCAAAAGTGATCTTGTCATTCTCCTGTCTAGCTAAAACTATGATGCCATTGATCACTCGATAAGAGTTTATGGCAAGTTACATAGGGTTCAACTTGTAAAAGTGAAGAATTTCACAAAAGAGAATGTTAAGTGGGAGCTAGAGTCCACACTCGGTAAAAGCTACTATGGGAAAAGGCATTGAATCATCTGTGGGCATAATAGAGTCATCATCCCCAGCAAGTCTCAGGTGGACATCAGTAGGAATAGAGAACTCCCGCCTAAAGTACTCAAGTTTGGTCGGGGTGTCTACCCTGTGCCTCCACATACCCATAACGTCGGCCTAAAGACAGAGGGCTTGGTTTCGGAAAGAAGATGCTTTTAAGGGTTTATCGGGACCTCGGCGAAACCCTAGGTATATGTTGGTAAGGATTGTTTCAGCTTTTTCCTAAGAATTGATAGGTTCTATAGGCAAATCCCAAACCTAAATCTATGAAGGCAAAAATTGAAGGAAGAGATCTGGCAAAGACACAAAAAACAGAAAACAAAGGCGAAATTTCAGAAACAAGAACAGGGATAGGCTATCAAGAAAATGAAGAATACGAGAAATAGAGGACCATGATCAATGGCAAAAATATAGTAAAGTGGTGCAACGGTGCGTGTGTTCAAGGTATGGGCAAGGGCTAAATCAAAGAATAAACACATTCAGATGAATGATTCACAAGATAGATATTTGAGTAAGACAGTAATAACAGAAGATTCCAAAAAAGGTCAAGAATTGAAATCGGAAGAAAAAGTTGCGTACCAGAAGAAAATGAAGCCGATGTGAGGACTGCCGAAGTTAGTTGGTAGATACGGATGTGGCAGAACGACGAAAGATCCACCAGGAAGACGAATACAGAGCTTGGAAGCTTCAGCAATGGCAGATTCGACAAAACGAGTTTAGAAAGAGAAATAGCAAAAGCAATAGTGAAAAAATGAAAGAAGAAGGAAGTGTTTTTGTCAAAAACCAAAAACGGCGGCAAAAGATAATTAATGCGCCTGGAGCAGCGCATACGTCAGGCGGCGTATGCAGGAAAAACGTGGCTTACAGGCGCGTTACAAACACGGACCACTAAAGAAAAGACGCGTAAGAGAAATGGTTGAGTAAAAGATGCGTGACAGCTCACACATATGAAAATGATCACTGGAATTCTTGTTCTCTGAAGGGAACATGTCGGCTTGACATGAATGATCTCGGTCAAAGAGTTCTTACGCTGAGGTACTAGAAGACAATACAGAGATTGGTTCCATCACCTCAGAATGCCGAGGTAATAGAACCTAGGGGGCAGTTGTGGGGATGTATTTTCTGAGTACCGACACGTGGCAAGGTGACGCCGACGTGTCAGCCGAGGTGCCATGTGTCCAGATTGTTACGCCGAGGTTATCTCGGCAAGGCCGATGTTATCTCCGAAGATATCGGAATCCGCGATAAATGGATAAAAGATAAGGGACAAGAGTCCTAGAGTAAAGAGAAGACTTTGCTAAGATAATGATAAAGCTCTTAGAGAGTTTATCTTTATCTCTTCAGGAGTCCAAAGTAAGCACTGAATTGGAGTCCATAGAAGTCAGGCTTCTAGTGGGACTTGGATTGAGTAAACTATAAAAGAGAGGCACCCCCGTGGGTCTAAGGGACACAATTTTATGCTTAAGCTTGTGAGTTTAGCACTTGATTATCTTTGAGAGATATACTGACTTGATCGTCGGAATGCCCCCGGGTGGAAGAGCCACCGCCGGAGCCTTTTCTTTTTGTTACAGGTTTGCTGAAGCCATCTATTCTGCCGGTGCTCTCCAGCTGATTACTAAGCGGGCAGTGTGGTCAGAAAATTACCCACACAGTACCCTACCCAAGTTGCATATAAAGTAATTAAAAAATAATATTATGGGGTGTTTTGAAAACACAATTATAAGCTATTTTTTTACTTTTAACCTATTTTTGGTCATATCAACTCTCACATTTTTTATAGTTTTTTTTTGTCAAAAAAAAAATAAATTAAAAAGACAGTTTTTAACCATTTTCCCAAAACATTCCTATACATAATATGTGCATAAGATGTTGCCGAATTTTTATAGAATATATAATTTTTATACAATGTATTGTTGAATTTTTATTATGTTAATATATAATATAATTTTAATATATGTACAATATATAATATATTTTTTAATTATAAATATTATTCTATAGTTTTAATTATTGAGTTTTAATATTATTATTAAATTTCTTATTGTATTGCTAATCGAATAGGGTCTGAGTGGGGATTATGTTTGCGAGTTTGAGGTGCAAACGGAGAGAGTTTCATGAGGGTCGGGCGTTGGGGTTGGGGTTGGGGTTGAGGACCTGACCAATACCCTGCCATTGTGATCCTTAGTTTGACTCTTGTAACAAAACAAATGTTTTTAATTTTGTTAATTTAAATACTAATCTTTTGATTTATTTTCAATATAAATTATCTGTCTATTTTCGTTAGATAAAAATAATAGAAAAAGGATATTTTGAAATCATCAAACTCAACAAAAAAGATTATTTTAAAAATTTGATGTACACCTACATAATGATTAAAATATTATTTTTGTTCATTAATTTTACTTAATAAAAATAAATAATAATTTAAATTTAAAATTTTAAAAAGTTAAATTTTAAATTGATAAAATTAAAATTTTACTTTATTATAAAACTCAAAATCTCAAATTTGTTTTGCAATTTAACATTAAATTTATTTAAATTATTAAAAAAGATAAATTATAAATACACTCTTTGAAATTTACTTAACTCTGGTTTGGCAATTGTTTCCAGGCTACAAAATCACAAACTGCCAAAAATGATAAACGTGAGTTGTGAAGCACGTGAGATGGATGGACAATTACTAAACTACCCCATATATACCAATACACATCTTTGCGTGGATATATGGATTTGACCGCGTGAGGGTAATTTTGTCATTTCACTTTTGGAAACATTATTTCCAATGCCAAAAAGCCAAAAAATCAAATAAGAAAATCAAACAAACAAAAAAGTTCAGGTTAAAAAAATTAAAAAGCCAACTAAAAAAGTCATTGCCAAACGAAGCCGTAAAATACTAATTCTCCCTTGTAATTTGAAAAATTACAAGTACTTCTTGGTCATAATTTTTTATTTAACAAAATTAATTAAAAAAATAAAATTCTCAACAACTCCCATATAAAATAACAAAATTACTCAAATTATTAATTGAAATAATTACTCAATTAAAAAAAATTAATTATCAAATTAAAAAATAAAACAAATTAATTATTACTCAAATTATTGATTGAAATAAATTTACAACATTATTAAAAATAATTAATTAATTTAATAATTTACTAATAAAAAGATTATTTGTTATAAAATTACATGATAATTTACTAATAAAAAGATTATTTGTTATAAAATTTCAGCAAACGAGGGATGTATTTGTAATTAAAAACAAAAAAAAAAACAAAAAACCAAACACATGGGCTGCCCCAAACGGGCAAACTAACCTACACAGAGTTCACTCGACAGGTTCGGAGACGCACTCTTCTTCGTAGTTTGCCCGTTTGACGCTTTTCTTCTCTTTCTGTGTCGCTGTTAAACCCTTAGAGGTAAATCTCATAGACTCTTTTCATTGGTTTTTTTTCAATCTCATCTTCCAAAGTTTTCCATGTAAATCTCCCAAATTTTGGGATGCTTTTGGTCGGTTGTTGAAATTAGGGTTTGCAAAAAACCCAAACTATTGATTCCTTCATTGTTGCAGGAGCAATATTGTCTCGTTGTTTGTAAATTACTGTTCTTTATACATTTTTGTCAGTGCTGTTAGTTTGATATTTCCATTGAAGTTGGTTCTGTTTACTCTACGGACTCAAATTCAAATTCTTTCCTTGTGAACTTTGTTGGCTACAAAATATTGGTTTATTAACATGTTATTGTGTATGTATCCATGTGAATTTGTGCCTAACATATGGGACACGATAAGGTTTTGCCTGGATTCCAGGACCATTTGAATCAATATTTGATTATACTGATGAAAGGCTTCCCTGGAATTGTTTCAAGTGAAAAGGGTGCATCAGGGTTTCAAATATGCGTGTCTATAACTTATTTATTATTGAATTTCGTCTGTCTATTTCAATGTTTTACTTGTTGGTATTTGTTTTCAGATCCCATTGGCAATAAGTGTCGTTTCAGAATCCATCCGAGTTGTTTGATTTAGAGATTGTTCAATGGAGTTTGATGAATATGATTATTTAGAGAAGATGGTGGAAAATACGGACCCTCAGAAATTGAAGGAAGCAGCAAATGGTGGGGAAGAAACACTTAAATCCGAAAAGAAAGAACGGACCCGTAGTTCAAAGCACAAAATTGATGAGAACGATAATGATTTGGATCACCGGGCAAAGCGATCGAAGTCCAGAGGTGAGTCTCGTGACCGTGACCTAGAGAGGGCCTCGTCACGACATCGATCGTCTCCAAGAGATGGAGAAAAGATTGACAGGGACCGACATAGAAGTCGTCGAGATCATAGAGACAAGGACAGGGATAGGGACCGGGAAGAGAGGAATGGAAAGGACAAAGACCGAGAGCGGGATCGGGAAGAGAGGAATGTAAAGGATAGAACCCGAGAGAGGGATCGGGAAGAGAGGAATGGAAAGGACAGAACCCGAGAGCGAGACCGGGAAGAGAGGAATGGAAAGGACAAAGACCGAGAGCGGGATAGAGCTAGAGACAAAGACAAAGGAAAGGACCAGGATCGAGACATAGATAGAGACAAAGAGAGGGACTGTGATAGGGATAAGAGAGAGCATAAACCTGACAATGAAAGGGAGAAGGATAAAGAGCAAGAGCGGTCACGTAGAAGTATAAGCCGTCCAGAAATGCATCGGGATGAGCAAGTTAGAGAGAAGAGTTGGGACGGGGAGTTCAAAGAAAGGGAAAGGGAGAAGGAATTTAGAGAACGGGATCGAGAAAACAGGTAATTTTGCAAACTTCAAACTGAACTATTGACTTATATTGCATGCTGTACGTGTGAAACTAGTATAAAATTTCGTGTCTTTCATATAGATTTTATTCTGGATAAAATTCTCTGGTTAATTATTAGTTGAATGAGGCACTCATTCCATAATTTTATGTTTGTTATGTCACAAATTACGACATGAGTTAGTTGTTGCTTACAAGCTTATTTTTGAGTTTCATAATTAGTTTACAGTAGCCCTAGAATAACTATATTAGAAGCAAATTGGGCAAAAGTTTTCTATTGTATGGAATATCTTATGTAATTTGTTCATACGACCTCCTGGAATTATGGTAGGCCCGACAGTTGTCAAATTGAGAATATATCGCTAATCAAAAGCCTAATATTGTAAATCATGAATCAAATTGAGAATCTTTAAGATTTAGCATAAAATGATTTTAAATAATCATATATATGAAATAAATTGACTTTGATTTGTGTTATAAAATAATTCTTAAATAAGGACGTAATTACATTGTCTAATTTGGAGAATGTTGCCTTCGTAGCAAGAGATGTGTATCCAAATCCCACCAACTGTAAAATTATTCAAAAATCATATAATATGATCTCTCGAGTCTTGACATTAAAAAAATAGGCTTAGAAACCCTTCATAGAATATAATATTTAGGATAGAATTAAGTAGAATCCTTTAATTTATAACTTAGAACATTTCAAAGAGTGTGTATGTTTATTGTTTAAAAAATGAGAAAAAAAAAATGTTATAGAACCATGGTCCATGTAATATTGAATTATATTTATTTCATTAAAACAACAAAAGACAATTCATGGTGCAAGTTTCTTTAACCTTAAACATTCTTAGAAGATGTAATATATATATATAATACTTTTTTGAGGAAAAAAATAAGGAAAAAAGTTAAGAATATGTCAAGTCTGACTGGATCTGATTGGACCCTATTAAGACCTTATAATCATCAAAATAATAATAAATCATACATAGCTATTGGTTATTTTCGTACTCAACACTCTTAAAAGTTGTATTATGTCATTTTCAGTAAAAAAATAGAAAAAAGGGTTGGATTAGTCAGACACAATAGTTTCAAGAGTTGTATGAATCATGAAAAGTGAATCGAATTGTGAATCGTGTGATTTACCATAGATTCTATCCCATAATAAATTCACCCATAGATTTATATTGATTTATGAATGAATTGCGAATCATAAGATTCTGATAATAGAGGTAGGCACTTAGATGGCACAGGACCGCCGGAGATGGATGGGAAGAGCATTGAGGTAGCCTTAGAGTAGAGAGGGAGAATGACTAAGAGAGAGAAGCCTATGAGCTTGCTGTAAGTGGAGGCTTCCATTTATAGGAGGTGGGTCATTGGGGTAAGCTTGCCCTCCTCTCCCAAAAGTAACATGTTTTAAAGTTGTGAGGCCCTAGCCCAAAGCATATAATATTATTAAGGTTTGGGATGGGATGTCAAACAATTGGGGATAATATTAAAGTGATCCCCAACTTTAGCCCCCATTTCACAAGGACCTGGTGATCCTGCACAGGGTCATAGATTCCTCGAGCATCCCATGATTGAGACACCAACCTGAGGGGGTTCATAGGCCCTACTCTTGACCTAGATTGGCTTGGCAACATGGCGCCCTTCTAATCATAGCTTGCAATGGTAGGCGAGGCAATGAGGTAGGCTAGCGAGTGGAGTTGAGTGATTCGAGTGGAGCGAGGTGTGCGAAATTGGTTGAGCAAAGCACTAAGCCAAGATTAAAATCATGCCTTATCATGTAAAGGAGCGGTTTGAGGCCACTACCTAGCGATGACGTGGCTTGCCACGTATGAAACTCAAATACATGTACTACACAAATTAATGATTCTATATTGGCAGATGAAAGCATATTGTTAATAACCTTACATACATTGTAAGTTTGTAACTAAATATATCTAAGATATTTATGCATGAATACATATACAAGGTCCATGCAGGCATATTCCAAAACATCCCTGGACCCTCCTTGGTCTTCTACTACCATTGTCCTTCTTTATTGGGAACAGTATGGTTACTTAGGGAGTATATCATCTTACAACATATACATATCTCATTCACTATAGCTTTACGTTTGCTACTAATCTAGTGGTCTATATAATTGGTTCCTACTTGCATGAGTATCTCATAGATATGGGATATCCATGTCAAGGAATGTTGTCTGAATGTCTCACCAATATGGGATATCCATGTCGTGGTATGTTGTCTGTGGCATTTTGTTAATAAGCAGCATAATAAGGGAGCAAGAATAACAGGAGTAGTTTGCACCAATAACTCAAGGAACAACTTTCTTATGCATTGATAGATTATTGTTCCAACTCCCAGACACTTAATTGTAGTTATACTTGAACATCTAAAGGCATGGGGCTTCCATATAAGTTTTTCTCTAGCAACATAGTTGTGCTGCATTTGCCACTACCACCACCCATCGAATTTTTTTCCATGCCCATTGCTAAAATATAAGTTAATTGAAGTTTAACTGGTTTTCAGGTTTAGTAGCCTTATCCTCTCTTTTACTTTCCTATGTGGAAGTAATCATTGGATATTTATCAGTTGAGCTTTTTAATTGAAAATCTATTTTTGTTTCCAATAATTGTTTTGGACTTTTGGTAAGTGTGGCCCCTAACAAGACTTCTAGAATAATTTTTGCAAGTGTACGGCTATGTTTGGTTTGGTTTTTAAAATCGATTTTTTGAACTAATACTTTTATATGGTTTTATCTTTTTTGGGGCTGAAATAATTTTTAAAAATTTAAAATATTTTTTTGCTGTTTATTTTTGTCAAACTAGTTTTGATTTTAAAAAAAAAATTCAGGCAAAAAATTTGGAAAATGAACCCAAACAGAGCCGTCTTTGGAATTGTAGATGGATTTGACAGTACATGTATGATTCTGTGGAGTAAACTTTTTTGGTTTTTGTTTTTGACTAGTATTTTATGAAGTAAAACTTCACTTCTCTTTGTCTGCTTTGACTTCTCTGGACAAATTACTTGCATTTTTCCTTTGGTGAATTGCTTAATAGATGTTAAAAAATTTCTCACTTAGAGTCCATTTGACCTAAATTGCTTTGTTTAGTTTGATTGACACGGATCTTCCATTTCTACATGGAAGGACATTTGGTTTAGGAAGATGATATTCACCTTGCCTCATGCCGAAGTTTTTTTTTTTTTTTTAGGTTCACTTCTTTTCCAGGTGTTTTGGTTAAGATTTCTATTAATGCCACTGCCAAATATGCCAGAGCAATTCTCTAGAAAGGGTAAAGCAAATTACCGCATAAAAACCCACTTACTAAAAAATAATATTTGCGATGAAACTCTATTACAGAGAATTGTGAGCAAAATTACTTGCCGAATGGCACACCACCTTATTTTTTTCATGTCCACGCCATATTTTAATTTGTCGGGAGCGTGTGAATAACCTCCTTCATAGCATAATGCAGCCAGGTTAGCGTCCCAAGTAACACCAAAATATGTCCTCATAGGAGAGTATCTTAATGTGAAATGTATTTTATTGCTAAAATTCAGGTTGAAAACACAATTTGAAAACTATGTTACATGCACTCGGGTATATATGTCGGGTATATATGTCTAAGGTCCGATTCTTCTAATTCTCATAGCTTGTTTAACAGGTTTTTGCACTATTTTCCAAGTGATTTTCTCACTGGTAGTTTTCAAGCTCTACATAGTAACTCGTACTATTTAAGTTTTAAAATTCTGGATATTGAACGTTAGATTTTTTGGAGACTAGCAGATATGCTAGAGCAATCTTCGAATGGTCATTCTGGTAACTGAGCCAGACTCAGAAACTCTGATCATGGGTTTAAATGTTCTTTCTAGACACTGGAATCGTTAGAAGCTTACATTGCAAGATTGGGGGTTTCTATCTTGGAGATCTTAACTCAAGTGGTGATATCATTTTATAATTTTCGTTATCCTCCACCTCTGAACTTAGTTTCTTAATTATACTTATTCTGTTGCAGAAATGCTGGTGAGGGAGTGATGGGCTTTGCTTAACAGAAGCACTTCATCTTCCGATGCTTGTGGAAAATCATTGTTCAGTTGCCAGATTGGCCATAATTCTTTTGCAGGATATGTAAAAATATCATAAATATGTTCTCTGATTGCATGTCATGAAGTTACAGGTTTCTTTGATACAAATAGTTGCCTGCAAGGAAGGTCTTGTTGCACTGTTCAAGTTGCACCACTTCGATGGTTCTTTTTTATTCTGCAGCGCAAATCTTTTGAGTTGTGCTGCAATTAAGTACAAATCTTTTCAAGAATCTTTTTGGGCTTTTTTTCTTCTTCTTTCACAGCCCAGAATTCATGGCATTTTCGTTCTCCATAGAAATCTTTGTTTGCCTGGTGTAACCTTCTTCCTTCAATAGGTATCTCTGAGAAGAAATTTGTATAGTTTGCCTGATGTCTGACTTTTAAACAAAACGTCTTTGATTTCTAACTATTTATCTACATCTCATACTCTAATTGCTATATGACCCTAGAGTTCTAAAGTTGAATGAATTTGTTTTGATCATCAATTACTTTGGAAAATGTTGTTTCTTTTGTTAATTTCTTGATTTAATATTAAATCATACATTACAAAGTCAATTTTTATACATCTGTCTGAATTTTTAGTGGTTGCATTTGTGATAGTTTCTTTAGATGATTTTTTTTTTTTTAATTACTGCAGTCCTTTTGCGATCCTTAAATCTTTATCACAATTTTTTTGCTACTCAACACCAATTCTAGCTTGTGCTAAGTATCTTATTGCATTTTGTGATCGTCAATCATGTCAGTGGATGTTTGTCATTTTAGTTTTATTTATATATGTACAATTTTAAGCCTTTTTATCGCTTGCTGAGAATGTAACTCTTTTTATAGAATATAAACTTTTAGCAGGTTCCACACTGATGTACATGTTCTTTCAAATAATAACATCCTCCAACACTGCCTTTTGTTTGACCCCATGATATTGTTTCTGATGAAGATTAGGTTGTTTGTAGAAGGGGACAAAATCTGTTATTAATTCATTGCTTGATGTTGGATTACATAGTTCACTACTTGGTCCTACTGTCCCTATTTCTTTTAGTTGCTACTTCATTCCCAGGTTGGTTCTCATTAAATTTTAAAAATAAATTTTTTTTTTTTTTGCAATTTTGCAACCGTTACATTGGTCCCATCATTTTAATTTGGTGCACGTCACTGCAGGGTGTGTTAGATGGGTTCAGCCACATACTGGAGAAAATTTGCTGCCCTTTTGGGATTGTTCTTTTCTTGCTTTCTCTTCACATTATTGCTTACATTTTTCCTAGTAGCAAGCGCATTTTCCATAGTTATGTGTTCACTCGTTTGACTCACCCTTCATTAACTACAGCGGAATTGTTGTTACTTATAAATTGACCAAGTAACGATAATATTTGAAAATTTTATTCTCTTTCAGGCGATATAAAGAGAAAAAGGAAGAAGTGGCAGAGCCAGAGGTTGATCCTGAACGGGATCAGCGAACTGTTTTTGCTTATCAGGTAAATGGTAATTGAAATGCTACAGAATGGCTTTTGTGGTGTTTTGTTTGGTTTGTTACTTGCACTTTGCTGACATATATTTTCTCTACAATTCTGTCAGATATCTTTGAAGGCAGATGAAAGAGATGTGTATGATTTCTTCTCACGGGCTGGCAAGGTTATTGCTTGCTCTTTCTTAGTCGTATATAAGTCATATGGCCTGTTGTTTGAGATGAAGTCTGCTATCAGAGTTATTATTGTTTGTAAATAGTTCCATGTTCATTTTATATAGCATGTTCTGCCTCTTGAGGTGCAGTAACAGAATGATGGTATGTACCTTTGAAGGAGAATTTGATTGTTTTGTCTCTAGTTTTTCTAATACCTTTGAAATTTGAATTGCCATTCCAGGTGCGAGATGTACGCCTTATAATGGACCGCAATTCAAGACGTTCCAGGGGAGTTGGGTAAATTGCGTTCTTCCTGCCGTGTATCTACCTAAGAATTAGCTTGATTGAATTTTCTTCTACTCTACTATTTGTAATTTTAATCATCAAGTGGAGGATTGTCATCTTGCAAATTCATTCCAAGATTAGACCTCTACACCTCTTTTTCAAACTAAAGCTGTTTCATTAAAGAGGGAAAATCAAAACCTACATTAATCACATGGGGTCTATATGCTAAGCCAAAAACTAATCATGGGATTTGGCTTGAAAAAAGTTGCCGCTAGGCCAAGCCCAAAGCTTTGCAAGATAGATAATGACCCTTATCATTGTTATCACCCTCCACCCATCACCTGACTTGAAGGCCCATTTTATTATTTTATTTTATGACAAGGGTTAGGTATGTACCCAATCTAACCCCTCACAAACACTCATTAATGGGTATTAATTGGGCATTGTTTGTTTGTTGTTGTTGTTATTATTATTATTATTATTTTTGTATGCTTGTGATTTTGAATTCTGGAGTGTTTACAGAGGATGGGATTTATTTACTTCAATATCCTCAATAATATTTCTCTTTTGAAAGTGGAGGTTGTTCCCATATGTTTATTGATATTTCAGCAATGCCAACTAGATTTGATTGTTGCCTTTGGCTTCATGAAGCTATAATACCAGTATGCTTTGAAGTGACAGTGGGCCATTCTGCTTATTGCTTCTTGTATCCCATGCAAGTTAGTGAATTCAAGGTCATAGTTATATTATAGTCAATAAAAAAAGAGGAAAAAACATGAAAAAAAGAAAAAATTATGTGTGGACTGGGCAGTAAATTTGCTAGATTATGGTTTATCTTCACTTTCTCCAATTTTTATCTTTTTACCCTTATTGGTACAATCCAGACTAATGCAGCTTCTTTGCAGGTATATTGAATTTTTTGATTCAATGTCAGTCCCCATGGCAATAGCACTCTCTGGTCAGCTACTTGTTGGTCAGCCAGTGATGGTTAAACCATCAGAAGCTGAAAAGAATCTGGTTCAGTCTACTACATCTGCAGCAGGTGTAGCAGGTGGGCTTATAGGCCCCTATTCAGGGGGAGCTAGAAGGCTTTATGTTGGCAATCTGCATTTCAACATAAAAGAAGATCAACTTCGTCAGGTAGAAATATTTTCTAGTTGGGGATTTTCTGTTTTTTGTTAAAAAAAAAATAATTTGCATTATTTTCTTCATAGAAAAATAGCTGGGGTTATTATTGATGCTCTTTGTGCAGATCTAGTTTAGGTTGTCAAATGTTGTTTGGGTTTGAATTTTTCCAGGCAAGGGGCTGATGGGGTCAGTTTGGGGCACTCTAAACTTAATCCCAGTTCCTCTATTTTATTGTTTCACATTGCTTATGTATCTCATATTCTTGTTATTTGATATTCCTTTTGTATCTTCAATTTATAAGATACACATGAAACAACTATTTGTAAACATGATATGCTTTGATGTCACATCATAGGTTCTCATGAATTTCTTTGTTACTATTGTTATGCACTAAGGCCTCGTTTGGGAACAGGCTATTTTAGTAACTTTTTGACTTTTTATGAAAAGATGTGCAGAAAAGTAGAGAGGTGATGTGACTAGTTTTAGTTGGCTTTTTGACTTTTTGGCTAAACTAGCCACTCCCCAAACGAGGCCTTAATAAGGTTTCTGGGAAGCCTGTAGATGCATGCATTTTCTCCTCATAAGATGGTATAGGCAAGGTTCTGAAAAGCGGTTGCGGTCGCTGTAACGGTGGTGGTGGCGCGGTTGCGTTTGCGGTTGCGGTTGCGGTTGCGGGGTGTAAAGGCCGTAGCGTAACGGTTGCGGTAACCGGAATCGTGAATTTTTTTATTTTTCGCACAATTTGAAAAAAACTTACCGATACGCATATTTTTTTTCCATGATCGTATTTATTGGGTTTTAAAATAAATATTGATCAATTTTTATAAATTTTAAAGTTTGATCCAATATATTTCATATTTTTAAATCACTAAAAACTGAGTTTTTTACATTTTATTTTAATAATTAATGACTTTATATTATACAAAAAATCAATCACTAACTATTATATATAAGATAAACAATGACAAAAGTAAGAGAATAAATAAAACCTAAATATATATATATATATATTAATCAAACCAAATAGATAATGACCACACTTATTATTATTATTATTATTATTTTCAAACAATATATAGGTAGGCACACACAAACAAAATGGTTGAGTGATAGCAGCTGAATAGAATAACATAGGTCTTACAACTTCAACATATCAGTAACATGTTCTTCATCTTCCCTATTCTCTCTCTATCTGTTGTTCCTCCATCTTCCCTCTTCTCTCTCTATCTCTCTTCCCCCATTTTCAACTTTTTTTTTTTTTGTGTTTTTTCGAAAGAAGCAATTCGGAACCGTTACGTAACGGTGCGTAACAGGTCGTCACGGCACCGTTACGACCGCTATAGCAGCCGCTACGGCCGATACACCTGTGAATCTCAATCACACTGTAAAAGCGGTCGTAACGGGTGGCGGTAACTATCACAACCGTTACGTAACGGCGTTACGTAACGGTTGCGGCCGCTTTTTAAAACCTTATATTGGTCATTTAGTTTTGTGCTCTTTTGTTTATCCGACCCTGAGAAAATAATTTGTCTTGTGCTCATTGGCCAGGTGTTTGAATCATTTGGTAATGTGGAGCTGGTGCAGTTGCCTACTGACCCGGAGACAGGGAATTCCAAAGGTTTTGGCTTTGTTCAGGTGAAACTTACTGGACCAATTTGCAAGAGTTGTAATTTTGCTGATCAAATGGGAATGTAAAACATCATTTGGATATTAACGTTGGGAAGGAAACTCCAAGGTCGTAATTAAAGCTGACGGCTGTGGGGACATCAGAGATGGAATAATTTGCAGTGATGAAAATAGCTTCTAAAATTTGTAGTAGTGACCTGCTAAGATGCTCTGCTAGATTTCCAATTTAGGTTGCAGACTGATAATAAGTTATGTGGTTTTGTTGCAGTTTGCACGTCTTGAAGATGCTAGAGCTGCACAGAGTTTAAATGGACAGCTGGAGATTGCTGGTCAAATAATCAAGGTGACTTCACTTACCTCTCTCTCTCTCTCTCTCTCTCTCAATTTTTTTTGAGGTAATTACCTAAAAGTCCTATTTACAAATGTTATGGTAGCTTAGGTCCTATTTTAGGAGTTGTTTGGGATGATCTAAATAAGAGCATTTTTTGACTTTTTATGAAAGATGGGTTGGGTTTGAAGTGATATGATAGAGAGGTGATGTGACTTAAATAAGATGATGTGATTTAAATAGGACAGTGATTTTTTGGCTTTTTAACTTTTTTAGATTATGACAAACAAGGCCTTAGATTTTTCAAACCAACAAATCTTATTTAGTAAAACTGAGAATATTATCAGTTTTTTTTTCAATTTTTAAAACTAAGAATACTATTGGCTATGTTTGGTTTCATTTTTCTAAAAACAGTTTTCAGAAAATTCTACTTTCTTATTTTCCGTATTTTTTTGTTTTTACTGAATTTTTTTAATATTTTATGCAATTTTTTTACTTTTTAGACACACTTAACATAAAAACACCTAAAAAGTAAAAAAATTGTAAAAAAAATCTTTTAAAAATTCACTAAGTACCAAAAATACAAAAAAAATACAAGAATTCAGTATATTTTTTTGTATTTTTATGTATTTCTTAATTTTTTAAAATATTTTTTCACATTTTTTTTACTTTTTAGATACATCTAAGTAAGGTACATCTAAAAAAGTAAAAAAAAAAATGTTTAAAATTTTAAAAATATTCACTAAAAACAAAAAAATACAAAAATAAAAGAACTCAGTTTTCAAAAAACTTAATCCAGAAAACTCATACCAAACACACTGATTAATTTTGCATAGTAATGGTCCATATAATTGTTTCACTAACTGATGAAAAAAAAACAGAGCATGAGATTAAACGTTTTTGCGCTTCTTCATACTGGTTTGATTCAACTATCCAACAAAATTGAAAACGTTAGTTTTTTTTTTTAGTTTTAAAATTGA
The DNA here is from genome assembly GCF_055761805.1 of Camellia sinensis. Lineage (NCBI taxonomy): Eukaryota > Viridiplantae > Streptophyta > Magnoliopsida > Ericales > Theaceae > Camellia > Camellia sinensis. The sequence continues at coordinate 10,670,757 of NC_138965.1, forward strand.
GAATATTATTAGTTTTTTCATTTTTAAAGGTTTTCTCTCTCTCTCTCTCTCTCTCTCTCTCTCTCTCTCTTTTCAGTTTTGCACATCATTTTTCTAAAAACAATTTTCAGAAAATTCTACTTTCTTATTTTCCGTGTTTTTTTGTTTTTACTGAATTTTTTTAATATTTTATGCAAATTTTTTACTTTTTAGACACACTTAACATAAAAACACCTAAAAAGTAAAAAAATTGTAAAAAAAATCTTTTAAAAATTCACTAAGTACCAAAAATACAAAAAAAAATACAAGAATTCAGTATATTTTTTTGTATTTTTATGTATTTCTTAATTTTTTAAAATATTTTTTACATTTTTTTTACTTTTTAGATACATCTAAGTAAGGTACATCTAAAAAATTAAAAAAAAATGTTTAAAATTTTAAAAATATTCACTAAAAATAAAAAAATAAAAAAATAAAAAAACTCAGTTTTCAAAAAATTTAATCCAGAAAACTCAAACCAAACATACTGATTAATTTTGCATAGTAATGGTCCATATAATTGTTTCACTAACTGATGAAAAAAAAACAAAGCATGAGATTAAACGTTTTTGCGCTTCTTCATACTGGTTTGATTCAACTATCCAACAAAATTGAAAACGTTAGTTTTTTTTTTTAGTTTTAAAATTGAAAATATTATTAGTTTTTTCATTTTTAAAGGTTTTCTCTCTCTCTCTCTCTCTCTCTTTCAGTTTTGCACATCAATATTCTATCATTATGCTCCTTCATAGACACAATTTTCAGTTTTGCACAAAAAAATAATTTAGTTTTTTCAATTTTTTCTAAAAAACACTTTTTTTTTTTAGTTTTTTCAATTTGAAAGTTGATATTTTAAAGTTTTGAAAATTAAAATAAATGTCAAATCATCATGTTTTTTTATAGATAATCATAAATGATGAACAATTATTGTTTGAAGGGCAATTCTGATTATTAAAATTTTACTGGAACTTAAAGGTTCAAAAAATCTTAGTTAGGACTTAAATAGAGTATAAGTTCATAAATTAGGATTTGTGTGTAAATGTTCAGTTTTTTTATTTTTTTGGCCTACACCTGAGTGTGTGCAGACATTCGGGGTCTGAAGTATCACTCAAACTCAATGGGTGTTAAATAATCAAGGATTGGCTTACGTTCATTAAGAGCATGCTTTTGAGTCTCCCAACATATTTCACGTTCTTGCATACGATATTTGCCTGTATGAACCTCACCATCTCATCCACATCTGCCTTTCCCTAGGAAGAGACTTCACCTTTTCAACAAGGAACCCCTCTCTTTCCCAATTGTAATTAATGGAACACCCCCAAGTTGCATATTTCTCTTTCTGACCTTCTACGCTCCCCACTCTTTTGTGAGCTCTTATGTGGCCCACCCACTCTCCTTTCTGCTTCAATAGCTTCAAACAGACTCATAGCTATCTTCAAAACCGTCGCAAGAAACTCCCATGAATCTTCTAAAATCTTTTATACGCTATTACACTAGAAAACTCAGTCGGATATTTTCTTTGGTTTCACCTTCCCATTAGTCAAAAATTTATCCCACCACAAATCAACCTCTGTCCAGCCACTGCCACTGGTGAGCAGTGCAGTGGGGTATTAACCTCCCCTTGCCATGGCATCCTCCAACATCCCTTCCTATCCCTCCCTACTAGGTTCATACAAAGGCCATTTACTGGCCTCATCCTGCCCCATCACCTCAAAACCTTGACTGCTAACCTCCTCCTCAGAGCTACTGTTTGAATCTTCTATACCCTCTCTCTGTTTTATCACATCATCTGCTTCCCCAAAGCATGACAACATATTAGCAGCATCACTGTCTGCTTGCCTTTCAGGACCCAGCAACAACCCAGACCCATCCCGCCTGAATCTGTTTGAAAATCAAACCTGCACTGTGTTGGCACAGGAACCTCTGCTGGCATGATGCACATCTGAGGAAGATGGCACCAGACCCTTAGCACCATTGTCGAACAAGGAAAGGTCTTTCCTGAACTCTAGACATGATCGCAGCAAGCTTAAAACCTGCTCTGAGAGCGAGATTTGAGCCCCATTCAAAAAAAGTAAGCATAAACCTTCACAGTAACTATCTTCACCTCCTGTCCTCCCCCTCTTACTATGAATGACTGAGAGCCTTACTTCGAAGCTCCATCCTGTGAATCCACTTCTTCGCTTGAACCTTCATTCAACAGCAGAGCAAGGTGAGAATCACCCTTCGCCTATTCTAATTATGAAGTAGCGCCATGTCTTCCTTCCCCATCCTGCACTGCCAGTATGTTTAGTCTCCGTGCCCATCTCCCTCTCTGATAACCCAGCGAATCTGTTAGAGGTAGATGGGCCAAGATCCTCATCCAAACAGACTTCAAGACCTAATAGGGCTGCAAATGAGTGTCCAATACCTGAAAATTTAAGCTTCTGTTAATGGCCACCAATTTTTTTGAAGTGGGCTGCCCCACTTACTTTGGCTGGGCCCTAATTTTATTTTGAGGCCTCTGGACTTGTGTTACCAGAAAACACTAATACCCAAACAAATTACGTATTGGTACACATGTTCCGAAACATGGTACACTTACATTCCGAAATGGTAAATTTAGTGATCGAAAGCAATCCCAAAAGTTTTTTTTCTTTTCAATATATGTCCTTAAATGTTACTTTAGGACGAAAAAAAAATCAAATATAATAAACTAAAATCAAAGGTGAGTTCAGTTTTGGCTAGACAAAAACATTAAAAAATGGGTCATAATGCTCATAAAAACATTACATTTTATTGGATGCCTAACAGTTAAAAAAAATTTACTCTAGAAATACCTTAAATTCCTAAGTATAATATATACAAGTCTACCTCTATCGTACCACATTTTAGAGTATGTGGTGTACCCCGTTCCCGTTCCCGTTCCCATTCCCATTCCCGTTCCCGTTCCCATTACATGTTCCGGAATGATCCACGTTCTAGGTAACATAGCTTTCAACATAACAAGCAACACAAAGCACTGTCACCGACTCTCAGCCCAGTCCATGTGATCCTGTCCCCCATCAGTATGAAGTCCACTTCTAGCTGCTGACGGCCCATCACCAAGCCGACCTCATCTGCCCCCTAGGTGCAACCTCGCTAAAAACTGGAAAGCATAATTGTACCAAAAACCCTTCTCTGGATTTCTCATTTTGGATAGTCTCTTTTATCTGCTCTCTTTCATTGTGTAGGTGTCAGCTATTACTGATCAAGTTGGAATGCAAGATGTCGGGGTAAATGCTGGTGACTTTGATGATGATGATGAAGGCAGTGGTTTGGTTAGTCATTTATCTGAAATTTGGATGATTTATGGAAACTCATATTGATTTTTGTTGTTGTGGTCCTTGAACTGTTTTAATCTGTGTAACTCAGTATGCACATGGTTATTTTGTTTTCGACTGATGAACAATTGTCTGGAAAGCTAAAGCCATGAATGCATGCCATCACATGGTTTCATTTTTTTTCCTGTGCACATTGCTAAGTTGTCATTTAATTCAATTCTCCAAATGTATTTGCACGCATTGAACCACACTTCTGCTTCCTTGTTTACATTTGGAACCTAAGTTATCTTTCCTCTTTGTTAAAAGTTATTCCAGCACACTATTTAAATATGGAAGCTCTAGATAAGTAGTTTCAATGTTACATGGACACATTGAATTTTTTTTTTTTTTTTAGCCCTGGTGTAGAAGGTAGTTTGCTTACCTTTGATGAAATTGATCAAAACTGAGCATCTGTAATAGACTTCCGTAGGCTAGATGAGGTTTGTTGCTAGTGGATAACTATGATCTTTTGAGTTGACTGGAAATGAATCACTACGTTCAAACCACTTTGCGTCACAAGAGGTGGCATGGGATAGGCATGAAATACATTAACTAGAGAAGGCTTGGTGATCGAGAAAACTTGTGCTTTTTTGAACTGGCAGTCCTATATCAGAGTCATTCATTTCTTTGCCTGGCTTTGTTTCCTTCTATGTAAAGACACTGGTGCATATATTCCAATCATAATTGATGTTTCATGCTATACATGGTTTAATCTTGTTTCTTTTCTATATCCTTTTTTATTATTATTATTTTTTGGTTAAAATTTTGTTTGTAATGAGTTTTTGTCAATTTGCATATACTTGTAATTATGACTTAGGATTTAGTATACTTATCTTGAGTCCTGGTACTGGTTTTTAAATAATTTTCAGGCTCTAAATGCACGCTCTCGAGCACTTCTTATGCAGAAGTTGGATCGTAGTGGCACTGCTTCAAGGTTTGGGTTTGTCAAATTTCTAATTGCCTCATGAATTGATCTGGTTAATCTTACATCTTCTGTTGTCTGCAGCATTGCTGGTTCACCTAGCACCACTGTTGCTAATAGCCCTGGGTTTGCACTTCCAACAGCATCAATTCTTGGTGCCACACCTGCAGTTCCTCCTCTCATTAGTCCTCTTGTACAGGCTTCTGTTCCTGTTCTTGCAGGATTACCAAGTTCAGGTCTTTCAGTTCCCACTGTTACTGTTCCTTCTTTTGATACAATTGGTGTTCCGAGTGAGTGTTTATTGTTGAAGAACATGTTTGATCCAACGTTAGAGGTTAGTACACAAACTTTATTACAGGTTTTATTTTTCTCGCTTCTGTTGCTGGCTATACTTTAACCATAATATATTTTGCAGGTGGAACCAGACTTCGATCTGGATATTAAAGAAGATGTTGGAGATGAATGCTCAAAGTTTGGAACACTAAAACACATATATGTGGACAAGTAAGCATCCACACGGTTTATTTTCTCATATCCATCTTCTTTACATGTGATGAGAATCTTCTAGGATTTTGAAAATTTGACAATGTGTTGATTGGAAGCCCTTGCATCTCAGTTGGGCAGCCAATTTGGGAAATATGCCAAATTACTCTTTGGCATCATGTTGTCTTATTTGGCTAAATTTGGATGCTCGCAGATGTGGATTTTGATTGTCCTTTTAACTTTTTTCAGCCTATCAAAAAAGCAAGTTTGGCACACCCTTAATTAGGTGGTGTCAGTTTTTTTGAAGCTTAAAAGTTAGTTGGTCCTACCACGACAGTTTCACTGGTTTTGATGAGAGAAGAAAGGAAAAACACTAGATTTGGTCATATTTGTCCTACTATGACACATTAAGTTAGTAAAAACACAAGAAATGGTCATAGTGTCAATGGACCTTAATATAACTTGGTGTTGGTAATGCAAGTTGTTAATACATACATGCATGAAAATAATGCAATAATGCGTCAAAATATATTTGCATGTACAATAAAATCAGTAGGAAAATTTTATTTTTAAAACATTTTCCAATGATTAGAAAGTTTATGACATATGGTCAATGAGTTTTCTCTGAGTGATTAATTAGTCTTAGCATTGTCCCTTCAGATTCAGATACTTAATATTGATTAATATATTTGAAGCCTTCATACCTAGAAGGCTAGAATAGAAAACCTAAAATACTCTCTTTTTCTCTACTTCCATGAATTTATTTTTTTACTTTTTATTTTTTATTTATTTATTTTTTGTGTGAATTATTCATTCTACACTTCTCATGAAGCTTCGAGGTTTCGGGGAAAGAACAATAAACAACATATTGCCAATCCTCACTCCATTTTTATGTTTTTAGGTATATAGTATTGCTAAATTTTAGTAAGAAATATTATGGTCTCGACAAATTTCTTCTGTTATGCAGTAGTTCTGACATGTGTTACGATAAATCATAATCACCTTGCTTGTTTCCACTTTTCAAAAAACACTTTTCAGAAAATTTTACTTTCTTATTTTCCGTATTTTTTTGTTTTTACTGAATTTTTTAAATATTTTAAGCAATTTTTATACTTTTTAGACACACCTAACATAAATACACCTAAAAAGTAAAAAAATTGTAAAAAAAATACAAGAATTCAATACATTTTTTTTGTATTTTTATGTATTTATTAATTTTTTAAAATATTTTTTCACAAATTTTTTACTTTTTAGATACATCTAAGTAAGGTGCATCTAAAGAAGTAAACAAAAAATGTTTAAAATTTAAAAAATATTCACTAAAAACAAAATAGCACGAAAACCAAGAAAGTCAATTTTCAAAAAACTTAATCTAGAAAACTCAAACCAAACACACTGAATGTTATTTGATACTTGAAACTTTTTGTTGGAGAAATTGCTTGTTGATTTAATGTACACAGACTAGAGAAATAAAGTCGTTACATCAGAAGTAACCATACCGAAAGTTCTGTTGTGGTCTTGTCATACCCTCAAATTAACCTTGCTTTGGTTTAAAGCTCTTAAGCCCAATCTTTGAAGTTTTTCATCCTTTGATCCAGCTGACCCCCAGTATAGTTTTGTTATAAACTGTTTTTTGAACATATTAGTCAGTTTTGGGGCTGAATGAAATCACCTGATGCCTCAACCATACTTAACCTTGGCTTGCTCTTTCTTCAATCCATAACAATTTCAACAAGGGGAGGGAAAAATAAGCCCTAATTTGCAGTTCGAATTGGTTCATGTGGCCTCTTTGACATTAGTAACAGTGGTAGCATATCAAAACCTATTTTATTGTAATTTTTGTGAAGATGGTAAGGATGCTACTTTGTCCCTTATTTGCACATAAGATCATAATTTGTTTAAATAATTGACTTTCCCAAGATGTGATTTTTGTGTTGTCAATATTTTGACATGACATCTAGAATTTAATTTAACTAATCTTTCATCAAAGATAAATGAGATCAACATGAGATGCTGAACCCCTAAAAGTCCAGTGGAAGCTGAACTATGCTTGTTAAATGAACTACTATTTGAAGAGGAAAATATCCACACCTAACCATGAAAATTGGGTAGAATGACTCTTTTCTTTTTCTGGTGTATGCTTTCTTTGACCAGGTCTGAGAATGTTTATGACGCCTTTAGTCCCAAAATCATATGCAATTTTCTTATAAAGTAAATCCATCATTTCTTCATACAGAGTTGAACTTCCCTAGATAAAGTATTTTGAGGAAATTTAACTGTCTAATTATCCGTCCACAAGGGGCACTGGGAATGCATTAGTGAATTGCAGATATAACATATTACTTGGTTTGTATGAATTTTGCAATGTAAAGCATATGTATTCAGGGTTGAAAATTTGATATATGTATGCACGGTTATTATCCATTCACATGTTTAATTACCAAACAGCTGTGGATGTATTGTATTTTAGCATTAAATTCACCACTTTATTTGTCCAACAGGAATAGTGCTGGGTTTGTATATTTGCGATTTGAAAATACACAAGCTGCAATAAATGCACAGCGTGCCCTCCATGGGAGATGGTTTGCTGGGAAGATGATCACAGCTACATTCATGGTAAATTTTATTTATTATATATGAGATTATTTATTTTTATTTTCAAATTTCATGATAAACATTCATGGTAAACGTTTGATCTTTGTTTCCTTTTCCTCATTATTTCTCAAAAACATGTCTAAAATGATGACAGCAACATTCACTATAAATGATTTATTTTTTATTTCATGGTAAAACATGTGTAAATGAATATCATTGACGGTTATGCAGGTGCCCCAGAACTATGAGGCCAAATTTCCTGACAGCAGATAGGATGGTGGGATAGTGGATGCAATAGGAATCTGAAACGACTGTAGTCCAGCCAATGCCTGCATGCTGATGTGGCGGCTTCGCCACGTTCATCCAGTTTTGGCTGGCTTAGAATGGCTCGTGTACCTGAACCAAAGTAGTCATCCTCCGTTGCAGCAACAGATATGACTGCTGTCGAGGACACGCACAGTTTCCAAAGGTTTTCATAGAATCGTTTGATGCACAAAGGATATGGAATATCAAAAAGTACTGATCACTGATCAGGATCAAATTTCATAAACTTACTATTCTGTACGTGAAAATTTGTGGAGTGATTGATTGTTAAATGGTATTAATGGTTGGCAGATAGAACTTGCTGGTTTTGATAGTTGCAAAGCTCATGATTTCTTCACTCAAATCACTTGCTTGTGTTGTGTTTTTCGACAACTTTGACATTTAGATGGAGCATCATTATTCACCATGGAGCTCAAATGGTAATTAGACTTATTTGACAAAAAGGGTGGGGGTTTAAAACACCCTGCATCATATCTTCCCATCTCCCTGTTGCAAGGGATAAGCTATTCAGGTGTTAATGAGACCAAAAAAAAAAAATGTCATCTTTTCATGGAGTATCTTGATGAGTTAAATTTTGGTCGAGTCAGGTTGCTTTGTGCCATATGCTATTTTTTGTTAGAAAATCACAACAGTCATTGGCCTTAATTTTAGACCAAATTATAATATAATGGTGGAAGGAGCAAAGAAAGGATTAAAATGTGAAAATAATAAGGGGTGAATGTGCAAAGAAAGCATTAAATTGTAATAAAAAAGTCATTATAAAAATAATTAATTATTCTTTTTATTTTTAATTTTTTTTTATTATAAAAAGTGAAAAAATTACTTAAAAAATTAATTTCCAAAATAATCCTAAACTGCCTGCTTTAACCAATGGCAATAAGATATTTAAATTTCAAAAAAAAAAAAAAAAAAAAATTGTAATAAGTCACTTAGGACATGATTGTTAACATTTACATTTGTACTTTTAAAATATTTATTAAAAATTAAAAGTTATAAATAAAATTTTATTCTATATCTATTTTTATATTAAAAAATTTATAGAAAATTTACAAAATTAATTAAAATTTTATAATCACAAAAAAAAAAAAAAAAAAAAATCATTCCTTACTCTTTTGCTAACCATTTCGGTTGCCATTCACTCATCGCTGTCATTGCCCACGGTCACTGCATCCACCCATCTCCGCTTTGATCACGTTTAATAGTTATTTCTTTTGACAAGACCTGGTTTGAGGATTTAAAAAAAAGTTAAAAAGTCAAAAAATTATTAAAAAAATTAAAAAATTATCATTATTTATTAAAAAAGTTAATATACATAATATTAAAATACAAATCAATTTTATGTCATTCTAAGTACTGACGTGAAAGCAAAAGTAGTGAAAGGGAAAAAAAAATTACTTGTGTATATTCACTAAGTTGGATGGTAAAGTTGAATTCGTGGGAGCCCACCATGGATCCCGTTTTCATAATTCGAACCATTCAATTTGTAGAACTCGTCTATGACTATATATCTATAAAAAATCACGTCTATCGGATATCACTAATTACATGATCAAATCAGTTTTGTATAAAAAATGGATGGTGTTATAGTTAACAGTTGACAAAAAAAACTAATACGATCAGATAACTATCGATATCAAATCAACGTGATTTTTTACAAACATATAGTACTCGACGGGTTTTACGCATTCAACGGTTCCGATTAGAAAAACGGGACCCGTGGTGGGCCCCAATGGGCCGAATAACACTGTCCAATTAAAGCCTAAGAAGGAGGTAATCTTTTCCTATCTCCTACCCAGCCGACTACACTGTCCAACCTGTACGGCCTATTTCACTAACTTCTCCTACACACTTATTTATACAATTTTTTAATACACATTTTTTCATAACAAGTCAAAAAGTTAACCCAAACATTCATATTTTTTTTTCTCAATTTTTTAGTCCAAAAAGACAAAAAAATACACTTATTTGACACTCCAAACAACCTACTATCGATTTCCACCTCTCACTAAGAATGGGCCAATTTGAAAATATGGTTAAAAGTCAAATTTTTTTTAATCTAATTTGTGTCACATCACCTTTCTATTATATATATATATATATACTACATATGCCCGTGTCTAAAGGCACGGTGTAAATAATATTAAGATTAAAATACAGTTATAAAATATATTTAACAGACTGTACTCTACAATTCCAAACAAATCAAATATAAAAAAAATTAAATATCAAATAATGCACACCAGCCAATGCTCTGCAATTTAAAAGAAATTAAAACTAAAATGCACACCAGTTAGTGCTACTGCTGCCAATCAAATTATAACTATATAAGAAAAACAAATATTGTATTGTCATACACCAAAACAGTAGGTTAAAACTTTATTAAAAAAAGTGGGTTAAAACTTTCCAGAATATGTATGCTTTACAAAAGATGTGTCAATAACATGTCTTTAAACATGTGTTTGTCCAAACTTCCTCTTCATTACTTTCGAAAAAGTCTTTGTATCAACTTGAATGTATTCCCAATGAGGAACACACAACATAGAAGTACCAAAGTAATGAAACCTAAGGATCTCAAACCTCAAAAATAGGTTCTAAATGCTTCTTTGGAGTCCTTTGCTGTTGTTGAAATGCATAAAAATTTGTAGAGTATTATTGTAATAATAACAACAAAAGAGTAATTCCAATTTCAAGTGTAAACATAACAAATTGATTAGACCAACTCCCCAAAGCTATATGAAATGAAAAATGTTACATGAATCATCCTAAAGCACACAACATAGAATAAACAAAGTATTGGGAACCACTTTTGTCAAAAATAAAAAGAAAAAATATGAAGAAAAATAAAAGAAAATTTAGCTCCTCTAGTGAATTAAATGTGAAATAAAATGCTTATTACACAAAGTCATAAAGCAACCTGCAAATAAATTAATAGTACTTTAAAAAAAACAATAAACTCACAATTATGGTTGCTAAGCCTACCCACCATCTGTGAATTAACAATCGTAATTTTTTGTCACGCCCCAAACTTACCCCTAAAAGTTCGGGCATGACCCATTCAGAAACAGACATATAACCTGGTATCTATAACATATGGGGCCTTATCGGAAGCACAAAATATTAAAAGAATACTGAACCAAACAATCTCCATTGAGCTATTTCTAATATGCCAGGATCTCATACATCACATACACCATAATAGGCAGATAAAGTCCAAAAATATTCCTTAGCAGTACTTATACACAAACACATATGCAGACCCAGCCCTATAATCGGGCATGTACAAAACTATTGAAGTTATATACATTCAACCTTGGAAGGCTAGTCAAAAAGTAAGCCAATTATCTTAATAAACTTCACAAAATAAGTGGCCTCGTATAGTGCCTGGATACACGAAGGTTGACAAAAGAAACCGGGCGTCATGGGTTAGGACTGACCACCTGGTTGGTTACCTACAGAAACAGACATAACAGAGAGTGAGCCGGGCTCAGTGAATAGTAATACATAATGAAACAATGCTTAACTTGAAACATGACATATATCAATACATATGGAAGTGCAAAGATCACATAGTTAGCTTGATTCTGTGTTCATCTCATAACGGCCTTAGGCCCAGTCTTGAACATAACAGCTTGAAATATCACATCTTAAATCATAATGGCTTGAAGCCCTTGAACATGGTGGCATAATGCCCTTGAACATGGCGGCACAAAGCCCTTAAACATGGCGGCATAAAGCCCTTAAATAGAGTGTCATTACGCCCTTGGATAATTTGGCATTAAGCCCTTGAATATACTTATACGAACTCAAGAGGTGTCTCACACGGATTCTAGAGGTGGCTCACGTTGTAGCACTTAGTTCTGTGTAGCACTTTGTTTCATATCATAACAACTTATATTGAATGGCCGTAGGCCCAGAGTCTTATAGAATGAAGGTATTTCATCTTTCCCATTTCTTTTTTTACATACTCGAAACATTAACATAGTTGCATACTTGAAACATTAACATAGTTCGTAAACAAAATGCTAATGAGAATCATTAGCCATATGTAAAGCGGATAATGATACTACTACTCACAGTGTTGAGATGATGTGTTACTTCCTCCCGGAGTGTGTCCTGCACACATTTAAAACTTACACATTAGTTCATTTTTCTTATCCATTTACCTTCTGTTTCACTCCACTTCGAAGGAGTGTATCAATATCAAAAAAATCTCAAATACATATTCCAACAATATTAGAGGATTCTACACGCAAAACGGAGTAAACAGTGTTTTTCAGCATGAGCCGCACGTGCGGCTGTGAGCCCCGCACGTGCGGCCCTGAGGTCCCGCACGTGCCTTTTAGGCAGAACCAAACCACAAAATTTCAACATTTGCTGCACGTGCGGTAGTGACTCCCGCACGTGCGGCGATTGCCTAGTTTTGGTTCAAAATTTGCAACAAAATCTCATCTTTTGGGGAATGTTTCCAAGGCTCAAGGATGAATCTTTTCAATGCTAAATCATGGTTCAAAAACATGTAATTCAAGGTATCACATACACAATCTAACTTGCATTAATCATGAACACAACTCAATTTGATCAACCAAGAATTGAAACTCATAAACATAATTCCATTTCTTGAAATTTTTAACTTCACTTGCATCTAACATAACCTAGAGACCCAAAATCATGATCATAAGAATGAATACCAATTGGATGAGGAATGAGACACATAAATGATAGAATTATCATACCAAAACTTCAACACACACATCCAAGACTTTCATCACACTCTAAAGCATACCAAATCAAAAACTTTCTCTTCCAAATTGAGGAAGAGGATTGGACTAGGGAAATTAAACTTACCTTAGCTTCAATCCCTCTAAATTCTTCCTTGTTCTTATCCTTTCTTCATTTTTCTCCCAGAGAATGTTTTATGAGAAGGTTCCTAAGTCTTGAGCTCAAGAGAAGCTCATAGACATACATATATGAAGAGTGAATAAAGACGAAAATCAATCGTTTAAACATCCGAAATTGAAATTTTCAAAAAATGCTTAATATTATCTAAAAATTATGCTGATTACATATATAAAATCAATTTCAGATAATTAAGCCCCTAAGGCTTCCAATTTCTGATTCAAGCATTCTAATGTAACAGATGCTTTTCTTGTTTAAACAGATAGACACCCTTAAACATGGAGTTCACTTACTTAATCTTAATGTCTCATAAAATTTCACAATAAACATTCAAAAACACAAAATAGGGTCTGAAAATATATCAAAAAAACATGTACGAGGGTCGGGTTGTTACATTTTTACTACTCAAACAGCACCTAATTAACATATCCTCTCGGATCACAACATATAATTATTAACTCCACACCTAGGCCAAAAAAAAAATTGAATAGGAGAAAAAAAAAAAAAAAGGTAAAAAAATACCAAACAGAGAAAACTACATAATCATTCTGCTCTGGAGAGGTTGTTTTCGAATTGGGTAAGAGAGAGAGAGAGCAGTAGAATCTCAGATAAGCTCATCATCTAATTTTTTATTTTCTAGAGAAGCAAAAAAAGAGAGTAGTTTTTGGATGTAGAAATGGTAGAGACTATTAAGAAAAAAAATTTATGCTCTATACTAAATAATTTTGTCAACCATACATACATTGTATGGAAATAAAATCTGTAGATATTGAATCAAATCTGTCGAGCATACATAAATTATGAAAACAAAATAATTTTGTTCTAGATGATGAAAACAATTTTGTTCAATGATAAAAATATAAAAATTTCTGAGTTAAGCTCTCAATTTGGGCCTACGAAAGTGGTGGCCCTTTAAACATTATGCAAGCAAGCCATATGATATAATTGTATGTACATAACAACCAATTATTTGAGATGTTCTTTCAAGGTAACAACACAAAATTACACCCATAGCAGCTCACTTCATTCATGGTATTAACTGGAAAGGTGTAATTTGATTTGTAGGGTTTACCACTGGTTTCAATTTGATAAAATATGACATAATTGTATATGCATAATAATCAATTATTTGAGATGTTCTTTCAAGGTAACAACACGAAATTACACCCATAGCAGCTCACTTCAGTCTTGGTATTAACTGGAAAGGCGTAATTTGATTCGTAGGGTTTACCACTGGTTTGAATTTGATGAAACAAGTTAATTAATTTCATCATGTTTATCGTTAAGAAATGAACAGTCTATTATAAAATTATGCTTATCATTTATTTTTTTAAAATCAAATATGATAAAAATCATATAATTACAATTTTTATATAAATTATTATTTTTTCAATAGATAATATATCCAAAAAAATCCTACAAAATGGAAGACTCGCGTCATTAAAGTGAGACACGTAATGAATTTCACAAACCAGACTACAAAATTAGATGATGAGCTTAACTCATAATTTTTTTTATATGAGCTAATTATATGTTTTCATCATCTACATACCATGTAAAGAAAATTAAGAAAATATAACGCACACACATCTATTCTATCATTGAACAAAATTGTTTTCATCTCTGTTACTCTGGATATGTGATCAAGGTTTAGAAAAAACTCTTCTGGATATATGATCAAAGCCACAAAACAATATTGAAATCGAAAAGCCAAATTAGATGTTTTGTGTTCCATTGAGAAAGAAGGCCAAGAAAAAGTTTGGGTTGTTTGTTCTGTGGTGGGATCCATCAAAAAGTGGTTGTACTTGGACTTATAATTTTGGGTTCTGATGATATGTTACAACCTGTTACATTGAAATTGAGATCTCCATTTCTTGCCACAAATGGAGAGAAGCCAAACCAGAGTAGCTAAATAAGCTTATCTATCAATAGGTTTAAGTTAAGAATTGCAAAACTCACAATACTTTTCTCATATATGATAATATGAGCACAAATGAGCTTTTCTGTCACATATCCAATGAGATATATATGTAATGCATACATGCATGTGCATGTGTGTTTTGCCCACGAAAGTAGGCAAATGAAAACTATGCAAGCTTTGTCCATTAAATTTTTAAGGCCAATCGTAATATCTGAAAGAATATAATGCATACACATGTATTTTAGCACCTAAGGCTAAGGCATTGTTCCTTTGAAGAATCAATAACTCAACCTGACTAAAAAGATTAGCAATCAAATGGAACAAACTGATTTATTATAACCATTATAGATCTCAATTCCACTAACAAACAACACACCCAAATGTATATAATTTCTCTTACCAATCCTGAATTCACCTCCAAATTCAAACCTAGCTCACCAAATCACCTCCAAACGTAGAAGCACTCCAATGTATATAATTCCTCTTATGATCAAAGGTTTATATAGATATATATACAAATCCAATGACAGCAACCCACCAACAAAACTACTTCTATTAAGTCTTAAAACTCAAAACCCAATAAAAATTCTATTTTTTCTGGCAATAACAAACACAATTGGGTACAAACAAATCAACATAATTTGAAACACATCAACTATACATAAACACAATTACAAACTAATCGAAACCCACAATGGAATTGAAGTTGCTATCAAAAAATAAAAAACAAAAACACTCACAGATCAATGCGAAGCGATGTATACAGAGAGCTTGGAAACCGAAATAGTGTTTTTCGGAGAATTGTTTTAGAGCAATCCAAATACCCAAAAATGATATCCAGGTTAAGGTTTAGAAAAACAAAAATCAAATCAAAATGAGTACTATGTTACTCTGGATATATGATCAAAGGTTAATCAAAATGAGTACTCTAGATATATGATCAAGGTTTAGAAAAATCAAAATCAAAACCAAAGCCCCAACTCTTCTGGATATATGATTAAAGCCACAAAACAATATTGAAATAAAAAAGGGTTGTAAGGGAATCTTACCTTGCGATGTCGATGAAGAGAATTGAAATCGAACGGTGGATGAAGAGGAGCGTAACAAAGGAGGAGGAAGAGGAGCGTCGGTTGTGACAGAGAGGGTGGGCTTCTGTTCAAGAAGAAGAACAGACAGTGAAAGAGAAAGAGCGAGAGCGATAGAGATAGAGATAGAGAGGGCAGGTGGGGGGGTTGAGACGTGGAGGAGCGTCGGGTGGGTTTTTTTGCTTCTGTTGAAGAAGAAGAACAGAGAGTAAGAGAGATAGAGAGAGGAAAGGTGGGGGGATGGGGTCAGACGTGGGTGTATTTAGGCAGCAATCACTATTCATCTGAATCAATCTGAACCAGCGATATAAACTTAAGTTCATCTTAACCGTTAATATCAAATATATCTCTAATACATTTTATATATTTTCAAAAACCCTTCTCCATTATTATATGAATTTTTTTTTAAAAAAAAGTAAAAAAAAATAAAAATAAATAAATAAATAGAAAGCCAACTTTAACTTTTCAAAACAACCCAATAATTACCTCCACTTACCCACTCTCTTAAAAAATCATCTTCGATTACCCATTCCTATGGCCGGGCAGGCCACCCCATTTACTTATTTAATATTTTTTAAGTATGTGTGCTTCTATTCTTTTAGTTTTCATAAAAAATAAACATAATTAATGTTTCTATTTTTGTAAATGGCACTTTAAAAAATAGAAAAGTTATAAAAAAATTATTACAAATTCATAAAAAAAATTGTAATTTTAAATATTAATATTTATAAAACTTATCAGTTATATATAATTATTTTTAAAATTTACACTGGGGCTAAAATTTTTCCAACAAAATAAAAATAAAGACAAAAACAGTGATTGGTCTATGGCTAATCATATGAATATTCTAAAATTTCAATTTTTGACTTGCAGTGAAAGAAAGGGAGTGAGTGAAAGTGAAACCCTTTTTATATTTCCATCGCCGATCTCTCTTCAGATCACAACACTAGTTCATTTGCTTCTTCTCCGATAATCTCAGGTCCGTTGATCTCAAATTTGCATTCATTTTCAAGTATATATATATATATATTAGTCATCTATGTTTTTTCCCCTGAAAACCTCGCAATTTTCATCGTTTATTTGGGTATAATTTTTGTGGGTTTTGTAGATTTTCAGCAAAGATGACTCAAGATGTGGAGATGAAAGAGCAAGCAGCTCCTTCTAATTCTGTTTCGTCAACTGGTCCTTCTGCTTTGCAGCGTAAGCAACTATATATGATTTTACATGAGAACACATACATATAAAAATTCAAGAATTTTGATATATGAGTATTGGGTTTTTCTCAGAATTGAAGGAGATTGCATCGTTAATTGAGACTGGTGCGTATGCCCGGGAGGTTCGTCGGATTGTGCGTGCGATTCGCCTAACCATTGCATTGAGGCAGAAGCTGAAAGCTTCTGTGCTCTCTGCATTCTTGAATTTTGTCCTTGTGCCAGGATCTGAGGTGCACAGTCGGTTATCGTCTTATCTCCCCAAGGTAGTCTATTGAGTGGTGTGAATTTGGCTTATTTGGACTCTCTCATGCTCTTGTGATTGGTTTTTGTGTTCAATTTTGTATGCTGTTTTCAGAATTTATGTTGGTTGACTTATACAACTCTGTTTTGACACATTGGGGTTGGATTAGTTTGCTTGGAGGACTAGAACGGTTGGGGATCAAGTTGTTTGAGTTTGCTTATTTTTCATGAATTAGGCACTTTTTGTGTGAAACTTAAAATCATTTTAGGAAATGAGTTAGAATCGATGGTTTATTGATGTTGGAAGCATAAAAAAAGGAGTGAATATTGTACCCTGAGGTTCTCTTAGAAGAAGTTTTGGTGTCTGCCTGCCTTATTTACAAGAGAACCCATACATTTGTTTTGTGCAGTAATTGTGATACAGTCAAGTTGATACAAGATCGACATATTGGTTGTTGATTGAGTTATTAAACCCCATTAGGAATCTTTTTCTAATTATTTTGCTCTGGTTTATTTTGTCAAATATCTTTAGGGATATAATGGTGAAAGTTTGGGTTTAATTTGTTGCCATATTAGGTAGGGTATGGAAATTATTTGTTATTAGGGTGTGTAAGGTCTATAAAATAGCCTTTGGGGGGAAAATGAATTCGGCATTGGAGAATAAATAAAAAAATGAAATATTTGGAGGAGTTTTATAATTTGCTCTCTCCCTCATGGATGAGAGGCTTGGAAAATGCAACTTGCCCTCCCTATCATGTCTACTTTGTTCTTTCTATCTCATCTTTATCTCTATCATCCACTATACCAAACCAAACCAAGCCAAGACTTAAGTCCCATCAAATGGGGTCGGTTACATGAATCTTTCTTTTCCACGCAGCTCTATCAAAGGCTATTTCATTAGTCAAATTAAGTAGATTCATATCTCTATTTATAACGCTAGCCAATGTTAATCTAGGCCTACCCCGTCCCCTAACACTTCCATCTACCGTTACTGTATCGCATCTCTTCACTTCTGCCTTTGTTGGTCTCCGTTGAATATGACCAAACCATCGCAATCGATTCTCTCTCAACTTATCTTCTATCGGTGCTATTCCTACCCATTCTCGAATACACTCATTCTTAACTCTGTCTTGTCTTGTCTAGTCTTACCACACATTCACCTTAGCATCCTTATCTCAGCCACACTCATCTTATCTACATGTTGTTTCTTGGTTGCCCAACACTCCGTCCCATACAACATAACCGGTCTAATAACCGTTCTATAAAACTTACCGTTTAGTCTAGTGGGTATTCGTTTATCGCACAATACCCCAGACGCACTTCTCCACTTACACCATCCCGCCTTAATCTTATGGACCACATCTGCATCAATTTCTCCCGTTGTTGTGATAATCGACCATAAATAACGAAAATATTCACTCTTAGGCAGTTATTGGTTCTCAATCTTCACTTCTCCTCTACTTTCATTGTTACTGTTACTAAATTTACACTCCATGCACTCTATCTTAGTTCTGCTTATCCGGAATCCCTTAGATTCAAGAGCTTTTCTCCAAATCTCCAACTTTGTGCTAACTCCTTCTCTAGTCTCATCCACTAGTACAATATCATTTGCAAAAAGCATACACCATGGCACGTCATTTTGAATATTTCTCGTCAATTTGTCCATAACTAAAGTAAAAAGATAAGGACTTAAGGTAGATTTTTGGTGTAACCCTACAGTGATAGGAAATTCATTTGCCTCTTCAGCTGGCGATCTAATAGGGGTCACCACTCCTTTATACATGTCCCTAATCACGTCAATGTAACATTTTGTCACCCCTTTCTTCTCTAACACCCACCATATTATATCCCGAGGCACTCTGTCATATGCTTTCTCAAGGTCAATAAATACCATATGAATGTCTCTTTTCTTTTCTTTATACTTTTCTATTACTTTCCTCAAAAGATAGATCGCTTCCATTGTTGACCTACCAGGCATAAACCCAAATTGATTCTCTGACACCTTTATTATATTTTGCAATCGGTGTTCCATCATCCTCTCCCACACTTTCATTATGTGACACATTAGCTTGATTCCTCTATAGTTGTTGCAATTCTGAACATCACCTTTATTCTTATAGATTGGCACTAAAATACTCTTCCTTCACTCACCTGGCATGTTTCTAGTCAACAAAATTTTGCTAAACAACCTAGTCAACCAAGCAACTCCCTTTTTACCCAAATACTTCCAAGCTTCAATAGGGATATCATCGGGTCCTAAAGCCTTATTTGATTTCATCTTCTTAAGTGCAATCTCCACTTCAAAGTTCCTAATCCTATGATAGAACCTATAGTCTTGGTTTATCGTATTACTGGCTATTTCTTCCCCTATTGTCGTACCTCCATGTTCTTCATTTAATAGTTTCTCAAAATAATTCTTCCATCTTTCTTTAATTTCTTCATTCTTCACCAATACTTTAGAATCCTCACTCTTGATGCACTTACTTGATTAAAATCTCTATCATCCACTATATATGAAAAAAAACAAGACACTATATTTATTTCACTAATAATATGTATCTTGGTGTCATTTTTTGGGGTATATCGGATGCCATTTAGCTGTTTGATTATTCCCATTGATGCCTAAGGGAGGGGGGAATCTTTCTTGTGGCAAGACTTGAGCTCTTGAACTCCTGGTGAGATGCAGGGGATCTGAGCTTTAGTATTTTGACCTATTTAGCTGTTTGATTATTCCCATTGATGTTCTGAAGTTTTGTCCAAGCTTATTAAAGTATAAGCTCCTAGAGTTATAGAAATGGTTGTGTAACAGTTAGATATGCCAAATTCAGCTCAAGGCAGCAGAACCTTATATATATTGGTTGTCGGCTGTATTCTTTTCTACGGTTCTACAAAGAGTGGTCCTGTTAATGCTGGTATATTTTAAGAATATTGGAAAAGCTGGCAAATTATGTTTTATAAATGGTCGTTACTTATTTCTAATAAGATGCTAATGGGGTTAGTGATTACTAATGTTTTTATATGTTTCCTACTCTAGTTAACAGATTTTGAAATTTGATCCGAAGCCATTAAGGAAAGTGACAACTTCATACAAATTCAGAAAATGGATCTAAACATTGTGACTGGATATATCACTTCCTAAGAGTAGCAGCTAGCCATGTTTACTTTCTTTGTTGTCTCTGTTAGTTTAGTTGACATATCTGCCAATATCTGTGTATATTATTACTGAATATCAGATTTATTTGTTCTTTCCCCCCCCCCCCCCAAAAAAAAATAAAAATAAAAAATAAATAAATAAATAAAATACATTACTGAATATCAGATTTGAATATTTATGTGTTTATTATTGATCCTAGTTTTACAAGTTTAGATATTGTCTGTAGGAGGATGAACATGACATGGAAGTTGATACTGCAACATCTGCAACCCAAGCTCCTGTGAAGCACTCCTTGCCTGAACTTGAGATTTATTGCTACTTGCTTGTGCTAATATTTTTAATTGATCAGAAGCGATACAATGAGGTACAAGAATGATATATGTTCACGTCAAGTGCTGTCTTATTCTTTACTCAACTGATAATGTTTGTTAAATCACATTATTGCTTACTGCTGCTGCTTTCCAGGCTAAAGTGTGTTCCTCAGCAAGTATTGCCCGTTTGAAAAACTTGAATAGGCGAACTATTGATGTTCTGGCTGCGAGACTTTACTTCTATTACTCTCTTAGTTATGAGCTCACTGGTGATCTTGCTGAAATTCGGGGGTGAGTACTCTCCATTAATATCAATTCCTTACTTTTATTTGAAATCATGTGTATTTCCTTGCATCTGAGAGTAATGCACAGGTACATATTTTAACAAAAGAAATAGGAAGAAGGACCAAGATTAGAGAGTAATAATTTATCCTGATGTACATTTTCTATGCAACCTTGTCTAATCTACATCTCTGTATTGATAGTAATCTCCTTGCTTTGCATCGAATGGCTACATTGCGACATGATGAGTTGGGTCAGGTTTGTTTTCGACTGAGTCAGAAATTAGTTGATGGCATGATAGTGGTCTCTTATCTTTTTGATATAATGTTGTTATGCAGGAAACACTTCTCAACCTGCTACTTCGAAATTACCTCCATTTCAACTTGTATGATCAGGCAGAGAAGCTGAGGTCGAAGGCACCTCGTTTTGAAGCTCATTCAAATCAGCAGGCAACTCCTATTTTCATTTAAATCAGCTTGAAAAAATCTACCTTTTTGATCTTATTGCTAAAAAAAGCAAATAAGCTCATACTAACCAAACGCACAATCTTTTTTAAGTGCAACTGTGTAAGTATGTGATTTCAAATTTTAAGTTAAATAAGCTGCAAATAAGTGGAAACAAATGGGGCCACCTTGAGGATCAAAGAGGATAATAGTAAAAATTTTACAAAATTGAAAGCCTATGCGTATGTGCGGCAAACATTCTGAAAAAATAAAATTATGAATTTTGACTATATATGAGATTTTTTATGAATTTAAGTAAGGGAATCAAGAAAGATAAAAATTTCAGAGTTTAAAAAAACAATGTCAAAGTTAGTTAATAAAAAGTGGTGAACTCGCAAACTCCTTGAAAGTGCGCTACTAGCTCAGGGCCTCTGTGCTAGTTGGTAACTGGATCCTTGTCCACTATGCTAGTCTTTCTTAGAATGTTGAATCTGTTATTTGGCTTTCCTCCTTTTATCAATTATGATTCTTGATGAAATCATTGTTGTTCTCTTTACTACATTTCCAAAGCATTTCAAATCATCAATCCAATATGCTTTTTACCAATTTATATATGAACTCTAAGGTCGATTTTTGGAGACATCTTGAATAAAGGTGGTTTAAATAGTCTAACTACTCTCTGTAAGAGATTGAGGCTGAGTGTGACTGTGGTTCCCTTGATTGGTATTCTTTGCCACGTGGTTCTTGTCATAATTTATCACTCTGGTAATTCCAAGGCCTTGTCACTGCAAATCAAAATGTTTTTCACTCTCCAACCTCCTTGTCTGACGCTAACTATTTTCTCTTTCAGTTCTGCCGGTATCTCTTTTATCTAGGAAAGATTAGGACAATACAGTTGGAATATACAGATGCAAAAGAGTCACTTCTGCAAGCTGCTCGCAAAGCCCCTGTTGCAGCTCTTGGTTTTCGGGTGCAATGCAATAAATGGGCTGTGATAGTCCGCCTTTTGCTCGGAGAAATACCTGAGAGGACAGTGTTTATGCAGAAGGGCATGGAGCAGGCTTTGAGGCCATACTTCGAGCTTACAAATGTGAGTATTGATTTATCAAAAAAATATTCTCCTTGGCCGCAAGTTCTCTTAGGAACCAGGATTGGAAAGATTCAGCTTGTACTGTTTGATTCTAGTAAGGATAAATTACACTGACCTCCCTTAAGATTTAGAGAAAATACAAGAAGCTCCACAGTTTTGGCATAACACTTGACCACTTTTTCATCTATAATTCGTTAGTCATATGGATAGAAAAATGATGTCATCTCTTTTGCACTGAAATGTATGTTTTTCTTTGTCTGTTCTTTGTTTTTACACACCATTTGCATTCGTTTTGGTCCCTTTAGCATTACTAAAAGGGAGGTTAGCGTAATTATGTCAAAATTGTAGGACTTTTTGTTATTTTTTTTTCCAAATTTTAAGGGTAAATTACACTGACCTCCCTTAACGGGTATATTATATCCACACACACAACAACAACAACAACAACAACAATTCTTAAACCACAAACTGGTGGTTGATCTCATTAGGTCTGAATAATGGCCTTTTATGGTGAAGTCACTTGCTAATTCCAAAGATTTTGCCACTGATTAGCTTGATGTGTGAGATTTTCAGGCTGTTCGAATTGGAGATTTGGAGCTGTTTAAATCCATTGCTGACAAGTTCTCCAGTACTTTCAGTTCGGACCGGACCCACAATTTAATTGTTAGGCTGCGTCATAACGTTATAAGGACTGGGTTACGCAACATCAGTATCTCTTATTCCCGAATATCGTTAGTTGATGTAGCCAAAAAACTCAGATTGGACTCCCCAAATCCTGTTGCTGATGCTGAGAGCATCGTATCCAAGGCAATCCGGGACGGTGCAATTGATGCCACACTAGATCATGCAAATGGGTGGATGGTATCGAAAGAGACTGGGGACATTTACTCTACAAACGAGCCTCAAATTGCATTCAACTCGAGGATTGCTTTTTGCCTCAATATGCATAATGAAGCAGTGCGTGCTCTTCGGTTCCCTCCGAATTCCCACAAAGAAAAAGAAAGTGCTGAGAAGAGGAGAGAGAGGCAACAACAGGAACAAGAGCTCGCAAAGCATATTGCTGAAGAGGATGATGATGAGTTTTGATGGGCTGATGTTCTCATCTGGTTGCACTTCGCAACGCTTTTAGTGGCACAGCAGCTTCCCTTCATATTCCCCGGGGAGGATGCTTTGATTTATCTTGGACCGAATGACTATCACCTACTGCAGCTTCTGCTTTCCGTTTTGAATTATGCAACTTTCTCCTGTTTTTGGTGTTTAAAAGTTACTGTTTCATTGTTTTCCCCTTCATATTCTCCTAAGTTGAACTTTTTTCTATTTAAATTAAAATCCCATTAATTATTCCAAGATAACAATGGATTAAAATAGGTAGTTTTTTTTTTCTCCTTTTTTCGCATTAATTACTTAAACATAGTCTATTTGTACATAGATTGATCATGTAAGCTTCACATGACTAGAATGGAAATACAATAAAAGTGAAATAAAAGTAAAAAATAAATTTAGAAATGAGATAATAGATGTGATTAATTTCAAAAGAAAATAAATTAGGTATTTTTTTCCAAAAAAAAAAAAAAGAGAAAAATTTAAATTAAATGGCAAGTTACATAATTGTATTAAAAATTTAAAAGTTAATTACACTTTTCACCCTTGTAATTTTACATAAATTTCACCTTAATCTCTATAGTTTTAAATTGAACAATTTATTCCTTACACTTTAACTATAGTTTCAATATGATCATTCTATCTAAATTGAAGGTTAAAATTAACAATTTTAAAATATTTGTCAATTTTTTAAGGTGTACAAAATTAATATAAAATTTAAATAGAATAATCAAATTGAAATTGAATTTTAAAGTGTAATGAGGGGTGGAAAGTGAAGCTGTTGTGTTCACATTTTATTCCTCTTCCACTTTGGGGTTGAGGGGAGGGATAGGAATGAAGAATCAATTTTGTTTGAGGGCCCTTTGTTATGGCATTTTTATTGTATGTTTCCTAAGATTGTCATAGGAATTTAACCCTTAATAACTACACTGCTTGCATTTCTGTTGCAATTGGGACATTCCAAGAATGAAGCAACATTCCAAAATATTCCCAGCAACAATAAGAGGTCATGTGAAAAAATTGCAAGATTTCAACTTTTCACAAAACAGAACATGAAATATATACATATACATTTTCTCATAAACTGGGTAACAATCCACAGATCGAAACAAATACAATAGTTTCAGTTTATCTATATATACAGCAGTTTTTTTTTGCCGGAAGTCCAGAGAAAAATTATTGCTAATTTAAATGGACAAAAAGGAAAGCCATGGAAATTGATAGAGGCTTTGGAATTCAAGAAGGGAACATAATTCAAGTGAGTACAATCATACAGGCATTAAGCACACATTCATGATCCTTATTGGCAAGAAATTCATATCTGCATCATTTCATTGCAAACCAAGCTTGAAGTGATCTCAATCAATGATTTCATGCATCTCCATAGCTCCATCCTCAAACACATATGATCAATTAACAAGATCCTCTGTTCCCAATTTTTTTTTCCGCCATCAAAATAAAAAAAAAACACTTATAACTATTGAATCATTAACAATCTTGAGTTGGGTAATAATGGATGTAAATATTTTGGAATAAAGGAACAGAGAAATTTGAAGACGTCCATGCACATAAGATCAAACGTTTGAGGCTCGTCTAACATAATAAAGGTATGAAAAGATCAATAAAGATTAATTCTTGGGCAACCATTAAGCCACTTAGACCATCGCCTAAGACCTCCAACAAAATTTTAAAAAATTCTTATTGTCGAAGGGGCTAATATTTCAATGGCTCAATAAAATGAGGCCATATTTTCATAACTAGCTTAAGGCCTTCAAAAATTTTGAGCGGCTACTCTTCAATTATGATGTGAGTTGTTCAATTTCTTGTTACAATTACCATCTTCAATAATGTTTGCATATGAAATGAATATCCATATGAAATTGAGAATTTTACCCAAATGGATTGGATTCGAAACAAACGCAGAGAAGGAACAAAGAAATTTCATACTTGTCTCAATTATTTCAACCAATTCACATATAGAAAACAAACACTATGAAAATTAAGATCATACACTACTGACTGTTCTTGATGATTCGCCGCCTGGCCAAGAACCTGGCGATCGGCGGCGTAAGCGCGATGGTGATCGGAACCCTAATCGGAAACAGAACCTTGTTAACGAGAATGGCCAAAGCAAGTGCTCCGCCGCTCGAAGCAGCCAACTCAGCCGTCCGATTCCTCTTCTTCTTCACCTGATCTTCGATGACGAACCCATCGGTGGTCATTTCGGGGCTGGATTGGGGAATTTCTGGTTCGTCTTTGGCTGTGGTGGGGAGGCCTCGCAAACCGACTTTCTCAAGCATTGATTCGACATCAACGTTGTTCTTGATGGCGATGTAGAGACCGGTGACTGAAGCCGCCGAGACTGAGCAATGTACCCCTATTGCTACTTTGCCGTACTTCTTCAAAAATTCTTTGAATCGAGCCCCTGCCATTGATTATATATACTTATATATATATATATATGTATGTATGTGTGTGTGTGTATATATATAGAGAGAGAGAGAGAGAGAGTGGTGACGTGATTAGGGTTTCTAGGGCTTTAGGTTCTGTGTTTTTAGGGTTTTGGATTTGGACATTCGGACATAAAAGATGAAATGGCAAATGCGGTGAAATTTGGAATGTTCTAGAGGGAGTTACAAAACGACATAGTTTTGTGCTAAAAATCCCAAAAATTGCAGACTGGTTTGATTTATACTCAAATTCCGTCTTAATTTTTAAAATAAGTGAAGGGTATTTTATGATTTGGTCAATAATTTAATAATTATGTTTTAATTTAAAATTAAATTGAATCCAACTGTTATTTACAGCATCCAAATATCTTATTGATTTCTTATATATCTATACTATATATTAAGTAAAAAGGTGTTTTAACTCTTAGGGCCTGTGGAAGCTCCAATATGCCAATGCTAATTTCCTGATTTTTTATTTTTTATTTTAAAAAAAATTTGACTTGGTGATTGATTCAAAGATTATAATAATTACATTGACACCATGATTACATGGGTATCTTTGGGAAGCAAAATAGCCTCTCTCTCTCTCTTCATTTATTGTTTTATTTCTCCACCCTCTATCTCCTTCATTTATCAATAGTGTAATTATAAAACAATAAACCAATCACCAAGCAATCCCAATCTATCTATACTATATATTAAGCAAAAGGGGATTTTTAACCCCAAGCCTTGTGGGAGCTCCAATCTCCCAATCTAATTTTTTTGATTTTTTGATTTAAAAAAAAAAATCTTAACATTTATTAACTTCTCTCAACTCCCAAGTCCTACTATTATAATAACACTTTAATGTATTAAAAACAAACATAAAAAAATTCTTTGAAATCTAACACATATGAATTTCTTGAAAAGTCCCAACACATATAATTATTATCCCTCATAATAACATTTTAATGTATTAAGAACAAGCATAAAAAAAAATTCTTGAAAAGTCCAACACATATGATTATTATCAAAATATTAAACTTTAATATAATATAATAAAAAAAAAAGACATTTAATTCCCTAAAAAGTCTAACACATATGATTATTATCAAAATATTAAATTTTAATATAATATAAAAAAGGAAAAAAAGAAGGCATTTAAAAAAAAAGACATTTAAAAATCGCAATTCACGTATATAGATAATTGTAAACACAATTCGTGCATAGCGCGGGTCATATGTTAGTACGATATATTAAGTAAAAGGGGGTTTTTAAATTCCAAGACCTGTGGGAGTTTCAATATCTCAATCTGACTTTTTTAAATTTTTTATTTAAAAAAAAATTCAGCATCTATTAATTTGGTCAAAATTCCGTGATCAGTATTTATTAACTTTTTTCAATTCACATGTCTTTTCACATGCCTGCATTTATTAATTTGGTCAAAAACTCCTGATCAGCATTTAAAATCACCTCATATAAATAATTATAGATACAATCCGTGTATAATTACTACAGTACCCTTTTCAACTTCTCCCATACACTATGGTTAGTGATAAGATTGTTAAATTATTTTTATAAAAAGTCTTAAAAAACATAATTTATATATTAAAAAAAATCTAAAACAAATACAAATATCTAAAATTATCTCGTGCATAGCACGGGTGATAGGCTAGTATTTATAAGTTGGAAAATGAGTGAGAGCACTAATTAGTGCTATCACTAATGATGTGGCAGGGTCTCATCAGGAATGATTTGATGTTTTCGATATATTTTTTTCTTTTTTTATTAAGTGCCATGTCATTAGTGGTCTTTTTAGAGTTCAAAAATTAGTGGTCTCTATTATTATTGTTATAAGTTATTATATTACTTAATTTTTAAATAATAATTTTGTGAATAATGGCAAGTTCATAAAAAAATTATCACTTTAAATTAAACCGAACAACATTTTCATAGTTGAGTTTGATTTGATTCTAAAATTTTTTACTTGAAAACCAAACCTTATCACTCCTATTTTGTTATAATCTCATTCTTCTGGAGTGACAGGCGTTAGTGATGCGCCAGCGGTTGAGTGGGTGGGCTGCTAAGAGAGAAAATTGTTAATTTTAGCTTAACTCAAAATTTTGTCAGGCTTGGAGAATATATTTTTGAATTCATGTCTATTGGGGAAAAAATTTGGAAGTTTAAATTAAATTTAGATTGGATGTTGGAAAAGAGTGACATTTAATAACTTAATTCAACATTTTAAACTGCATGTATTAAGTGAAAATCTATTAAATTTATTTGAAAATTATAATTAGTATTACTTAAAAATTTAAGTGACTCGTAAAATATATGTTAAAAATTATAAAAAAGTTAAGTAGTAAAAAACTTATTTAATGGTAATTGAATTTATGAATACCTATGTACAAACGTCAATGCACACTACTATTATCAGAAATTTTATATTACAATAGTAGAGGCTACATGATTGGATTAACAAGCAATAAGAGATGTCTACCTAACACTATTTGTGATATTTTATTAATCTGTAAGACTATGTAGAATAATGTTATCACTACACTTAGATGTCGTTTGGAATAATCTAAATAAGTATATTTTTTAATTTTTTATAAAAAAATGTATAAAAAAATAAAGATGTAATATAACTAAAAACAAAGATAAAAAAGTACATTTTCGTAGGAGATACCAACTAGTGCCTCAATTAATATTTATTCCTACTCTATATGCTCTCTAAGATTAGTTTGAAATTAATTTTGACCCCATCCATTCACAGTTTAGTTTACAAACTCAAACACTTCCAAGCAACCGCATGTCAAGTGAGATGTAATACTAATTAAAACAAAGCAAGTATGAACTTGAAGAAGCCTCATATTATTGCATAAGATGTCTATGATCTCATACACGAGCTTGTACAAGGCAAAAGAGCACTTAAAGAAGTTAAAAAATGACACATTCATTGAAATCCTTGCCTGTGGTTTATGGTTGGTTATGAAGGTGGTTATGGTGGTGGTGAGAGCTGATTTGGTTGCTGTGGAGGTGGTGGTGAGGGTGGCGGCGGTGATCATGATGATGATGATAGTCGATGCCGTTGTCATTGTCATTGCCATTGTCATTGTCATTGATATTCTGATCAGGCCACATTTCAGATGGATTTCTTGTTATCTTCAATAAAGAGTTCCTTACATAATCAACTTGTACCATTTCACTATCCCTCTTCTGAGATTATCACAAAAAACAAAAAACTCAACTCTTTCATATATAACAAATTACTAGAAAATAAATTTAGTTGTATTTGCAAAAATAAAACTTTGAGTGCCATGACATGAGTGTTCAATTTTTGTATGTACTTGAAATGAAAATATTTATTCATACATAATTAATCATCAAAATGATATGATAATAACATTTCTCTAATTAAACATCATTTAGACAAGTATTTTGTTTTAAAGAAGTTCTATTACAGTCATAGGCTCCGTTTGGCAAGGGTTTTTGTGGCTATTTTAATCACAAAAGACAAAATATGTTATTTTAGCCACAACAAACAAAACATCACATCCAATCCATAATCATTACACTCTTCTCTCACAAAAAAAGTCAAAAAATTCTTCCCAAACCAAACTTTTTAGCCCAGGCTAAAATAGTCAAAAAATTCAAAAAGTCAAAAAGCCAACCCACTTCCCAAACGGAGGTTATATATAAATTTATATGTATATATACATATTTTCAAGAGTAATTATATACAAACAAAAAATACATACAAAAAATTTAGAATAAATTACACCCATCTCCCTTGAAGTTTGGAGAAAATATCACTAGTCCCACACTTTTGACATAATTATAATTATCTCCCTTGAGGTTTTAATTCATTTAACAGTTAGAAACTTTTTCATAATTAATTCATTAGTCATGTGAATGAAAAAAATAATGTTGTTATCCCTATTCTACTAAAATATATATTTATTTTTGTTTATTTTATTGTCTACATACCATCTGTATTAGTTTCCATTATTTTATCCTTACTAAAAGTGTGGTCGACATAATTATGTAAAAATTATGAAATCGACTGTATTTTCTCCAAAATTCAAAAAAGGTGGGTGTAATTTACCCTAAAATTTATACAAAATGTAGTAGAGTTTCAATAACACTTAAAAAAATAAAAATAAAAAATCATTAAGATGTTTCTTAAGAAAACAAAAATGTTTTGGAACTCTAATTTGTGAGCTCTAATAACTCTAATGTGTATGTAGGGCCTATCTGATGTGATGTTTTGACTTTTTTTTTTGTTAACTTTTCACTTCATTAGAACTCAATTAGAGCTCTAATTTTAGAGGGATATATCATTGTTGTGAAAAAAAATGCTATTCAAACATAATTACAATGACATGACAGTGGTATTTTTTGTAATTAAATAGATTCTTTTATTTTAAAATAATAAGTTTCAAAGCAATGCAGCCACATCATATTGGAGGCGTTTGGAAAGAGGGTTGGGTTAAAATAACTCACAAATAGCTAATAAAATAAAATATCATATTTAACTCATAATCATTTTATTTTTTTCTCTCACAATCATCAAATTATCTACAAAAAAAAGTCAACCAACTTCCAAAACACAACTATTTTAGCTAAGCTAAATAGCCAAAAAAAAAAAAAAAAAAAAAAAAAATCAAATAACCAATTAAAATAATCAATTTTTCAAACAAGGCCTCTATATTTAATTTTGTTTATTGGTATAGCACTATTCGTTTCTTTAACATAAAAAATATCACTACCATAACATTGTGATAAATAATCATGTAAGAAAATTCTAGAAGATTTCTTTTCTTGAAATATGAAATGGTAGGCTGTTTAATAAGGATGATATATATACCTCAACTTTGAAAACGTTGGAAACAAGAGTTCTGAAGCTAGCAACATTGACATTTGTGACTTCCAAGCCAAGAGAATTGAGAGCCTCGATCAACCTCACAAAGCCACCATGCTTGTGCTCACAAAATACCTTTATAAAGAACTCATTCACATCTAATTGAGCCACTTCTACTTGAGGCTACAAATTCCCAACAAAACCATTATCAGACAAAGAACTCATTCACATCAATGTTTTCAAAGCAAGGAAAACACAAACCAAAACTCGTTAAATTTGCTACTTGCGGCTACAAATTCACAACAAAAACATTATCATGCAAAGAACTCATTCACATTAATGTTTTCAAAGCAAGGAAAACACAAGCCAAAACTAGTAAAATTTGAAGTAGCAGTGGCCTGTTTGATTGTGTTTTTGTTTTTTAAATACACAAAAAGGAAAGAAAAAAAAATATTGTTCAAACGGTTTCTAAAGAGAACCCATTTTTAAAAAGGAAGTGAGCTTCCCTCCTATCTATGATTTGGATTAGAGGGTGTTTTCCAGCTTCATAGGCTTACCACGGGTCTTGTTTTGATAGGCTTACCACGGGTCTTGTTTTGATAATCCTAATAATTTATTTCGTAAGGTTTTTCTTGTATGTCATCCAAACAAAAAATAGATTGATATGATAATCATAACTTATTTAATTTATCGTGTTTATCACAAAAAAAAAAAAAAAATCGTCTATTTTTAAAAGTACACTTATTGTCTATTTTTTTGAAAAGGCAATTCTAATAAATTGAATGAGCTACAATTATAAACTCAACGAATTATTTTTGTGAATGATATATATATATATATATATATATATATGAAAGGCACAACAAAATGAACATTTTAAAATTATCGAAATGGAACTTAGGCATTATATGTCCGAACAACATTCTCATGTCTCAAGCGGACTATAGAGAAGTCAGCTCCTTCACGAAGGGATTGACCTTTCTTGAGTTGGAGAGAAGTGCAACTATCTCCAATTGGGTCCGTGAGGCTCAGTATGAGCATATTTCAGTATACATTTATTTTAGAGGCATCTCTATGTGTGGCTATTAATGAAAAAAAAAATGACATTGATATGATAATTTCATTAGTTTCATCTTTAAGAAATAAATAATCTATAATAAAATCATATTCATCATCTATTTTTTAAAAAATAAATTTGATAAAATTATAGATTAGTTTTTGTTTAAAAATAACCTACACATGGGAAATTTATAAAATAAATGGTTCAAATAACCAAAATAAGACTCATGGTGAGTCTCATGAGCTAACTGGACGTGACTGCATTTCTCTTTCACATGGTTCTTTCTAAAAAAATATTAGGACAAATTACACTAGTAGTCCCTATACTTTAATCTTTGTGTTATTTTGGTCCCTATAATTCTAATTGGCTCGATTTTGACATCAAATTTATAATTTTGTCTCAATTTAATTGATTATAATTGTTAGCATTTCCTTTAAAAAAAACATAAATAAGCGGCATGTGTCATGTTTTTAGGAGTAAAATTATAAAGTTGCTTAACGCTGTGAGTTAACTTCATCAACTCAATGATTATTTTTTGTCAAAAACCCTAATGGTTTTATCAATTGGATCAAATTGATATAAAATCTAAAATAAAAGGTTAAAATTGGCTCTATTGATAATATAGGGATCAAAATAACACAAGAGACAACATGTAGGGACTATTAATGTAATTTATTCAAAATATTAAAAAACTGTTGTGGAATTTTAGAAAACTCACTTTTCTAAAAATTGTGTAAAAATTATTTTTAAAATATACAACCAAACAAGTTTTTAAAGTTCGTTAACTCTTTTAAAAAAACTATCTTTCAAAATTGATTGTCAAAACTAAACCAAACAGTGAGTTCTTTTTTTTTTTTGGTGAATTTTTTTAATATTTTACACAAATTTTTTATTTATTAGATACAACTAATCTAGATACATTTAAAAAGTATAATATTTTTAAATTTTTTCTAAAAAAAATTACCAAATACAAAAATTACAAAAAAATTAGTATCTTTTCATATTTTGTACAAAATTTATACTTTTTAAATGTATCAAGATTAAAAAAAAAAAATTTGATTAAAATATTTTTAAAAATCACTAAAAATACAAAAATACGAATTAAAAATTGAGAAAACTATTTTTGAAAATTCAAACCAAACAAGGTGATTTTTGCTCCAAAATGAAAATTCAAAAACACCAAAAACAAAAAACAAAAATAAAAGCACAACCAATTAATATGAGGTACCTACCTCCATTTGGCGCTGCTTGTCACAACTATCAGATTCATGTTTTGGTTTGGGGGGTTCTGCAACACCACCAACATCACCATTGCTTGCTGCTGCTGCAGCTCCACCCATGTGAAACCCATTTGAAGGAGCGTTTTCAAGTTGATCAGGTTTCAATCCAACAACATTATTAATTCCATTTTGGTTCAAAATCTCTGATCTTCCATAATTGTTGTTGTTGTTGGTACCTTCGTCGTCGGACTGATCTTCAAGTTCACGTTGGAGATCTTTTACTTGCTTCTGCAACTCCTTCACAAAGTTGATTGCATCCCCAAGTATTGAAGCTCTATCCAACTATATGACAAACCAAAATACCCATTAGATTTCATTAACAAATACTAACATGAGTTATCAAGCTGGTTTGGACACCTGAGTTATAAAGAAAAAAAAGAAAAAAAAAAAAGAAAGTACTTAACATGGTTTATTTTCGAAAAATGTCTCACACTATAATTTTTTAAAAAAAAAACAATTTAACGTATAATAATGTGATATGATAGGTATTATATTTTAATTTATTACATACTTAAATATATAGAGTTAATGATTTGGCTATATTACACGCAAAAATGCTATTAACACATAAATCAATCGGATATAGACACTCATATAGTTGTGGTCCTCACAAAATTTGGGACTCATAGACATGCAAGTGTCAGTATTTCATTTTGTAATTTGTTTGTATTATTAGTACTATTGTATTCTATGAAACACTAACACAAAATATGAATACAATACGATATCAATATAACAATCAATTTACACCACAAAAGGGTTTTACTTGTGGAGATGTGATGATCAACATTCAACATTGGCTAAGCAAGATCGAATCCAGTAACCAAAGGAGCTCTGCATAAGCAAATTGATTAAAGGCAGTTTCAGATAGGGGGCAAACCAATACGAATGGGAATAGAGGATGGCAACCTGTGATTCGTAGGCATGAGGGTCACGTTGATGGGGCTTTAAGGAGGAATAACATTTATTTTGTATTTGTGGACAATATACCAGCATCGATGGGGGCAAAAGGGTTATTTCAATTCTTCTCAAACTTTGGTGTGGTGAGGGATGTGTATATCCCGAACAAGAGGAGAAAATCTACAGGATCCAGATTTGGGTTTATCAGGTATGATTGCTCGGTAGCAGTAGGTATGACTTTGCAGTAAGCAAATGGACTTTGGTTCGACGACATAGCACTCAAGGTCAAAATGGCTGAGTTCGGAAAGGGCAATGATCAACACCAAAGAAGCCCCCAACCAGTACATCAGTGCAGGGAAAATGAAGGAAATCACACTATAAGTGTTCCTTAACAGGGGAAAAAGTCATATGCTGATGTAGCTAGAGGTAGGGTCCTTCAACCCAACTTAGTTTGAACTATTAAGGTAAAAAAAAGAGGTAATGGATGGTTGTATAAAAGTGCAATGGTAAGATTAAAACCACAACTCTCGGTTGCAGAGTTTCAGGATGAACTTCAGAGACGTGACTATAGAGAGTTGGAGGTGGAAGACAGTTAGTTCTCTCATTTCAATCAGTGTGTGCTATGAGGGAGAAGTTATTGTTAATGAAGGACTGACTCATAGACTGGTGCGACTCGATTGAGGAAGGAGATGAAAGCATGGTTCTTGAATAAGTGAGACAGGTGTGGTTAAGCTACTATGGTGTACCACTGGTATTA
The DNA here is from genome assembly GCF_055761805.1 of Camellia sinensis. NCBI lineage: Eukaryota > Viridiplantae > Streptophyta > Magnoliopsida > Ericales > Theaceae > Camellia > Camellia sinensis. The sequence continues at coordinate 10,705,461 of NC_138965.1, forward strand.
TGGAACAACAATACTTTTTGTACAATAGGTATAGACTGGGGAGAAGTGATTGAAATGGATGAAGGCACACTAAATATGGAGTGTCTCCACTGTGAAAAAATCAAGATTGAGACAAGATGCATGAACACCATTAATTATCTAATTAACCTGGACTGCCAAGGTGTATTATACCCAGTTAGGATCTTAGAGGAACAAATCATAGTCTCAACAATTGTGAAAGAGCAATGTATCTGCCAGTCATTTCTGAGGAACAATGAAGCCAGTTTCAGCTTTGACGAAGAAGTTGAGACTATTGCAGATAGAGGCAGCAGACAAGGGGAAGAAGATGATGAGGTGGCAGACCATGTTGGTGAAAAGGTGGATAATGAGGGTGAGGTGGCTGTAGGGGAGAGGGGGGTGGCTCATGTCAATACAAATGATATGGAGGGGGAAACAAGCTTGAGGGAGGTTTCGGTAGTAGATGAGACAGACCTGATGATGAGAGTGTCAGATGAAGGTGTCGCATATGGGGAGGGCTCTGCAAGGAGGCTTTGTATAGGGGTATCAGAGGAGGGTGGCGTACGTAAGAGAGGTAGCCGTAGAGATGATGATGAGGTGGTCACCCCTGGGTTTATAAGAAGTATGAGTGGGTCTGTAGGGCAGAAACAAGGCATTAACTTGGAGGTGGACTTAAATAGCGCCCAAGTGGATACAAATAGCGATGAGTCGGCCCAAAGGGCTACAAAATTTGATTTTCAGGCTGAGTCCAACAATCATCATATTGGAGTCTCTACTATTGGGGTAGGGCAACCCAATTCTATGCCAAGTTAGCTGGGCACAACCCTTATTCATAAGCAATGTTTGCAGGAGAAAGGAGAGGAAAACCAACGCCACAAACTGCGGAAGAAGGGGAAGTTTGAAGTGGGGAAGAAATCTATGAAGAAAGAACTCAATCTGAGGAAAATAGCTATTTTTAGGTCTGCCGTAGTTGCTATTTCATTATCTATGGCAAGTAAATCTAGTGGAGGAGGTTTACATTTATTAGAGGCAGAAGCAGCCATCCAAATTGGTAAAGTGCTGGGGGTAGCTTGTAATGGCAAGGAGGAGGAGGTGATTAGCAAGTTAGGGGAATTGGAGGCCACAGACAAAGGAAAAGAGGTAAGAAGGGGATGTGATATGCATTGAGCACTAAGCTCAGGGAGTTCTTGAGTGAAACAACTTTTATAATGAAGGTACAATCTTGGAATGTTAGAGGTCTTGGCAGACCAGAGAAAAGGAGAAAAATTAAACAAAGTTTGGCAGGAAGGAAAATCAATTTTGTGATGCTTCAAGAAACAAAGAGATCATCAATTACGCCCGAAATAGTAAAGTCTCTCTAGTATAAAGATAATTTTGAGTATCTGGCAGTGGACGCGGAAGGAAGAGCTGGTGGGTTATTATGTATTTGGAATACAGGGGTGCTTCAATTGGATGTTTGCTGCGAAAACCATTATTTTATCCTACTGTCAGGTAAATTATTTTCCTCTTTTAAGTGTTTGATTGTCAATGTATATGGTCCATCAGATGTGGTTAAAAGGAAAGAATTATGGGTCACTTTAGCTCTGTTGAAGAGTTTGTTCTTGGGGCCATGGTGTATGGGGGGTGATTTCAACGAAATAAGGAATATTGCTAAACGTATTGGGTGCTCTAGAAGAGACAGAAGAATGAGGGATCTTAATGACTTGGTAGAACAACTGGAATTGATTGATTTGCTTATGTTTGTGAGGAAATTTACTTGGCGTAACTCACAAACAAGAGAGAAATGGAACAGAATAGACAGATTTTTACTCAATTATGAGTGGATACAAAATTTCAACCTCAAGTTATGGAGACTTCCTAGATTGATATCTGACCATTGTCCTACAATTTTGATGGAGGATGAAAGAGATTGGGGCCCTAGACCTTTTCGATTTCTGAATGCTTGGGTTCTTCATCCAAAATTTGTAGATTTAGTAGAGAAATTTTGGTCAGATTTCCAGGTGGAAGGTTTGGCTAGCTACAGATGTCTTATGAAGTTTAAAGCCTTGAAACACAAGTTAAAAGTGTGGAACATTGAAGAGTTTGGGAAGCTTGAGTCTAAGCTTAAGGCTGTTGAAGAGGAAGCCCATGCTATAGAGATAATTGCTAAAGAAAGGTCACTTCAGGGGGTTGAACAAGCTGGAAGAAAGGAAGTAATGAATGACATTTGGAGGTTAAACAAAATGTTGGAATGGACTTGGCTCCAAAAATCCAGAATTAATTAGGATTCAAAAGGAGATAGAAGTACGAGGTACTTTCACATTATGGCGTCTAAGAGAAATTGCAGGAATTCCTTGTGTTCAGTTATGGTGAATGGCTCAATGGTGGAAGAACCTTTAGAGGTTAGGCATGAGGTGAAGTCTCATTTCATGAATCAATTTTCTGAATCTTGGGTGACTAGGACTAAACTGTTTGGCCAGTTCAAAAATATTGGAGGTCGTCAAGCAACGGATCTGTTGGAAGCAGATTTTACAGAGGAGAAAGTTAGAAATGTTATCAAGAGCACCCATTTGTTTCCTTTTCTGATGTAATGTTTTATCGTTCATTAATAAATATTTTTTTTGCCGATTAAAAAAAAAATATATATAACAATCAATTTAATAAAATTTAAAAAATAGGATATAGGTATGGTTAAGATGCAAAGTTAAATATATATATATATATATATAAATATAATATTTAATAGTATTATACCTAAGTTCAAAGAATATTGAAAATTTATTTTTAGAAATCAAGTACTAATTTAGAGCTAGTAGGAAATTTATTTATTTATTCTTATGTAGATTTCATAAGCTAATATTCAATATCAAGTTTTAACTATTTATATCACCTTTACTTTTTTCTTTCACATTTAAAAATTATTATATTATATATAAAAGTGTTGGATACAAATTTAATTACTCGTTTAATTGTTAAAATTCAATTTTAGTATCATTTTATTTATTTTTTCTTCTCTTAGAAATAAGCAAACCTCTAACTGATTCCTATACAACCTATACATATATATATTCTTCTAACTATACATACACGTGGGAGTTGTGATTATGTGGTAAAGTAAGAGAGTTGTATTCTGTCTAACTGAATTAGTTAGAAGAATATATATGTATGGGTTGTATAAGAATTAGTTAGAGATTTGTTTAGATTGTAATCAAGCTACTATTTTTTTATTTATTTTTTATCACTAAAAGAAATTTTATTGATGAAAATTAGATGTATAGGATATAAAAATGAATATCAATAAAGGAAGGTGAGTGCCAAAGTGTCAAAGCAAACTAGACTATTCCAACTAAGTTGAGACAGAAAACAAGCCAATCATCTACTAACACTATACCATGGTTGGAGAAACCAACCGAACAAACAATAAAACAAAGGAAAAAAACCATCCCCAACACTTAAAACACCGATCTTAATAGTCCATCTACATCTCATACCAAACAAATTCCCTTCCAATTTGGACCCTCATAACAAACAACCACCTCAGATTTAACCTATATCTCATCTCTTGAATTTTGGAAGTACCATTGATACTTTCAATAACGTCTTTTTCATTTCTTTATTCCTTTGACTGGTATTGTTAGGCTTTGAGGCCTTACCAACACCTCCACCCTCATGAAATCAAGCTACTATAAATACCGGTATAATATTTCATATTGAATAAGGTTGGAATAATTCAGTTTTGTATCAATTTATAGTATTTGAAAAGTATACTTCCCAAAATTAAACAAAATTATTTCTAGTATGGGATATACAATTTCAAGTATCGGACATTTATTAACAAATGTAATACATATGATACGTATATGACTCCTTAAAAAAAAAAAATCCTATTATATGAAAATATAAATACATGTAAATATATCCTATTATATGAAAATAATGGAATCACACAAGATGATGGCTATACCTTGGTTATTATGGGGACCAAAGATCTAAGAGTATAGAGCCTTTCACTAAGTTTCTTCCTTCTCTTCCTTTCAGCAACAAGATTCTTCGACTGAGGCCCTTTACCTGTCCTCCTCCTATACTTTGCATCATCTTCATCCTCATTCAAATCACTGCAATCCGAGATTGATTCTGATCTCCCGGTCTCGTGCTTAATCGAATCCTTGTCAGTCCCTTGTTGTTGATCCTTGCTTTGCAGTCCTTCCATCTCTTGAAATCCATTCTCTCCCGAAGAGTTAAAGGTGTTGATCGGCTTGTCAGCGAGGAACGAGTCATTTGATCCATCAAAGAAGCTGTCATTCTTGAAGGGTTGCAAGAAATTCATCGGGGAATTGCATAGCTGGATTCGATCAACAGTGATGTCGTATGGCAGGTTCGAGTTTTCCAATGATGTTGCAGGATGAAATGGATTGTTGTGATCTTTTTCACTGTTTTTATCGGATAGAAATGGGTTTGATTGGATTTCATTGACATTCACTGAGAAGTTTGGATCCATATTGTTTGAATGGACCTTGACTTGTTGTTCTAGTATGTTGCTACACTGGGCAGTGATGTAATCTATGATTTGCTGATCGTCAGGGACCTTTAAGGAGGGGAAAAAAAAAAAAAACACATAACAATTATCAGTTGAGCAAACAAATAATTAATATGAAAAATTAGCATGAAAAGATCATGTTCATCACTAGATTATTTATTAAGTGTTTTTAATTTTAATTGAACTAATAAATTATAAGAGGAAGTGTTGTACTTGTTTGGCAACAAACAACTCAACTAGTCCAATTGGCACTGGAATTAAAACCCTAGTCCCAACTGTTTCCTGCAAAAGTAAGATGGCAATGTATTAACTTAAGATATAAAGGGCTATATATATGATTTCTGTTTTGGAAAAAGGGTTTGGGGCATTCTCACTTCCAAAGCATTCGAATCCGAGTTATTAGAGAAGTTCAACCATCTTGCTTGGTTTGACATTAATGTTTGTGTGTAAATCCTGTAAATTTACGAGTACAGTTAGATAAACTAATTCAAAAACGCTGCTACTAACACAGAATAAGACACAATCACTCATTTGTGTCTATATCCTTTGAGAATGAGTTTGAACGAGTCTATGTCCCGTTATGTGATTTGTTTCTGTGTTAGTAAACATTGTTGTCTCATTCAAATTCATTCTTGTGTGTATATATAGTTGTTTGTGTGTGAGAAAGAAGGAGGACCCGGAATCGAGGGGAATGGATGAAGGCAATTCGGCAAGAAGATCGCAAGGTTTGGTCCTGGGGTGCTGAAACATGAGGTCTCTGCAAGGAGGAACTGAAGAAGTAGGAAAAAGAAGCTCCTCCCCACCATTTTGGATGTTCTCAGATCCAGCACAACAACAATCCATCCATTCAAGAAACCTACAACATGTACATCAAAAGATGAGAGAGAGAGAGAGAGAGAGAGAGAGAGATTAGATTTAGCTTGTATGTTTACCTTTGATCATCCCCCAAGTTCCAAAGAACACAGTAATCCCAGCTTCTGAAATTTACAATGGGTCTTAGCCTCTCCAAGAGATGTTGCATGAGGTTCATATTTCCTGCAACAACAATCTACTTAGAGAGAGAGAGAGGGAGAGGTGGCCATATGTAGGATTGACAAAATCAGAACTAGTGGATTTTGGCATCAAAACAAAGTGGATTCTATATTCGGTGCAGTATTCTTTTTCCAAAATTTCTCCCTTATCCTATTTTAAAAGTCTCATGACACTTGTATGATCTAATGAATGTAAGTATTTTACAAGGATAAATGATTTAGGGATAAAGAAATTTGGCCTCATTTCTACGACTAATCGAGAGTTTGTTAGTGAATCAAAAGATTTAAAACATAAAACATAAAGTGTTCCTCAAATAGAGATCTTATATTTGTCATATGATTCTCTATCCTAAATCTCTCAATATTTCTATTACAAAACACTTTCATAATATTTTTTTTTTCTGTTTACGTTGCCAATGTTTTAAAATAGAAGAGAAATTTAAACATAGTAAGAAATCATGTTCCTACCAAAAATGGAGAGTTTTGTCAGCGAATCAAAAACTATTAAAGCATAAAGTGTTTTTCAAAATATGCTTACGTAATCTACTACCTCTTATCATAGGACAATCACGAGCATAAAGACAATGATAGTATAACAAAAAGTAATACCTGCCCAGAAAAAGGTTCTTTCTCTTGCTTGATGTTACTTGTTTTGACTGGACAAAGCAATGAAAACAAAAGAAAAATCGAGCAAGAAACAAAACTAAAGCAGAAAAAACAAAAGTAGAGATCCATACAAAAACTTCATTTGATAGCAATGGTTAACTGCACCATCTTCCCTAGAGACAATATCTACCTCATCCCATAGACCCCAATTCATCTATAATCCAAGAAAAGTTGAGTTTTTTTTTTTTGTGATTTTTGGATTTATTGAAGGAGGTACAAGAAACAAAGGAAACAACAATATATCTCACAATTTTTTTTATTTTTATTTTTTATGCGGAGAGTTTGATTGTTATGTTGGTAGGTGAACTGCAGAGTATGCATGAGAGAGAGATTATATGGTGAGTACTTATTTACTACCTTCATATTACCAACTCAACATCCACATGTGGCTAGTCCTTGCCCATCATGTGACATTATTTATGTATACTTCTCACAAACGACATAAATGAAAATATTTTATTAGTGAAGTAATAATTTTTGTTAAGTAGTTGAGAAATAAAGATGATTCACTTAGTATGTTTTGTAATTTATCAGTTATTGTGAATAGATAATTATTTAGTAGTTTTAGAGCAAATGCAACATTATGTACGTGGGTTGTATTTTAGTTGGTTGCTCACCTAACTTGGTATAGTGCTAACACGTAATCGGACTTGTATTTTGGTGCCAACGTAATTAGAATGACTTTGTTTGCTGTAATGCTTTTGTACTTACCCTTCTTTATTAATGCTTATCCTTGTACTATGTATTTTGATTTTTATCAATAAAGATTATATTTTGTTGTTGATCAAAAAAACATTACTTATGTGATGCTCCAAACCAATTATGTGGTGAATTTTTTTACGAATAATGAGACATGTTAAGTCACCTTTATTAGGTATTTAATAAATTTTCATGAGAATAGCAGGTAGACAATTACAAATTGTACTCTGGAATTATCTAACAATTTTCTCTAATAATGGAATGGGTGAAACCGGTCCAACTCTGATTGATTGAGTAAGAAACAAATTTGTCCCATCGGTCTTCTCTCACGTGATTTTATTGGTCTAAATTATTGCATATACATGATACGGTGATATTGTAGAAGTATTGAATAATTTTCCAAAAGGTTATGGTTTGTTAAGAAGAGAAGTGAATATGGTGGGAAAAAAAAGGGAAAAAAAAAGAGAGATATAACGTCAAAAAATATATGAGTGATATTTTATATATTTGTAATGATAGGAGGAGCATATTGCATGAGCTATGATGGCGCGGAGAACCCTAACTACCTACTAAAGTTTTTCATACGTTTTCGTTATTTATTCTTTCATGTCTCAACTACTCTCTCTTGTATATACACATTCAATCAAATTTCAACACAAAATTCTGGACTTGGTTATCACTGTAGAAAGTGCTTACATCTTTTTACAAATTTTTTATTTAAAAAAAATAAAATAAAATCACACAAATTTTTTTTATATGTTAATTAATGTGTATAAACAAGATGAACAAAAAACCAAAAGAAATGAACATTATTGTATTATGTTTGTTTAGAGCATTTCCAACGTTTACTCTTCTTTTATTTATTTAATCAAATTTGAGTAAATATTTGGGTTAAAAATTTCATTTGATACCAAACATTCTAATGCTAAATTTTCAATTTTCATCAAATAATCGGTCGACCAGGAGGACGATCGGGAGGATGTCTGGGCGGTCGATCGGCAATAGGCAACTTTGCAAGTAACTGGTTGTCTCTAGGAGGACAATTGGCCGGTTGTCCGGTGTACGGTGACTGCAACGACTCTCTCCAAAAATTTGATGAACATTGAAACCTTTCTCGATTTGATGAAACGTTTGCTTTTTCCCTAATTTGATATAGGTTTGATGCCAAGGTTGGAGGAGAGAAAGTAGGCTTGTTTCATCAATTTTAAATTTGATTCTAAATTTGAATAAGTATTGGAGATGCTCTTAGAATAGAAAAATATGCTAGTACTTTTGCTGTTTGAAGAAGGAAAACAATGAACAATAATATTACAAACTCAGACTTAACTATTCAGAAATTATCCCAAATTATCATTTAGTGATTTAGATTTATTCTACACATAAATCCCACACTACACAAATTCAATCTCAACCACATAATCACCATACCATTCTGGGTCAATTCAAGATCATAAGTCTAGGTCCCCAGACTTATTTATTTATTTATTTTTTTTTTTGATCGAGGAAAAAAGGGCTCTGTGGTGTCATCACGGCCCCGTAGGCCCTGACCCTGGGATAACCGGTTGCCAATAAGGAATTAACCCTCACCAAGTGAGGGATCCACCACCAGGGCACCAATGGAGTGCAACCACATGCCCCAGCAGAGGACAGGTTGTCGAGGGGAGTACAGAGCGTGTTTTCTGAAGAAATTTCAAACATCCCCTCCCAGGAATCAGCCCTGGCTTAGTGCTGGGGAATGCACTGCATTCTTCACCAGGCCACCAACCCTGGTGGTGGTCCCCAGACTTACTCAACAATGAAAATAGACCTAAGAGCTCTCCAACAAAGAAAACAAGTCAAAAATAAAATAAAATAGGCACTCCTCTAAAAAAGAAAGTACATATTATATGCACACTCTACTTAGTTTTTATATCTTTAAAAGAAAAAAAAAATGATTTAGTAATCATAATTATATGGGTAAATTATTCATGCATTTTTTAAAATTTATTTAAAATATGGATTGTTTGTTATGATTTTAGAAATTACAAATATTTTATTGTCAAAAATTTTATTTAACAGAATTAATAGAAAAAATAAAATTTCTAACTATTCTCCTATATAATAATAAAATTATCAGAATTATTAATTAAAATATATTTTTGACATCATTAAAACTATTAATTGACTTAATCATTAATAAAAGAGATCATTTGTCATGTGGTTAGCAATTTGAAGAAATATGATATAATTTTTAAAATCGCAAGATATAATTTGTATAATTAGAAACAAGAGGAAGTGTATTCAATTTACCCTAATTATATTTGATAGTAGATAACATCACTTTATGACCATAAATGAAAATCAAGTGGTAACGAATAGCAACTAAATAGGAAATTTCGACAAAATGAATTAAAACCAGAGAAGATATGTATTTGTTTTATAAGTGGTGCTACATTTTCTTAATTTTGTTCTTTCAATTTCACTTTTAATGACGTGGTCGACCCCATGTGAAGCGGTCCCATACTTCTCTCTCTCATATGTAGTCTTCCTAATTCTATATCATTAGGGGTGGAATTGGGGAAGCAAAATTAGGAGATGATCATTACTCTTGTTTTATTCACTCTAAAAATACACTAATATTCATTTATTTTATTTTATGTATACTATCTATATTATAATATAAAGTAAAAGTTGAACTGAAGTCTTTAACTCTTTTCATGGCATTTTTTATTTTTTATTAAAAAAAATTATAAGAGTGCATCCGATTCATTATGGAATGGATTCCAAGCGAGGAGGATGGATTCCGGTGGTGAAGCAAAGAGGAAAGCAAGAAATAGGGAGGGCAGTGGACAGTGCAGTAGTCTTCACGGTGTTTGTGGATAATCTACCTAGCTCAATGGATCCCAAAGGCTTGTTTAATCTTTTCGGGAAGTTTGGAGTTGTAAAAGATATCTTCATTCCGCAAAAGCGTAAAAGAAACACAACACAAGATTTGGATTCGTAAGATATAGTTGTGAAATAGCAGCAAATGTAGTTGTGCAAAAAGCTCATGGTCTATGGATGGATGATAAAAAGTTATTCGTGAAATTTGCAGCATTCGAAAGAAACAGAGAGCAGGGGAAGTTCTATTCTCAAAAACCACAACAATCACATCCCAGGGAGGAGGTTCGGAGAGGCTCATACCATTTCACCAACAAGAAGACATTTGCAGATGTGGTAAGAGGCATTTAGGTAATGGACAGAGACCCTGTTATAGTTAAGGCAGAGGAGTATGGTAATGGGTGGCTCTACGACAGTGTTTTAGTTCGTCTAAAAGTCAGTTATGTTAACATTTGTCTGAAGTTAAAACTTAATGAAAGAGGAATAAATGGGTTTGAAGCCAGAAAAGGAGGAGGACGTGATGTGGTGTTATCTTTCAAGTCCAAAGAGGAGATGGAATCAAAAATGAAGGCCATCAAAGATATTATTGAAGATTGGTGTGAAGACATCATCCAATGGAGGCCAGAGCTAGCTCTGGCACATGAGAGACTAGTATGGATTAGCTGTTATGCCATTCCATTACATTTATGGAATATGTGCAATCTAATTAAGATTCGTAGCATATGGGGTGAAGTTATTGAAGGTGCTGAATGCATGCCTCAGTCTTTCGATTGTGGTAAACTTAGGATAATCACCAAGTGTATGGAACCTATTAACAAGGTTATCAACCTGGAGACTAATTCCTGTCATCTTGTGAGAGTCTTGGAAGACCAGGTTGTAGTAGCAAAAACAATCAATCAGTGTTGCAGGTGTATGAAACATCTAGATGAAATGAAGAAACATAGCCCAGATGAGGAAGAAGAGGATCATGACTCTAACAGAGTTGGTAAGCCACTACAGAACCTCATCGATGAGTCAACTCAACCCATAGGAGGTGGGTCAGCTCGGGGTCTTGAGCAATACAAAATTGAGGCTAGAAAAATGTCGACACGTGGGGATGGTAGTGTATTAGGGGTGGACAATGGGTCACAATGGAAGAGTGATACGGAAGTGGCAGAGTCATGCAGCATAGTAGGCAAGGAGCTCAAGGCAGAAGCATGTAAGGATCTGGAGACAGGTAGTAGTGCATTTAATGCCTCACAGCCAGCTGATCAAGGTAATGATGGGCAAGTCTTCACGCCTGGTTTTATAAGGAGTTTGAGTGGCTCAAGTCCAAATAAGCCTGGGCTGAACTTGGAAGTGGTCTTGGGCCACAATAATTTGAATCATGAGTTAGGTGGGCTGACTGAAGTTCAGCGTGGGCCTTTGCTGTGTGATGCTCATGTAAATAAAGGAGTTGTTGGTGCTGGGCTTGGGATTAGAGAGTCTAGTCTTTCTCAGTCACAGGATGACCACTCAAAGATCAGATCCGTAGCATTGAAAAGCAAAGGTAAGGCAAAAGCAAAAGGGAAAGAAAAGATCAGCTATCTTAGGCCAAAAAAAGGTTTTTTTGGTTTGGAAAAAGAGTGGGTTCGAAGGGTGCATCTTCTAGCAAATCAGTCCCAAAAAGATCTTTGCTTAGAGTAGCTGCAGCTGAAGCCTCACTGTTAGCGTCCATTGGCAGTAGAGGGGATGGTGACAGAAGAATCTTGGATGAGGCACAAGCTTGTTTGCAGATGGGAAAATTGTTGGGTGTGGAAATGAATGGTCAGGAAGCTGAAGTTCTAAAAAAGATTGTGGAACTTGAAGTTAAAGATATAGGTCGGATGGACAGGGGTGAGGGTGCAGTAGCCTAATATGTATCCATTGTAGGAGGCTCATAGGTGTTTCTTTAAGTACCATGAAGATCTTATCTTGGAACATTAGAGGGATAGGTAGACAGGAAAAGAGAGGGAAGATAAGGAAAATTCTGAAGGATAGAAATGTTACTGTAGCTTTACTTCAGGAAACCAAAAAATCTACAGTAGTAGAAAAGGAAGTGCGAGCAATGTGGGCAAGAAACAATATGGAATTTTTGGCTGTGGATTCTGAAGGCCTAGCTAGGGGGCTTCTCTGCAAATGGGATCCAGAGGTATTTCATATTAAGGAATGTTGTGGCAATAGAAGATTCATTTTGCTCTCAGGTACTCAATTTTCTTCTTTTAATTGTGTTATTCTTAATATTTATGCACCAAATCAAGTGGGTAATAAGGGAAAGCTGTGAGATCATTTGATAAAGCTTAAGAGGGAGTTTCCCAACCCATGGTGTTTATGTGGAGATTTTAATGAAATAAAAAGCATAGGTGAAAGAAAAGGCTGCATTAGAAGAGATAAAGGAATGAGGGAGTTCATTGATTTTATTGACAAATATGAAGTGCAGGATTTGCCTTTACTTGGCAGAAAATATACCTGGTGTAACTTATTAGCAGGGGAAAAGTTGAGTAGAATAGATAGGGTGTTAGTGGATCCTAAATGGTTGGAGCTGTTCAATTTAAAACTTTGGGGTCTCCTAAGGCTCATTTCTGATCATTGCTCTCTATTGCTAATGGAAGATGATCGAGACTGGGGTCCTAAGCCATTTAGAATCATTAATGCTTGGAGTCTACACCCAAGTTTTCCAGTTTTTGTGGAAAGGATATGGAAAGAGACTAAAGTTGAAGGCTGGGCTGGGTTTGTACTTCAAAAGAAGCTTAAAATATTAAAGGTAGAATTAAAGAAGTGGCATAAAGAGGTATTTGGGTATGTAAATGTGCAGTTAAAGGAAGCAGAAGAGGAATTGCATTGTTTGGATTTATCTGCGGAGTCTAGAGGCCTAGATAATTCAGAGAAAGCCAGAAGAGGAGCAATCAGAGATCAAGTATGGAGGTTAAGTAGAATGATTGAGTAGTTGTGGTTGCAAAAATCAAGACTTAATTGGAACTTGAAAGGGTATAGAAATACCAGATTCTTTCATGTGGTGGCCAAGAGTAGGCAAAGCAGAAATGAGATCTCTTCAATCTCTGTGGGGAATGTGCTATATGAAGACCCTGCTCAGGTTAGGCAAGTAGTCTTTGATCACTTCAGTAAACAATACACAGAGGATTGGAGATGTAGACCCAAGCTAGGTGGTCAATTTAAATCAGTTCTTGACTGCCTTGGATTTGAAAGATTGGAAGCAGTATTTTCAGAGGAAGAAATCAAGGTTGTTGTGAAGGAATGTGATGGCAATAAGGCCCCTGGGCCAGATGGCTTTAACTTGTCTTATTTTCAAAAATTTTGGAAAATATTGAAACCTGGCTTATTGAAGTTCTTTAAGGACTTTCATAGGAATGGTAAGTTGGTTTTGGGACTCAATAGCTCTTTTATTTCACTAATTCCTAAGGTTGAAAATCCTGTTGGGCTTGGTGACTATAGACCTATAAGCCTTGTTGGTTCGGTTTATAAAATCTTAGCAAAAGTTCTGTCAAGCAAACTAAAAGAAGTGCTTTCTCACATCATCAGTGATGCACAATCAACTTTCATTGGAGGTAGAAACATCTTGGATGGTATTTTAATTGCTAATGAAATAGTGGATGGTTGGAGAAAAACCAAAATGAGGGGAGTCATTATCAAGCTTGATTTTGAAAAGGCCTTTGATTCTGTAAATTGGTGCTACTTATCATCTATGCTTTTGAATTTTGGATTTGGAGCAAAATGGATTAGTTGGATTAAAGAATGTGTCACCTCTGCCAAACTTTCTATGTTAGTTAATGGTTCACCAACGGAGGAGTTTTCCCCTCAAAATGGTTTAAGGCAAGGTGACCCTCTATCTCCATTTTTGTTCAACATAGCAGCTGAGGGCCTCAATATACTTATGTTAAGAGCACAACAGCATGGCCTGATTAAAGGGGTGAAGGTGGGTTTGAGTGGAGTGTTGCTAACACATCTACAATTTGCGGATGATTCCATTTTGTTCTGTGAAGCTGGGGAAATGGAGGTGTGCAATATTAAGAGGGTCTTCAGGTGTTTTGAATTGATCTCTGGTCTGAAAATAAACTATCATAAGAGTCAGGTGTGTGGGGTTAATGTTCCTAAGGAATCTTTATCTAGATTTGCAGCAAAACTACATTGTAAATCCAAGACATTCCTTTTGAAGTATTTGGGGTTGCCTTTTAGAGCTAACCCAAATAAGAAGGCCACCTGGAAGCCTGTTCTTGATAAAGTCAGAAGCAGACTTGCAGGATGGAAAAGGAAGCTGCTATCATTCTCAGGCTAGCTCACTTTTCTAAAATCGGTGTCCTCTACGCTGCCTCTATTCTATCTATCTATTTTTAAAATGTCTGTAGGGGTAGCTAGAGAATTTGAGAAGCTACAGGCTACTTTCCTTTGGGGAGGTTTAGAGTCAAGAAAACCAATTCACCTGGTTAAATGGGATAAATTAACAAAGATTGTGAAGCATGGGGGGTTTAGGCATTAGAAGAGTTAGGTTGGTTAATGATTGTATGTTATTAAAATGGTGGTGGAGATTTGACACAGAGAAAGATGCTTTGTGGAGAAAGATTATCTGCAGCAAGTATAATCTAGATGAAAAAAGCTGGTCTCCCTCTTCTATCCTTAGCAGCAGGTTCTCTTGTGTTTGGAAAGATATCATCTCCATATCGGAGAGGAGGAATAGTCTGATGGTGTTCTATTATAATAATGTTCAAATCAAGGTAGGGGATGGTAAAAGAACCAATTTCTAGAAGGACAAATGGTGCATTATCGCTTGAAAGATGAATTTCCAATTCTCTATAGATTGGTGATGGAGAAGGAGGTAACCCTGAGATCAATGTATGTAAGGAGGGTAGATTCAGGGGATTGGAACTTTCAATTCAGAAGAAGGTTGTATGAGTGGGAAAAGAGGGAAGTATGTAGGCTCAAAGTGCTCCTGGCCTCTGCAACTGATCCATGTAATGACTAGAGGACAATATAGTCAAGGATCTGGTATGTATTCTGTCTCCTCTATCTATAAAAATGAAATTGACTCCCTTAGCCCCTCTCTTATTACTTGTAAGTTCGTCTGGAACACATTTGCCCCTCAAAAGGTTCAATTTTTCTGTTGGCTAGCATGGAAAAACAGAGTCAAGTCAGCTGAGTTTCTGTAGAAAATTGGGGTGATTCAAGCTAATGCTCCTGCCCTCTGTGTTTTCTGTAAAGCTGAGGCTGAATCTTCCAGTCATGTCTTGCTGCATTGCGATTTTGCATGGAAGGTTTGGGCTGCTATGATGGATTGGTGGGAGTTGCAGGGGGCTCTTCCAGGTTTAGTTGAAGCTGTACTTCATTGGTGGGATTGTGTGAATTTGAGCATAAAAGAAAGATTGATATGAAAGGTCATTCCCTTGGCTGTCCTATGGTCTCTGTGGAAGCTTAGAAATGAGTGCATTTTCGAATCTGCTATGCTGCAGTTGGTGGACTTGTGTGAGTTGATTAAAATCAGAGTTGCACTGTGGCTGAAACAAAGATTCAAGGATTTTCATTTCATTGTACAAGACTTCTTGACCAATCTCAGGCAAATAAGATGGAGTTTGGGGAGTAGATCTGCTCTGGGCTGCTGACATTGATCTGCTTTGTTCTGGGTTGCTGATCTGGCTTTGTTATGGGATGTTATTGTTCTTTATTAATAAAATTTGTTCTGGGCTGCTGCTGGTATGGAGTTTGGTGTGTTATGGGCTGCTTGTATCTGTTATGGGATGGTTTTGTTCTGATATGGAGTCTGCTGCTGGTATGGTGTTTGGGGAGTACAACTGTATTATGCTTTCTTCTGGGTTGGTGTCTTACCAACTGTGACTGTTGTTAGCCTGTGCTCTCTGTCTTTTTATTGATAATTGTCAATGTTTTTGCTTGATCTTTATCAATAAAATTCCTCTTTGGCTGTTTCAAAAAAAAAAAAAAAAAACAGAGTAACTCCGATTCAAAATTAAGACCTTGAGCCCAAAAATTAATTTCTTTATCAATTATTTTTATTTTACTTATTTAACCCCAATTTTTTTCCTTTTATTTGTTATTATTTTATTTTTTTGGTTACAATGTGAAGAAATAATAATTATGATAAACATTCCATCAAGGTTACAAATTGTAATTTGCTCACAACACACGTCCTTGTTTTGAAAAATTATAAATAAAAAAGGATAAATTAAGAAAACATCCCATGAGGTTGGTTTAAAATATGAATTGTCTTATGTGATTTTAAAAATTACATTTCGCCCCTTTAAAGTTCCCAATTTCATAACAAATGGGTCCCTTTATCAATAAATTATTAATTCAATTAACAATTGTTAATAATGTCAGAAATTTATTTCAATTAATAATTTAAATGATTATATTATTGTATAGGAGAATAATTAAAAATTTTATTTTTTTAATTCATTCTATTAAATACAAGATTCTAACCAAAAAACTTTTGTAATTTTTCAAATATTTAGAAAATATATTTGTAATTTACCCAAAAAAAATCCTTGTCACAGAACATACATTTTTTCTCTTCATTATATTCACAAACTATTTTGCAAATTGAAAATCCAATTTGCAAAAAAAAAAAAAAAAAAAAAAAATCTAGCTTGGAGGTTGTGCTAAAGGGCAATGTTTTTGAAACCGGACTGGTTGACTCATCGATCAGTCTAGATTCTAATCTAGATAAACCCTTAGATCCGTTTCAAGCTCAAAACTGCCTTATTTTCGAACAACCAGCAAGAACCATGGTTAAATTGGTGGTTTATTTGAACTGGTAATGATTTGCCTGAATCGGAGCGGGTTCAAACCATGCCTATTTTGCACACCAATTTCAAAAAGTTGAGGTTGCAAGGAGTTGAACTTGAAACATATAGGTCGTTTGAAGCATTCAATCACCTGAACTAGACTCCTTGTTCTAAAATATTGCATGATGTATTAAATTTATTTATTTATTTATTTTATTAGGAAAAAAAACTTTATTGATGACAAAACCATACATTTCATATGAGATTACATTAATAAAGCGATGGAAGTGCAAAGAGCATCAAAGCAAACAACTTCAATTTCAACTATGTCGGCACCAAGAAGAACGCCCAATCATCTACTAGCACAACCACAAAGAGTTGGTGAGAAACTAACACAATACCAAAGAGAAGAACAAAAAGAAAAAAGTCACACAATAGCCTAAAACCAAAACCACATCATTCTACAACATACACTACTTCAATCTGCAAACCAAATTAGCCCTTGATGCAGAACTTCACTTGCTGCAGGTTATACACAATATCATTCACAAAGCAATTCAATGAGGGGCAAGAAGATTTGGTCCACAATGTAATCCTAATCTTGATAACATCACACAACTCTTCAAAGACAACCTGTGAGCCATTAAGATATTGTCATTTCTCTGCCTCCAAATGGACCAGAGTATTGCCAAAGGGATAATTTTCCAGATCACCATCTCCTGTTTTTGAGTTTAGTACCAGCCTACCAAATAAAAAGGCGATCTATAGACCCAGGCATTGCCTATTTTACTTCCCACCAATCTATAATTTTGTACCAAATCCTCTAGGTAAAAAGGCAAAACAGTAGCACATGATTGATAATCCCAAATCATCATTATATTTATTACTTTTTCTAAGCAACTAAAGCATAAAAAAACTAAAATTGTTAAATTAAAAAATAAATTCTTAATAGGAAAATTTACCCATAAATCTCATATGGAAGAATGTTGATCTATTTAGTCCTAAGAGTTTTTTTATGAACCAATTAATTCCTTTTATTTTGGAAACTTGTATTTATTTGTTTTGATGCCATTTTTGGGATGAGAATGGAAACGTGATGTGTGGAAGATTCTTTTTGGGGGGATTGGTAGTTGTAGTGTTGGTTCTCGAGTGTGGAAAACTACATTTCTGTTAGTGTAGTTTTTTAGTGTTATATTGGAGTGTTACATTAGAGTGTTATATTTGAAAAAAAAAATTCACTAAGGAGTTCTTATGTTTAGAAAAAAATACACTAAGGAGTTTTTTTTGAAATGTTATGTGTTACGTTTGAGAAAAATACACCAATGAGTTTTTTAGTATGTTTTGTTAAAATGTTACATTTGGGAAAAGTACATTAGGAGTTTTTTTGGAATGTTATGTTGTTACGTTTGAAAAGTACATTAAATAGTTTTTTAGTGTGTTACATTGGAGTGTTATGTTTGGAAAAAGTATACTAAATAGCTTTTTAGTATGTTATATTGGAGTGTTATGTTTGAGAAAAATACATTAAGGAGTTTTTTTGAAATGTTACGTTGTTATGTTCGAGAAAAATATACTAAGAAGTTTTTAGTGTGTTATATTAGAGTGTTTTGTTTTTTTAGTGTTACATTGAAGTGTTGCGTTTGAAAAAAGTATACTAAGAAGTTTTTTTTGAAGTGTTACGTTTAGTAATTTCAACATTATGAGAAAACCTATATTTGTCTCTCAACACATAACAAACGTGCGTTTATACTTGATCGTTTATGGAATTCACACTAGAATGGGACTTTTAGGTCCATAAGAAAAAAAGGAAGGATCAAACAACATAAGATTACTACTTGAGATTTGTTAGTACTTTACCCTTCTTAATATTGGTGTGCGTGTGTGTGTGTATATATATATATATATATATATAACATTAAAATATATTTTCAAAAAGGATTAATTTGTTGATAAATTCAATCTAAGGAGAATATAAGGCATTAGGTCTAAAAGATATTTTTTGTTGATGAGAGGTCCATAGTTTGTGAAATAATTTAGTGAGAAGTCCTAGAAAACATTTTGTTTCCAATATTATTCCTTGACTTTTTTTATCTGTTTGAGTTTTCGTTGACTATCTGTTCAAATTTATATCTATCTATTTAATTTTTTTTTCTATCTGTTCAATTTTTTCCTCCTATCTGTTCAAATATCTATCCAAAATTTATTATCTATTCAATCTTTTTCCCCTTATCTGTTTAAATCTATATATTGATTTTTTTAACAAACAATATTTACTCAAACTCTATATGTTCAAAATTTCTATCTATAAAAATTATCTGTTCAAAATTTCTATCTGTTGAAATCATTTTTTCTATCTATTGAAGGCATAATCTGTTATTTTTTAATCT
Organism: Camellia sinensis; assembly: GCF_055761805.1. NCBI lineage: Eukaryota > Viridiplantae > Streptophyta > Magnoliopsida > Ericales > Theaceae > Camellia > Camellia sinensis. The sequence goes on from NC_138965.1 coordinate 10,724,365, forward strand.
ATTCAACACATATCTGTTCAAATTCACACACAGATCTTATCTGTTCATCAACAACAATAACAATCATCATTAACAATTGCAAAAATAAATAAATAAATAAAGAACTACATATCTACCAAAAAAAATAAAATAAAAGTAGATCTGAAATGAAAAAAAATCTAATTCTCATAAAATGAATATTAAGAAAAAAATTGACAAATGTGAAACAATTTTGATTATACTCTTTGAGTATCTATGCATGATGAATGTTGATGTAAAGAATATGATTGAGGCTTATAGTTTCTATGATATCAGGCTAAGAACTATGATTCGCCATGGCTGCACTTACAGTTGCAAAATTCGTAAGCGTTGACGATGGAGGAAGAACAGAGTTTAGCGGCGGAAGTAAGTGGTGGTCTTCCCGGTTTAGATCTTTGCCATTGACCACCGCAACCAGATCAAGCTTTGAAGTTTCAATAGCCTTGAAAAATACAAACACTTCATCAATGTTCAGATCTGTAAAAGAAAAGAGAGAGAGAGGGAGGGAGAGAGAGAGAGCCACAGACCGTGATGGTGGTCAAATTTGAATTTAGAGGAGGAAGAGCTCGATCGCCCAGAATTCAAATCTACTGTGACGCCATCGGAGCTAGGGTTTCAACAGCGGCGATAGAAGAGGAGAGACAACTAAGTCGATCAAAGGCAGTGCGGTACTAGTACTGTCGGAGCACCACCGTGACGTCGGAGCATTGGTCCAACTGGCAGCGTTTTGAAAGGAGAATCTGAGTTAGATCAGTAAAGTCAATCTATGTAGATCCTCTCTGCCTTCGATGATGGATACCAGTGGATCTGACAGACGTGGAGTTGGCGTTGCTGGATCATCTCGGGATTTGTTCAGTTCGGCGACAGATCAAAGTGAAAGAAGTGAGGAGGGAGAGGGGTTTGGATTTGAGAGTGTAAAAATAAGGTTTTTCCACTATATAGATGTGGATAGTTTAGTTATTTTATAGAAACTTGTCTTTATGAGTGTAGACACCCCATTTTTGACCGCCTTTAAGACTTGGACGCGACTGATGGTTTTGGAAGTTGTGCAGTGCAAAGGGTCGATTTCTTCGGCAAGAGAAGAGTCAAATCTCAACTTCGTACCCCTTTTTGGATCAAAATAATCTTGATCAAAAGATTTTAGACCTTAAAACCCTCTCTTTCAAAACGTTTTTGAAATAAAGTTTTTACGATATTCCGAGGCTCGCATTTTGTCAAATGTTGCGCTTTTCGGTAAACCGAGCAAGGACAAAGTGGAAATGAATGAAAGAGAGATGAAATCTTTGAAAAATCTTTCGAAACACCTTGTCTAGGGGTTTGGAGTTGAAGAAAAGAGGAGAAGAGAAAGGAAAACTAGTTTGGGAGAAGTTCGGCATGAATCCGGATAGGACCAAATCTGCGCGGCTTCACCGAAACGGGCATAACTCTTTGCACAGGAGGAATTTTGATGTGAGGTTGGCGCCATTGGAAAGATAAATTTTGGGGCTTCAATGTGGCTACATGGAAAACCATAAAATCAGATGGCCGACCAGCTTTTTTGGTCAAAAGTGGTTCAGCATGAATCCGGGAAGGAGAGAAAACATCTGTGCGGCTTCACCGAAACGGGCATAACTCTTTGCACAGGAGGAATTAAGATATGAGGCCACCACCCTTGGAAAGCTTACTTCTGGGGCTTCATTTTTCACTCAAGAATCTCCTAAGGACAAGTCCGGGTGGGGGAGATATGGTTGGTTGAAGTCCGTTTGGACTGAATCTGCGCGGCTTCACCAAAACTGGCATAACGTTTTGCACGGGAGTAATTTTAATGCAAGGTTTGCGGCATTGGAAAGATAAATTCAAGGGCTTCATGGATGACCAGATTTGGGGCTTGAACCTTTTGACCCCTGGTCGGCCGACCAGGGGGAGTGGTCGGCCGGCCTGCTTCTTGTTTTTTGCCCTCTCTGAATACTTTACAACTGTGCCAGCTGGGGGGCATTTGGGGCATCCTCCATACACGTGTATGGAGGATCTTTGAAGCTTCCAAGAGAAGCTTTGACCTCTCTTCTCTATAAGAGAGGCCCTCCTCTTCATATCTAATGGTTGAACATTTTGCTTAAGGCATACACCCTCCATCCTCTATTTTCACTATTCCAAGCTCCAAAACCCTAATTTTCTTAGCCCATTTGCACTACAACCCTTAGCACCACACCTCCATCATACATTACAGCACTTTGGGACTGATTTGCAAGGGTTGAAGGTCCACCAACTTGGTCCAAAAGCTCCAGCTTTGCTGCTCTTCAAGGGTAAGTGCCTATTTCCCTTAAACTTGTATTTTGTTGCTCCATTGATTAGCCGTACTTGAAAGTATTTTTGGGTTTTGACATAAACTGAAAAAGTTCTTATTTTGAGCCCCTCTTCAACTTTGTTTGAGGACACTTTTCTATTTGAGGTCATCTACTTCCCCTTACCCTCTATCTCTCTTTTAGGGCTATTTTTGCATCATATTTTAGCCCTACTTGTGAATATTTTTGAGAGTTGTCATAAACTGAAAAAGTTCTTATTTTGAGCCCTTCTTCAAGTTTTATTAAGGGAATTTTTCTGTTTGGGGTCATCCTCCCCTATGCATGCTTCATTCCTTCATGATTAGGGCCATGCATTAGAGCACTTGCATTGGCCATGGTTTGGCCTCTTAGACACTAAAATCCAGTGGATTTTCAGTGGCTTAGATGCATTTTTGAGGGCCAAAATTAGAGGGGGGTGACCCCCTCTCTCCTTGTCTTGTTTGGGGGTCTTTTGGGCCTTCCAAAGGGACCCTATTTTGCATGTATCGAAGTCTTGTTTCAGGCCTCATTCTGTGAGTTTTGGGGTCTGCCTTGGCTCTGTACAAGGCCTTTTTGGTCATATTTTATACCTACAATGCATGTGTAGAGCAATCCCATCCAAGGCTCTTCAAAGGAGCCTTTCTTTGCATGTTTCCTAGACTGATTTCAGGGCCTATTTGGTGAGTTTTAGGGCTGTCATAATCCATTTCCAGAGTTGGTTTTTCCATGCTAAGTGTCTATCTTGTATGTGCTTAACAACCCCTTACAAGGCCCTCCAAAGAAGCCCCTCATTTTTACATGCATTGGCTGCATTTCAGTGATTATTTGGGCATATTTTGGTATGTTTTATTCACTGTTTTCGGCTGGTTTGATGAGTTCTCATTTGTTTCATATACATGCCATGTAAACCATGCTTGCTAGCCAATGTTGCATGCTATTTTAGTCCATCATGTTAGCATCTTTTGGCCATGCTCTAAACTAGAAATATGCATGTTTTGGGACTGCCTTGGCTTTGTCTTTAGACTTCATGATCAAATAATGCTTGCTTTGTATACTTGTGGTTCAATGCATGTCCCTAGTTTTGAGTTTCGGGGCTTATTCCATGCATCGGGTGCCATATTTCCATGTTTCGGGACCATTTAGCATTATGTTTCAGTGCTGAAAATTACATGTTTGAATGCCATGCTTCATCCTTGCCATGTTTTGGTAGAGTGGCATTTGATGCCTTAGGTTCGGTCCTCGGTATGCGTGCATGTGTGCACGCATTTCGGTTGTCTCATTTTCATCTAATGGCCACTGATGTGAGTGTGGCTGAGGTCCACTCATGTTGGTGTAAGTCCATTATGCATTGTGTATGCCTTTTCAATTCATAGCATTGCGTATGCTAGGTTGCGTGTTAGAACATTGTGTATGCCATGTTACATCGAGCATTGTGTATGCCATTTCATAGCATTGCGTATGCTAGGTTGTATGTTAGTCGCATTGTGTATGCCATCTCATTTGCATTGTGTTTGGGATAGGAGTTAGCCCAAGCACGGGAAACGAGGGACGTTTCGTACTCTGAGTGACGGAACATGTCTCAATTCCCTGTCGCCGACACTCCGGATTACCCATGATGGAGTTTAGGTCTTGTTGTGTTTTCATGTGCATTCATTTCATATTGAGTCGTGCAATTCGACTCCTCGGTCATCATGCATCAATATGCGTGATTGGTGGCACGAGGATCGAGGACTACACTCCCTGAAGAGTAGTCATGCATACATATGTGAAATACTTTGCCGTGCCCCTTTGTTGCTCTATGTTGCAGTAAATCAAAAATCAGTGGCCTTCTGGAGCATTGCGCAATATTCCGAAAACAATTGCAAACAGAGGCAAACCGGGGCATCGTAATGGATTTCTACGCAAGGCAACTCGAGCATGCATCATTTATCATTTGGAACAGAGCTGAGGCAGTCCATAGGCTTGCATGCTAATTTACTCACTTTCCTAGATTAATTTGTTAATTAATTAGGGTTTTGTAATATTTAATTATTCATTTCGATCTGTATTATCATTCGGACTGTATTATTCTTTCGGACCCTCCGAGCGAGGGCACAACTGTAATAAGTGTGCGTGAGTGTGATGTATGTTTTCCAACCCCATGTCTTTCTCCCTTTTATTTACCAGCTTATGATGGTTAGATCAGGGCATGTTTCAATTAGCATACAGTATGATAGCATGTTTGCATCATTCATCTGTCTTGCATGCACCGGGCTCGGCGCATCATACTAACTGCATTTGTATTTCAAATTCCAAATTGAATATGTGCTAGCTGTAGCATCATCATATGCCATGTTTAGAATAGCCGAGCCTATCTTAGTTGCATTTTGCATGTGTTGCATTAGGCATTTCTGTATAGTTAGGATCATGCATGGATTTCTAACATAGCTTCTGTTTTGGCTTGGAGTACTCGGTAAGTTTTATGTTTTAGCATCCTTGCATGCGTGTGAGTGACTGCCATGATAGCATGCTTACCATGAGGCTAAGTGCTTATATGATATAACTGCCTGAATGCCTGTGGGTGAAGGTTGGGTTATTTGAATTGGAACAATTCATTAATTGTGGGTTTTAAGCCCACTAGATAGTGGCAAAATCATGTTTTCTAAGCTCACCCGAGGGTGGCAAATCCACGTCTTAGCCTACTTGCGGGTAGCACCATCAAACCATTTTCAAAATAAATAAACATGAAATATTTTGTTCCAATTCAGGCGATCCAATCTATACTTGTATGCTGTGCGCATCACGTAGTAAATCTAGGCTAATAACCGGAATAAGAACACATAATGTTTTCAAAATTAGATATCATGGTTAGTAGAGGCCGATCTTTGATCGGGCGAGCGGGGGTGCTCACGAAGTGACCTTCCCCAATCGTACCCAAGTTCCCGAGCAAAGACAACTTTGGTGATGACGGACATGTGGCCTTAGGCAACGAGTCAGGGTTTCCTAAATTTTCCAAAATAAAATATTTAGGTGGCGACTCTGTATCTAGCAAAGCAGTCCATGTTTGGTACTTCTTTCAAAAAATCTGTTTTCAAAAACGATTTGCCGGATTTGAACTCTTTGATGATTTCATCGGTCTTGCATTGCACTCTACGAGATTAGATACAGGACCGTGACATTGAGTCCTGAACTGTAGTGAGCCCAATGAACAAAACGAGGGGGATTTCCTCCCGGGACGTTCGGGGACGTCTACAATGAGTAAAGAAAATCAACTCTTGATCTATAAACAAAGAAAATCTAATTTTAGACGTTTAGGCCGAGTGCCTTTTAGTCCTATTTCTCATATTCTCTCTCTCTCTCTCTCTCTCTCTCTCTCTCTCTTTAGGTTCTTCTAACTGTTCGACGACGGTGATGATCGGCAGTAAGAGTGGCGGCGAGATTGGTTCAGTGGCAGCGACGATCAAGCGACTATTTTCTAAATCTATTGTTTCTGATATCAGATCTAATTATTCTCTCATTGATTTGGGGTTTTTGCAAAACAAGGTAATACTTATTCGATTTTAGTGTCCATTTTATTGTTTTATGATGATGATGATGGCGATGATGAGATGTTGTTTGTGTTAAATTGTGAATAAAAAATTCTTAAAATACCATACAGATGCAATCGGCCTTTATTTTGTTTTAAATATATTTATAATCACAGCTTGATTTGATGAGAGTGTAGAGACATAACGGTACAGATAAGATCTAAGTAAACTTTTTTTGATATTGATGCAATCAATTCTTGATTTGATGAGAGAGAGTGCAGAAAAATCATGATGAAGATAAAATATAATATTATATATGCAACAAAACCTTGCCATCTGTATGGAAAAGACTTGTGTAACTATTAAAATTCGATCGGCTCGGGTCAAACGGGTGAATTTCTCACAGACCCAGTAACCGACCGACCACTTGAAAATTTTATAAATTTGCACCCGCAATCGACTTGCTGGTACTATGAAACAGTCGGTTCCATTAATTTTCAGATCGATTTGGTCGGGTTGAGCAAGTGATTTGGGTTTTAAACACCCCTACTTTTATGTTTAAATGTGATTGAGTAATGCTAGAGATCTAAAAAATTCTACTAATAGTTCTATCAAATGTTTCACATGAGTGTGAAACCCACACAATATGGGTCTTGTGGGGGTCTTACACCCCTATGAGACGTTTGGTAGAACTTTTAGTATATTTTTCAGATTTTCTAGCATTTTTGAATGTTATTTGCACTATTTTGTGTTGCTAACTCAATACATTTATTGTGTGTTGTTATATTTCTCTACATGCTTGGTATTGGAAACTAGGAAAAATAGTTTTTTTTTTTTTTTTTTTTTTTTTTTTTTTTGTGATAAAGGTTAGTTTGCATTTCCTGGTACAAAACTTTTGTTGGTGAAATTAAGTTGGAAACTTTAAGACTTTAAATTTTATTCTTCCTCAAACATTTTATGATCTTTAAAACTTTAAAATTCAGTTATAAAATCAAACAAACAGTTTTAGATGACTAAAAGAGTAAGTTGTGGTTATATACAGCACACTAACTAGGGATAGGGAGAGAGGGGACAGGGGTTGGTCAACAGTGTGAGAGGATTCTTAGTTTTGATTAAGGTTAGATTGTGTTGGAAGTGGTTTTAGGCACCGATAATTCGCTAGTTTTTGTATAATTAGGGCTCAAAAAGTATTGGGTTGCAATGTATGTTTAAGGGTTTAATCCCTTGTAACAAAATTTAAGCAAAAAAGAAAAAAAGAAAAAAAAAGATATTAAGTGAAATCAAGGGTAGTTATTGTAATAAACAAACATTTTAAAAGAAGCGCACAAGTTGTGCGCCTTAAGCCTAAGTCCAAAGGGCATGTTTCATGCACTTTTATGGCGCCTATTTTACATCGCCTAGCTTGAGATGTTCTGAAGTGTACTGACTACGCCTTGATGAGCGTTGGGCCTAGGCGCACACCTAGGTACACACCTAATAACATTGAGTAGTATGGAGATATAGTGAAATCCCATGAAAGCAATAATAGGGTAACTTTTCATCCATCATGATATTTTAAAGGGTTTAATTTGATGGGTCTGTTAAGAATTAATTAGGGTTAATTACATTTTACCTCCATGTAGTTTAACCCCAAAACACATTAACTCCTTATGGTATAAAATATACACTTAACACCCTTTGTAATATTGGGTGAAGAAAACGAAGGAAAGTTGGAGATTATAATTGTAGTGGCATACAAAAGAAAATTAAACACAAAAATAAGGGTAATATTGACATTTTGTAAAAAACTGTTAACTGAGTTAGAATTTACACTTCACCTGATCCTACAACAGGGTTATGTATAGATTTCTAAACCTTGAGGAACTTTTGTGGTTTTAGGCTAAAGTAGAGGTTGGGGGGGAGGAGGGTGGTAAAGTGTAATTAATTATATGTGTGTATGCATATATAATAAGTGTTTGGGAAATTGTTATTTTAGTTGGCTATTTTAGCAGGCTAAAATATTTGTGTTTGGAAAGATGGTTAGATTTTTTTATAGTTTGATGTGATATTTGTAAGAGAAAGTGAAATGATTATGGATTTTATGTGATATTTTGTCTTATTGACTATTTTAGCATATTTTGTATTTTTGTGAATTTTAGCCTAAAAAGAAAAAAAATAACCTTTGCCAAACAAGGCCATAGTACACACCCTAGGGGGTTGGGGGGGGGGTGTGCTATAAAATTTCCCCTTGAAAAATATGAGTGTAATTTAAACTACTTATTAGTAATAGTTAAGGATTCTAAACCTAATAATAAAAAGGGTTTAGTACACTTTCTATTGTTAAACTATCATTAAATTGTCTACATAGTCATTGAATTATTGATTGAATCTATTCAATCATTAAAGTATATAAATCAAAATCTATTTAGTTCCTAAACTATCAATTGAATCTGATAGGTCGTTTCACACACCAAAAATTAATACTAAACTATACCAAATTCCTTAGAATAACGGTAAGTCTAGGTATCGATCCACATTGACGAATGAGAAATTAAACTAATTTAATTGTTAAATCCCTAAATTAATTTTGATAAAAAGATTGAGGGATATCATAACTAAACGAGAATTAAATGAAATTGAGAAATTGAATTGACAATTAAAAGTAGGGTTTAAGATACTGATTTTTGGGAAAATTCTAGAGCAAAGAATTCACTACTAACCGTATAAATAAGACTAAACATCGGCCATCAATTACAATCCGGTTTGAACTACCTAATATTTCACAACTACAAGTTTGAAACATTGATCAAGAGGATTGTTGCATTTAACGTACAGGCACAAATCATCCTAAGTAGCATGAGTCGTTTGCTCTTAACTATAGTAGTAACATGACTCGTCTCTCGTAGCATGACTCGTCTCATATTTTGAACATAAACACAAAAAAAACTAATGTATGGAAAGCATTAAACAATCACAGACAATAAAAAACTTGAAGCGATGAATTGGAAAATTATTATAAACTTCTAAAACATCCATACATTTATTCAAACCGTTTCACAATCAAAGCTTAAGAAAAATTTCTTTACTTGGCTAGGGTTTCATCAAAACCCTAAAACTGGAAGACTAGCCACTCATGGAGGAGTGGGAAGAGATGGAAGAGGAAGAAGCCCCTATGAAAGTTGCCCTTAAAGCTTGAGAAATCCTTATCTTCAAAACCTAGCCTCCCTTTTCCTTAGAATATTTTTGAACCTGGTTACAACCTCTTTTTTTCCTTTTTATTCCCAGTGAAAAAACATTAAATTTTCATGCATGAAACCCTAGGTGGGCCGCTCGAGCGGTGGTGGGCTGCACGTGCGGTAGAGCTTGGCCGCACATGCAGTGAGGTAGCAGGCCGGGACTTTTCACTACTCACACGAAAAACATGCTTTTGCGCCACTTTTTGATTGAATTTGCGTGTTTCCTGCCAAATCTATTCAAGTGCACAAAACACATCATCTCCACCAAATAAACAAAATTCAAAGACTATAAATGTAACTTAAACGGCCTTAATGTGGTACCCTTCGGCCTACATCACATCTCCCAACTTATATTTTGCTAGTCCTCGAGCAAAACAATAGAAATAAGAAAAAGAAAATACTCTAAGCCACTTTCGTAGGGATCATGATTGCATTTAGCATATGCAACAAGCCTTTAAACCATAAAGTTACCCCAAGTGGACTAGTATAGTCCCGTGAGGGTTTTCAGAAATGATACCCACAAACATCAATATATTCACATCTGTCCAACAACAATAATTAATCACACTACTTCAACTATCAATTAATTTATATGCCAACTACAATGTGATATTAAGACATAATGAGTCATTGAAGGCACAATAAATAAGGATGAAGGAATCTATTAAGTAAGAACCACAATTCAGTTAATACAAATTTTAAGTCCCCTGTACTTGTGAATGCAAGTAAACACATTATCAGTGCCCTTGGTGTAAAGTGCTTTCCCCATAACTAGTTAACTGTCCACTATAATAGCCCAGTGTAACTCACAATAACACCCAACATATACAGAAAAACTAAACTTTTGCAACCAAGATTTTTATTTTTTTAATTTTAATTTTTAATACTACCCTAAATTAACTTACAGTAAGTTAGCATGAAAAAAATAGACAAACGAAAATATGGAATACAAGGAATAAATAAATAAGTTAGTAGAGGAAAAGAGAAGAAAATAAAATAAAATAAAAAATACAGAAAATAAAAACAAAAATAAAACCAAACCACTAACCAATGAAACTAACAATTAAATCAATAAATAAAAATAAAACTAAATCACTAACTAACAACTAAACTAAACAACTACATTAAACACAAATAGGCAACCACAAACTATATTACTATTAGTAACAAGCTATATTACCATTATTATTATTGTTGTTGTTGTTGTTGTTTTTATTTATTTATTTATTTATATATATTTATTTTTTTTGGACCGCATATGCGTTGGAGATGGCCGCACGTGCGGTGGTTGGTTTCTAGTAGCAATTTTTATTTTATTTTTAATATGAGGATGAAGATCATGAACAATGATGATGCACAAGGCTCCAAAAATCACCATTAAATTATCAATGTACGAATATTACAAGTGAAAACTAAGAAATCTAATAAAAAAGAGGGTGATTAACTTGAAAAGGTAGGAAGAAAAGAAATTAAGAGGAGAAGATGTAGATTCACTAGAAAAAATGCATGCTGAAAGGTGGCCGGTTGGAGGAGATGATGATGCTCTGGTGGTGGAAGGTGGTGGTGAGAAAATGTGGGGTGAAGGTTGAAGGAAGAAGGGTTGGTGATGGTGGGGTTTGATGGATTTGTGAGTTAGTGAGTTAGAGAGAGAGAGAGAGAGCAAAGAAGATAGAAAATAGGAGAGGTAGAGAGAGAATGTGTTGGGAAGAGATAAGAGTGGGTCTAGGGTTTGGCTTCAAGAAAAGGACATCTCTTCTTCTTCTTTTTTATTTACTTATTTATTTTTATAAGTAAAAAGATAAAATAAAATACAATAAGTAAATATAAATAAATAAAATAAATAAATAAACATATAAAAATTGCACGAATTTTTTTTTGAAGAAATATAAAACAAGTAAATAAAAATAAATAACTAAATAAATAAATGAACGTTTTTTTTGAAGAAATATAAAATAAGTAAATAAAAATAAATAAATAAATAAAATTGTATGATTTTTTTTGTTTTGTTTTTGGAACAGGTTGCTCGTGCGCCCATATAGGCCACACGTACGATGAATTATGTGCCGCACCTGCAGTGAAATTCGACCGCTCCATCGGCAGCGAAGTAGTATGCTTTTGGCCTAGGCCGCTTGTACGGCCTGGGCCTCCGCTCGTGCGCCCCATATATATATATATATATATATATTTTTGGATGGGCCGCTTGTGAATATTGGCCACTCCAGCAGCGCTTGAGCAGTGTGCTCTTGGGCTTGGGCCACACGTGCAGTCTGCTTTTTTATTTTTTATTTTTTTTACAAACCCAATTACAACCCAAATAAACATTTAAACCATTTCTACCTTCAATGCACATCTGAAATAAAAATAGCACTTCGAAAACATCTAAATGCTCAACAAAGGTATAATCTTTACGAGGAAACCACGGGTATTACTTTTCTCCCTAACAATGTTTGTAACTTCCCCCATTCTCCAACAGAGCGACAGACTAGGTTGATTCGGTATACAGAGTTGAGGCGCATAAAGCAAACTCGACCTATGGGGCTACCATACAGAGTTCAAGCTGTGGTGGTTTTGAAGCAATCTCCATACCCCGGGGTATTTAAACCAGACTTTAGTCTCAGAAATTCCAAACCTCTGCGTTCTAGGCTTTGCCATTCGAACTCTAGTTTTCACCGTCTCAGTTGATCTCCTGCAAACACCGTTAGGTGGCTATACCAGACCGTTAGATGCTGTTCGGGCACGATTAACACCAAAAGAGTTACATTTTTAGAGGATTTAAAGTCTTTTAGACTCAAAACAATTACGATAGAAGATATATTGGGTCTGTTAAGTGGACAACCTCAATCATCTCCTCTCTTTCAATACCATCCATAGAATGTTTCAATCTTTGGCTATTGACCTTGAAGGTTGTACCATCTTGTGGATTTTTAATCATAATCGCCCCATGCGAAAAGACTTCGATAACCTCATATGGGCCATCCCACCGAGACTGGAGTTTACCAGAGAATAAACGCAATTTGACATTAAACAGCCACACTTTTTGGTGAGGCTCGAAGGACTTACGAGAGATGTGTTTAACATGAAATGCCTTAGTCTTAGCCTTGTAAATTTTGGAGCTCTCATATGCATCATTGCGGAGCTCCTCTAACTTACGAGAGATGTGGTCACCGGCTTTGGCCATATCAAAATTGAACTTCTTAATGGCCCACAAAACCAAATGTTCTAACTCAACAGGGAGATGGTACGGTTTCCCGAACACAGTCCTATATGGAGACACCCCGATAGGTGTCTTATATGCAGTGCGATAGGCCCAAAGTCCATCAACCAACCTAGTGGACCAATCTTTCCTATCGGGCCACACAGTTTTCTCAAGGACGTGTTTAATCTCTCTATTAGAAACCTCTACTTGACCACTAGTCTGCCTCAAAGAATTAGTTGCAAAAATGTTTGCCACCGTCACTAATTATGGCACGTGGGAACTCAAAAAGACAGAAAATGGTCTCAGGGAGGAATTTAACCACAACTTTGTGGTCATTTGTTTTGGTGGTCACTGCCTCCACCCACTTGGAGACATAGTCCACGACTACCAAAATGTATCCAAATCCAAAAGATGGTGGAAAGGGACCCATAAAGTCGATGCCCCAAACATAAAAAATCTCAACAATCAAAATAGGGGTCATCGACATCATATCTCGTTGTGACATAGAGCCCATTCGTTGACAACGCTCACAAGCTCTACAAAAGTTATGAGCATCTTTGAAGATAGAGGGCCAATAGAACCCATATTGTAAAACCTTGACAGCCGTTTTTTGCCCACTGAAATGGCCGCCACATGCATGAGAGTGACAAAAGGTAAAAATGCTATGGGTTTCACTCTCAGGCACACAGCACCAGATTACTTGATCTAGACAATACTTGAACAATTCCGGGTTTTTCTAGAAATAGTGCTTGACTTGTGAGAAAAATCTGTCTTTGTCTTGCTTAGACTAAGTTTTAGGAATTTGACCAACCACCAAATAATTCACTACGTGAGCAAACCACGGGAGGGTTACTTGTGACACCGCAAAAAGTTACTTGTCCAGAAATGAGTCATGCAAGGCTAAGGGATCACTCGTGTGCTCAATAAGGATTTGGGATAAATGATCCACAGTGACATTCTCGGATCCCTTCTTGTCTCGGATTTTTAGGTCAAACTCCTAAAGGTGTAGAATCCACCTAATCAACCTAGGTTTGGTCTATTTTTTGGACAATAAGTACCGCAAAGCAGCGTGGTCATTTGTAGCTTGATTTTCGTGCTCCTTTCGGATACGACTAGCCTTATAGTTCAAACTCCCGTGGTTCTGAATCTGATTTCATAAGTGCAATGTGAAATAGACAAACACAAATGAGTCCAAATCTGACAAATCTTTTGAAAAATCGATGTTTGAATCAAATGCCAAAAATTGACTGTTTTGCCAGATTATAGAGTCGCGACCTAAATGTTTTTGGAAAATTTAGGAAACCCATGACTCGTGCCAAAGGCCACGTGTCCGTCATCACCAAGATTGTCTCGGCTCAAGAACTTAGGTATGAAAGGGGAAGGTCATGAATTGAGCACCCCACTCGCCCGATCAAAGATCGGCCTCTACTAATCATGATGTGATTTTTATTTACATTATATGCTCTTGTTCCGATTATTAGACCAACTTTACTATGTGTTACACACACGTATAAACTAATTTGCAAAAATTAGAACATTTGATTTCAAGTTTATTTTTGAAAATTGTTTCGAATATGTACCATTTGAAAAAGTGATCTCATATGCACATTATTCAAATTATTCCAATTCAAGCAATTAGCCTTCATCCACTGGCATTCTAGAGTTATATCATTTAAGCATTTAGGCTCATAGAAAACATGCTTGATATGGTAACATAGACATACAATGCGATATGCTAAAACACAAAATGCTTACTTAGTACTCCAAGCCAAAACAAAGCAAAATATTTAGAAAACATGCATGTCTCTAACTAATGCAAAACAACTAATGCGACACATACAAGATGCAATTAATGGGCTCGGCTACTAACATGGTATTTGAATCAATTTGATAGCATGCGGTCTAAGCACGTATTCAAAGAATTTAAGCAATGATGAACCGAGCTTTTATGTATGCAAGACGAGTGGATGCTTTGGACATGGAAAATGCTAAGGAAACATGACACTCTATTCTACCATCATAAGTGGAGAAATAAAAGGGAGAAAGAAATGGGGTTGAAAGACATACAAACTTATTACAATTTTGCCCTCATTCAAGAGGGTCCAAATAAATGTCTGAATTTAAGCTAGCTATTATAACACCAAATGAATAATGAATAACTAACTATTACAACAATGATTTTATAATAATTACAATAATTACAAGAATTCACAATTCACAAAGATCGCATGCGCACTGATGAAGACAATGTTCAGAAACTACTCTGTCTGCCCAGACTACTCTATTCCACCCTCAGCCACTGCCCCTTGTTTCTGCCAAAAATGCATTGTTTACCAAACATTGGAGGCCGGCTGGCCTCTAATAAAGCCCGGTCGAGCCTAAATAGAGCCGGCCATGCCCTAATTTCATGTAAAATTTTGTTTTTGTGCTCTGAGGTGAAAACAGTGCAGACAGAGTTTTCTGAGCTTTGTTTGTCCCTTCTGCTCTACTCTGTCATAGAGAGGCTCAAGAGAAGAACGAAGTTGGTTCCAAAACCATCAATTAGCAAGTTGATCGCTTGATGATTTCGGAGACAATTGGACAAAAATCAATAAATAATGAACAACCACTACTCCTTCCTATCATGAAGTGAGGTCAAAGAAGTAGATAGAGACGTTTCAAGTTTCATCAACACATCATGAATTGGTACGTGACGACTCTTGACACTATGGATTTGGCATAGCGTTCGGTCGAATCCAAGCAATCTTACTCATTTTCTTTATGTTGGTTGAGTTGCTTTTAAACCAATTTTATTAATTATTTTTTGACTTACCTTTCCATTACTTAATCATTTTGTCCAAAGTGATAGTTAAGTCCACTAAATGAGAAAAAATGCCAAACAAGAAATGATCCTTAACATGAAAGAGAGGCTATGCCTTGATGATGAACCTCCAAAGAGATTAAGCCATTGAGTATAAGGTGTCTTTCTCATGCCTCGAATAACAATCAATCGCTTGAAACAACTCTCAAACAAAGAAAAACAAGAAAGAGGGGAGGGCGCATAAATGATTATGCGAAGTTGATTATTAAAATGAAACTTTTCGCATGAAAACTAAATAAATAAAGCTATCAACTCAAATGACTCAGTGTCTAAGGCCTAAACAACCGAAGCCATGAGGACTTACAACATAACAAGTATGGCATTCAAATCATAAACTATTTAAATGAATTAAACAGCCCATAACAGCCCCTAAAATGTAAAAAATAGTAGCTAAAAGCAAGAGAAAGTAAGTAAAAAGGGTAAAGAAAAAGCTATGGAACAAAGCTTAAGGAGGGGTGGCTAACCCCTCCACTTTTTCCAATTTTAAATCACATGTTTCAGCCCCCAAAACAGTCTAAGAACAGTTCCAAAACAGCCCAAAAACAGTGGCTAAAAGTGTGTTTAAAGAGCACAAAATGGTAGACAAAAGCAAGAGATATAAAGCTAGTAAGCAAAATCAAGGAGAGGTGGCTAACCCTTCCACTTTTAAAACTTTTAAACCATGTTTTTTAGCTTTTTTCAACTCTGAAAATCAGTGTAAAAATCAAAGAAAAGAGTGCAAAAACAAAGTGTATAAGCTATGGGATAAGGTGCAAGAAAGGGTGTTAAGCCTCTCTACTTTTGGTAGCTCTTCAACTCCAAGTTCCAACACTTGGAGTGGATCCAAAACAGTAGGAAAACACTAGAAAAAGATTAAAATGAAAGCAAGAAAAAAGGTGATAAGCTTATATCTCTTGAAGAGAGCAAGCTTTGGTTGTTAATCAAACATGATTCCAAACACCCTTAAGTTTATGAAATATGGTTTGAAACTCTAGCAAAAAGCTTCAATAATAAGCTCTAATGGTGTATATATTGTGTATGCATTGTTCAAAAATGTTTGAAGATCAAGGGAAGTAAGGAGGATGGTTTTAGCTCTCAATATCCCTCAAAGCCCTTAGGAAAATCTTCAAAATCTAAATGCAAGGGGTCTATTTGTAGAATTTGAGCCAATTTGGTCAAAAATATCTTCAAAAAACAACAGCAGGCGAGAATTCGCCAGTTGTCCTGTTTCTCGCCATTGAGACCTGGTCGGGCCAAAATGATCCACGGCTGGGTCTAAAAATCTGCATTTTAGATGCAATTTCAAACAGACATATCTCCTTCATTAGAACTCGATTTTAGGTGATTCTTGAGTCTCAATTGAAGCCCCAGAAGTCTACTTTCCAATGGTGGTGGCCTCACATCTAAATCCTAAGTGGTCAGAGAGATATTCCTAATTTAGTGAAGGCTTTTCATTCTTTCTTAATGGTTTATTGCTTAACCTCTTCCCTAACTAGATTTCTTGCATCCCCTCCTATTTCCTTCAACTTCAAACCTATAAATAAGATGTTTTTATTTATTTTTCAAAGAGTTCACCTCCCTTCCATGTATCTCCATTTTGTCCTTACTCGATTTATTGCAAAGTGCAATGTTTTAAACGAAACGTGAGCCTCGGAACATCGTAGAAACATTTAGAAAAATATTTTGAAAAATAGAGTTTTAAGGTTTAAAATAGTTTGGCCAAAATGGTGTGCAAGGTTAGGATTAGAGTTTGAATCCAAATTTCTTCGCTGAGAATTCAAAAGATTACACAGTGTAACTTTCATTATCGGGTATTTGAAATAAAGTGCCCAAGTCTTAAGGGTGATCAAAAATGGGGTGTCTACATCAGTGAACACAATGACTTTAGACTCAAGGAGGTAGGACCAAAACTTATTAAGTACAAAGACAACAGCTAGTAACTCTTTCTTAGTGGTAGTATAGTTTAATTGAGCATCAGAAAGAGTACGACTAGCATAGTATATAACATGGGGCACTTTATTCAACCTTTGGCCCAAGATGGTGCCAAGGGCATAATCAGATACATCACACATAATCTTGAAATGAAGGGACCACTCAAGAGATTGCATGATAGGGGCAGTAGACAGAGCTGCTCGAAGTGTTTCGAAAGCTTTCAAACAAGCATCATCAAAGATAAAGGCGCGTCTTTAACAAGTAAACTACACAAAAGACGGGGATATTTTTGCTAAAATCTTTGATGAATCGATAGTAAAAACGTGCATGCCTTAGGAAAGACCTAACTTAACGCACCGAAGTGGGTGGAGGAAGGCTGCAATGAGGTCAACCTTAGCTTTATCTACCTCTATACCTTGAAAGGACACAATGTGTCCCAACACTATATCCACGCGAATCATAAAATGACTCTTCTCCCAACTCAAAATCAGGTTTACCTTAGTACATTGTTCTAACACTTTAGTCAAATTTCTAAGGCATTCCTCAAAAGATGGTCCAAATACTGAGAAATCATCCATGAAAACCTCTAAAAATTTCTCCACCATGTCAGAGAAAATGGCCATCATACACCATTGAAAAGTCGCCAGTGCATTGCATAGCCCAAAGAGAATGCGTCTATAAGCAAAAGTGCCAAAAGGGCAAGTGAATGTGGTATTTTCTTGGCCAGCGGGGTACACCAGAACTTGATTGTACCCCGAGTAACCATCAAGAAAATAATAAAAATCCTGCCCCGCTAACCTCTCAAGAATTTGATCGATAAATGGCAATGGAAAATGGTCATTTCTAATCATGGAATTCAGTCTCCTATAATCAATGCACACTTGCCACCCAATAGTGGTTCATGTAAGGACTAACTCTCCTTGCTCATTCTCCACAAAAGTGATGCCCGATTTCTTGGGCACCACTTGTGTGGGAGTCACCCACTTGTTATCTGAGATCGGGTATATAATACTCGCATCTAACAATTTCAACACCTTTTTCTTTACTACCTCTTTCATATTAAGTTAAGCCTCTGTTGCATTTCACGAGAGGAATCTATCCCTCGCAAATCAGCCACCGACCATCCTATAGCACTCCAATGTGCGACGAGAACACTCATTAATTTACTCTTCTGCTCTACAGTCAAGTCAGATGTAATGATGATGAGTAAAGTATCCTGAGGCCCTAAAAATACATACTTGAGTGTGGTCGGGAGTGGCTTCAACTTAAGCGCAGGTGGTGTGACTAGAGATGGTATGGCAGGCTCCCTAGATAGAAGAGGAAGGGGCTCAAACCGGGCTTTCCACGGAAGAAAATCTAGTGTAGGAGAAGAATCAAGTAATGCATTCACTTCCTTAACTGACCTGTCAATATTAAAATTCTCAAACCTAAAATGAACGAAACAAGCCTCTAAAAGGTCTTTTACAAGAATGGAGGGTAAAGCCTCTTCTATTATCTTGCTCATAACATCCAAAAATAAGTACTTCTCTCTCTCATGGGGTTGTTGGGATGCTTAGTAAACATTGAGTTTCACTTGCATATTCCCAAATGAAACATCCATAACCTCGGTAAGACAATTAATACATGCATTAGCCGTAGCCAAGAAAGGTCATCCTAAGATTACCGAGATTTGTTTCCTAGAGTTGGTTATCGGTTCCATATCTAAAACCAAAAACTTAATAGGAAAATAAAACCTATCGACCTTTCCTAGCACATCCTCAAACATGCCATGTGGTAATTTGAGGGACTGGTCAGCCAATTGGAGTGTGACAATAGTGGGCTTTAACTCGCCAAGCCCGAATTCCTCGTACATAGAGTACGACAACAAATTGATACTAGCCCCTAAATCTAACAAGGCCCTATTTATGAAATGGTCCTTTATAATGCACGCAATGGTTGGGGCACCAGGGTCTTTCAGCTTAAGGGGTGTGTCACTCAATAAGATGGAGCTTACTTGCTCCGTGAGTACAACCTTTTGGGATGCATGTGTCCTAAATTTACGCTTTTGCGTACAAAGGTCCTTCAAAAATTTAGCATTGGATGGTACTTGCTTAATCGCTTCTAACAGGGGGAGGTTGATTTTAACTTGTTTAAAAACCTCCATCATTTCTTCCATGGATGTCGCATTCTTATTAAAATGAGAAGGTGTATCAAGGCATTGGGGAAAGGGTGCCTTAGGCACATATGGTGCTTTAGACTCATGTGAAGTGCTAGGGACTAAGTCATCCCCTTTAGGTGTTTCTTCCTCACCCTTGCCCTCATTGGGTTTACCACCGTGGTCACCCTTTTTATCCCTAGTTGCATCAGACGCAACTGGCCGAGACCCTAACTCCCTTCCACTTCTCAAAGTGATCACCGCTTATACCTGTTCATGGTGCTTTCTATTCTCACTTGATCCCTTTGCCCCTTATTAACCCCTAAGGTTGGCCACAGTTTGACTCGGTAATTTTTCTTCATTTCTCCTATTCATGTTGTTAGCCATTTGACCTAATTGGGCGTCTGGTTGGCAATGGAGTGAGTATGGGAGTGAACTACTGGTGCTAACCCCTTAAGTTCTGAGAGAACTTCTAACACCTAAGTCTCAAAGGCCGAGTTGCATTGAGGAACTGGCGGGGGTTGTGGTTGCCGGTAAGGTTGTGGTGGTTAGTAAGAAGATTGGTTGGTAAAATTATTAAAATTCTGCCTTGGTGGTGGAGGATTGTAAGAAGTGTCTTGTGAAAGAGGTCTCCATAAAAAATTAGGGTGATTTCTCCATTTCGGGTTATATGTGTTGGAATATAGGTCATTACCCGGGTTGGAGAATCCTTGAGCTGCGTTCATATGCTCTTGGACTAATTCCAGAAATTGTGATGTCGAAGGGCACTCACTTAAGTTATGAGCAAGGCTCGCACAAATAGCACATGTCTCGTGAAATTGAGGCTGATCTTGTTGTGTAAGGGCATGTCCTGACGCTAATAATTGGTCTATTTCGTGGGACAATGCCTCTACTTGTTGGGCTAACTCTAGGTTTTGCCCTACCTCATAAATGCCCCTGGTTTTCGGGGCTCCAACTATCGGTAGGCGGACTTGTCAGGCTGTGGAGGCATAGTGAAAGGAATTATCACTTAGGTTCTTAAATAATTGTCATGCCTCGACGTCATTTTTGGACATGAATGTCCCACCACAAGAAGAATCCATCATTTGGCGGTGAGGCTCAGTTAAGCCATAGTAAAAGGTTTGAACAAGTTGCCAATCAGGCACTTGGTGGTAGGGACATTGTTGGAGAAGGTCACGAAGTCTTTTCCACATTTCATGAAATTGCTTGCCATTATTTTGAGCAAAATTGGTGATGGCTTGCCTGAGTTGGTTGGTCTTACCAATGGGAAAGTACTTCTCCAAAGAATTCTGTTGTAATTGGTCCCATGTTGTGATAGAATTAGTGGGTAAGGAGTTCAACTAATGTTTGGCTTTGTTCTTCAGTGAAAATGGGAACAATTGCAACATTAGGGCCTTATTAGTGAAATTCTAGACCCTCACTGTAGAGCAAATTTCTAGAAATTCATGTAGATGTTTGTAAGGGTCATCATGAGCTAGTCCATAGAATGATGGGAGTGTTGGGATGGTGCTGGACTGAATCTCATAATGCGCAGCGGTGGTGTCGGCTAACTGAATGCATGATGGTGATATATATGCAGTGCATGTGAAGTAATCCTTAAGGGTCTGGGTAGGCCCATTCAGGTTCGCCATCTCTAATGGTTCGACGTATGGATATAGATATTGAAGCCTAGGAACACGGGAAGAGGCTCTAAGGTTCCTAAGAGTCCTTTTTAGTTCAAGGTCCAAACTCCACAATTCACGACAAGAACGACGCTCATGCATACACCACTCACTCACACACATACATGCACACAAAGTTCTGACTCTGGTGCACTAAGTTATGAAAGCAAAATACCAAAGCAGAAAATACTCACAACGGTTTAACAAAAACGCTTTATTCGTCTTGCGGGTGCTTGACGTGTATACTGCTGTCTCCAACCTCCACTTGAGCTCTTTCTTTCTTTTTAGCCCTTTGGTGCTTTGCTTGCGAGTATTTGCTTCTTTTTTATTTTTTAAAAGCACTTTAGTGCTGCGGTTTGTTTTTAAAGCTCGGTTGTGCTCTGCTTGCACTTCGGTGATAGCTCTACTTGCAAACTCTTACTCTGCACACTTAGCAACACTACAAAATCCTAAACTAAAAATTAAAATAAGAATGTAACTTTAAATTAATTAGTTTTGCCAGAAGTACCCGGCAAGATGGGTCGTTTCACACACCAAAAATAAACACTAAACTATACCAAATTCCTTATAATAATGGCAAGTCCAGGTATTGATCCACAAGGAAAAATGAGAAATTAAACTAATTTAATTGTTAAATTCCTAAATTAATTTTGATAAAAAGATTGAGGGATATCATAACTAAATGAGAATTAAATGAAATTGAAAAATTAAATGGACAATTAAAAGTAGGGTTTGAGATACTGATTTTTAGAAAATCCTAGGCCAAAAAATTCACCACAAACCGCATAAATAAGACTTAACATCGGCCATCAATTGTAATCCGGTTTGAACTACCCAATATTTCACAACTACAAGTCTGAAACATTGATCAAGAGGATTGTTGCATTTAATGTACATGCACGAATCATCCCAAGTAGCATGAGTCGTTTGCTCTAAACTATAGTAGTAACACGACCCGTATCTTGTAGCATGACTCGTCTTATACTTTGAACATAAACACAAAGAAAACTAATGTATGAAAAGTATTAAACAATCACAGGTAATAAAATACTTGAAGAGATGAAAAGGAAAATTATTATAAAATTCTAAAATATCCATACATTTATTCAAGCCATTTCACAATCAAAGTCTAAGAAAAATCTCTTTACATGGCTAGAGTTTTATCAAAACCCTAAAACTGGAAGACTAGCCACTCATGGAGGAGTGAGAAAATGTGGAAGAGAAAGAAACCCCCATGAAAATTGCCCTTGAAGCTTGAGAAATCCTTCTCTTCAAACCCTAGCCTCCCTTTTCCTTAGAATATTTTCGAACCTAGTTACAGCCTCTTTTTTCCTGTTTATTCTTAACAAAAGAGCCTTAAATTTTTACGCACGCAACCCTAGGTGGCCCGCTTGAGCGATGGTGGGCCGCATGTATGGTGGAGCTTGGCCGCATATGTGGTGAGGTGGCAGGCCAGGACTTTTCACTACTCTCATGAAAAATCTGCTTTTGCGCCACTTTTTGCTTGAATTTGTGTGTTGCTTGCGAAATCTGTACAAGTGCACAAAACACATCATCTCCACCAAATAAACAAAATTCAAAGACTATAAATGTTACTTAAGCAGTCTCAATGTGGTTCCTTTTGGCCTATATCATAATCTATTAAGTCCGTAAAGCATTTAATTCAAACATATTTAGTCCTTTAAAAAATTACAAAAATAAAATATACGCCCATAAGTATTATAAATTAATAAAAAAATCCCGCATCATTAAGATTTTATTACAAAAAAATCTTAAATTTTTATTGTCTCTAAAATGTATTTTATTTCGTTGTGTGTTTAAATTAATATTAGAGTCTGATTTCTCAGTCTTGCCAATAAAATTATATGACTATTAGATATACTGAAGAAGTAGAATTAGATAATTCAAATAATAACACTTTGCTATAAATAATAATAGAAAAAAATAATATATTAATAAAGTTATAAAAAGAATTTAGTGAAAGACTTAAAAATAATAAATTAAAATGTATAGATGAAATCTGACATATAATACTAACTAAAAGTAACCACGTGGTCATTGTTGAAGATAAGTAAAAAAATACTATAGATGATTGCCTTTACCCTTATAAAGGAAATTTACCATAAAAATTGAAGCCCACGTTCTAAAACAGAATTGATGATAGTTAAAGGGTAGAAAGTGAAATAAATCCTATAAAAATAATAATAGTTTAAGTAGGGATAGCCATTGGCCGCCCAACCCGCCCAGTCCAGTTTTTAAGGTTTAAAAAAAATATTTAGCCTATAAGATTGGGTTGGAACTTTTTTAGCGCATTTAATTTTTGAACTAAGCTTTTAGCCCATCCCACTCTGCCAATTTAGAAAATATTAATTTTCATTTTATAATTATTTAGTTACGAAATAATTTAAAAAATAATAAAAGATAAAGAAATATACATATATACATATATATGTATATATACACTTCTTTCTATATCTTAAACAAAAGAATTTTTTAAAAGATTATATTTATTTTATACTTGAGTTTTATTAATATTTAAATTTTAAATAATTATTAAAAGAATTTAAATAACTTAATAGCCTTTGAAAAAAAAAATAATAGTTGATATCTATTGGGTTAAGTAGGTGGACTTAGAATTTAAACACTCTTTTAGGGTCGGGCTTGGAATGGCTAAGTTAGATCCAATGTCAGGCTGGATCGAGTTCAAAATAAGGGTTTGGCTTTTCTCAAGTTGTCATCTCAACTTGAGAGAGCATTTGGGTTTGGTAAGCCCATTTTGGAACCGATTTCGGTGATCCTAATCATTAACTTTTAGGACTCATTGAGTATAATATTCATACAAAAAATTAAAATAATTAGATATCAATAGTTATAGGTTTGAATCATATTTGTTTTAAAATAATCGACGATAAATATAAATTTAAGAACATGGATACGGACACGGGACACGGTGATTTCAAAAAAGTAAGGGCACAGACACAAACACATGGACATGGGACACGGTGATTTAAAAAAAATAGGGACACCGACACGGTAGGGGACACGATATATTATTATCATTTTTGCTATATATATTTGCTATGTAGATTAATATTACGTTACTAAATAATCAAAATTAATAAAAACTAACATTAATTCAATATATATAAACCACTGCATTTAAATAAATTAATTGATTATCCATATTTGAACACGCATGTTCCTGCCGTATCTCCTGCAAAAAATAAAATAAAATTTAAAGGGACACTCTTTGGTGTGTCCTTATCGTGTCCCTGCAAAAAAAAAAATAAAAATAAAAATAAACGGACACATCATTTGGCGTGGCTCATATGTGTCTCCATATCTGACACCGCGGTGTCCATTTTGAAGTGTTTGTACTTCATAGGCTATCAATGTGCCATTGTCTTGATTCTTTACATGAATATTTTACTGAACGTATCTTAAAGAGTGAATAGTTTAAATCACCAAAATCGATCTCAAAATAAGTTTACCAAACTTAAATGTTCTCTCAAGTTAAAATGATTCATTTGGGAGAAATCAAATCCTAAAATAACACACATACTCCTGCTGTATAGTATCGGCCCGACCTAAATATTTAAGGTATTACAAACTTCTGATTTGGGAAGTACACTTAAATCATTCAATCTTTACTCTTCCTTCCCCAGGTTTCTACTCTCTCTCTCTCTCGGTTATGTGTAATATAGTTGTATACAATTTTGATATTGTATCGATGATCTTAGCTTTGTGTCTAATTTTCTATTTGATCATTCTGCTCTAGCATCTCTCTCTCTCTCTCTCTCTCTCTCTCTCTCTCTCTCTCTTCAATTTCCAGGATGGGTTTAGGTTTTTAGTAAAATTTGTTGTGTTTAAGAATTAGCGTTTGTTGCTTCCTTGTGATTTGTAGCTTGAGAAACATTGAAGTAGAAAGTAGTTTGGCTTAATGTGATCACTGTTTAAGTGTTGAGTTCCAGTATCTAGAGTTATGCTTGTCCTGTTTTTATGGATTCCTTGTGATTTGTAGTTTGAGAAACACTAAAGTATTTGGTTTAATGTGTTTACTATTTAAGTGTTGAGTTAGAGTTGTGCTTTTCCGGTTTTTTTATGGATCTTGTGCTTTATTTTTTGGTTATGTATGAACAAATTTACGAACTTTAGTGGGCTGATCAAAGATAAGTTTTCAAGGAAAGGGAAAAAAGCGAGGGTAAAAAAAAAACTTTTGGTTATGTTTTATTTATATAATTTTTATTGAATTTTTTTTTTTATTTTTTATAATTATATTCATGATATGGTTGTATGCTTGTGATGTTGGGGGATTGACCAATAAATCATATATTCAGGAACTCTGATCCACATAATTCCATATTTTTTTAATGACCCATAAAGTCATTTTGAATATAGAACGACTCATTTTTCATTATTTGAAGATATGAATCAATGTATAAAATCTCCTTAATTGTTATTGCTTGTTCTAGATGTAGACAATATCACATTAAAACTTCCCCCAAACGTGTCAAACCCATATATGGTAAAAAAATTCCCTAATTTCAAACGTCAAAAATGGGGAGGATTGGGAATACCCTAGAATCTCGCGTGGGCCATCATCTTCTTTTCAAATTTGAACTATGTAGATTGAGAATCACCCACAATTGCGATTTGGAGTAAATTTCACAGATTTGCTGAATCAGTTGTAATATTTAGTTAGATCACCACATTTGGGTTTTTCCAACGACACAAAGTACTAACACTGGTGGATGAGCAACGCATAATTGGTAGCAATTGGTGTTTTCTGTTTATGATCGGTCGGTCATGATCTGAAATAATGGGTTAGAAATGTAATTTCTCCAACCTCTGTTAACCGTGTTTATTGGCACACATAGCTGACTAGCTGCGTAAATGTGAATTCAGAATGCAGAGCATTGGTTCGGTGACAATTTAAACATATACGTGACAAGAACGCAGTGCAAACTGCAAAATCTGAACAATTTGAACGTTGTATGTTCACCGCATGCAATGACACAATCCATAATATACATTGTAACATGATGTGTTTGTGACAATAATTACAAACATAAAATTATTACACACAAACTGTGCAAAAAAATCATGAAAAACTATGGAGAAACCCAGTACGATATAGTCTTACAATGTGAGAATACCACTGTTCAACTATGTTTTGCAACCAAACCGACAACTGGGAATATGTGAATGTGAATGCGAATAATACGTTTACAGACACATGCATACAAGAAAGAGAGTGAATGTGTAATGCATCAGACTTTTGGGTGAATGTGTAATACACCAGAGAGTATGGAATGTGAATGAGCGATGCACAAAACTGAAATTTTTGATGTGATCAACTATGGCGTAAAAGGACAACCAATATGGTTATTGACGCGTTCATTATGCCGACACAAACTTGACACTAGCCAACCTCTCGCAAACATCAACAAAAAAACATCATAACAATGATAACGATATACAGAACATACATGTTCACCTTCAGCAATGTTCACATCCAATTCGTGAAAATAAAAAAATACATAATCCCCCCCGTTATGATGCAAACCGATCCCTACCAATGAAGGGTTTTTTTCCATTTGGAATTCGACTTCCCAAAAATGAAAACACAATAATGTACTCAAAAGGATCATGATCTCTAAAATATCGTTACCTAATGCGGCAAGGGGACAACCGTCTAGCAAGCACTACCCATTTAGCAAACATGATCTCACAGATTATCCTGTTGCCACCAATAGGACTTATTAGAGTATTACAAAGCGTGTGACTATTTGGAACACTTGATACTGATAAATTTCCCTATATTGTTAGGGTTTGATTTTTTTTTTATTGGATGATCCTTAGGCAATTTTCTTCTTCAATTTATATAATGGATGGTATTCTAAAACATGACTTGAAATAAATCACAGATCTTGAGAAACTGACCTTGAGATACTTGTAAGCTTCCACATGATATTGTTTTAAATGAAACAAAAAAGGGCATTGCTAGACAAAATTTAAAGACTTTCTTGAGTTAATAATTTGGGATAGGATCGAATTGTTACTGTCATGATAATTATAAAAAAAAAATAATGATAAGCCCTTTTCACGTCAATGTGGTATATTTGAGTCATAACTTCCTTTAATTTTCTTCCATGAAAAATCAACATGGGTCATTGACAAGTACTTTGTGCACAATACTGGGTTAATTTAGTAGCCTCCAACACAATCATAAATTTTAACTGATACTATGTGCATAAAATGAAAACTTGGATCTTTACAGCTAAGCTCTAGTTGTTGGGGGAAGGCTTTCTCTTGTGATACTTACCAATCTAATGCGGGCTTTCTTATATGATACTCACCAAGCCAATGCATTCTTAAGGTTTGCATACTTTGTTTTGAACTTGGCAACTAATTTAGTGGTAGAGTTAATGCTCTAGAGTGGGTCTCTCTGTCTTCATTTCTATCTAGATTTTTATCATTTTTTCTCTAGATGGTCATGATGGTGGGTTTGGTCCACTAGAGGGCAACATATTGTCAAGGCTGGTTTCTCATGGTTTGGTCAATTGATGCACTTCTCTGGATCAATGTTAACTTTTTTCTTTACACCCCACTACTATTTGTTATGCAAGCAAAGAATTAGTCATTTTTGTTTTTCTTGTCTTGAGCCACATTTTGCTTCCCTCTTCAACATGATTTTTCTTAGTTTAATTCTATTAACTAATTGGAAACATTTACTTAGGATTAGGAGGAGATTGATAGATAATATAAAGTGTCTTTTTTGCTACGAGCTATGTTACGAGGGCTTAGGTACGAGTATCGAGTGTGGGTGTGTATCTAAGTGTCAGACCTTCATAAATTTAAATCTTAGGATCTTGGGATATGTATCCAAAATTAGATATGGGTACAGGGAAGCATCATGTACACATATATTCTCTAATGAAATTTTATAAATTATTTAGAAATATACTTGAAATTGCATAGGATTTAGGAAAAATATGAAATTTCTATATCTAATTCATATGAGAGGCTAAAAATTTTGTTTTATTAGCAAATGTGAGTTTCTTCTTCTCATGCATTGTAACAAATTAAGAGATCCGAGTGTCTAAATTGGGTACGAGTGTCGGACATATATCTCACACCCTTACTCATGTCATTTCCAATGGACATGAATACTCTGGGGAGAAATAGAAGAGTCCATGTAACACAGGCTACTAGGCAAAGAGGCAACCTGTGAAATCTCAACTAGAAGCCATAACAGAAAAACCTTACTACTATTTATGCCCAATTTCAAGTACTTATATTTCACCTCAAATATATAGCTTTATGGTTTACTATGAAAAGCGTCAACATAATTCCTATTAATGCCTTCTAGGTTAACTGTTTTATGGTTTTTTCCGGAAGTGTCACAAGTAGCGATATATGAGATATATTTACTTGAAAGGCTGCTTACATGATCATAAGTTGGAGAGGAGAGTGTCCACTGGATTTGCTTTTATATTATTCCTTTGTAGATGGGTATTGCCTTCTTGTTATAATGAGAAATCACATTTTGATTTTGAAAGAAAATAGCATCTGAAGAGTATTTAATGTGATGTAGACAATGCAAAGTAGAAATGAGGAAAATTTGAAAATTTAGGCGGAGCTTGACAAGGGCATTGTATAATGAAATTTTGTGTTAATTTGCGCTTATATGTATGTTTTATAGGCTTATAGGTTTGGGTTGCTTTGTGTCATTAGATTTTAATAGATAGGGGTATTTCAGTATTTTTCAAATTTTCTGGACATTACATGGACTCAAGTACAAGTATTGGGTACGGGTGCGTGTCCAAGCATCAAACCTTCATAAACTTAAACTTTAGGATAGTGGGATATGTATCCAAAATAGGATATGGGTATGGGGACTCATTATGACACATATGTGTTAAATGTTATATAATATTCTTTGATATAATGTTATAAATTATGCAGAAATATATTTAAAAATTAAATAGAATTTAAGAAAATTATAGAATTTCTATCTCTCATGTATGTTAGAGACTATAAATGTTTATTTTCTAACAAATTTGAGTTTTCTATTCTTCCAACATTGTAAAAAGCTAAAGATCCAACTGTCTGTAGACACCCTAGTTTTGACCATCCTCAAGACTTGGACGTCATCGTTTGAACACTCGATGATCATCCATGCTCGTGTTCGTTTTGAGTTCTCGGGGGTCTCGGCTACGCGCCTTGCCTCAAGATCTCTTAACTTATCTGTTTTGTGCTAGGTTGTGGACCAAGCACTTGAGTTTTTGCCTCTGAGGGCAGGGAGTGGCTTGTTGGCCATCCCTACACCTCACCGGCCATGGCTTGAGGCCACCGGCCCTGTTTTCTTGCTACCGGCCAAAGGTGTTGGTCGGTCAGCAATGTTGTTGGTCGGCCGGCCATTGTTTTGATCAATCGGCCACTTTTTCTGGCCGAGACCTTTTTTTGAGGAGGTTTGAACCTTTTGAACCCTTGTTTTAGCTTCTTGAAGAGGTTTGAACCTTTTGAACCCTTGGTTTTAGCTTCTTGAGAAAGTTTAAACCTTTTGAACCCTTAGTTTTAGATTCTTGAGGAAGCTTGAACCTTTTGAACCTTTATTTTAGCTTCTCCAAGAAGCTTGAACCTTTTTAGCTTTTCCAAGAAGCATTGACCCTTTTGCTCTAGCTTCTCCAAGAAGCTTGACCCTTTTGTTTTGGCTTCTTAAAGAAGCTTGAATCCTTTGCTTCGCTTCTTGAGGAAGCTTGGCCCCTTTGCTCTGGTTTCCTCAAGAAGCTTGGCCATTTTGCTACAAGCTTCTAAGAGAAGCTTGGTCCCTTTGCTCCAAGCTTCTCCAAGAAGCTTGGACCTTTGTTCCTCTATAAAAGAAGAGCTCCTCTTCCATTACAAGGGTTCCAAAAATTTTGCTAAGGCAAACAATATACATCTCTCTATATCTCTCTATTTTGAGCTCCAAATTGCTTGGTTCTTGGCCCCTTTGCACACTAACTCTTAGCCTAACACCTCCATCATCAACCTAAGCATCTTGGAGGCCATTTTCAGAGACTGAGGGACTAGTTTTTGGTCCAAGAACCTGCAGGTTTCGCAGCTGTGCATCAAGGGTGAGAAACACGCTCTTTATTCCCCATTTTTGCATGGACTTTTAGGCTATCTTGCATGCTGTTTTGAGCTTAACTTATAACTGATAAAAGTTCTGTTTTTACATTATTTTGAAGTTTGTTTAAGATCACTTTTGTGTTTGGGGTTGTTTACCCCCTCTTAGGCCTTGTTTGGCCTCATTTTTGTGCCTTTTTGTGAGTTTCGGGACCACCTTATATTGGCCCTCTCACCACTAAAATCCAAAGGGATTTTAGTGGTAGGGATGGTGTTTTGAGGTCCTAAGAAGGAGAGGGGTGATCCTCTCCTTTGTTGTCTTGTTTATTAGCATATTTGGCCTTCCAAAGGGGCCTATATTTGCACACTTCTTGAGCATGTTTCAGGCCTTTTTCAGTAAGTTTTAGGGCCTGCATAACCCCTTTCCAGAGTTGTTTTTGCTATGTTAGATGTCCTTCTTGCATGTGTAGAACAACCTCTTGCATGGCCTTCCAAAGGAGCACCTTATTCTAGCATGTATTGGACACATTTCAGTGGGTATTTGGTCATATTTTGGCATGCCATGAATTAGTTTTAGGCTGGTTTAGTGGCCCCTTGAATGCTTCATATATATGTAGTGTAATCCATGCTTACTAGCCTATGTTGCATGTTGTTTTGGCCCTCCATTCTAGCATGTTTTGGCCATACTCCAAACATGTTTTGTTCATATTTTGGGGTGCCTTAGCTCTATTTTTAGGCCTCTTGGTCGATTGGTGTTTGCCATGCATGCTTGTAGTGTAATAGTCATGCTTAGCTTTGAGTTTTGAAGCCTATTGCATGCTTATATCGAGGTGTTTGCATGTTTTAGTATCATTGTGTATGATATTTCAAAGCTTATACTTGTGCCATACTCCCCTATTTTCCATGCTTTAAATGTGTTTGAGAGTTGTGCTTGTATGCCCCATTTATGAGCCTTTGCATGAGCTTCATTTAAATGCATTTCGAGTCACCATCTCATATCATTTTGCCACTGTTTTAGGGCTGCATAAGGTCTGTTTGGGGTTGGTTTCATCATTTGAACATAGCTTTGCATGACTATAGTGTAATGCACTTCACTAATCTTTGGTGTTTGAGCCTTCTAGCATGCATAGCATCAGTGTTTACATGCTTCGGAGTCATTTTGGAATCATTTAGTATGCCATTTAAGAGCTGAAATGTATGCCATTGTATGCCATGTTTCATCCTTGCATTGCTCTTGGAAAGTTGCATTTTGTGCCTTAGGCTTGGAGCCCTTGCATTGTGCATGTTTGCATGAATCTTGGGCCTTGTTCTCATCTCATATGGCTACTGATTTAGACATGGCTGAGGCTTGTCCATATTAGTTTAAGTCCATCTTTTGCATGTTGCTAAAATGTTGTTACATTGTTTGCATGCTTTGGTTACATCATGTCTTGCATGCTTATTGTTTGAATATTGTCACATGCTTGCATGTTTGCATGTTTGTCCACATGTTCATGTTGCATACTTAGCTCGCATGCTTAGGTTGCATACCATATCATGCATCTCTTGCCTCTTGATCAAACCATGATAGAGGTTGGAGGCGTCTTGTTTGTTTTGTGTGCATTTCATTTGACATTGAAATTGCACACTTTGGCTTCTCGGGCCATCATGCATTGAAATGCGTGATTGGTGGCCCAAGGACCGAGGGCCACAATCCCTTGAGTCCATAACATGATGGGGAGGGTGGTTTTGCAAACATTTACTTTAAAAATGCATTACCATGCCTTGTCTGTCCTCTGCTACTGTCAAATAGGGTTCTGCAGGAAGAAATGGCCGACCGACCACATTCAGTGCCGGCCGGCCATGCATTGTTGGCCGAGAGCCTCACAATTGGTCGATGACCACTTTTCTATAGCCGGTGACCATCTCTCCTGGCCGGTGACATCCCACAGTGTTCATGGAGTGTTCCAGAACCAACCTTGGGACTTGTGCAGGCTTCAGAGGTGCAGGGCAGTGTAAACAGAGGCAACTGTGGCATGGCAACGGGTTTCCGGGTGAGGCAAATTGAGCATGCATCATCCCATCATTCTGAAGCGGGGCTACGGCCGCCTCCCTCCTGTAATTAATTAGAAGTTTTGTAATATTTAATTAGCTAGCGTAGTTAATTATTTATTTGGTTTGTATTATTTATTCGGACCCTTCAAGCAAGGGCAATGTTGTAATAAGTGTGTGTGTGTGTGATGTATGTCTTCCAACCCCACGTCTTTCTCCCTTTTATTTACCAGCTTATGATGGTTAGATTAGGGCATATTTCAATTAGCATACTTATGCTCGCATGTTTGCATTCACTCATTTGCCTTGCATGCACCGGGCTTGGTGTATCATACTAACTGCATTGTATTTCAATTCCGAGTTGAATACATGTTATCTGTGCATCTCACATGCCATCTTAGAATAGCCGAGCCTATCTTAGTTGCATCTTGCATGTGTTGCATTAGCCATCTTAACATGAATTAGGATCATGCATTGATTACTAACTAGTTTCTGTTTTGGCTCGGAGTACTCGGTGAGTGTTTATGCTTTAGCATCCTTGCATGTGTGTGAGTGACTGCCATGATAGTATGCTTACTATGAGGCTAACTGCTTATGTGATATAACTGCCTGAATGCCTGTGGGTGAAGGTTGGGTTGCTTGAGTTGGAATAATTCGTCGAAACCCGTGTTTTAGCCTACTTGCGAGTAGCAAAATTCAATCCATTTTCAAAACAAACAGATATGCGATGCTTTGTTCCAACTTAGGCAATCCAGTCTATACTTGTATGTTGTGTGCATCACATAGTAATTCTAGGCTAATAACTGGAATAAGAGCACATAATGTTTTCAAAACTCGATATCATGGTTAGTAGAGGCCGATCTTTGATCGGGCGAGCGGGGGTGCTCATAGCTGACCTTCCCCAATCGTACCTAAGTTCCTGAGCCAAGGCAACTTTGGTGATGACGGATACTTGGCCTTAGGCAAACGAGTCAGGGTTTCCTAAATTTCCCAAAATAAAATATTTAGGTGGCGACTCTGTATCTGGCAAAGCAGTCCATGTTTGGCACTTCTTTCAAAAAAATCTGTTTTCAAAAATAATTTGTCGGATTTGGACTCTTTGGTGATTTTTCAGTCTTACATTGCACTTTGCGAGATCAGATTAAAGACCGTGACAATTTGAGTCCTGAACTGTAGTGAGCCCAAGTGAACAGAACGGGATTTTCCTCCCGGGACGTTCGGGGACGTCTACAGTGTCCAAACTGGGTATGGATGTTGAACACATCCCACATCCCACATCCCACATCCCACATCCCATATCCTTACCCTTGTCATATCCGATAAACACAGGTACCATTAGTTGAGAATAATGTTGTTTGAGTCTTATGTGGTCTATGTTAGGTTTACAATACTCTAGTTGATCAAAGTTTTTCCTAAATACAATCTAGAAGTCATACAACCAAGAAGTCTGCATGTAATCCTACTTTGCAGAGGAGTTGAATAGCCTTACCTCATGGTGTAATTCATAAAAAGCTCTGGCATCATTCCTTTAGTCTTTCTCTTCTATTTTTCTTCTTCTTCTTTTTCTTCTTCTTCTTCTTCTTCAATTTCACAAAACAGTATTCTTGGATATTGTTCAGAGCCCCTAAACAATTAGGCCCTTTTACCCCCAAAGCTCTAGACAATTGAGCACATTTTCCATGTCTATTTGGCCTTCAAATTAATACCAACACATGGTATATATCTAAAAGTTGCTACTGTTCTTGACCCTCCAACTACCATAGTAGCCCTTTTCTAATAGATTTTATATACCTTGTTTTGTGCTATAATTCTACGGTGACCAAAAATGGGTAGCAAAATTTGGATGCCATTTGATGTGTTACCAATACATTGTTCATGATGAAATAGATGACCTTGAAGATCATTCGAATGGGGACATTGGCAATATTGCTAAGGAAAATGTGGAGGTGGACTTCCCAAAACTCATAGGGAGGTAGAAAAAATTGTTCGAGTTAAAGCTATAAAGATGGTAAGGGTGAATCAATAGTTGAAACATAATTGTTTTCTATCTTTCCTAGTTTTTATGGCAAAAGCCAAGTTGTATGGGCATTAAAATTATCTTTTATCTCATTATTGTTTGTATCCATCTTTTCTTTTTCATTTTTCTAGTTCTATGTGGGTAGTAAATCAAACTGCCATGGTGGCAGAGAAAAAAAGAATGGAATCTTCGCCGGAGTCTAGGGGTGTTTCTAAAGAAAAGTGGATTGAGGAGAGGAAGAATAAAATTGGCAAGCTTCTAAATGTGAATGGTTTGAAAAAAGAGCATGCTCCATTTGGTTGGGATGTCATGATTAGGTTATTTTTGTTTATATAACTATATAATTTTTGTTTGGATAAGCCTTGTATTATTGCATAAAATGTCTATGAGAAGCTTATACATGAGCTTGTACAAGGAAAAAGGGTAATTTAAAAAGTTAAAAAATATAATAAAATAAAATGAAAGACTCATCTGAATCCTTGACAGTGGCTTATGGTTAGTTATGAAGGTGATTACGGTGGTGGTGGTGAGAGCTGATTTGGTGGCTATGGAGGTGGTTGTGGGGGTTGTGGTGATCATGATGATGATGATGATAGTCCATTCCATTGTCATTGCCATTGTGATTAGACAGTTTACGCCACATTTCAGATGGATTTCTTGTTATCTCTAGCAAGAAACCCCTTACATGATCAGCTTGTACCATTTCACTATCCCTCTTCTGAGAAAACAAAAACACAAAAGCATAACTCTTTAATATGACAAATTGTTAGCAAACAAATTTGGTTGTATTTGCAAAATAAACTTTAGGTGCTATGAGTATACAATCATTATATGTACTTCAAAGGAAAATAATTATTCATACATAATTAATCATTAACATTTCTCCAGTTACATGTCATTTAAATAAGTATTTTGTTTTAAAAGGATAAATTATAATTTAGGATAAATTATATGTGTGTATATATATATTTCAAGAGTAATCATATACAAAACATAAAATACATACAAAAAAATTAGGATAAATTATACTCATCTCGCGTGAGATTTGGAAAAATATCGTTAGTCTCACACTTTGACGTCTCAACATAGAATTTTGGTACTAGATTTATGCTTTAAAGGACAATATCAAGGTTGGAAAGATAATGGGTGTCACAGGACTAGATAATGGGACCTAAAAGGGAATAAATTAGACACATTTAAGAATAGAATGGATAAAGAAAGTACTTGAAACATGAAAGATGATGCTAACACTATGTGAAATTTGATAGCCAATTGTATAAGGAGAATCTCAATGGAAGTTCTTGGAGAATCGAAAGGAAAGGGACCTAATTTTAGGAAAGCTTGGTGGTGGAGGGAGGAGATCCAAGTGGTAATAAAGAAGAAAAAATAGAGCTTTAAAAAGTGACAGAATGATAGAACTGAGAAAAACCTTAAGCGCTACAAATTAGCTAATAAAGAGGTCAAAAAAGTAGTAAGAGAAACTAAGTTGAAATCCTATGATGACCTATACACTAGACTAGATAGTAACGAGAGAGAGAAAAGGATATATATACTCGCTAAGATAATGTGTTAGTGAAAGATGAAGAGATTAAGGAGAGGTGGAATAACTATTTTGAGAAGTTATTAAATGAGGAATATGGAAGTAGGTCAAAAGGGGATGAAGTAAGCAGTAATAAGGAAAACCAGGACTATAGATTCTATCGTAGGATTAGGAACTTTGAAGTGGAGTTTGCACTTAAAAAGAAGAAATTGAATAAGGCTTTAGGACCCGATGATATACCTATTGAAATGTGAAAATATTTAGGTAAAAAGGGGGTTGTTTGGTTGACTATATTATTTAGCAAGACTTTGTTGACTAAAAAAATGCTGGAGGAGTGAAGGAAAAGTATTTTAGTGCCAATATATAAAAATAAAGGAGATGTCCAGAATTGCAACAACTATAGAGGAATCAAGTTAATATGTCACACAATGAAAGTATAGGAGAGAGTGATGGAATGTCGATTGCGAGATATAATAGAGGTGTCAG
The DNA here is from genome assembly GCF_055761805.1 of Camellia sinensis. Lineage (NCBI taxonomy): Eukaryota > Viridiplantae > Streptophyta > Magnoliopsida > Ericales > Theaceae > Camellia > Camellia sinensis. Next base: position 10,760,351 of record NC_138965.1, read on the forward strand.
AGAATCAATTTGGGTTTATGCCTAGTAGGTCAATAATGGAAGCGATCTATCTTTTGAAAAGAGAAAAATAAAAGTATAGAGAAAAAAAAAAGACATTCATATAGTTTTTATTGATCTTGAGAAAGCATATGATAGAGTGCCTCGGGATATAATCTGGTGGGTGTTAGAGAAAAAAAGGATGATAAACGATTGGATTGATGTGATTAGAGATATGTATGAAAGTGTGGTCACCACTATTAAATCGCTTGTTGGAGAGACGAGTGAATTTTCAATTATTGTGGGGTTACACCAAGGATCAACTTTAAATTCTTATCTTTTTGCTTTAGTTATGGATGAGTTGACGCGTAATATTCAGGATAATGTGCCGTGGTGTATGCTTTTTGTAGATGATATCGTATTAGTGGATGAGATTAGAGAAGGCGTTAACACTAAGGTGGAGATTTGGAGAAAAACACTTGAATCTAAATGATTTAGGATAAGCAGAATTAATACAGAGTATATAGAGTGTAATTTTAGTAACAGTCACAATGAAAGTAGAGGAGAAGTGAAGATTGAGAACCAAGAACTACGTAAAAGTGAACATTTTCGTTATTTAGGATCGATTATCTCAATGACTACGGAGATTGGAGCGGATGTGGTTTACAGAATTAAGATAGGGTAGCTTAAGTGGAGGAGTGCGTCTGAAGTACTGTGCGATAAACGAGTACCCAGTAAACTAAAAGGAAAGTTCTATAGAATGACTATTAGACCATCGATATTGTATGGGACGGAATGTTGGGCAACTAAGAAATAATATGTAGATAAGATGAGTATTGCCGAGATGAGGATGCTAAGGTGGATGCGTGGCAAGACTAGAAAAGACAGAGTTAGGAGTGAGAATATTCAAGAATGGGTAGGAATAGTACCGATAGAAGATAAGTTGAGAGAGAATAAATTGATGGTTTGGTCATATACAACAGATACCAACAAAAGTCGTAGTGAAAAGATGCAATAGGGTGACAGTAGATGGTAGTGTTAGGGGAAATGGTAGACCTAAATTGATGTGAACTAGTATAGTAAATAGAGATATGAATCTCTTTAATTTGACTAACAAAATGACTTTAGATGGAGTCAAGTGGAGAAAAATAATTCATGCAGCTGACTCCATTTGATGAGACTTAAGAGTAGGCTTAGTTTGGTTTGGTTTAGTTTAACAGTTAAGCCCTTTTTATCAAAAATTTGTTAATCGTATGTATGAAAAAATGATGTTGTCATCTCTTTTCTACTAAAAATGTATATTTATTTTTGTTTATTACCATTTGCATTAGTTTCAGTTGTTTTAACTTTACTAAAAGAAAGTCAGTGTAATTATGTCAAAAGTGTGGAACTGACTGTATTTTTTCTAATTTTAAAGAGAGGTGAGTGTAACTTATACAAAATGATGGATGGAGTTTTGAGCTTATTACTACAATTAAAAAAAAAAGAAAAAAAAAAAACTCATCAGGATTTTCTTAAGAAAAATAGTATTCAAACATAATTTTTCACGAGAATGACATAAGAGTGGTATTTTTATAATTAAATAGTCTCTTTAATTTAAAATAATAAGTTTCACTGCAATGCAATACCATTATATATATATATATATATATTGTTGATATATCACTTTTCATTTCTCAACATAAAAAATATCACCATTATCACATCATTCTGATGAATAATGACATAGAATTTTTTTTTTTTTTTTTTTTTTTGGGTTTTTTTCATTATGAAATGGTAGTTTGTTTAATTTTAAGGATGATATATATATACCTCAACTTTGAAAACGTTGGAAACAAGAGTTCTGAAGCTAGCAACATTGACGTTTGTGATTTCCAAGCCAAGAGAATTAAGAGCCTCCATCAACCTCAAAAAGCCACCATGCTTGTGCTCGCAAAATACCTTTATAAAGAACTCATTTCCATCTAGTTGAGCCACTTCTACATGCGGCTACAAATTGCCAAACAAAACATTTTTCATATCGTTGTAAATGTTTTCAAGGCAAGGAAAACAAAAACCAAACCAAAACTAGTTAAATTTGAAATGGGTTTGGTTTTCCTCCTGCTCATGATCTGAACTGGAGGGTGTTGTCTAGACAGACTTACTAGAGGTCCTATTTTGATAATTTAAATTGTATATTTTAAAAGATATTTCGTGTATATCATTCAAAAAAAATAAATAAATTGATCTGATAATCTTAGTCACATAATTTTGTTAGTTTCATCTTTAAATTGTGAATAACAATCTATTTTTAAAATTATATTCGTCATTTATTTTTTTGAAAACAAATTTAATAAAATTATATAGTTACAATGAATGGATCATTTTTTTTTCTTTCTAAAAAATAAACTGTATAGGGGAGTTTACAAAATAAATGGTTTAAATTGCCTAAGTGAGAATTGTTACGAGTCTTATGGGGCCAACTAAATAAGACTGCATTTCTCTCTAGCTTGTTCCTTTCTAAAAAATATTTAAAAATTGTTACTGGATTTTTTAAAATGATTTTTGCTCCAAAGTGAAACTTTAAAAACACCAAATACAAAAAGGAAAATGTCTCGTAGTTCAAATTTTGTGGCTCAAAAGTGGCTCAAATGGCCAAAACGACGTCGTTTTGGCCATTTTTATATTGTTATGTACTCAAAACGACGTCGTTTTGGCAATTTGAGCCACTTTTGAGCCACAAAATTTGAGCTACGTAGCATCGTCGATACAAAAAATAAAAATAGAACACAAGCATTTTTTTCAATACACCGGAAATATTAAAAAAAAATAAAAAAAATCAGAAGCAAGATGTACCTACCTCCATTTGGCGCAGCTTGTCACAAGTATTTGATTCATGGTTTTGTTTGGGTGGTTCAGCCACACCACTTTTGCTTGCTGTTGCTTCAGCTCCACGCTTATGAAACTCATTTGGAGGAGCCTTTTTATGTTGATCAGGTTTCAATCCAACAACATTGTTAGTTCCATTTTGGTTCAGAATCTCCGATCTCCCATACTTCTTGTTGTTGTGATTATTGTTGTTGTTGTTGTTGTTGTTGTTGTTGGTACATTCATCATCGGACTGATCTTCAAGCTCATGTTGGAGATCTTTTACTTGTTTCTTCAACTCCTTCACGAACTCAATTGCATCCCCAACGATTGAAGCTTTATCCAACTATATGACAAACAAGAATAACCATTGGATATCATTAACAAACAAGTACTAACGTGCATATTTATTCTCCTAGCAACTTCAACCAATATACATGGAAGGGCGCTATATGTGGATCTCAAAGTTAGTCAAGATGTGCATAAACTAATCTAAATATTTGGTTATCAAAAAATAAAAATAAAATACGTACTAACATGCATGGTTTATTCTCCAAGGAACTTCAACCAACTAATAATGATTTTATGTGACTAATTTGGCTATATTAATTCACATGCAAAAATGCTATTAACACATACATAGACACTCATATGTTTGTTGCCTCCATAGGCTTTGGTACTCATAGACATGTGAGCGTATGTGTTTCATTTTGTAATTTATTTTTAATATTAATACTGCTATATTTTATGAAGCACGAATATCAAATATAAATATAATACAATACAAATATAGCAATATAATTGTGAGTGCTGATTTCTGACCACATTGCCAAACAAGTATTCAACAGGAGAGCACAGGTAGAATGGACCGTGTCCAAACAACCTGTCACAGAAAAAATAAGAATTTCGGCGGTGGTTCGTCCACCTGGGGACACTCCGACGATCAAGTCAGTACTCAGTTATCTCTCAAAGATAGCAAATAGTGCTTAAATCACTAGCCAGAATACAAAATGCGTACCTTAGACCCACGAGGGTGCCTTGCTTTTATAGCCAGCACTAACCCGATCCCTGTAGAAGCTTAGCTTTAATGAACTCTGGCTCAATGCTCATCTTGGACTTTCAGCCAGATAGAGATAAACTCTCTAAGAACCTTATCTTTATCCAAACTGAGATCCTCTCCCATTCTAGGACTCTTGCCCATTATCCGCTCATCCCGAATTTTGGTATTTCCGCAAATAACCTCAGTCTAGCCGAGATCACCTCGGCGCCATGACCAAGACATGTGGCACCTCGGCTAACACTTCGATGCTTCCTTGGTCACATGTTGTCATTTACAAAATACGCCCCCACAACTTTCCCCTAGGTTTTATTACCTCGGCATCCTGAGGTATTATTACCTCGGCATCCTGAGGTAATTAAACCTATACCGTTTGTCCATGTAGCACATCAGCTAGAAGCTACTCCATCCTTCATGACCGAAATCATCACACGTCGGCCTCTCATGACCAAGACTCAGTGGTTTACTTTATCAATGACCAAGAACCAAGAACTGAGTTCTTCAAGTCCCTTTTCTGATCGTCCTTCTAGCTGAGGTTCTCGCCCCATTAAATCAAGAACTCCAAGAGTTCTATCTGCGCATGAGCTGTCACGTACGGTTTTCTCAACTGTTTCTGTCACGCGTATTTTTCTCATAGATCTGTACCTGACACGTGTCATCAGGTCGCGTCGCTTTTGCGCGCACCACCTGACAGGCATGTCGTCCAAGGCACATTCATTGTGATTTTGCCGCCTTTTCGTGTTTTAATAAAAACACTTTCTCTCTCCGTCCCTTCACTTTTTGTATCTTTCGTTTTCCCTCTGAGTCCAAGTTTTTTCTCTCTCTAAATCCTCCGCCTCCATTGCTATCGAGCTCCCTACAATTGACTCCATTCTTCCCCCCCGGCAAAGCATTCACCATTCTGCTCCATTCACCATCATCGTCTGACTTCGGCGTACCTCATATCGGTATCACTCTTTTTAGTAAGTCATTGTTTTCCCTCTTTGTAGTTTCAAACTCTGTTGCGTTTGTTTATTGCCATTGTGAATCTATTCATGTTCTTCAATTTTTGCTTGTGTTTTAAATTTCATCATTAATGTGTTGAGCATATTTGTTTGCGATCTCATGTTTGTTTAACTCGTATTTAGGTCTACATATGTACACACATACCGCTCATACACTTGTTATTTTGCCACTGTCCTTGGCTTTGCACATCTGCACACACTTTATTCAATGTTCTTGAATTTTTAGTTGTTTTCTTGAGTCTAAACCATTGTTCTTTTCTATTTTTCTAGCTTTATTTTTAGATTCTTGCCTTTGATTCCTATATCTACATAGATTTAGGTTTGGATTTTGATCTAGAACTCTGTTCTTTAGGAAAACCGAACCAAAAACCTCTCTTAGATTCTCAGAAACCTTTACTCCAATGCTCTCTAGGGTTTAGTCGAGGTCCTTAAACCCACACTAAACATTCTTTTCTGAAATTTTGCCTTAATCTTCATAAGCCGACATCGTGGGCATGTTCAAGTGGAGAGTCGACATCCCTTCCAAGCTAAAGTACTTTAGGAATGAGTTCTCCATCCCAGCCGATGTTCACCTGAGGCTGGCAGGGGAGGAGGACTCCATCATGCCTTATGGGGACTCTATGCCTTTCCCCATAGTGGCTTTCATAGAGTGTGGACTTAGGTTCCCTCTTAACATCTTTTTCCGACAAGTCCTTCACTATTACAAACTTAACCCAATGCAGCTGACTATTAACTCTTACAGAGTCATTAACGATATAATTGCCTTAGCTAGCCGAGAAAACGCTAGGATAACACTAGCCGACATCCAATACTGCTATACCATGTGTGGCCTGAAATTCGAAAAAGGCTACGTCTATTACCTCAAGTCGAGTCCACTAAATACAAACTCATAGCCGACCTCCCAGACTCCAACAAAGGTGCTGGAGATGATTAGTTCATCGTCTCAAGCAACTGGGAGTTCCCACCTGATGACGACCTCCACCTCTATCCTTTGAGCGGAACAGTATTTAAAGAGGGTAATGGTAAGAATCAAGTGTCACTTTACCTGTTTTTAAGTCTTTCTTACTTTGTTCCCTTTATATGCTCAAATGCATATTTTTTGTACTTGCATCTCTTCCTCAGCCACCAAAAGACTTCCGCAAAATCTTCTACCCTAGCAAGGGCTTTAAGAAGCTGTTGGGCTTGCCAGTTGATTAGTGCAAGGCCCCTCTGCTGCTCAACAACATTCTAACCTACAAATCTGCCTTGACCGACGTCCCCAAGAAAAGCAAGTCTCCACCTTTAGCAACAACTCCCCCTAACACTTCATCACCATGGCCTAACCAAGCCTCAACATTCGATCTAGCAAAGCAACCATCAATATCTGCCCCACAACTGATTCCTCCTGCCCAACGCCAACGCCAATGCCGACGCCGACGCCGAGTTCCAATTTCTACCCTCTGCCGGTAGAACTCGCAGTCGAAAACGCCGACTTTCTGAGTCATCGGCCTACGACCTAAAAAACCTACCTACTGCACTCCCAGCTATCTGCCTTGGCACCAAAGTAACTGTAGCCGCCACTGTTAAAAAGATGGGGCGCAAACTAGCAGTTGTTGAAGACCTGCTCGTAAACATCCACGGGGTGGTGATAGTTTAATCCTCATCATCTCCTTTCCAACCAGCCCCAAAGCTAAAACGGATGAAGAAGGTCAAGGCAAAGGCCACAGTGACTCAGATCGATTCTGAGGACACAATGCCCATCTCGAAGCTAGCCGAGGCCGAGAAGAGCGCCCCTTCCGCCAAAAAATGTCCAGCTGAGGACCCAGCATCAGAGGCCCCACCGGCTAAAAAGCCGAGGTCCGACCACCAAGAAGGCAACAGCTACTCTCGAAGCATGACCTGGGCCCCCGAGATCATGCTCGACAATAGACCTCTTACCACTAGTGATAGTGCTGCAAATATTGAAGTTGGCGTGGCCTTGTCCACGGCAGTTTTTCTGCCCGAAAACATGAACCGCATGACCAAGTTGCATGAGTATGAGAATTTTGCTCTCATGATGCAACACTCGGTTTTAGTAATCCTTTAATATTCATCTCTTCATAGTTCTTTCTACACTTAAAAAAAATCTTACTAATCTGTTTTACTTCTTGCGGGCTATTCAGCATGTCTATTCGTATGTTGTAAAAACCGAGATGATGAGGAAGGAGTTGGCGAAAAAGACCAAGGAAGTAGCCAAATTACTCTCTTTACTCAAGAAGGCCGAGGCCAGTAATCGCACTCTAATGGACTAGGCTAAGGACGCTAAAGCTGCTCAAAGTCTAGCCGAGGAAAAGGCCAAAACGGCTAAAGACGAAACCGGGGCAGCAAGAGCCGACCTCAAAGCTGCCAAGGCCAAGATAGCTAACATGGAGGCCAAGCTTCAAGAGGCCCTTGCCAATAAAGAGGCCGACGAAAAGGCGGCCGACGAAAAAGCCTTCGAAGAGGGGCAAGCTGCCGTCCATGACTAATACAAACAGTAAGTCAACTTGGCTTGTAACCGAGGTTACTACCTTGGTTGGATGGCGGCCCCCAACAAGTTGTCTGTTTCCATGGACTCTGATCTTTAGGATATTAGTCAGCTTCAAGTTCCTTTCCCACCAGAGCCCAAGGACTCCGGCGATGAAGCTGAAGATGATACCGACAATGGTGAGGCCGACGAAGAGGAGGGGGAGGCTGCCACTGATCCCAAGTCTCCTACCTTCAATGAGCAAATAGACTTAACTCAGGATGAAGAGGATGACTTGGTTTCCAAGGGCGTCTCTCCCAATCCAACTACTTCTGAGGCCGAGATCCAGTGCGCCGAGAAAAGTTTGGATCAGACTCTGCTAGAGATTGACGCCGAGATAGCGACCGACAAGAGTGCAACACCACCAGCCAATCAAGCCAATCCTAGCACTTAGAATATTTCTTCTTTTCCTTGTATTCTTTTTCTTCCTTTGTTTGTATTTTGTTTTGCTTGAATAATGTTTTAGTTTCATATTTGGCTGATGTGCTGCTCTTGTAATCTGAACAAGTAATTTTTTGTGAATGCAAGTTTCCTCCTTTCCTCTATGTGTTTGAATGTCTTTTTTTCTCTTATGTGTGTTTACCACTTTCATACTTAGAATAGTTTGGCATGCCTTCAATTTATACCTTTAACTGTATAATCTCCTCGGATTAAAATACCTCGGACATAACTTCTAATCGTTTATCTCGGCCTTGGTTTAACACTTGAAAACATAGTAAAAATATTTTCACGAGTGTTGTTTTAAACTTGTCACTTCACTCTTAGTTATCAAGATTTCTGTCTTGTATATTTCCCAAGTTTTGGCAACCTGGTCATCTCGGCAAGCACGTATGTACGTCTTGCAATATTACCTTGGCCTAACTTCATCTTGTAAATTTTTCTGAAAATTTCAACAAGTGTTAAGCCAACTCTAGCTTGTAAATTTCTCTATAAAATTCCAACTCCCAAGTACTTTAAACTTTTACTTATCATTCTCCAGCTCCCTAATGTGAACTTAAGTTTCACTTATGACCACATTGTATGTATAGTTTTTGCCGAAGTCAAATTCAAACAAAGACTAGCTGAGGTTCTCAACCTTGGTTTCTTTGTTAATCTAACTGGAATGCACTTAGTTTCATTTTAAGCTTTAATTCTGACGACATGGTAAGGCTATGCTAAACCAACTTAGTTTAACTCTATTATATGCAAGTCTAGTTTCATCCTTGCCATATAATGAATCTAAGTTATTCGTCATGTTTCAATCAGAAACATTGCCAACTTAGTTCAACTCTATTATATGCAAGTATAATTCAACTTTGCCATATAATAAGTCTAAGTTATTCGCTATGTTTCGATCAGAAACATTTTGCTAACTTAGATCAACTCTATTATATGCAAGTATAATTCAACTCTGCCATATAATAAGTCTAAGTTATTCGTCATGTTTCAATTAGAAACATCGCCGAAGGACTGGTCAATCCAATCACATAAATTTTTAAATTCTTCAAAAATCAGGCTAAATTTTTTTTATTACTACCTCAGCTAAAAAAATCATGACATAAATTTCAAAAAACAAAAAAGTCTAATAATAATAAAAATTTAGGTTGCAAGTGTTTCAAGGTCTTGACAACTCTTTGCCTTCACTGTCTTCAAACCGACATGCCCCATTACCAGTGACCGAGATGACTCTATAAGGGCCCCTCCTAATTTGGGCCCAACTTTCCATCTCTGGGATCCTTTTTGTTACCGACGATCTTTCTTAAGACAAGGTCCCCAACTTGAAACTCTCTTTGGGTTGACCTTCTTATTGTAAGCCCTAGCAAGCTGCTGCTGGTATGCCCCTGGCCGAATTACCACTCTCTCCCTTCTTTCTTCTAATAGGTCCAGATTTTGGGCTAGGAATGCCTCATTAGTCCCATGCTCTACTCCCTGAGTTCTGATCCCAAGGATGCCAACTTCTAGTGGGATAACTGCTTCTGTGCCATAAACCATCCCAAATGGGGATTCCCTAGTTGATCTTCTCGGCGTAGTTCAATATGCCTAGAGTACATTGGGCAATTCGTCCACCTATTTTCCTTTAGCTGCTCCCAGCCTCTTCTTGATCCCATCCAAGATAGTCTTGTTGGATGCTTCTACCAGACCATTACTCTGAGGGAAACTTGGAATGGAGTAATAGTTCTTGATATTGTACTTTGCACAGAAGCTTTTGATTAGCTTACTGTCAAATTATGTACCATTGTCTGCTATTATTGCCCTTGTGATCCCGAACCTGGTGATGATGTTCTTCCATATGAAGTTCTTCGCATCAATGTCCTGAATCTTCGAAAGGGGTTCAACTTCTACCCATTTTGTGAAATAGTCAGTTGCTACTAGCAGGAACTTCCTTTGTCTAGTCGCTTGAGGTAGTTGTCCAATAAGATCCATGGCCTATTGGGCAAATGGCCAAGGGCTGGACAGTAGGTTTAAATCTGTTACTGGTTGATGTATCAAAAGTGCGAACCTTTGACACTTCTCACTCTTTCTGACATAAGCTTCAGCATCTGTCTGCATATAGGGCCACCAGTACCCTTGAGTAATGGCCCTATAAGCAAGTGACCTGCCCCTAGCGTGGCTTCCATATACTCCTTCATGTATTTCATACAAGAAGTCTTCAACTTGTGACGGATGCACACATCTCAAAAGGGGATCAGTAAAAGACTTTCTATAGAAATGTCCTTCTGCTGTCAAACTGAACCTCGCCGACTTCAGTCTGGTCTTGTGTGCTTCTTTGCAATCATCTGACAGCTTCCTATCTCTAAGGAATATTACTATTGTATCCATCCAACTTGGTCCCATCTCCACTCGCATTGCTTCATACTCTGTGATCAGTGGTTCCACACTTGGGCCTAACAAATAGTCAACCATTATTGTCCTTGTCTCCCTTGATTTCATTGCACTAGCCAGGTTAGCCAAGGCATCGGCATGGTTGTTGTTATCTCAGCTAACCTGTTGTAGTTGGCAGTCCTGAAACAAGGCTAGTAGTCTAACAACCTCCTTAACGTAGGCTATCATTCTTTCATATCGGGCTGCATACTCGTCTGTTGCTTGGTTCACAATAAGCTGGGAGTCACAGAAGACCACTACCTCGTTGGCTTCCATTGCTACTGCCAACTTCAAACTTGCAATCAGTGCTTCATATTCTGCTTCATTGTTTGAGGCTTTAAACCCTAGTCGAATAGATTGTTCTAGCATCCGTCCATCTGGCGATACTAGCACTACTCTTGCCCCTGCTCCTTGACAATTTAAACTCTCATCCATAAAAAGGTGGAAGGAGTCGCCGATATAAATATCACAGGGCTCGAGTTGCTCTTCTTTCTTCTGCTCTGTTGTGGGGTTTTTCATTCCCAGTTGGGTCTCTTCTTGTTCCCTTAGACATCCTAAGTCGCGGCTCACCGAAGCTCGACGTGGGACGACACCAGATGTGAACTCGACAACGAAGTCGGCTAGAACCTGGCCTTTGATTGCTGTTCTAGGTCTGAACTCTAAATCGTATTGGCCCAATACCACTATTCATCTGGCCACCCTGCCTGTCAGATCTCCTTGCTGTAGCAAGGACTTCAAAGGGTGCTCAGTCAATATCACAATTTTGTGGGCTTGGAAATAATGGCTCAACTTCTTGGAAGCCATTATTAAGGCTAATGTCAATTTCTCTGCATGCTCCGAAACTGCTAAGTATAAGAAAAGTTCCTCTCCAGGTACAGGATTTGAGAGAACTGAAGCTGTGGTCAGGTATTTTTTCAAGTCGATCAAGGCGACTTCGCACTCTTCTGTCCAGAAAAATCTGTGGCCTTTTTCACTAAACTAAAAAATGGTTTGCATTTGTCAGAACATCTGTTTATAAACCTATTCAGGGTTGCGGCCCTTTCAGTCAACATCTGCACTTATTTTGCTGACTCTGGGCTTTTCAAATCCAGGATGGCCTTGATTTGATCTAGGCTTGCCTCAATGTCCCTTCTGGTAACCAAGTACCCTAAGAACTTATCAGACCTAACTTCAAATGAACATTTTGAAGCATTGAGTCGAAGTCGATATGTTTTTAGGATGTCAAAGATTGCCTTCAAGTCGTCCAGATGATCCTCAAGTTCCTTGGTCTTCACGACCATGTCGTCGATGTATACCTCCACTGTTTTGCCGATCTGATGTCTGAACATCTTGGTCACCAACCTCTGGTACGTTGTTCTTGCATTTTTCAACCCGAAAGACATCACTTTGTAGCAATATAGCCCTTTTAGGATGATAAATGCAGTATTCTCTTCATCAAGGGGGTACATTGCTATCTGATGGTACTCCCTGTATGCGTCCAGGAAGCTCATCCTTCCATGTCCTGAAGTGGTATCCACCAATTGATCGATTTTGGGGAGTGAAAAACTGTCATTTAGGCTAGTGAAGGCTACGCAGGCTCTCCACTTCTCATTCTTTTCTTCATAACAACTGTGTTTGACAACCAAGTTGGGTAATTTACCTCTCGAATGGCTTTGGCCTCCAGTAGTTTTCCCACCTCCTCTTCTACTGCCTCAACATGTATTAACGTTGGCCTCCTTGCTCGTTGGATGATAGGTTTAGCCGACCTGTCCACATTCAATCTATGGTAAGTGACCTCGGGGTCAATGCCAGGCATCTCATATGGCGTCCAGGCAAACACTTCAATATTTGCTCGTAAGAAGGCTTCTAACTCCCTTTCTTCCTCCTCGGCCAATCTTGAGCTAAGAAGGAAGAAACGCTCTTCATCCCCTTGTTGGATTAGAATCTTCTTCAGGGCTTCCTCACTTTTCTCGGCTGGTTCTTTGCCGATGTCATCCAGGACCTTCATGTCCTTGTCCTCAATTTCGGCTGTGTCTGCTTCTCGTACATTGCAGGTGGATTTCATTGCTACCATGGAGTAATTCTTTGCCTGCACCTGATCTTCTCTGATCTCCTCAATTCCTTATTCTGTTGGAAACCACAATAGTTGGTGCAATATTGAGGGAACAGCTCTCATTGCGTGCAACCACTGCCTTCCCAAGATAACGTTGTAAGGTGAAGGGGCGTCAATGATTGTAAACTCTGTACTCACTTTCATGGTACTTTCCTGTACCTCCAAATTTATTGCCCTCAAGGGCCATGTCAACGTTCTATTAAACCCGACCATTGGACTGTTAGACTATTCCAGATCATCTTGGTGCAGGCCGAGCTCCTTGTAGCATCTGACATACATGATGTCACAAGAGCTGCCTTGGTCAATTAGAATGCGCCTTACCTGGCACTCTCCAATCTTTAGGAATATCACCAGAGCATCATTGTGTGGATGTTGCACCATGTCTAGGTCGGCTTCAGTAAATGACACCATTGGTCCCTGGCACTCGTCTGCCCTAGGCCTTTTTTGCTGAACCTGACACACATGCTGTAAGTGTTTCACCCTCTGAGTCTCCCCACGTATCTCGTTCTCATTAACCTTTGAGTGAATCACATTGATCACTCGAGGTCCGTCTGCTGGCGGTGGTGCTAGTAGAGGTGGTGATGTCGGTGCCTGGGGTAGCCTTGTCTGCTCTTCCCTTGTTTTGGCCTCATCCACCAGGTCCCTTAAGTGACCTTGTCTCACAAGGTCTTCCAGATGTGTCTTTAGGGCTCTGCACCCCTGAGTCAAGTGCCCATCCTCATTGTGGTAGGCACAATGCTTCCCCAGGCTTCTTCCCATAAATTCGCCAGGGATCTTCTCTGGTGCTCTATAGTAAGGCTGGTTTCTGATTCTTTCCAGGACTTTGTAAACCGGGATCTGGAACACTGTGGTGATTGCCTGTGTAGCCCTTAGTCCTGTTTCTTGTCTATTAAAATTTGTATTACATCGGCCTCGCTTCGGCGAGCCGTTCCTCTTCTCTTGCTTTGACACCTCGGTCCCTAGTGTATCTTCCTTTGCTCTCACGTATTTCTCGATTCTGGCCATAAGTTCCTCCATACTTTTTGGCAGTGTCTTTGCCAGTGATTTTCGAAGTAGACAATAATCGTTTAGGCCATTCTTAAAAGAAACGACCTCCACCTCTTGGTTGCACCCTGGTATTATGTTAAACACTTCATAATACCTTTTGGCATAAGACCTGAGGCTTTCATCCTCTCCAAGTCTCAAAACCATCAAAGAGTCTACCCTCAATGGCTGTAGTTTGTTTGTAACAAACTTGGCCACAAACATCTCAGCCAGGCCTTCCCAGCTTGTCACAGTTCCTTTCGGCAATTTGTGAAACCAATCTGATGCGATTTCCCTAAAGGATGAGGGGAACACCTTGCAGAGTAACGGCTCATTTTCGGTGTACAGTGCCATTGAGTTCAAGTATAAGCTGACATGAAAGTTGGGATTAGACTTACCGTCGTATATCTGGAATCTCGGCATGTGGAACCTTTTCGGGGCCTTAAACTTGTCCAATTCCACCGAGAATGACGTTCTTGGCTTGACCGGAGATGTTAACTCGACATCTTGTCGCTTCCTCTAGACGTAATCCCTCAAATCCTCCTTAGTTTGTCTAGGAGCTCGGCTGTCAACGGATTTCAGCCTTTTTGGTGCGATGCTTCCCATGTCGTTATGAGTCCTCTTAGACCTCCCTCCATTTGTCGTGTCAAAGTAAAGCTCCTTCCCTTGAACATGCTGATGTTCTTTGGCATAGGTTTCTTTGGCACAATGTGTCTTCTGAGACTCTCCTCTCATCGACTCTCCTCGCCCGACCTCCCGTGAAGGCCAATGAGAATGCTTCCTCGCCCTGCCATGCTGGGGAACTGCGGGATTGCTTTCTGCCTCCCTTTCTGAGCATTGTTCTTGGTCACTGGAATCGCCGTATCCTCCAATGGGAACGGTGACTGCATGACGTTGTTCTGCATCATGAAATTGACAACCGATTGCAGGTCTGCCAATTTGTTTGCCATCTCTTTCATCTCATCATTCCTCCTCAGGCATCTATCTTTCCATACCTAGAGGTCGTTTTCGTTGTAATACCCGCCCTAACATGCTTTCTTTGGTACGTCTCCCTTTTAGCCGACGTCTTTTTCTCCAGGATTCTTATCCCGAGGTTCTTCGTTACAATTATCCTCCTCTATGTTAGGTTCGGCGTTTTTTCCACTCCCACTAGGGATGTCGACGCCAATTCTTCCTTTCTGTCCGTCGTTGGCCATCTATTCTTCTTACGTTTCCCACAAATGACGCCAAATTGTGGGTACTGATTTCTAACCACACTATCAAACAGGTACTCACTAGGAGAGCACAGGCCCGAACAACTTGTCACAAAAAGATAAGAATTCCGGTGGTGGTTCGTCCATCCGGGGGCACTCCAACGATCAAGTCAGTACTCAGTTATCTCTCAAAGATAGCAAATAGTGCTTAACTCACTAGCCAGAATACAAAAAGTGTACCTTAGACCCACGAGGGTGCCTTACTTTTATAGCCAGCACTAACCTGATCCCTGTAGAAGCCTAGCTTCAATAGACTCTGGCTCAATGCTCATCTTGGACTTCCAACCAGATAGAGATAAACTCTTTAAGAGCCTTATCTTTATCCAGACTGAGATCCTCCCCCATTTTAGGACTCTTGCCTCTTATCCGCTCATCCCGAATTCTGGTATTTCCGCAGATAACCTCGGCCTAGCCGAGATCACCTCGGCGCCATGACCAAGACACGTGACACCCCGGCTAACACTTCAGTGCTGCATTGGCCACGTGTTGTCATTTACAAAATACGTCCCCACAATAATATTTTTTTAACAATAGGATATAAGTGCGTCTCTAATGGTTGGAAGCTGTCAATGGTGAATATGGAATATGGAAGCTATCAAATTTGGCAAATGTTAAAACTTGTGTCAAATTTGACATAAACTTTGGCACCTATCATATTAATCAACTTAGCCAAAACCAACCATTTCCCTCCCTCCCTCCCAGCAAAACAGATAAATTTTTGCAAAATTGCCATTTTTGCAGAACCAAACATAGAAACTGTTGTGTTCGGAATGACCGCCGAGCAGTTGTCCAGCTGGTCGTCCCAAACACACCAATTTCTAGTATTGGATGATACAAGATATTAGTATCTAATATAAATACGACATGAATATGACTCCTTTTTAGAAGTACCAATACTTGATAAGATGTGACACGTGATAATTGTGGAAATGTATGTTCAATATGATGACTATACCTTCGATAAACCTATTATTTCTAGTATCGAACCTATTAATTAACTGTTAGAGAAAACAGAGAAGAATTTTAAACATGGAATTACACAATATGATGACTGTACCTTGGATATTTTGGGGACCAAAGCTCTAAGAGCATAGAGCCTGGCATCAAGTTTCTTCCTTCTCCTCCTTTCCGCAACAAGATTCTTCGACTGAGGCCTTTTACTTGTTCTCCTCCTATACTTTGCATCATCTTCATCCTCATTCAAATCACTGCAATCTGAGATAGATTCTGATCTCCCTGTCTCATTTTTAATCGAATCCTTATTAGTCCCTTCTTGTTGTTTAATCAAATTCTTTTCTAGAAATCCATTCTCTCCCAAAGAGTTAAATGAGTTGATCGACTTCTCAACGAGGAACAATTCATTTGATCCATCAAAGAAGCTGTCATTCTTGAAGGGTTGCAAGAAATTTGTCGGAGAATTGCATAGCCGGATCCGATCAACGGATACGTCATATGGCAGGTTCAGGTTTTCCAACGATGTTGCAGGCTGGAATGGATTGTTGTGATCTTTTTCTCTGTTTTTATCCAATAGAAATGGGTTTGATTGGATTTCATTGACATTCACTGAGAAGTTTGGATCCATATTGTTTGAATGGACCATGACTTGCTCTAGTATGATGCTACACTGGGCTGTAATGTAATCTATGATTTGCTGATCTTCAGGTTCCTTTAAGGGGGAAAAAAATCTATTAATAACTGTCACTTACTCAAACAAATCATTAATATGGAAAATTAGAATAGAAAGATCATGTTCATCACTATATTATTATAGGAGAAAGTGTTTGTACTTGTTTGGCAACAAACAGGTCAACTAATCCAACTGGCACCGGAATTAAAACCCTAGTCCCAACTGTTTCCTGCAAAAAAAAAAAAAAAAAAAAAAATTGAGATTGCAATGTATTCGCTTAAGATATAAAGGGCTTTATGATATTTCTTTTTTGGAAAAATGGTTTGGGGAATTCTCACTTCCAAAGCATTTGAATCTGAGTTATTAGAGAAGTTCAACCATCTTGCTTGGTTTGACATTAAGGTTTGCGCGTAAATCCTGTAAATTTACAAGTATAGTTAGACAAACTAATTAAAAAATGCTACTAACACAAAAACAAATCACAGAATAAGACACAGACACTCGCTTAGTGTCCATGTCCCTCGAGAATGAGTTTGAATGAGTCTATGTCCCATTCTGGGATTTGTATTGTGTTATGTCTCAATACTTGGGAAGAAGAGAGCGTGTTAGTGCTTCATAGGTTGACAAAGTAAGGAAGTGTCAAGCACATCACTTTTACTAAGAACAACATGATCCCCGGTCAAGAACTTCACTTTATAGCCAAGGATCCAAGCATCTTAGAAAATACCTAGCTAGACTCTTCTCCTTCTGGCTTGCCAAATGACAACACCTTCTTTCCTGTGATTAAATCCACAAGGACTAAAACTTTCCACTCACAGAGTCTGTCTCTCTCGCGATTAGCTTGTGATTGTTAAACTATGAAATGGCAACCGGTGATGGAGGATGGCAACCGGTGGTTCGAAGACATGGCGGAAGAGGAGTTTGGAATAGTAGGATGAACGTGTCTATCCACTCTGTTTTTGTGGACAATCTACCCGAAACCATGCGAGCTATAGGGCTGTATTCAATATTTTCCAACTATGGTGTTGTGGTTGATACTTTCATTCCGAACAAGAGGAGGATAATGACAAGATCCCGGTTTGGTTTTGTCAGGTATACTTGTTCTGTTGCTGCGGATATGGCTATTCAAAAAGCCAATGGGCTCTGGTGCGATGATAAAGCACTAAAGGTTAAAATGGCAGATTACGGTAAGGAATATGGTTCGAAACATAAGGCTGGACCATCAACGCAGCCTAGAAAGGTTGCAGCGGAGCCTAACAGAACTCACGTGGGATACCAAGGCAAGAGATCTTTCACGGAGGTGGTGAGTGGAAAGGCAGCAGGACCTAACACCTCCTGCATTATCAAAGCCTCTGAGGAAGGGAATGGCTGGTTATATGAGAGTGTCATAGCCAGGTTAAAGCCACTATTCATTGTGGAAGACTTCAAGAAAGAATTAGAAAGAAGAGATCTTGAGGAAGTTCAAGTAAGAGCCGGTGGTGGAAGAGATTTGGTGTTAACATTTCAATCTCAGGAGATTATGAAGGACAAACTCCTGTTAATGAAGAGCTGGCTAAATGAATGGTGTGATTCAGTCCTCGAATGGAAACAGGGGATGTCTATTACCCAAGAACGGCTTGTTTGGATTAGTTGTTATGGAGTTCCACTAAATCTTTGGAGTTGTAACACTTTCATCAACATTGGTAAGATGTGGGGTATTGTGACTGCTGTGGATGAGGATACTCGCAATTTAAATCATTTTCAATATGGAAAAGTGCAGATTGCAACAAACTTTATGGCTCCCATTAATCAAACCCTCAGTTTAGAATGCAAGGGTGTTCTTTACCCAGTTAGGGTGTGCGAGGAACAAATCATTATCATAAAAGATTTGAAGGTGCCTGGTCTCAGCAATTCATCTGAAGAGTTCTCCGGTGGAACCCGAAATAGTAATCTTGTAAAAGTAGGCACCCAGTTTGCAGATAGAGGGAGTAAGTTTGAGGAAGAGGATGATCATGTAACAGTGGAAGCACATGATAGCAGCAACATCATGGCGGAAGATGACCAGCTCAGAGACGCTTCGATGGTGGCTGAATCAGCTCTGCAGGAAGGCATGTCAGAAGCAAACGGCTACGTGTGTCAGGAAAGCTCTGCAAGACTGCTGATGAGTCCCAAGATGAGAGCCGTTGATGAGGGCGGGAGGACTGAAATTGAAATTCAAAATTCTGAATCGATTAAAACTCTGTGTGGGCCTGATAACATGGGCCAAGGGATTAATCTAATAGTGGACCTGAATTCGGCCCATGAATGTAATGGATCAGATGCGGCTCCAATCTTGGATAACTTGGTTGTCGGCCCAAGCAGGATAGCTCCTCTCACTGCTGGGCTGGTTCCTACAAATATTTGCAGCCCAATCTTACATACTGCTCCGATGATCCTAAGTGTAGGAGCTTTGGATCATCCCCAACCTAAGCAAACCGAGGGGCTGTGTGTTACCAGCTCATCCCCAAAATGTTCCAGCTTTCAGAGGAAAAATACAAGAAGGAAGCTTCGGGTTGGTCCTTCTAGCTTCGGGAAAGCGACTCTGAACCTGCGTAAGGGAGCTGTCTTCCGATCTTCAGCTGCTGCCATCTCACTCTCAATGGCAAGCAAGTCCAGTAGAGGGAGTTTCGCTTTGTCTGAGCCGGAAGCTACCTTGGCTTTGGGTAAAGCTCTTGGCATTGATTTTGAAGGGAAGGATGAGGAGGTTTTAAGCAAATTAAAGCAGCTGGAAGCTATTGATCTGGAGAAGACTAGAGCTCGGGTTGGGGATGCCAACTAGGCTACTACTGGCAGGGAACTAAGAGTACAAATTTGTCTACATGAAGATTCAATCATGGAATATAAGAGGGATTGATGAAGCTGAGGTAAGCATAGGTCTCATAAGATCCATAGGTCCCACAAAAAGTTTGCAGTTTGGAGTGTTAGTGAATTTCTGCAGTTTGGAGTATGGGTGTAACATGGGAGGTGCTTTGGTTTGCATTGGGTTGTTCAAAGATGCTTCAGAGATGTTGTTCTGATGAAGCTGCATTGGGTTGTTCAGAGCTGCTCCAGAAATGTCTACTTTCGAGGTGCCTGGGTCAGAGTTGTTGTTCTGCATTATATAGTGGAGTTAGAGGTGTTTGCTGAGTAAGAGTTGTCTGTCGGTATGTTTTTCAGGTGTATTGGAGACAAGTTGGTGTGTTGTTTGATGAAACCTCACTGCTTGTCCTGTATTTTTCTGTAGTTACCTCTGTTTTGGTTTGGATTGGTCTCTCACCAATTCTCCTTCGGTCCCAGGTTTTGTTGATGTCTTTTTGCATGTATGGTGCTTCTTTTCATCAATAAAACTCTTCTTTTTGCTGATCAAAAAAAAAAAAATGTCTCATTCAAACTCGTTCTTGTGTGTATATGGGTTGTATAGATATGTGTATGAGAGACAACCCAGAATGTAGGGGAATGGACGAGGGCAATTCAGCAAGAAGATCGCAAGGTTTGGTCCTTGGGTGCTGAAACATGAGGTCTCTGCAAGGAGGAACAGAAGAAACAGGAAAAAGAAGCTCCTCTCCACTATTTTGGATGTTCTCAGATCCAGCACAACAATAATACATCCACTCAAGAAACCTACACATGTACATCAAAAAGATGAATGTGAGAGAGAGAGAGAGAGAGACAGAGAGAGGAATTAGATTTTGTTTGTGTGTTTAAACCTTTGATCATCACCCAATTTCCAAAGAACACAATAATCCCAGCTTCTCAAATTTACAATGGGTCTTAGCCTCTCCAAGAGATCTTGCATGAGGTTCATATTTCCTGCAATAACAATCTACTTAGAGAGAGAGAGAGAGAGAGAGAGAGAGAGAGAGAGAGAGAGGTGGCTATATGTAGGATTGAAAAAATCAAAACTAGAAGATTTTGGCATACAAACAAAGAGGATTCCATATTCAGTATAGAATTCTCTATTCCAAATTTTTTTTGTTATATTATTTTAAAACCCTAATGAGACTTATATGACCTAATGATTGTAAGTAATTTACAAGAACAAATAATTTAGGGATAAAGAATGTTAGGCCTCATTTTTATTACCAATAGAGAGTTTGTCAACAAATCAAAAGTTTTAAAGAATAAAGTGTTTTTCAAACAGAAATCTCATATTCGACACATGAAAATCCCTCAGTTTTTCTATTTTAAAACACTCATGAGAGCCATAGCTGTGCAAAAAATGCCCAAGCCAATCCTAGGAAACAATAAAACTTCATAGAATTTTTTCTATCTATGCACTTCAATAATTGCGAGTGTTGTAAAACAGAAGAGAAATTTAGACATCAGTACGAAATCTTTGGCCCCATATTCCTACTAACAATGGAGTGTTCGTCAGCGAATCAAAAACTATTAAAGCATAAAGTGTTTTTCAAAGTATGCTTATGTAATCTATTACCTCCAATCCTAGGGATAGTATAACAAAAAGTAATATACCTGCTCAGAAAAAGGTTCTTTCTGTTGATGCTACTTGTTTTGACTGGACAAAGCAATGAAAACAAAAGCAGAATCGAGCTAAAGCAGAAAAAACAAAACAAAAGATCCATACAATAACTTCAGTTGATAGCAATGGTTAACTGCGGCATCTTCCCTAGAGACAATACCCACCTCATCCCATAGACCCCATTTCAGAGATAATCCAAGAAAAGTTGAGTTTTTGTGTTTTTGAAATTTTTGAAGAAGGTAAAAGAAACAAAAGAAACAAAGGAAACAACTATTTATCTCACAATATTTTTTTCTTTTCTTCTTTTTGTGTGTGCGCGCGGGCGTGGAGAATTTGGTTGTTATGTTGGTAGGTGAAATGCAGGGCATGCATGAAAGAGATTATATGGTGAGTAATTATTTACTACTTCTATATTACCAACTCAACATTGAGATGTGGTTAGTCTCCGCTAATTATGTGGTGTTATTTATGTGATATTTTTAATTATTTGACATTATTTGTTAAAAAGAATGAATAATTATTCGGTAGTTTTAAAACATCATATGACATTATATACACAGTGTTCCATACCAATCATGTAACGAAAAATTTTATGAATGAAAAATACTGAATTATCTGTGTTAAGTATCTAGTAAATTTTTTTTATCAAGAATAGAATGAATATTACATAGTACTTTGAAACTATCCAATAATTTTCTCTCATAACGAAATGAGCGAAGCAAGTCTAACATTGACCGATTGAGTAAAGACTAGTTTGTCCATTAATCTTTTTTCATGTAATCTTATTGGTCTATGATATTTATAGAAGTATTAAATAATTTTTTAAGAGGTTAAGATTTATTAAGAAGAGAAGTGAGTACGGTGGGAAAAGAAAGAAATATAAAGCGAAAACATATGAGTTATATTTTATATATGAGAGTTTTTTTGATAAATTCATTTTCTAAGAGTTTTATTCCATCGAATCCATATTCTTTTTGACTATTCCATTAGGTCCAATTTGAGATAAGAAGACCAAAATACCCTTTTCATCTACTTATATTCCATTTAGCTCACATTATTTTCTTATATTTCAATAAGTCCTATGGGTGACATAATTACTAAAATACCCTTAATGTGAATGTTCACACCGTCAACGTAAATGTTCATATCGTCAATGTGTAGGGGCCCGGCCCATGTCGATCCTCGTGGGTGCCCGAAAAAATTCGAGTCGGCCCGGGCCGGCCCACAGGCCAAAAAAATAGGCCCGGCTCGGCCTGTTGATAATATGAATATTCACATTGACAAGTTAACATCCACATTGATAGGAGTGTAAAATTGGCCTGCGGCCCGTGGGCGGCCCGAAACCAGCCCGCCATCCGGGGCGGGCCTGGACCGGCCCGTTCACAATGTGAATATTCACATTGACATATTAACATTAACAATAACATTGACAAGAGTGTAAAATTAGCCCATGACCCGTGGGCAGCCCGGGTCCGGCCCGGCCCGTTGACAATGTGAATATTCACATTGATATGTTAACATTCACATTGATAGGAGCGTAAAATTAGCCCGCGGCCTGTGGCCGGCCCGAAACACGCCCGCGACTCGTGGGCTGCCCTGGGCGGGCCCGGCCCGACCCGACCCGTTGATAATGTGAATATTCACATTGACATGTTAACATTCACATTGATAGGAGTATAAAATTAGCCCGCGCCCCGTGGCTGCTCGAAACTAGCCCACGGCCCGTGGGGGGCCCGGAGTGGGCCCGGCCCGGCCTGTTGACAATGTGAATATTCACATTGACATGTTAACATTCACATTGATAAGAGTGTAAAATTGACTAGCGTCCCATGGGCGGCACGGGGCGAGCCCGGTCCAGCCCGTTGACAATGTGAATATTCACATTGACATATTAACATTCACATTGATAGGAGTGTAAAATTGGCCCGTGGCCCGTGGGCGGCCCGAAACCCGCCCGCTGCCCAGGGGCGGCCTGGAGCGGGCCCGGAGCGGCCCGTTGACAAACCCGGACCCAAACTCGGGCCGCCCACGGGCTTCAGGCCGCCCGTAGGACGCGAGTCAATTTTACACTCTTATCAATGTGAATGTTAACATGTCAATGTGAATATTCACATTGTCAACAGGCCAGGCCGGGCCCGCCTCGAGCCGCCCACGGGCCGTGGGAGTATTTCGGGCAGCCACAGGGCATGGGCTAATGTTACACTCTTATCAATGTGAATGTTAATATGTCAATGTGAATATTCACGTTGTCAACGGGCCGGGCCCGCCCCGGCTGGGGGCCGGGCTTCGGGCTGCTCACGGGTCACGGGCCAATTTTACACTCTTATCAATGTTAATGTTAACATGTCAATGTGAATATTCACATTGTCAACGGGCCGGACCGGGCCCGTCCCGGGCCGCCCATGGGCCGCGAGCGGGTTTCGCGCCACCACGGGACGGGGCCAATTTTACACTCCTATTAATGTGAATGTTAACATGTTAATGTGAATATTCACATTGTCAACGGGCCGGGCCGGGTCGGCCCGCCCTGGACTGCTGTCCAGTTTTATACTCTTATCAATGTGAATGTTAACATGTCAACGTGAACATTCACATTGTCAACAGGCAGGGCCGGGCCCGCCCACAGCCCGTGGGCGGGTTTCGGGCAGCCATGAGGTGCGGGCTAATTTTACATTCCTATCAATGTGAATGTTAACATGTCAATGTGAATATTCACATTGTCAACGGGCCGGGCCGGGCCTGCCCCGGGCCACGGGCGGGCTTTTGGCCGCCCATGGGCCGCGGTCCAATTTTATACTCTTATCAATGTGAATGTTAACATGTCAATGTGAATATTCACATTGTCAATGGGCCGGACCGGGCCCACCCCGGGCCACCCATGGGCCGCGGGCGAGTTTCGCGCCGTCACAGGACGGGGGCCAATTTTACACTCCTATTAATGTAAATGTTAACATGTCAATGTGAATATTCACATTGTCAACGGGCTGGGCTGGGCCGGGTCGGGCTCGCTCTGGGCTGCTGTCCAGTTTTATACTCTTATCAATGTGAATGTTAACATCTTAATGTGAACATTCACATTGTTAACAGGCCGGGCCGAGCCCGCCCACGGGCCGTGGGCGGGTTTTGGGCAGCCACGAGGCGCGGGCTAATTTTATACTCCTATCAATGTGAATGTTAACATGTCAATGTGAATATTCACATTGTCAACGGGCCGGGCCGGGCCCGCCCATGGGCCGCGACCCAATTTTATGCTCTTATCAATGTGAATATTCACATTGTCGACGGGCCGGACCGGGACCGCCCCGGGCCGGCCATGGGTCGCGGGCGGGTTTTGCGCCGCCACGGGACGGGGGTCAATTTTACACTTCTATTAATGTGAATGTTAATATGTCAATATGAATATTCACATTGTCAACGGGCCGGGCCCGCCCCTGCTCGCGGCCGGGTTTCGGGCCGTCTACGGGCCAATTTTACATTCCTACCAATGTGAATTTTAAAATATGAATGTTCACATCATTAAATTGCTAATCGTTCAAAAAATATTTATAAGGGTATCAAAATTAAATATAAGGGTATAAGTGTCCAAGAAAATAGTGTAAATCAAGAAAATGGACTTTATGGAATAAAACTATACATACATGGGACTAAATGGGTTAAAAAATTCCTTCATGGACTTCTTGGGTTAAAACACTTCTAAATTTGACTTATCAATAAAAATCCCTTTATATATCTGGGAGGAGCATATTGTATGGAAAAATTATTTAGTGTTTCTAGGGCGTCATGTGATAGTATCTTTCATTAATCACAAATTTTTATATTTTTTTATATTTTTTAATTACCCAACATAAATTCGTAGGCCTCATCTCTTTTACCAATTATAATATTATTGGGACAGCACATGATGGTGTCCCAAAATTAACCAATAACTTCTCATATTGCATGAACTATGATGGCGTAGAGAACCCTACCTACCTACTAAAGTTTTTCATACGTTTCGGTTATTTATTCTTTCATGTCTCAACCACTCTCTCTTGTATACACATTCAATCAAATTGCACAAAAATTCTGGACTTGGTTATGGAATGGGAAGTGCTTGTACAAAATTTTTATCTATAAAAAGAAAATTCTAAATTTTTTATAGATATCCTTTTATTTTAAAATAAAACACTTATAATAAATGACATTATTACAACATTCTTATGATGTTTTCTATATAGATTTTATAGAATATATAGCTACATGCCTTCAATTACTTAATTAATTGGTTGGAAAATTAATTAAGAATTCAATTTTACATGGAAATTTATGGGACTATTAGCTCTATTCAATTAACCGAAGGAGAAATGTAATATGTTATTGGATTTTTATTATGTTTTACTATGTACTCAATAATATAAAATGATGATAAAATTTAAGTGATATATATATAACAGCCTCATTAGGAAAAGACATTCTACTACTAGTTTTTAACAATTGTATAATCAGTTAAATTTTCTTGGGTTAATTTCTGTGTATTAATTTCCGACCACACTGCCAAACAGGTATTCAGTTGGAGAGCACCGACAAAATAAATTAAGCCCGAACGACCTGTCACAAAAAGATAAGATTCCGGCGGTGGTTCATCTACCCGGGGGCAATCCGACGATTAAGTCTGTTATCTCTCAAAGATAGCAAAAGTGCTTAAATCACTATTTAGAATATAAAAAGCGTACCTTAGACCCACGAAGGTGCTCTCTTTTATAGTCAACACTGACCTTATCCCAATAGAAGCCTAACTTTAATGGACTCTGGCTCAATACTAATCCTGGACTCCCAGTTAGATTGGGATAAACTCTCTAAGAGTCTTATCTTTATCCAAACTGAAGTCCTCTCTCATTCTAGGACTCTTGTCCCTTATCCGCTTATCCCGGATTCCAGTATCTTCGTAGATAACCTCAGGCTAGCCGAGATTATCTCGGCTTCATAACCAGGACACGTGGCACCTCTGCTGGCACTTTCGTGGCACCTCGGCCACGTGTTGTTCATTCAAAAATTATGCCCCCACAATTGCCCCCTAGGTTCTATTACCTTGGCATCCTGAGGTGATGGAACCTATATCGTTTATTCTATTTAGCATGTCGGCTAAACTCGCTTTGTCTTTCATTACCGAGGTCATCATTCGTTGGCTTAATACAACCAAGACTTAGTCTGTTTTCATTAATGCTTCAGAACTAATAACCAAGTTTGTTCAAGTTTCTCAGCCAAGACTGTCCCCCTAGCCGAGGTCCTTCTCTATTAAATCAAGAACCCCAAGAGTTTCAACACGCGTATGAGCTGTCACGCACAGTATTTCAACCGTTTTTGCCACGCGTCTTTTCCTTACTGAGCCGTACCTGACATGCACCACTAAGTCGCATCGTATTTGCGTGTGTCGTTTGACAAGCATGTCGTCCTAGGCACACTAATTGTCATTTTGCCGTCATTCTGCTTGTTTGATCAAAATCATCCCTCTCTCTTTGTCTTTTCACTTTTTCACCACCGTTTCCGTGCAAGTTCTCTCTCTCTCTACTCCCAAATCCTCCATTGTTTCAAGCTCTCAAGCTTTGCAACCACTTCGTTCACCTCCTTCAGCGAAGCTTTTGCTACTCTTCTCCGATTGCTGTCATCGCCTGACCCCGGCGAACTTTACACCGGCTTCATTTTCTTCAGTGAGTTACTATTTTCCCCCTCTTTAGTTTCATACTCTGTTGCCTCTGCTTATTTTCCATGATGAATACATTCATATGCTCATGTTTCTGTCTGTGCTTCAAGCTTTATCATTTGCATGTTTTGAGTATGCCCTGCCTTGCAATTTTTTGTGCTTGTCTTGTTCTTGATTCTTGACCTTTATGTACAAATTGCACACACACTCGCTCAACTTTGCTACTGTTCTTGGCCTTGCATACCTGCACAAACTTATTCAGTGTTCTTTGATTTTTTGTTTGCCTTCTTGAGTCTGAATCATATTCTTGTCTTTGTTTTCTGTTGTGTTCTCCAGATTCTTGCCTTCAATCCTTGTTTCCGTAGCCTTAGGTTTGGGACTTGTTCTAGAACTTACAAACTTTAGGAAAAATTGAAACAAATTTCCTTTAGATCCTCAAAAACCCTTGCCCCAGCATTCGCTTAGGTTTTGCCGAGGCCCTTTAAACCCTAAAAAACCACTTCCTTTTGCAATCCAACACTTTCCCCTTATGCCGACGTCATGGGTATGTGGAGGTGGAAGGTAGACACCCCAATTAAGCTAGAATATTTCAGGCAAGAGTTCGCCATCCCTGTCGATGTTCACCTCAGGTTGGCTGGGGAGGAGAACTTCATCATGCCCAAGGACGACTCTATGCCTTTTCCAGTACAGCCTTCGTAGAGTGTGGACTTAGGCTCCCTCTCAATATTCTCTTCCGAGAAGTCCTTCACTATTATAAACTCAACACAATGCAATTAGCCATTAACTCTTACAGAGTCATCAACGGTATTATCGCCTTAGCTAGCCGAGAAAATGCTAGGGTAACTCTAGCCGACATCCAGTACTGCTACACCATGTGTGGCCTTAAGTCAGAAAAATGCTACATTTACTACCTTAAGCCGAGGTCAACAAAATACAAACTCATCGCCGACCTCCCTGATTCCAACAAGGGCGCCGATGAAGATTACTTCATCGTCTTGGGTAACTGGGAATTCCTTCCAGATGATGACCTCCACCTCTACCCTCTAAGCTGTACATTGTTCAAAGAGAGAGATGGTAAGATCCAAGTGTTTACTTTTACTTGCTTCTCAAGTCTTTTTTACTTTGATATTTTTATATATACTAACGCCTGTATGTTTTATTTTGCAGTTCTTCCTCAACCTCCAAAGGACTTCTGCAAAAACTTCTATCCCAGCAAGGATTTTAAGAAGCTATTGGGTCTGCCAGTTGAGTAGCGGAAAGCTCCTTTGCTGCTCAACTACATCCTAACTTACAAGTCGGTACTACCCGACGTCCCGAGAAAAAGCAAGTCTTCTCCTTTAGCAACAACTCCTGCTACAACTTCATCACCTCGGCCAGATCAGGGATCAACCTCTGATCCAGTAGAACCGCCATCAACCTCAGCTCCACAACTAATCCCACATTCTCAACGCAAACGCCGACGTCGAACTGTAGCCGCCGTCGAGATGGGTCATAAGAAGGTTGTAGCAGACGACCTTCTAGCCAACATCCCCAACACTGTTACCGTACAACCTTCACCATCCCAGTCTCAACCAAAGCCAAAGTCTAAAAGACCGAAGAAACCCAACCTAAGGCAACGGTAACTCAGATCGACTCTGAGGACACCTTGCCAATCTCCAAAATAGCTGAGGCGGAAAAAAGTGCCTCCGCCGCCGAAAAGAAGCCCGCCAAGGCTGCTCCCTCTGAATCAACCCGGTCAAAAAAGTCAAGGTCGGAGTCTGCGACAACGTCGGGGTCTATGAAATCAGATGCCCCCCGGGCCCCTCCAATCACTATTGAGGACAAGCTAGTCAGAGTCAGCAACAACGCGACTGACCTTGAAGTCGGCGTTGCCTAGGGGTGAGCAACGAATATACCGATCCGTCAAAACCGACCGAACCGAACCAATCCACTGCATTTTGGACGGATGCGTGATGACGAGCGGACGGTTGCGGATTAATTTTCTCTAATCTGCCAATTTGGCGGACGGATGGCGAATTTGAGGTTTCCTTTGGCCGCAACCGAACCGCCAAACCGCGAGCACCATTAGTAATTTATAAGACTTTGTGTTTTCAATTTGTTTAAATATTTTGTTTGTATTTTCAATTGAAAAATAGTTCAAATATTTTGTTGAAAAAAAGTTTTCGACTTGAATATATTTTTTGAATTGAAAAAAATAAACGTATTATTTATCTATATTTTTTGGTTTTTAAATCTAACTCTAAAAGTAATAAATAGAAAATATGATATATGCTGGTTGGTTTTTGTTTTCAAAAACATATATAAATGTAACAATACAGAGACATACAATCTCTACTATTGCTCTGTTTATGGTTTTGGTGATTTGAATTGTTTTTATATTTTAAGAACCACAAATTGTAATATTTTATGTGGATAAGGCATGTTGTGATTATAATATGTGGATGAGGCATGCAGTGATTGTGATATTCTAAAATTTCAAACTTTCTTTCTTTAGATGAGGCATACAGTAATTGTTGTACTTTTTTAAGTCATTGACTGTAATTCTTTCTTCTTTTTTTTTTTTTTTTTTTTTTAGGAAGTGCACTAGTTGAACTATGTTGAAAATTTATAAAATTTCAAACCGCTAAACCGATTCACATCCATCCGCCAATCTGCTCAATCTGCATCCGTCGGATTGGCGGACGGATGTGAATTGATTTTTTCCAATCCGCCAATCTGGCGGACGGATAGCGGATTGGAGGTTCCATGGCCGCAACCGATCCGCGCCCACCCCTAGCGTTGCCCTCTCTACTGCCTTGCTCCTCCCAAAAGACCTCGAACGCAACGCCAAGATCAGCAAATATGAAAACTTTGCTTTGATGTTGCAGCACTCCATACAAGTAAGCCCTTAACACTTGATACTCTTCATTCTCTGTTTTTCCATACTTAGAGTTTTTTACTAACTCTTGTTTTTCCTCTTATTTCTTCTAGGCGATCCAGCATGCCCACTCATTCTCTGTCATCCAATTTTGATTTTGTCACTTTTGTAGGATCTGGGTATGGTCTACCAGATATAAGGATGTTATTGGACCCCTTGGAATTCCTTCTTTGCCAGTCATGGAAAAGAAATCTGTGGTCCAGGTGAAGTCAACGACGAGTGGATCATCAAGAGAACAGTCAGATGATGATGAAGCTGAAGGAGAAACAGAAACAAATAACATGGAACCTACCGATGCAAAATGTGTCAGGAGGTAATTGTGTTTCAACTGTTAGCTACTTATGGTTAAAGTTTATCTTGAAATTTGATTCTTGCAGATGTGTGACTATCTTGTTTTATATCTTTGCGAGGAAGTGCACATATCATTTGTAGTTGGTATAGATAAATTCCACTTATCCTATTTTATATCAAATAATTAAAGGTAATTTTCTCTGGCAATATATATATATATATATTTTGCGCCGATGTAATTCATGCTATACATAAAAGGTCAGGAAAATTGCTTACAAATTTTTTGAATAGAAATTCCCCTTTAATAATTGATGGAAAGACAACTTGCTACTTAAAAGTTCTGTCAATCTTATTTGTAAGAGATTTAGTCTGTTTTTCAGAATGCTTTCTAATAGAGAATCAGCTAGACACTCTAGAAGAAGAAAACAAGCCCATTTGACCGAGCTAGAAACACAGGTTGTCCTTTATCTTGCCCCTTGGGACCCAGCCTATAACACTCCGCACTTTCTCATCAAAGAATATAACACATGAATTTGCTGCATCAGATAGGCCAACTGTCATTTACAGTAATAACAAGAAATTACTCTATAGCAATGTAAATTTGAAAGAGGTCAGTCATGTGTGCCTTTTCAACTCTGCTGCTTTTCCAGACAGGTAAATTTAGCTCTCTCTTAATTTTAAGTTTTTTTTCCCTCTCATCATCGTCAATTGAAATGTTGGAACTTGATTCTTTTGTATTTTTGCTTAAACACACTTTTTGAATTGGAAAAGGAGAAATCTTTAATTGTTATTCTAGTCCATGCTTCTAAAGGTAATTATATGCCACTTCTTGGTAATTTTAGCTCAACAGTTTGTTTTGGTCAAAGTCATCACTCCTACCGTTGAACTCTAGCCATATTTCAATGATTTAGAGCCTATATGACATATCCACTTGTTGAGATTGTTGTTGTTTTATGCTTTATGTATAGAAATATATAATTATCTTTCTTTACATCTAATGTTCAATTATGCGTATCCACCAAAAAAATGTTCAATTATGCTTTATAGTTGGGCAAAATGGACGCTATAAAAAAGCAATTGACCGAACCAAGTACCGCAACTAAGAAGGTAACGAACTATGAGAAACAAAGAATGAAGAATATTAATAAAAACCGTGAGAGAATGAATGCTCTAGGAGTGAAGAATATAACAACTTGTTTGAAGGCTACGATTCAACATAAGAAATTGAGGAAGGAAAAACAAATACCAATTGAGGAAAATGACGATGATTATCGACCGTCAGAGGCTGAAGATGGCAGTGACACTGAATCCTATGATTCGTTTGAGCATGAGGCACTATACATTTATGCATTGTGAAATATATTCTTTCTTGTTACTTTCAATTCATACACACATAGACATGTATATCTTTGTACATATATTCATATTTTATTATGTTATTCAGCTGTTAGAGATACCATCGAGAGCCCGTTCACAATCTCATCATGAGGCATTGACCCACGCATTAGAAGAGGGGGATACCTCTTCACGTCCTGAGGTGACTGCTGGTAATACTATTGGTAAGACACACTCTTTATTTACATTGATTTGAGATCTTAATTAAATTTGTTCACATACTATTTCACTATTTTATTATATCAGGATGAAATTATTTGTAATGATAAATGGATATTTTCATTTTGTTAATTCGTAAATGTATTGATAACAGGTTATGTTAAGTTGTGATGGAATTGTTATATTCAACAGGTTTCAACATGAACATGGTCATATTTGTTGAACTAAAATTTAGATTTTGATAAAATAAGTATATAATGTGGAAAAAAATATTATGAAATTATTGACAAAATTTTTCATCCCTAAAAAAGGTTTTTTTTGTCTCTTATTTGGTTTAAGTGGATGATTAATTTTGTCATAAATTCTTTATTTCGTCGCTAAATGAATTTGTCATGACAAAAAATATTGTCACATTTTGTCACTAACGAATTTTTTTTGACATTATTTCATCATTTTTAATGATGAATTTGTTTTTATCTCTATTGGTAGTTTCTTTGATAAAAAATTTTCGTCTTCGTTTATATTAAACGTGACAAAATTATTTTGTCTCCATTTCTTATATTTATGACAAAATACTTTTGTCTCTAATTTCTCCTTTAATGACAAAATATTTTGTCGCTAATTACTTATAAGTATGTTCCCAACAGAGTGTATTGGAGACAAAAATTCATCACAAATTTATCATTTTTAATGATGAATTTGTTTTTGTCTCTGTTGGTAGTTTCTTTGACAAATTTTTTTTGTCTTCGTTTATATTAAACATGACAAAATTATTTCGTCTCTATTTCTTATATTTATGACAAAATACTTTTGTCTCTAATTTCTTCTTTAATGACAAAATATTTTGTCGCTAATTACTTGCAAGTATGATCCCAACAGAGTGTATTGGAGACAAAAAAATTCGTCACAAATTTATCATTTTTAATGATGAATTTGTTTTTGTCTCTATTAGTAGTTTCTTTGACAAAAAATTTTCGTCTTCATTTATATTAAACGTGACAAAATTATTTCGTTTCTATTTCTTATATTTATGACGAAATACTTTTGTCTCTAATTTCTTCTTTAATGACAAAATATTTTGTCGCTAATTACTTGCAAGTATGTTCCCAACAAAGTGTATTGGAGACAAAAAAATTCGTCACAAATTTATCATTTTCAATGACGAATTTTTTTTTTCGTCTCTAAGACTCTTTAGCGACGACCCTTTGGAGACAAAATGGGTGACGAAAAATGTTCGTCGTAATTAGTTTGGGTGACGAAATATATACATTTTGGGACAAATTTGTTTCGTCTTTAAATCCCAAATTTGTTGTAGTGTAGCCTTGTAAATTTTGGAGCTCTCATATGCATCATTGCGAAGCTCCTCTAACTTACGAGAGATGTGGTCACCGGCTTTGGCCATATCAAAATTGAACTTCTTAATGGCCCACAAAACCAAATGTTCTAACTCAACAGGGAGATGGCACGGTTTCCCGAACACAATCCTATATGGAGACACCCCGATAGGTGTCTTATATGCAGTGCGATAGGCCCAAAGTGCATCAACCAACCTAGTGGACCAATCTTTCCTATCGGGCCACACAGTTTTCTCAAGGACGTGTTTAATCTCTCTATTAGAAACCTCTACTTGACCACTAGTCTGCCTCAAAGAATTAGTTGCAAAAATGTTTGCCACCGTCACTAATTATGGCACGTGGGAACCCAAAAAGACAGAAAATGGTCTCAGGGAGGAATTTAACCACAACTTTGTGGTCATTTGTTTTGGTGGTCACTGCCTCCACCCACTTGGAGACATAGTCCACGACTACCAAAATGTATCCAAATCCAAAAGATGGTGGAAAGGGACCCATAAAGTCGATGCCCCAAACATCAAAAATCTCAATAATCAAAATAGGGGTCATCGACATCATATCTCGTTGTGACATAGAGCCCATTCGTTGACAACGCTCACAAGCTCTACAAAAGTTATGAGCATCTTTGAAGATAGAGGGCCAATAGAACCCATATTGTAAAACCTTGACAGCCGTTTTTTGCCCACTGAAATGGCCGCCACATGCATGAGAGTGACAAAAGGCAAAAATGCTATGGGTTTCACTCTCAGGCACACAGCACCAGATCACTTGATCCGGACAATACTTGAACAATTCCGGGTTTTCCCAGAAATAGTGCTTGGCTTGTGAGAAAAATCGGTCTTTGTCTTGCTTAGACTAAGTTTTAGGAATTTGACCAACCACCAAATAATTCACTATGTGAGCAAACCACGGGAGGGTTACTTGTGACACCGCAAAAAGTTACTTGTCCAGAAATGAGTCATGCAAGGCTAAGGGATCACTCGTGTGCTCAATAAGGATTTGGGATAAATGATCTGCAATGACATTCTCGGATCCCTTCTTGTCTCGGATTTCTAGGTCAAACTCCTAAAGGTGTAGAATCCACCTAATCAACCTAGGTTTGGTCTATTGTTTGGACAATAAGTACTGCAAAGTAGCGTGGTCATTTGTAGCTTGCTTTTCGTGCTCCTTTCGAATACGACTAGCCCTATAGTTTAAACTCCCGTGGTTCTGAATCTGATTTCATAAGTGCAATGTGAAATAGACAAACACAAATGAGTCCAAATCTGACAAATCTTTTGAAAAATCGATGTTTGAATCAAATGCCAAAAATGGACTGTTTTGCCAGATTATAGAGTCGCGACCTAAATGTTTTTGGAAAATTTAGGAAACCCATGACTCGTGCCAAAGGCCGCGTGTCCGTCATCACCAAGATTGTCTCGGCTCGGGAACTTAGGTATGAAAGGGGAAGGTCATGAATTGAGCACCCCACTCGCCCGATCAAAGATCGGCCTCTACTAATCATGATGTGATTTTTATTTACATTATATGCTCTTGTTCCGATTATTAGACCAACTTTACTATGTGTTACACACACGTATAAACTAATTTGCAAAAATTAGAACATTTGATTTCAAGTTTATTTTTGAAAATTGTTTCGAATATGTACCATTTGAAAAAGTGATCTCATATGCACATTATTCAAATTATTCCAATTCAAGCAATTAGCCTTCATCCACAGGCATTCAAGAGTTATATCATTTAAGCATTTAGGTTCATGGAAAACATGCTTGATATGGTAACATAGACATACAATGCGATATGCTAAAACACAAAATGCTCACTTAGTACTCCAAGCCAAAACAAAGCAAAATATTTAGAAAGCATGCATATCTCTAACTAATGCAAAATAACTAATGCGACACATACAAGATGCAATTAATGGGCTCGGCTACTAACATGGTATCTGAATCAATTTGATAGCATGCGGTCTAAGCAAGTATTCAAAGAATTTAAGCAACGATGAACCGAGCTTTTATGTATGCAAGACGAGTGGATGCTTTGGACATGGAAAATACTAAGGAAACATGACGCTCTATTCTACCATCATAAGTGGAGAAATAAAATGGAGAAAGAAATGGGGTTGAAAGACATACAAACTTATTACAATTTTGCCCTCATTCAAGAGGGTCCAAATAAATGTCTGAATTTAAGCTAGCTATTATAACACTAAATGAATAATGAATAACTAACTATTACAACAATGATTTTATAATAATTACAATAATTACAAGAATTCATAATTCACAAAGATCGCATGCGCACTGATAAAGACAATGTTCAGAAACTGCTCTGTCTGCCCAGACTACTCTATTCCACCCTCAGCCACTGCTCCTTGTTTCTGCCAAAAATGCATTGTTTACCAAACATTGGAGGCCGGCTGGCCTCTAATGAAGCCCGGTCGAGCCTAAATAGAGCCGGCCATGCCCTAATTTCATGTAAAACTTTGTTTTTGTGCTCTGAGGTGAAAATAGTGCTGACAGAATTTTCTGAGCTTTGTTTGTCCCTTCTGCTCTTCTCTGTCATAGAGAGGCTCAAGAGAAGAACGAAGTTGGTTCCAAAACCATCAATTAGCAAGTTGATCGCTTGATGATTTCAGAGACAATTGGACAAAAATCAATAAATAATGAACAACCACTACTCCTTCCTATCATGAAGTGAGGTCAAAGAAGTAGATAGAGACGTTTCAAGTTTCATCAACACATGAATTGGTACGTGACGACTCTTGACACTATGGATTTGGCATAACGTTCGGTCGAATCCAAGCAATCTTACTCATTTTCTTTATGTTGGTTGAGTTTCTTTTAAACCAATTTTATTAATCATTTTTTGACTTACCTTTCCATTACTTAATCATTTTGTCCAAATTGATAGTTACGTCCATTAAATGAGAAAAAATGCCAAACGAGAAATGATCCTTAACATGAAAGGGAGGCTATGCCTTGATGATGAACCTCCAAAGAGATTAAGCCATTGAGTATAAAGTGTCTTTCTCATGCCTCGAATAACAATCAATCGCTTGAAACAACTCTCAGACAAAGAAAAACAAGAAAGAGGGGAGGGCGCATAAATGATTATGCGAAGTTGATTATTAAAATGAAACTTTTCGCATGAAAACTAAATAATAAAGCTATCAACTCAAATGACTCAGTGTCTAAGGCCTAAACAACCGAAGCCATGAGGACTTACAACATAACAAGTATGGCATTCAAATCATAAACTATTTAAATGAATTAAACTGCCCATAACAACTCCTAAAATGTAAAAAATAGTAGCTAAAAGCAAGAGAAAGTAAGTAAAAAGGGTAAAGAAAAAGCTATGGAACAAAGCCTAAGGAGGGGTGGCTAACCCCTCCACTTTTTCCAATTTTAAATCACATGTTTCAGCCCCCAAAACAGTCCAAGAACAGTTCCAAAACAACCCAAAAACAGTGGCTAAAAGTGTGTTTAAAGAGCACAAAATGGTAGACAAAAGCAAAAGATATAAAGCTAGTAAGCAAAATCAAGGAGAGGTGGCTAACCCCTCCACTTTTAAGACTTTTAAACCATGTTTTTCAGCCTTTTTCAACTCTGAAAATCAGTGTAAAAATCAAAGAAAAAAGTGCAAAAACAAAGTGTATAAGCTATGGGATAAGGTGCAAGAAAGGGTGTTAAGCCTCTCTACTTTTGGTAGCTCTTCAACTCCAAGTTCCAACACTTGGAATGGATCCAAAACAGTAGGAAAAGACCAGAAAAAGATTAACATACCTCAGACAAAACTTCCGATCTTGCTTATCTCGGCCTTGGCTTAACACTTGAAAACATTGTAAAAAATATTTTCACAAGTGCTATATAAAGCCTGCCACTTTACTTTTACTTAGTAAGACTTCTATCTTCAAGTATCTTCCAAGTCTTGGCAATATGGTAATCTCAACAAGTACGTAGATACTTCTTTCAACATAATCTTAGCTTAACCTTAACTTGTAAATTTTTTCTTAAATTTTCAACAAGTATTAAACCATCCTTCCTTTACCATGGCCTCGGCTTAATTTCAACTTGTAAATTTTTTCTTAAAATTTCAACAAGTGTTAAACCAGTTTTTTGCTTGTAAATTCCAACTCCCAAGCATCATTCTTCCAGCCCTCTGCCCCCCTAATGTGAACTTAAGTTCCACTTGGGTTCTCATTAAGCATGTAGCTTTGACCTCGTCGCTGAGGTGAGATTCAAACAAAGACTGGCCGAGGTTACCAACCTTGGTCTCTCTGTTAATCTATATACTTAGTTTCAATCTGTGTTTGACTTTGCCGATATGGCAAGTCCAGGTTAATTTCAACTTAGTTCAACTCTATTATATGCAAGTAGAAAAACTCTGCCATATAATAAGTCTAAGTTATTCGCCATGTTTCAATCAGAAACATTGTCAACTTAGTTCAACTCTATTATATGCAAGTATAATTCAACTCTGCCATATAATAAATCTAAGTTATTCGTCATGTTTCAATCAGAAACATCGCCAACTTAGTTCAA
The DNA here is from genome assembly GCF_055761805.1 of Camellia sinensis. Classification (NCBI taxonomy): domain Eukaryota; kingdom Viridiplantae; phylum Streptophyta; class Magnoliopsida; order Ericales; family Theaceae; genus Camellia; species Camellia sinensis. The sequence continues at coordinate 10,797,410 of NC_138965.1, forward strand.
CTCTATTATATGCAAGTATAATTCAACTCTGCCATATAATAAGTCTAAGTTATTCATTATGTTTCAATCAGAAATATCACCAACTTAGTTCAATTCTATTATATGCAAGTATAATTCAACTCTGTCATATAACAAGTCTAAGTTATTCGTCATGTTTCAATCAGAAACATCGCCAACTTAGTTCAACTCTATTATATGCAAGTAGAAAAACTCGGCCATATATAATAAACCTAAGTTATTCGTCATGTTTCAATCAGAAACATCGCCAAGTGACTGCTCAGTCATACTACACAAGTTCAAAAATCAAGCTAAAACTTTATTATTACTTCGGCTAATAACAAGAAACTTAAAAAACAAAAAATCTAATGATAGAAAAACTTTAGATTGCAAGTATTCTAGGGCCTTGGCAACTCTTTGCCTTAACTGTCTTCAAACCGATATGCACCATTGCCCAGGACCAAATAATTTTATAAGGTCCTTTCCAATTTGGGCCAAGCTTGCTCTCTCTGGGATCCTTCTTGTTGCCGACGACCTTTCTTAGGACGAGGTCCCCAACTTGGAACTCTCGTGGGTTAACCTTCTTATTATAAGCCCTGGCAAGCTGCTGCTGGTATGCCCCCAACTGAAGTGTTGCTTGCTCTCTTCTTTCTTCTAGCAGATCCAGATCTCGGGCCAAGAATGCCTCATTGGTCCCATTTTCTACTCCCTGGGTTCTGATCCTAGGGATGCCGACCTCCAGTGGGATTACTGCCTCTGAACCAAAAGCCACGGCAAATGAGGATTCCCCAGTTGATCTTCTCGACGTAGTCCGATATGCCTAGAGTACATTGGGCAACTCTTTCACCCACATTCCCTTTGTTGCTTCCAACATCTTCTTGATCCCATCCAAGATAACCTTATTAGAGGCTTCTACTTGACCATTACTCTAAGGAAAGCTTGGAGTAGAGTAATAATTCTTGATTTTGTACTTTGCATAGAAGCTCTTGATTAGTTTACTGTCAAACTGTGAACCATTGTCTGCTATTATTGCTCTTGGGATTCTAAACCTGGTGATGATGTTCTTCCATATAAAGTTCTACACATCAACATCCCAAATTTTTGCAAGGGGTTCAGCTTCTACCCATTTGGTGAAGTAATCTGTTGCCACTAGCAGGAACTTCCTTTGTTCAGTTGCTTGAGGCAATTGTCCAACAAGATCCATGCCCCATTGGGCAAATGGCCAAGGGCTGGACACTGGGCCAAGGGCTGGACACTGGGTTCAAGTCTGCTGCTGGTTGATGTATCAAAGGTGCAAACCTCTGGCACTTCTCACACTTCTTGACATAAGCTTCAGCATCTTTCTGCATGTAAGGCCACCAGTACCCCTGAGTAATGGCCCTATGAGCAAGTGACCTGCCCCCAGCGTGGCTTCCACATACTTCTTCGTGTATTTCATACAGAAAGTCTTCAACTTGTAAAGGATGCACACATCTCAAAAGAGGTCTAATAAAAGATCTTTTGTAGAGGTGTCCCTCTGCTGTTCGACTGAACCTTGTTGACTTCAGCCTGATCTTGTGTGCCTCTTTGTGATCATCTGGCAGTTTCTCATCTCTAAGGAATACTATTATCGCATCCATCCAACTTGGTCTCATCTCTACACACATTGCTTCATGCTCTGTGTTCAGTGGTTCTATGCTTGGACTTGACAAGTAGTCAACCATTATCGTCCTTGCATCTCCAGCTTTCATTGCACTAGCCAGGTTGGCCAGAGCATCAGCATGACTGCTGTTATCTCGGCTAACCTACTGTAGTCGGCAATTCTGGAATAAGGCTACCAGTCTGCCCACCTCCTTTACATAGGCCGACATCCTTTCATCTCGGGCTGCGTATTCGCCTGTTGCTTGGTTGACGATAAACTGGGAGTCACAGAAGATTATTACCTCGTCAGCTTTCATTGCCACTGCCAGCTTTAATCCTATGATCAGTGCTTCATACTCTGCTTCATTGTTTGAGGCTTTAAACCCCAAACGAATGGATTGTTCCAGTATCTGCCCATCTGGCGATACTAGCACTACTCCTGCCCTTGCTCCTTGTCGGTTTGAACTCCTATCAACAAACAGCCGGAAGGAGTCGTCGATGTAAATACTGCATGGCCTGATTTTCTCTTCCTTCCTTTGTTCTGTTATCCCTAGCTGGGTTTCTCCTTGTTCACTTGGACATCGTATACTTCGGCTCAACGGAGCCCGATGTAGATGGCGCCTAGTGTGAACTCGGCCACGAAGTCGGCCAAAAGTTGGCCTTTGATTATTGTCCTAGGTCTGAATTCCAGGTCATATTGGCCCAACACCACTGCCCATCTGGCTATTCTGCCTGTCAAATCTCCTTGCTACAACAAGGACTTTAAGGGATGCTCAGTTTACACCACAATTTTGTGGGCTTGAAAGTAATGATTCACCTTCTTAGAAGCCATTACTAAAGCCAGTGTTAGCTTTTCCAAGGGTAGATATTTGGTCTCTATATCAGCTAGGGTTTTACTCACGTAGTAAACTGCCCTTTGCTCTCCATTTTCTTCTCTGATTACTACTGCACTCACCGCATGCTCTAAAACTGCTAAGTATAAGAACAACTCCTCTCTACATATTGGATTTGAGAGGACTAGAGCTGTGGTCAAATACTTCTTCAAGTCGGCCAAGGCGACTTCGCATTCTTCTGTCCATAGGAAGTCTGTGACTTTCTTCACTAAGTTGAAGAAAGGTTTACATTTGTCAAAGCTTTTGTTTATGAATCTATTCAGGGCTGCAGCCCTTCCAGTCAACATCTGCACTTGCTTTGCCGATATTGGGCTCTTTAATTCTAAGATGGCCTTGATCTGATCCGGACTAGCCTCAATGCCCCTTCTGGTAACCAAGTATCCTAAGAACTTACCAGACCCAACTCCAAATGCGCACTTCGATGCATTGAGTCGGAGCCGATATCTTCTAAGGATGTCAAAAACTGCCTTTAAGTCTTCCAGATGATCCTCAGGTTCCTTGGTCTTCACGACCATGTCATCTATGTATACCTCCACTATTCTACCTATTAGATGCCTAAACATCTTGGTCACTAGTCTCTAGTAAGTTGTTTCTACTTTTTTCAACCCGAAAGGCATCACTCTATAGCAATACAACCTTTTTGGGGTAATAAATGCAGTATTCTCCTCATCTGTGGGATACATAGCTATCTGATGGTACCCCCTGTAAGCATTCAGGAAGCTCATCATTCCATATCCTAAGGTGGCATCCACCAATTGGTCAATTTTGGGGAGTGGGAAACTGTCTTTGAGATAAGCCTTGTTCAGGCTGGTGAAGTCCACACAGATCCTTCACTTCCCATTCTTTTTCTTCACGACGACTGTGTTTGACAGCCATGTTGGGTAGTTCACCTCTCAAATGGCCCTGGCCTCTAGAAGTTTATCCACTTCCTCTTCTACTGCCTCAACATGTATCAACGTTGGCCTTCTTGCTCGCTGGATGATAGGTTTGGCCGACCTGTCCACATTCAGTCTATGGCAAGTGACCTCAGGGTCAATGCCAGACATCTCGTACGGCATCCAGGAAAACACCTCAACGTTTACTCTCAAGAACGCCTCTAGCTCTTTTTCTTCTTCCTCAGCCAAGCCCGAACCGAGAGGGAAGAAGCGCTCTTCATCCCCTTACTAGACAAGGATTTTCTTCAGGGCTTCCTCATTCTTCTCGGCTGGCTCTTTGCCAACGTCCTCTAAGACTTCCATGTCCTCATCTTCGAACTCTGCTGCTTTTGCTTCTCATATGTTGTAGGTGGATTTCATTGCTGCCATGGAGCAATTCTTCGCGTGCACCTAATCCTCTCTGACTTCCTCAATTCCCTGTTCTGTTGGGAATCGCAACAACTGGTGCAATGTTGAGGGAACAGCCTCCCATTGCATGCAGTTATGGCCTTCCTAGAATAGCACTGTACGGGGAGGGGGTGTCAATTATTGCGAATTTTGTTTTCACCTTTTTGGTGCCAGTCTGCACTTCTAAACTTATTGCTCCCACGGGCCATGTTAGCGTTCCGTTGAACCCAACCATTGGGCCATTGGACTGCTCCAGATCGTCTTGGTGAAGGCCAAGCTCCTTGTAACACCTGACATACATGATGTTACAAGAGCTGCCCTGGTCAATTAAGATGCGCTTCACTTGGCATTCTTCAATCTGGAGGGATATTACCAAGGCATCGTTGTCTGGATGCTGCACCATCTCTAGGTCATCTTCAGTAAAGGACACTACTGGTCCCTGGCACTCATCTGCCCTAGGTCTTTTCTGCCGGACTTGGTACACATGATGCAAGTGTTTTATCTTCTGAGTCTCCCCACGTATTTCGTTCTTATTGACCTTTGAGTGAATCACGTTAATCACTCGAGGTCCGCCTTTCTGCAGTGGTGGTGCTAGAGGAGGCGGTACTGCCGGTGCCTGAAGCAGTCTTGCTTGCTCTTCCCTTGTCTTGGCCTTATCTATAAGGTCCCTTAAATGACCTTGTCTTTCCAAGTTTTCCAGATATGCCTTCAGGGCTCTGCACCCCTGAGTTAAATGCCCATCTTTATTGTGGTAAACACAGTGCTTGCCAAGGCTTCTTCCCATAAATTTGCCCGGAACCCTTACTGGTGCTCTGTAATAGGGCTGGTTTCGGATTTTCTCCAAGACTCTGTAAACTGGGATTCAGAATACGGTTGTGACTGTCTACGTAGCCCTTAATCTTGTCTCTTGCTTGTTGTACCCAGTGTTACCTCGGCCTCGCTTCGGCGAGCCGTTTCCCTTCTCTTGTTTCGACGCCCTTATCCCTGGCGTGTTCTCCTCGGCCCTAGCATACTTTTCTATCCTGGCCATAAGTTCCTCCATACTTTTTTGTAGTGTCTTTGTCAATGATTTTCAAAGCAGGCAATCATCTTTTAGTCCGTTCTTAAAAGATACGACCGCCACCTCTTGGTTGCATTCTGGTATTCAGTTGAACACCTCATAATACCTTTTGGCATAGGCCCTAAGGCTTTCATCCTTGCCAATTCTCAGAGCCATCAGGGAGTCCACCCTCAATGGTTGTAGTTTGTTCATCACAAACCTAGCCACGAACATCTCGGCCAGGCCTTCTGAGGTTTTCACAGTTCCTTTCGACAACTTGTGAAACCAGTCCGATGCAATTTCACCGAAGGACAAGGGGAAAGCAACGACTCGTTCCCAGTGTATAGTGTCATCGAGTTTAGGTACAAGCCAATGTGAAAGTTGGAGTCCGACTTACCGTCGTATATCTGGAATCTCGGCATATAGAACCTTTTTGGGGCTTCGAATTTATCTAATTTTACCGAAAACGGCGTTGTCGGTTTGACCGGAGAAGTCACCTCGGCATCTTGTTGCTTCCTCTGGAGGTAATCCCTCAGATCCTTCTTGGTCCGTCCAGGAGCTCAACTATCTTCGGATTTCAGGCTTTCTGGTGCACTATTTCCAGTGTCGTTATGAGTCCTGTTGGACCTCCCTCCATTCGTCATGTCGAAACAGAGTTCCTTCCCTTGAACATCCCGATGTTCTTTGGTGCAGGCTTCTTTGGGTCGACGTGTCTTCTGTGATTCTCCTTTCATTGACTCTTCTCGCCTAATCTCCCTTGAAGGCCGGTGAGAGTGTTCCTTGGTCCTGGTGTGTTGGGAGACTGTAGGGACTGTTTTCTGCCCTCCTTTCTGGGCATTTTTTTTGACCGCTGGAATCGACGTGTTTTGTAACGAGAACGGTGGCTGCATGACGTTGTTCTGCATCATGAAATTGACGACCGATTGCAGGTCCGCCAATTTGTCCATCATTCTCTTCATCTCTCCGTCCCTCCGTAGACATCTATCTTTCCATACCTGGAGGTCGTTCTCGTTATAATACCCGCATCGGTCTGATTTCTTTGGTACGTCGCCCCCCTGGCCAATGTCTTTCTCTCCGGAATTCTGATCCCGAGTTTTCTCGTTGCAATTATCTTCCTCGACGTCAAGGTTAACATGTTTGCCACTTCCAGTAGAGATGTCGTTCCCAACCTTCTCTTTCTGTCCGTCGTTGGCCATCTATTCTATTTTCTTTCCCACAGACGGCGCCAAATTGTGCGTGTCAATTTCCGACCACACTGCCAAACAGGTACTCAACTAGAGAGCACCGACAAAATAGATTAAGCTCGAACAATCTGTCACAGAAAGATAAGATTCCGGCGGTGGTTCGTCCACCCGGGGACACTCCGACGTTTAAGTCAGTTATCTCTCAAAGATAGCAAAAATGCTTAAATCACTATTCATAATACAAAAAGCGTACCTTAGACCCACGAGGGTGCCTTTCTTTTATAGCCAACACTGATATAATCCCAATAGAAGCCTAGCTTTAAAGGACTCTAGCTCAATGCTAATCCTGGACTCCTAGTTAGATTAGGATAAACTCTCTAAAAATCTTATATTTATCCAAAGAAGCCTAGCTTTAATGGACTCTAGCTCAATTCTAATCCTGGACTCCCAGTTAGATTGGGATAAACTCTCTAAGAATCTTATATTTATCCGAACTGAAGTCATCTCTCATTCTAGGACTCTTGTCCCTTATCCGCTTATCCCGGATTCTGGTATCTTCGCAGATAACCGCAGCCTAGTCGAGATTTTCTCGATGTCATAATCAGGACACGTGGCACCTCGGCTGGCACTTCGATGCCACCTTGGCCACGTGTTGTTCATTCAAAATTTATGCCCCCACAATTTCATTTTTGTTTTTTAAATTATCACTATTTTTTATTGGGTAAATTATACTCATCTTTCTTGAATTTTGAAAAAATATATAATTAGTTCTATATTTTTGACATAATAACATTAATGTCGTTTAAGATTTTAATTTACATAACAGTTAGGTAATTTTTCATCAATTTAATCTTACAAAAGGGAGATTAGTATTATTATATCAAAAGTATGGAATTAATTGTATTTTTTTCAAATTTAGGGAGGTGATGTAATTTACCCTTTTTATTTTACCCCTAAAATTTATGATTTTTGTTCATACGGCCAATTATAGACAAATTGTGAAAATTTGTAACCGTTGAAACTTAATTTGATGAGCAAACAAATAATTTTATAATTTGGACAACTTAAATCATAGGGTGTAGTTTATTCAAGGGTAAATTACCAATAGATCATAATAATTAATTTAATTCTCATCAAATCCTATTAAAAATAAATTTTAGTAAAATCATCGCTAAAAATAAATTTTTATGGCTTTTTTTTTGGCATATAATTAGTGACTTTTTTTTTTGGTTATGATTTTTATAAATTATCGCTAAAACTTACAATTAGTGATTTTTTTTGTGACAAAATTTTGAAACTATCCTAAAAATTAAAAATTAGTGACTTTTTTGTGACATTTTTTTTTTAAATGTTGCCAAAATTTATAATTAGTGACGTTTTTTATGATAAAATTTTCAAACTGTCGTCAAAAATTAACAATTAGTGACTTTTTTAATAGTGTTTGATGAAAAATATCATTAATTATCATAAGACTTATTGGGCAATAAGTCTACTTATTAAGATCTACACGTAAGTCTCTATTTATTCAAAATAATTATGGTTCCGTTCAATCCGCCCAACCTGACCAAACCAACCTAACTCGATTGATTTCGGGCGGATATGTCTTTCGGTAGATGGATGCGGATAAAATATTTCAAAATTCATAGATACAATTTGAAAGGCGGATCAACTATCTTGCACCTGCATGCCCGTAGATGAAGTTCAAAAAAAAAAATTTGTTAACAAGTAACAACATAGAGTAAAAATAATAAAATATATATTTTTGTGAAAATGGAAATAATACTTTAAAAATATGCATGGGTGGTGCTATGACCTATTTTAGACGAATAATATATATTTTTTCAGATTACTAGTTATTGGAGATTGTAAAAGTTATGAATTATAATTTTAAAAAACTATTCAAAATTTGTAAAGTCCAAACTGTCAAATCGACCGCATCCATCCGTCAACTCACACGATTTGTTCAATTTGTATCTGCTAAACCGATGGACGGATGCGAACTAATTTTTTCTAATTCACCTAATTTTGGATGGATGGCGGATGGAATGCCACTCGACCCAACCTGATTTGCAATCATTCCTACAAAATAGTAAAAAAATGAGTGTTTTATTATATGATTTAACTTATTCAAATTCTGAACTAACATTTTTTTTAACTAAATTAGGCTTAGCAACTATTGATTCGTATAATTGTCTTTAATTGAATTACATACACAAATTTAAAACTATAGAGATTAATAGATAAAATTAATAATTTAAGCATTGAACAAAAACATGATGATAATTTAAGAGATAAAAGTAAAGGTTATTTACTTGAAGACTTTCTAAATTATTAGAAAGTATTATTTTGGTCTTAAATTATAAAAATGTATAAATGAATCCCTTAAACTATTAAGAAATATTATTTTGTCTCTTAAACTATAAAAGTGTAAAAATAGACCCAATAAACGATTGGCTTGTTTTATTTGGACCCATTCTGTTAGGGGATCCAATTTATATATTTTTTATAGTTTAAGGAGTTCATTTGTATAATTTTATAATTTTATAATTTAGGGAGCAAAATGATACTTTTCAATAGTTTAAGGGGTTCATTTTATATTTTTATAGTTTAGGGAATCAAAATAATACTCGGTGTGTTTGGTTTCAATTTTCTGGAAATTGAATTTTCTATTTTTTGTTTTCGTTTTTTTTTTGTTTTTAGTGAATATTTTTTTAATTTTAAGCATTTTTTTAACATTTTTAGATGTACCTTACTTAGATATATCTAAAAATTAAAATATTTGTAAAAAATTAATAAATACACAAAAATACGAAAGATATATTAAATTCTCATATTTTTTACTTATATTTTTGATATTTAGTAAATTTTCTAAAGATTTGTTTTTACAAACATTCTACTTTTTAAGTGTATTTATTTTAGATTATCTAAAAATTAAAAAATATATTTAAAATATTAAAAAAAAGGTAAAACACACAAAAAAAAAAAAAACACAGAAAATAAAAAATAATAATAATTTTATGAAAAGTGAATCCTAAAAATCCTAACCAAAATGTAGGGGTCTTTGTGTAAGGGATCAACTTATGTCCAATTAAGAAATCCAACTAGACCTTTCTGTTGGGCTTCTATGAGCCCATTATGGAACCCACATCGATAATATGAACCGTTTAATATGAAGAACTTGTCAAATATTTTGTTTTGTAAAAAATCATGTTGATCGAATATCGACAGCCACTTGATCAGACTACATTTGTGTTAACAGTAACTATGATTTTAAAAATAAATTGTTAATGTGATCTGATATGATCAAGTAACTATCGAGATCCGATCAACATGAATACTCAACAAATTTTATACATTGAACAATTTAAATTATCACTATAAATTTCATAATAAATTCATAAAATTTAACAATACATTCCAATTCGATTTCAAACCAGGAGCTTCTGGGTAAATAACCCTAAAAGTAAAATTTGGCGGCTAAACCTTTTGGCCCTGATTGTTTTGGGGTGTAGAGAGTGGGATGAGATTAAGATGGAGGTGGGGCTATTTAGTGTTGTGTTTGTTTGTAGAGTTAGGAAATAATAAGGACAGAATAGGGGATTAAGATGGAGGTTGAAAAAGAAATTAAAATGGAGGAGGTGGAGGAGATGGTGGAGGTGGTATTAAAAAAATAGTGAAAGGATTAGAAATTTTTTTATTTTTTATATATTAAGCATTTTTTTTTGAATATTAATATTTAATTTTTTTTTTTATTATTTTATATAAAAATAATTTAACAATTCTCGTCAACTCTAACAAAAAAAGCATATGGATCCTGTTAGCTATTTTAACTAATATTATCGTAATATTCTTACACCAATGGGCTAGTTAAAGGGCTTCCTATTTTTCCTCATCCTTTCTGCGCTGGCTACAATTGGAGAGTGATTGAAGGCTCTCCAAACTCTGCAGTGAAGTCTCTCCCGCGAAATCGATCCTCTACTTCAGCGCGAAATCGATCTTCGCCTTCAGCGTCGTCTGCAACTCCCTCCATCTGACATCTTCCTCAAGGTATGGATCCTTCTATCTCTTCGTCTTCCCCTTCTATGCAACTCATAAACCCTCTCTCTCTCTCTCTCTCTCTCTCTCTCTCTCAACTCTTCCCCTCCCATATCTGCAAACCCCTATCTGTGAATCCTTGTTTCCCTTTTGATTTTTAGTTCCCCTTCTATGAACCCCATTTTTACCCATCTTTGCGAAAGCCCCTTCCCAAACCTATCTTCGAACCCCCCATCCATTCTTGTTCGTCTATTATCTGTATGTTATTTTCTTTGTTTTTCACATGTATGTATCTAAGATTGGTAGTCTTGTATGCTGTTGCTACAGTTGTTTAGATTCATGTATGTGAAAATATTGCTGATTTTAATTGGTTGAAATCTTATTTTTTTTCTACATTCAATTATCGTAAGACGCCAATTTGATGGGTTTTGGGAAAGATCAAATTGGGTTTGTTTTACTTTTATCTAGTTCTTTGATTTGCAGGTTATGCTTTTGTGTTTTAATTGAGTTTTGAGTTTAATTTCTGTGAAATTTTGAGGTGGTGTTACCCTATTTCCTTCAATATAGATGATGTTTAGTTTGGTGGGGAGTGTGTAATAGATAGTTAGACAATTGTTATCTCTAATTGAAGAGTCTGTCCTAATTGGTGTGTTTTACTTTTAATGATCAATGTTAGTTTTTGATGTGTCCTTGATAACCGTGGAGAATATAGCCAGTCCTATGCAAATCTCTGCATAGTTTTTTGGCCTCCAAATCAGAGAGAGCAATGCCCTAGTAGGGAAGGTTGGACGACACATTGAACTGTTGGAGAATAAGGGCTCAGCCAGCACACGAATGTGCAGCCCCAATACAGTTTAAGCATTGACCTGTTCTTGATATTCTTGATAATCACTTCAGCATCCGACTCAATAATTACTTGTCAAAATTTCCATTCGAGGACAGAATGAAAACTGCAATCCTTGATGACTAGGAATAGCAAATATGGAGATCATTAAAATGCAGGGAAAGAATATGGACAATGCCTCACTCTCACTCCCTCTGTATGTGCAAAATAGGTTTCTCTCTATCAAAGTGGTGGAAAATAATCGCCCTAATATTACCTTTGGTTTTACTTTAAGCATGTTACGGTGCACCTCCGAAACATATGATTTGAGTAGTTTCTTGCTCTAATCAAATATCCTTCTCTTCTTTCTTTACAACAAGGATACTCTCTGTATCCTGGTAAGAGAGTAATGATTCTGAACTTTGATCTTATTGGTTATACCCCCTTGTAAAGATTGTTATATTATTAGATTATCATCAAGTAGGTCTACAACACCTTCAATTTTGTAACTTTGCATGATGTTGCCGTGCTTTTAATGACATAATATGTGTAGTGAATGAAATTTGAATAATTAGGGCTTTGACTCTTGCATATCTGTGTAGTGATTTGGTTTTGTTTCTGCATGGTTCTCAAATGCAGGAAAATTATTCTCTTATGAAACAATATTATTTTATTTTGCATAAAGCAATTAGAAATTGGTGTATCAGCTGAATTGGTCTATATTAATTTCACAAACCATACATTTTATAAATTAAAAAAAAAAATTAAATAACCAAACCAAACCAAACGAAGCCTTAAGTCCCATCAAATGGGGTCGGCTACATGAATCCTTCTTCTCCACGCGGCCCTATCAAAGGTCATTTCATTAGTCAAATTAAGTAGATTCATATCTCTATTTATAACGCTAGTCAACGTTAATCTAGGCCTACCCCGTCCCCTAACACTTCTATCTACCGTTACAGCATCGCATCTCTTCACTACTGCCTCTGTTGGTCTCCGTTGAATATGACCAAACCATCTCAAACGATTCTCTCTCAACTTATCTTCTATCGGTGCTACTCCTACCCATTCCCGAATACACTCATTCCTAATCCTGTCCTGTCTAGTCTTACCACACATCCACCTTAGCATCCTCATCTCAGCCACACTCATCTTATCTACATGTTGTTTCTTAGTTGCCCAACACTCCGTCCCATACAACATAGCTGGTCTAATAGCCGTTCTATAAAACTTACCTTTTAGTCTAGTGGGTATTCGTTTATCGCACAATACCCCAGACGCACTTCTCCACTTACACCATCCCGCCTTAATCCTATGGGCCACATCTGCATCAATCTCTCCCGCTGTTGTGATAATCGACCCTAAATAACGAAAATGTTCACTCTTAGGCAGTTCTTGGTTCTCAATCTTCACTTCTCCTCTGCTTTCATTGTTACTGTTACTAAATTTACACTCCATGTACTCTGTCTTAGTTCTGCTTATTCGAAACCCTTTAGATTCAAGAGCTTTTCTCCAGATCTCCAACTTTGTGTTAACTCCTTCTCTAGTCTCATCCACTAACACAATATCGTCTGCAAAAAGCATACACCATGGCACGTCATCCTGAATATTTATCGTCAACTCGTCCATAACTAAAGCAAAAAGATAAGGACTTAAGGTAGATCCTTGGTGTAACCCTACAGTGATAGGAAATTCATTTGTTTCTCCAGCTGGCGATCTAATAGTGGTCACCACCCCTTCATACATGTCCCTAATCACGTCAATGTAGCCTTTTGTCACCCCTTTCTTCTCTAACGCCCACCATATTATATCTCGGGGCACTCTGTCATATGCTTTCTCAAGGTCGATAAACACCATATGAATGTCTCTTTTCTTTTCTTTATACTTTTCTATTACTCTCCTCAAAAGATAGATCGCTTCCATTGTTGACCTACCAGGCATAAACCCAAATTGATTCTCTGACACCTCTGTTATGTCTCGCAATCGATGTTCCATCACCCTCTCCCACACTTTCATTATATGACACATTAGCTTAATTCCTCTATAGTTGTTACAATTCTGGACATCACCTTTATTCTTATAGATTGGTACTAAAATACTCTTCCTCCACTCATCTGGCATGTTCCTAGTCAACAAAATTTTGCTAAACAACCTAGTCAACCAAGCAACTCCCTTTTTACCCAAACACTTCCAAGCTTCAATAGGGATATCATCAGGTCCTAAAGCCTTATTTGATTTCATCTTCTTAAGTGCAATCTCCACTTCAAAATTTCTAATCCTGCGATAGAACCTATAGTCTTGGTTTATCGTATTACTGATTATTTCTTCCCCTATTGTCGTACTTCCATGTTCCTCATTTAACAGTTTCTCAAAATAATTCTTCCATCTTTCCTTAATCTCATCGTCCTTCACCAATACCTTAGAATCCTCACTCTTGATGCACTTTACTTGATTAAAATCTCTTGTTTTCCTCTCCCGTATCTTAGCAAGTTGGTATACCCTCTTCTCTCCCTCCTTACTATCTAGTCTAGTGTATAGGTCATCATAAACTTTCAACTTAATCTCTCTCACTACTTTCTTGACCTCCTTATTAGCCAATCTATAGCTCTTAAGGTTTTCCTCAGTTCTATCCTTCTGCCACTTTTTAAAGCACTCTTTTTTTGCCTTAACTACCGCTTGGACCTCTTCCCTCCACCACCAAGTTTCCCTAGAGCTGGGTCCCGTTCCTTTCGACTCTCCAAGCACTTCCCTTGAGATTCTCCTCATACAATTGGCCATCGAATTCCACATAGTGTTAGCATCACCTTCTAAATCCCAAGTACCTTCCTTATCCATTCGATTCTTAAATATTTCTAGTTTATCCCCTTTTAAGTCCCACCATCTCGTCCTACGACGCCCACCATCCTTCCTAGCTTGGTATTGCCCTCTAAAACATAAATCTAGTATCAAAATCCTATGTTGAGAGACCAGACTCTCTCCAGGAATCACCTTACAATCATTGCATTTTAGGCAGTCTACTTTTCTCACTAAGAAATAATCTATTTGGCTCTTAACTAATCCACTCTTAAAGGTTATCAAATGCTCCTCCCTCTTCTTATACATAGTATTGGCCACCACCAGGTTAGAAGCCAACGCAAAATCTAAGATTCTCTCTCCAGCCTCATTTTTGTCACCAAAACCGTATCCACCATGCACCATTTCATAACCTACTTTATCTATGCCCACATGGCCATTAAAATCTCCACCTATAACCAGGTTCTCTCCTATGGGTATCTCCTGTAAGATCTCATCCATGTGCTCCCAAAAATCCCTCTTAGTCTGATCATCTAACCCTACTTGAGGGGCATAAGCGCTAATAATGTTCACTATATTCCCTCCAATAACTAATTTAACTAGCATAATCCTATCTCCTTTCCTAATGACCGCCACCACACTTTCCACAAGACCCTTGGCAATTATGATTCCTACCCCATTCCTGCGTCTATCCTTACCACTATAATAAAGTTTAAAACCAGTATCCTCAATTTCCCTAGCTTTCTCTCCCGTCCACTTAGTTTCTTGTATGCAAGCTATACTAACTCTCCTCCTAATCATAACATCTACCAATTCCATCGTCTTACCAGTTAAGGTTCCTATGTTCCAAGTGGCTATCCTAAACCTATAGTCTTGGACTAGCTTCTTTACCCGCGCTCGTCCAGATAAACGCGGAAACCTTTGCCCATTTTTCACCGCACCCAGGCGTCGATGCGGCGCCCCTTGCTCACTTTTCGAAACACCCGGAGGCAGGCGCAACGCGTCACTTGAGGGGAACGACCTAGCATTTAAACGATTCAAAGTAGGATTCATTTTCATAAGGGATCCGAGCGGCTTTTTTTACGTGTTGGCTGTCGGCTACCTAACACACAACCCTCCTCCTTAACCCGGGCTTGGGACCGGCGGAGTTGTTAACAACCCCGGCGGAGTTAAAAAAAAAAAAAAAAAAAAAAAAAAAAATTAAATATTAGTTAAAAATTAATTTTTATAATATTTTTAAAACTAATATTAAAAAATATTATTTTTAAAAATATTATCGCAAATGTCACATTGACAACCATATTAGCATTTGGTGCTTATGTGGCATTTTATGAAAAATACAGTATATATATAGCATTTTTTATTCTGAAAATTGGTTAAGTTAGTTTGAATGACTCTTTAAAATAAAGAGTATGGTTGGAACACACAATAGTTAAACTAATTAGGTAAAATAAAGAGTGTGCTTTTTTTATACTTTAGCTAGTGAAAAATAAAGAGTGTGGTTGGAGTTGCTTTAACAACTATCATCAAAATAAATATAATTTTATTTAATTTCCTCACTATCAATCTCTTCACCAACAATCCTTTCACTATGAATCCTTTTTATTCTACCTCTGAAAAGAAACGGGACCTTTGGATCACGAAAAGAAAAATCTCCTTGAACCGTTTCGGTTTGAAAATTTGGCCGGTAAACTTTTTGGACCGTCAAAAAAAAAATTTATTGAACCGGAGTTCGGCGGGACCCAGTGGCAGTAGTAGTATTAGCGGCGTAACATTTCCGGATTGAACTGGACTACTTTATGTATGGAAATCGGTGGTGTTTCCTGCTAGGGTTGGGATTGGCGTTCAATCGTCTTCTCACTTATTTGAAGATCATGAACTTCTGATTTCGGAATAACTCTTCACTCTTCCTTCTTCCTTCTCCAGGTTTCTCTCTCACTCTCTCTCTCTCTCTCTTCAATTTGCGGGATGGGTTTAGGTTTAGTAAAATTTGTTATGTTTAAGAATTAGCCTTTGTTGCTTCCTTGTGATTTGTAGCTTGAGAAATACTGGAGGAGAAACTAGTTTGGTTATTTATGAACAAATTTAAGTATCCGGAGATGTGCTTGTTCTGTTTTTTTTTATGGATCTTGTACTTTTTTGTTTCTTTTTTGGTTATTTATGAACAATTTAAGAACTTTAGTGGGCTGATCAAAGATAAGTTTTAAGGAAAGGAAAGAAAGCAAGCAGGGATTAAAAAAACAAACAAAAAAAAACTCTTGGTTATGTTTTATTTATATAATTTTTTATAATTATATTCATGATATGGTTGTAAGCTTATGATGTTAGGTTATGAAGCATGGTTATTTTGACAAACACATCGTACCCATACCACCGTATACATTTCGTATGGTGTTTCTGTATACTGTATGCACCTGATACATAAAACAGTATTCAAATTTTTTCTTCTTAATTTTTGAGATAGTAGACGTATTAGTATATATACTCAAGCCGTACTGTACCTCAGTCGAAATAATATTTTCTTCTATTAGAGAGATAAAATTCCTTTTCACTAGCTTCTTTTTTATTTTTTAGTTTTATGCTTAGTATGATTTTAGAATTAAGCTATCGTTTCTAAGTTATTTAATATAATGACATTTAGGCTAAGAAGCATGGACACGGACACGTGACACGACACGAGTACGACACGGACACGCCGACACGTTAATTTTCAAAAAATGCAGGACACGACACGAGGAGGACACGCATGAAATATATAATTTTATATATTTATTATATGTTATATATATATGAATATATCATTCAAAGATAATAAAAAATGCAATATGACACTAATTCTTATAAATTTATATGGTTTTTATTTTATTATTGTATCTTAAGTTATTTTGTTCAAACTTATAATTAGTTTTACGTATGTCTAATCGTTAGACACGTGTGTTTAAACGATTGACACGTGTGTCCTTCAAGTGTCTAAAGAGTGTCCAAGTCTTTAAACAATAGGACACGTTTTGAAGAGTGTCGGACACGTGTCCTGAGAGTGTCCAAAGAGTGTCGGTGTCCGACACGTACCCGACACGGATACGGCATCTTCTTAGAAGTGTCCGTGCTTCTTAGCATTTAGGCCTCGTTTGGGAACAGGCTAATTTAGTAACTTTTTGGCTATTTAGCTAAAATATGAGCTAAAAAAAACTAGTATGTTTGGGATGACTTTTTGGCTTTTTACGAAAAGATGTGCAAAAAGTAGAGAGAAAAGAGAATTTTTGACTTTTTGGCATGGGTTGTTGGCTTTTGGCTAATTTAGTACTCCCTCCGCCCCAAAATATTAGTCCCTTATTCCATTTTTCATTGTCCCAAAATATTAGTCCCTCTTCAAAAATCAAGTACAAAAATAATGTAAATTTCCTATTTTGCCCTTCTTTTAAATTAATAAACAATATAAAAAGTACAATTATGACATTGATATTCCCAAAAAATGTACTATCAAAAGGATAATTTTGGAAAATTAACTTTTTTCAAATACAATAATTGTACTACCAAAAAAAGTTGGATTCCCCAAAAGGGACCATTATTTTGGGACGGAGGGAGTAACTTTTTGGCTTTTTGGCTGAAAAGGAGGGTTCCCAAACGATGCCTTAATTTTGGTTTATACTTTTACTTTTGGCATAAAATGTTAATTTTAGGTTGAATTTTAACAAATTAAACCATTTAGGCTTCGTTTGGGAAGTGGTTGACTTTTTGATTTTTTGGTTTTTTTTGGCTATTTTAGCCTAGGCTAAAAAGCTTGGTTTGGGAAGGGCTTTTTGGCTTTTTTTTTGTGAGAGAAGAGTGTAATAATTATGGGTTGGATGTGATGTTTTGTTTTTTGTGGCTAAAATAGCCTATTTTGTCTTTTGTGGCTAAAATAGTCAAAAAAGCCCCAAATCCATCTTCCCAAACGGAGCTTTAATCAATTTTTATATTACTTCAAATTAAAAATAAATATTTTGTAACAAACGTACCAAGTCATACCTGTACCATACTTTTTTTCAGATTTTACTGTATCGACGTATCCCGTATCTTACCAGTATCCATACCTGTAACTGTGCTTCATAGATGTTAGGATTTAATTTTTTTCTTATTAGACAGTTCAACCAGTGAGTGACCCTTAGTCAAGTTTCTTCTTTAATTTATATAATGGATGGTATTCTAAAACATCACTTGAAATAAATCATAGATCTTGAGAAACTGACCTTTAGATACTTGTAAGCTTCCGTGTGATATTGTTTTAACGAAACAAAAAATGGGCATGTCTAGACAAAATTTAAAGACTTTCTGGAGTTAATGATTTGGGATGGGATTGAATTGTTACTGTCATGATAATGCATCATCATAAATTCAAAATTTGATAAAAATTTGTCATTAGGATTAGTTGAATTGATAATAATTGTTATTAGGTGCATTTAATCTTCATTTGTAGCATTCTTTCATTGCTATGGACGCTACTGTTATCATTATTTATTTTAGAAGGGTAATTGTGTCCTAAATGTTTTACATCTCCAGAGACATGTTTTATAGAATGCATATAAATATGTAGAGATATAGATTATGGCTTTTAACTTGAGTAAATTTCAGATTGATTCTAGTAATTCTATCATTGAATTTGAAGTACAATGCTTTTTTTCAATTGATTTTTGTTTGCATATATACTTGTACAAAAGAACAAAAAATAAAAATAAATGATTTATATCAGATTAGCAAGCAAGTGCTTGTGCTGTTTGGAGCTTATAAGTACATATGAACATTTTCAATTATTTTCTAAAAAATAATCAATTGAACAAGTGGAAGACTTGACTAAGGAGTTCAAATCACAGTCTAAGCATATGCTCATATTTGAGTTACTTTCTTCAGGCAATCAAAGCAGTATAGGGGCATCGAATATGACTGAAGAAGGAAGAGTGCACCCTGATTGCAGAAATGCATCAAACCCTTATCATGAATGTAGTGATTATTGCTTTAGAATAATTGCTGAAACAAAGGCACAGATGGATAAAAATGATCAAGGTAAGCTTATTTTTTATTTTTTCTATTTTCTTTTATGCGTGTGTGTGTGGTTTTTTGTTTGTTGGATTCCTTGAAGCAATTTTCCAAGCAATAGAATTCAAAGCTACATAACTCTATTTGATATATATAATATTTATCAAAGTTTTATGTTCTGTCATTTATTTGTTCAAAGTGATTTCATATTGCATGTACTGTGGAGATGAATAACTCTTTCTATCTGTATTATAATTTATATGCACCCACCTTCTTTATCTTAACCCATACTCAACAGTCTGTGATCTCTGTTTTATTTAGGTTTAGGTGTTTCACAGTTTCTGGTGTTGGCTGAGGGAAAGATAACTCTCTACAGTATTACTCAAAAAAAGAAGTCATTCTAGGTTCCCTTAACTGAATTCAGCACTAACGCACTAGTGACTGTGACCTCCTCCTTGTTGGGAAAACAATACACTCATAGAGCCATTATCTAAGCAATAAAGATTGGTAGCTACCATACTTGTCCAAAAACATAAAGAAACTTTTAAAGACAATTATAAGACCCTTACTTTCCTACCCCCCCCCCCCCCCCCCCCCCCCCCAAAAAAAAAAAAAAAAAAAAAAAATTATAAGCCCCTTTCATGTCAATGTGGCATATTGAGTCACAACTTCCTTTAATTTTCTCCCATGAAAAATCAACATGGGTCATTGACAAGTACTTTGTGCACAACACTGGGTTAATTTAGTAGCCTCCAACACAATCATGAATTTTGACTGATATTATGTGGATAATACCAAATGAAAACTTGGATCTTTACAAGTTAGCTCTAGTTGTTGGGGGAAGGCTTTCTTTTGTGATACTCACCAAGCTATTGTAGGCTTTCTTGTATGATACTAACCAAGCTAATGCATTCTTAAGGTTTGCATACTTCGTTTCTGAACTTGGCAACTAATTTAGTGGAAGAGTTAATGCTCTGGAGTGGCTCTGTCTAATTTTTTTATCAATTTTTCTCTAGATGGTCATAGAGGTGGGTTTGGTCCATTGGAGGGGGACATGCTATCAAGGCTGGCTTCTCATGGTTTGGTCAATTGATGCACTTCTCTGAATTAATGTTAACTTTTTTCTTTGCTGTTTGTAATGCAAGCTAATAACTAGCGCTTTTGTTTCTCTTGTCTTCAGCCTTATTTTGCTTCCGTCTTCAACATGATTTTTCTTAGTTTAATTATGTTAAACTAATTTGGAAATATTTACATAGGATTAGGAGGAGATTGATAGATAATAATATAAAGTATCTTTCTTGCTATGTTGCAAAGATGCAACTTGTGAAATTTCAACTAAAATCCATAATAGAAAAAACCTTACTGCTATTTATGCCCCAATTTCAAGTACTTATATTTCACCTCAAAGCTGCAATAGTGATATAGCTTTATCTTTTACTATGAGCGGCATCAACATAATTTCTATTAATGCCCTCCAGGTGAACTGCGTTATGGTTTTTTCCCCAAAGTGCTACAAGTAGTGATATATGAGATATATTTGGCTACTTGAAAGGCTGCTTTCATGATCATAACTTGGAGACGAGAGTGTCCATTGGGTTTGCACTTGTATGATTCCTTTGTAGATGGGCAGCGCCTTGTTGTTATAATGACAAAGCACATTTTGATTTTGAAAGAAAATATATGTGAAGAGTATTTAATGTGATGTAGACAATGCAAAGCAGAAATGAGGAAAATTTGGGCTGTGTTTGGTTATGCTTTTGAAATGTGATTCTACATGCTAGTTTCAGCTCCATGTTTGGTAAGAGTTTTGGAATTAATTTTCCAAAACTCTGTCGAAAGCTCTGTCCATTCTGCGCGTTTCTTGTATTTTTTTTGGCCAGGGGAAGACCGCCCAGTCGTCCGTGGGGACTACCACCCGGACGTCCTTGGGGACATCCACCCGGATGTCCTCTGTTGTACAGAATTTTTTTTTTTTTTTTTGTTTCTTTTGCAATTGATTTATATAATTGGGAAAAATATTTTCTGAATTTTTTTTAAATTTTTAATGTGCTTTAAAATAATTTTGAGTTGTATGTTTAGTTAGGAGTTGTAAATTTTTGTATCACATATCAAATATCACATCAACAATTCCCCACTCAAATCAAACCTCTTTTCCAAAACTATTTTCAAAACTCTTTACCAAACAAATTTTCTACACTCAAATCATAATTCTACAACACACAAACTCAAAATACAACTCATACTCTCAAATCACATTTACAAAACACAACCAAACGCAACCTTGGAAATTTAGGGGGAGCTTGATAAGGGCATTGTATAATGAAATTTATCGTTAATTTGAGCTTGTATGTTTTACAGGTTTGGGCTGCTTTGTGTCTTTAGGTTTTAAGAGAGGGTTATTTCAGTATTTTTCAGATTTTCTGGACAAGGCTTGTATGGGTTACCCATGAGTTGTATTATGAGTCAAGTAAAGTTGTTTGAGTCTTATATGTGGTCTTTGTTAGGTTTACAATACTATAATTGATACGATGAGTCATAGCCTTAGTATATTAAGAGAAATCTTACAGCCTAGAAGTCTGCAATGTGATCCTACTTTGCAGCGGAGTTGGATAGCCTTACCTTATGGTGTAATTCATAAAAAGCTCTAGTATCATTCCTTGTGTCGTTCCCTTCTATTTTTTCTTCCTCTTCTTCAATTTCACAGAACAGTATTCTTGGATACTGTTCAGAGGCCCCAAACAATATGCCCTTTTAGCCCCAAAGCTCTAGCCAATTGACCACATTTTCCACGTCTATTTGGCCTTCAAATTAATACCAATATACCCTATATATCCAAAAATTGCTACTGTTCCAGACCCTCCAGCTGCCACAGTAGCCCTTTCTAATAGTTTTTAAATATCCTGTTCCGTGCTATATTTCTACAGTGACCAAATATGGGTAGCAAAATTTGGATGCCATCTGATGTGTTACGAATACATTGGGATTTAATCCCCCCACCTTAATCTGTCATTTAGTTGCCCATATCTTTGTTGTAATTTTTCATTGAATTACCTGACTTATTTTTTACACTGTCAGGAGTAATTCAAGCTATTGGTGGCAATGTTCAGCCCAGTTCAGTTGCTGTTCCTAATCAGGCTGAAGATGTGCATGATGAAATAGATGACCTTGAAGATCATCCGCATGGGGACAGTGACAATCTTGTTGAGGAGAATTTGGAGGTTGACTTCACAAAACTCACAGGGAGGCAGAAAAAATTGTTCGAGTTAAGGCTAAAGATGGTAAGGGTGAATCAAATAGTTGAAACAGAATTGTCTTAATCTATCCAAGTTTTGATGGCAAAAGCTAAGTTGTATGGCCATTAATTTATCAAAAAAAAAATTTGTATGGCCATTAAACTAATTTCTATCTCATTTGTAACATTATTTGCGTCTATCTTTTCCTTTCCATTTTCTAATCCCTAGTGGGGCTTATGGCTCTCTGCATGTAGAATGAGGCAAGAAAAGCTAATCAAACTGCCATGGTGACGGAGAAGAAACGAATGGAAGCTCCACCAGAGTCAAGGGGTGTTTCTAAAGAAAAGTGGATTGAGGAAAGGAAGAAAAAAATTGGCAAGCTTCTGGATGCAAATGGTTTGGATATGACCAAGGCATATATGCTAGATACCGAAGAGATGGCAGAGACAAAGTATAAGAAATGGGAAAAAGAGCCTGCTCCATTTGGTTGGGATGGTATGATTAGGTCATTTTGTTTATTAAACTAAATATTTTACTTTATGAGGCGTGCTTGATTCACTAACTTGAATATTTATGTGCATGTGTGTGTAGTTTTTGAATGCTATATCCTATCTGTTTGCATCTGGGAAAGAATATTCTTCATCCCAGAACTACATGAGCTTTGATTAACACATCATCTACTTGTGCAACCGCTATGGTGAACCATAACCTTTTGAAGAGAACTTTTCTATTGGGCATACAAAATGCAACAATATTTGTTGTTACACAGTCAAATAACAGCATATGGTGTTGAATTGTTGGCATATTATATAACACAGCCAATTATTGTATATCTGCACTCTTATGCACATGCATAATTCCAGAGCTTTCCCATATAATGTGCTTGGACTGCTGGAAAATATGTATGTTATTGAAATCAATTTTTTATATTCTTCATTATAAAGATAAGCTTTATTTACTTCTTCCCCCCCCTCCTTCTGGTTTTATTTGCTTGTGTGCATACACTCTTTCTTTTATCTTTGTCATTTTGTGCCCCTCCTTTCTAATACCATTTTATGCTAAGAAGCATGAACATGGATATGACATGGATACTCCGGCATGAAAATTTTCAAAAAATATAGGACAGGACGTGCGGGGACACATGCAAAATATATAATTTTGCAATGTGTGAGGATAAATAATTATTATGTTATATATATGAATATTTAAGTAAAAGATAATTTTTAAAATCTAAAGGAGAATATGTATAAATTACATTGATTTTGCGGATTCTAAGTTATTTTATTCACATTTGTAATGTGTTTCATGTGTGTCTTAAGTGTTGGGAAATGTTCAGTGAGTGTCGTGTCATGTTGGTGTCTGAGTTGGTGTTAGACACGACACGTCCATGCTTCTCAGATTTTATGATTATATGCCTATGAATTGATATTCAGGGTTTCAGAAATGACACGACGGAAGGTATAGTCTGATGGTAAAACTGATATAAGGTGTCTTTCTTCAACAGTTTTTAATCAGAAATCATTATACAATGCATACAAGAAACGGACGAAGAACATCGATGTTGACATTGAAGAGTACAATAAAATGAAAGAAGCTGATCCAGAATTCTATAGAGAAGCTTCAAGCCTCCAATATGGCAAGGTAAGCATTTTCATTGAGGAAATACGTCTTTCTGGATCCAGGGAAACTTGAGCAAAACTCACAAGTATACTTGTATTTGACAGGCACCAAAAGTTTCAGATGACAAGGTTGAAAGGATGGTGAAGGAGCTGAAGGATAGA
Source organism: Camellia sinensis (assembly GCF_055761805.1). Lineage (NCBI taxonomy): Eukaryota > Viridiplantae > Streptophyta > Magnoliopsida > Ericales > Theaceae > Camellia > Camellia sinensis. The sequence goes on from NC_138965.1 coordinate 10,821,143, forward strand.
GACGAGAAGCGCAAGTCATTCAGCAGGAGGAGGAGGTTCCATGATGAGAAAGATATTGACTCAATCAATGACCGTAATGAGCATTTCAATAAGAAGATTGAGCGAGCCTTTGGTAAATATACACTGGAGATCAAGAATAATCTTGAGAGAGGAACTGCTTTACCTGACTAAGGTACTTGAGGATTATATTACCCAGCATTTAACTCTGTTCTTTTAAAGCATGTTAGTCATCTGTTGTATTGGTGGCATGCTCGTTTGTTGTCTCTGCGATTCTACATATGTTTGTTGTGTGGGAGAGATGATATGTGGATCTTTCCTTAATTTGCAGTGTAATGAATTTATTGCCAGTGTTGATCGATAATGATTAGATTTTTGTGTATAGCTCATGAGATGCATTTAATTTTTGAGGATTTGTGCCTGAACCTGGAATTAAGTTTTATTGCCTGTGTCGATCGATAATGACTTGATCCTTGATTTCCTCTTAAATTGAATGCATTTCAAGAACCTGGATTTGTGGATTTTTGTGGATTTGTGTCTGAACCTGCATCCAGATGAAACTTCCATTTAATATATATGTGCAAATCTTGCTAGGGATTCATTTGTGATGTGGTTTGGATTGTCATGGTTACTAATGGAAGTTGTAAACTACTGATCCTAGTTTAAAGATTTGAATAATTTATCAGCCTTTATTACAGGTTTTTACTTCTTTAAGTGATGATTATATGTATTCAACAATGTTTAGGAGTTCTAATTTGAGAGCTCTAATAGGAGCTTTAATGATGGGGAGAGTGCCCATGTGATATGGGAGCCCACACTCCTCTCTCTGCAGCAATGATACATCCCCTTAATTTTAGAGTTCTATTTGAGTTCTAATGATGTGGAAAGTTTTAAAAAAAAAAAAAAAAATTAAGGCCAAAACATTACATCATTGGGTGTGGCTCACCCCCTAGAGCTTCCAAACATTTTTCCCTCCCCCTCTCTCTCTCTCTCTCTCTCTCTCTTCTCCCTTATTAGTACTCATATTAGAGTTATGTATCACTACTCTATATATATTCTATAATTTTGGGGTAAAAGCCACTTCTCTTTGGTCATGCATTAGAGTGGGGAAACCAATCGCTGGTATGTTAATTTGTAACCCAACTACATAGTTTGTGTCACTCGAAAGGGGTTGGGTTTGCATGACCTCATAGGACTGAGCTATAAACATTCATGACCTTTTGTAAGCTGTGACATTTTAAATGGTGAGAGCTCAAACCTGATGGAATACCTTCAGTTTCTGTGGCATATATGTTCTTTGAATTACTATCTCTTTGGCTTTAGCTGGATAAGCTGGGGCGTTACCCGGCCCTCACCCCCTTCCTCACACAATCATCATCTATTTAACACTGATCCTCTTTCCTAATACATTTCTAACCAAATCGTGTATCAAAATTCTCGTGTTTTAGAATTAAATAGGTTTTGAATACATTGATCCTTACTGTAGTATCGTTTAATTTAAGAGGAAATCAAGGATCAAGTCACTTCCTATATACAATTTGGACCAATGCCAACTATAAAAATCTTGAAATCAAACTAGTGAAATGTGGTTTGGTTTGGTTCGGATTGGAAATAGGGTAAAACCTGCCATCATTTGTTAACATGTTTATAAAATATTATTCACTAACTTATTCCAAAAAAAAAGACACTTAAAACGTTAGTATGCTATCATTTTTTCAAACAATTAAATGATTTTATTTAATTTTAAATTAAAATCATAATTATAAAATAATAGATTGAATCGGAACTACAATTCACTTATTTTGATAACTAGAATCAAATCATACACTGACATCTTGATTTCTGAAGAGTGGTATTCTGATCCACTATTTGGGTTTTTGGTGTAGATTATAGGGTGAGTATAGTTTATTTTAATTTGAGAATCTATATCAGAGTGTTTGGTACAATTTCTTTTTAGACAGAAATAGTTTAAATAAATTGAAAAAAATTGATTATTTAAAAATTGAAAAATATGTGCTTTTGATTTTTACTTTTTGATTATTAAATTTTAACTTGTAATAAATTATACCAAATCACACTTATCTTTCCTACTCTTTTTTTTTTATATTTATTTTAGTTTTTGCGGTCGTGCTTTTATTTTGAGGTCAAGTCCTATCACTGGGTTGTATTCTATCTGCTTGGTTCTATTTTTTTAAAAATATTTTTTAAAAAATTTACTTTTTTACTTTTTGTGTTTTTTTTGTTTTTATTGAATTTTTTTAATATTTTAAACATTTTTTTTACTTTTTAGACATACCTAATATAAATACACCTAAAAAGTAAAAAAATTGTAAAAAAAAAAACTTTTAAAAATTCACTAAATATCAAAATACAAAAAAAATACAAGAATTCAGTATATTTTTTGTATTTCTATGTGTTTATTAACTTTTTAAAATATTTTTTCACAAATTTTTTACTTTTTAGATGTATCTAAGTAAGATGCATCTAAAATAGTAAAAAAAAAATGTTTAAAAATTTAAAAATATTCACTAAAAACAAAAAAATACAAAAACCAAAAAATTCAATTTTTAAAAAACTTAATTCAAAAAATTCAAACCAAACACACTGCTTATAGTCCAAAAAGTGAACAGTCATTTGAAACAAAAAAAAAATGTAATCCAAAAAGTGGACAGTCATTTGAAAAAAAAAAAAAAAAAAAAAAAAAAAAGTGGACAGTCACACCTTCCAAAGGCCTTCTTTGTTGGAGTTTTTTTTAAGCTAAAAAGTTAATAATCATAAATAATGAAAGATTTAGGACTTATAAGTTAATAAGTTTATAAAGTTTTCTTATGTTACCTTTAGGTCAAGTTTGATAATTTTAAAAAAATTTAAAAAGTTAAAAAGTTATTCAAAAAGTTATTACTATTCATCAAAAAAAAATTAAAAAATTAATATATAAATATGAATACAAATCAAACATGCAGCCCAAATGATGATTGACGTGATGTTGTCCGTCGCTGACAGCATAAAAAAAAATTGTAGTAGAATATTAACTAAATTAGATGGTAAAGTTGGGCTCGTGGGGGCTCACCACGGATCCCGTTTTGATAATCTGAACCGTTCAATATATAGAACTCGTCCAATACTATATGGCTATAAAACATTACTTCTATCGGATATCGCTAACTACATGATCAAATCAGTTTTATATAAAAATAGATAGTGTTACTTAGGGCAGTTAACAAGAAAAACTAACACGATCAGATAACTATTGATATCCAATCAATGTGATTTTTTAGAAGCACATAGTATCCGACGAGTTCTATACATTGAACGGTTCCGATTAGAAAAATGGGACCCGTGGTGGGCCCTCACAAGCCAAACAACACCATCCAATCAAATACCACAAATTAGACAATATTTTCTCATCTACTCCCCCAGCCTGTCCACTGTCAATCCGTACCATCTCTTTATCCTATCTTCTCTTACACACTTATTAATATAATTTTTAAATACGCATTTTTTTCATAAAAAGTCAAAAAATTAATCCAAACATCTATATTTTTTCCCTCAACTTTTTAGTCCAAAAAGACAAAAAGTACACTTATTTAGGACACTCCAAACAACTTCTTAGTCCCATATATTTAGACTTATATTTTAAGTTTTTTTTTTAAAATTCCAAAAAATAATAATTTAGAGAATTGACTCACTTTTCAAACTATTTAGGAAACTAACATGCATTTTGAAATCACATTTTGAAAATGTGATTTTGAAATTAAAATTATATTTTCAACATGCCATTTCACCTTGAAATCAAATGTTGAAAATGCAATATATCTTAATGAAGTCCATGTCATCATAAATTGCATTTTCAACATGCGATTTCAAGGTGAAATTGCATGTTAAAAATGTAATTTCAATTTAAAAATGCATTGTCAAAATGCAATTTTTAAAAGTAGGTTAGTTTCTCAAATAGTTTGAAAATGATCAATTCTCTAATTTTTTTTTAAGAATATTTTTTAAAAAAAACTCCCCGTATCCCATGAGATCATTGTTTCTTTATTTATAATATTTTTAGGACTAATATACCATTTGTTCTATTTTTGATAATAAGTATTACACATAATTGTAATCTTCTTATTTCTTTTTTCTGTTTTGACTGTTTTGAAATTAGTGGAATGGGTTTCTTTAAAAACTAAATATATATTATTAAATTATAATATTGACAAGAAAACACGGTTAAAAAAGAATCTTGCAGCACAAAGAAACTTCCACTGATAGTCTCTCTCTCTCTCTCTCATGCTTGCTCTCATTCGCTCTCTTTTTAATTTGCCCGTTTGAGAATTGAAGAAAATCACAAAACAACAAAAACTCAGACAGATGAATTGGGTGATGATCATCAAAGAAAGAAGCAAAATATAAGAAACCCAGAAAGAAGCTCATCATCATCATTATCATCATCATCATCATCATTCTTCTATTGTTGCAGTTCGACACTCTGTGTTCTTCCATTGTTACAGTTCAAAACTTTGTGTTTTTCCATTGTTGCAATTCGAAACTCTATTTTCTTCCATTCATATATCATAGGGGCAAGGTTAGCACCGTTTTTGTTTTGTAATTACATATAGGTATGTGTTGGTAAAAATGTATGTTCAGAATTATTTAATAATTTATTAAAGTTAGATTTGACTTTTTGTTTTAAGATGGATTGATATGGTATTATATATCCGTGTATATGTATGCATATTAATTAGGTATTTTTGTGAATATGAACGTGCACATCCACTAAAGTCATTGTTATCGTAGATTATTAGATTTTAATGTTTTAAATTTGATAATGTGAACTTTAACATTAGAAACATGTGATGATTACATGATGTGCAATGTAAACTGATGATTGCAGATTGTTGCATAATGTGAATACATTCACATATTACTGATCATTGTATGAGTTTTCATGATTTTTACCTGATTATTATATGGTGTGAAAGTTTGCATTGGTGTTGTGATTATTATATCTTTAATCAATGTTAATATTTGCATTTAAAAATAGTCATATAAGATATTTTGGTCAGAACATATTGTGCATCTTAGTAATATAACATAGAGTTGTGAATGTTCATATCAACATTCCTGAATGGTTATATGCACACAATAACAAACAATTACCAATAATGTGAATGTCCATAGTGTCTCTATAATATCAAAATAACATGACAACATTAATCATGTATTACTCACAACAAATCACAATTAATATTAATATTTACATTAAAAAATAGTCCTACACTAGCATAAACAATGTGAATGTTCACAGTGTATGGTTCTATGAGAAAATATTATTTATCAGCATGCATTTATAATGTGAAAGTTTACATTAACATTTAGTGAGAGATTTTCAAAGAGTAATGATAGAGACCCCAAAAATTCTACCAAAAGTTTTACCAAATATCTCCCATGGGTGTGGGACCCACCCATGCGAGATATTTGGTAAAACTTTTGGTAGAATTTTTGAAGCCTCTAGCATTTTTGATTTTCAAAAGGTAGAAGATTTATGATTTTAGGAATGTGAGATTTTTTTGATGGAATAAATGAGATTTTCTCCACAGGAAATATTTTCTTTATGAAATAAGCGAAATATTTTATTCTTGAAATGTAAAGATTCTTCCTAGAATAAGGAGAGATTTTCTTCATGGAATGAGGGACGGTTGTAATTTTTTTTATTTTGTATTAATTTTAAAATAGAAACATGCACAAAAAGTTGGAAGGGTGATTTGATCATATTATTCTAAACAAGACCTAATGGAATATAAAAAAGATGGATTAAATGGAATATAACAATTAGGAAGAAGACAGTATTAATTTCAAAATAGAAACATGCACAAAAAATTGGAAGGGTGATTTGATCATATTATTCTAAACAGGACCTGATGGAATATTAAAAAAGAAGATGGATTAAATGGAATATAACAATTAAGAATAAGACTTTATGAAAAATCACCCTAAAATAAAAGTTAAAAGTATTTTTTTAATTTTTAAATAATTGTTTTTAAAATTAATTTAAGTTATTTCTATCTAATAAATTATAAATAAAAATTACATTAAACTATTTAATATAAAATTTTAAATTAAAGGGAAAATTATCAGAAAGTCTCATATGGGAATTAGTTACTCCAAATAGTCCCATGAATTTTCTCATACACTGCTAGGTCCTCTTTGTTTTGACAATCTTACCATAAGATCCTATTTTAAATTTTGGTATGATTTAGTGGACGTTTCTACCATTTCTCATTGAGGGACGCCATCTTAGGAAAGTTAGATCCAATTTTTGGATCACGTTTTCCATCACTCTAATGTAAGAGTGTCACACACTAAAAAACTCAGTGTACTTTTAAACAACGTAACACTACTTCAACGTTACACTAAAAGACTCCTCCAACACTATAACGTAACACATTAAAAGATCCCCTTAGTATATTTTTTTTTCCCCCTAAATGTTACACCCCAATAACGTAACACTTCAACACTCCAACGTAACAAACTAAAAAGCTCCTTAGTGTACTTTTCACAAACGTAACACTCCTCCAACATAATACACTGAAAAACTCTTCCAACGTAACACACTACACTAAAAAACTCCTTGTGTATTTTTTTTTCAAATGTAACACTCCTCCAACGTATCAGACTAAAAAACTTCGTAGTATACTTTTTCCAAGCATAACATTAGTGTACTTTCATAAAACGTAACACTCTAATATAATACTAATATACCAAAAAACTCCTTAATATATTTTTCACAAACGTAACACTCCTCCAACGTAACACATTGAAAAACTCCTCAAATGTAACACTATAACATTACACACTACACTAAAAAACTCCTTAGTGTATTTTTTTACAAACCTAAGACTCCTCCATCCTAACATACTAAAAAAATCCCCCAAACGTAACACTTTGATGTAACACACTAAAATAGTCCTTAGTGGTGTAACACACTAAACATACGTTTCGTAGTCATTTTGCTAATCTTCAATTGGCTACGCTGATGCCCCACGCCTCCGCCCACTTACGTTCACAACAAATTTACCTTCTTTGCTCAAACTAGGGTTTCACACAACCAAAAATCCATAAAAATCGAAACAATCTTTTCATAACCAATCCAATAGACATTCCTAAAATTTTCCCCCAATCTCGATTGTGGGACGCAATCACATGAATTTGAAATTTGAATTACGGGAAAACACAACCAATATGACCCAAGGATCCATCACTTCTGGAATGTTCCTTGTTCCCAAATTGAAGTTCACATGTTCCCAATTGTTGGATTAAACCCCACCTTAATATATTGTTATGTGGATCAGGTTGAAGCGCCTAATTTTTTGAAATGGGTTTAATTGAATGTGTTGGTTCCATATGTATATGGGCAAACGGGTCGATGTGGACCCATTACATGACTTCACACTTCACATATGGAACAAATCACATTGACCTGTCATGTTCACACACACCCATCTATTTCGTCCATAATTCGAAACACTAAAACAGTATTAGTATGCTTTTTTCGAAAACGTGAAACAGACGCACCCTAAAATAAAAGTTAAAAAGTATTTTTTAATATTTAAAAAATTATTTTTAAAATAAATTTAAATTATTTTTATCTAACAAATTATAAATAAAAATTACATTAAAATAAGTTGTAATCCTCTATAAAACCAGCGGCTACAAAGTGGCAGAAAAAATTTAGCGGCTTTGGGTTTTCCGGGCCTGGACGAGAGAGAGGTCAGAATTTTGAGGGGCCCAATAGAATTTGAAGGGCAGAGAGACATTTTGACCTGATCTGGTGGATTATCGGGCGTGGCATGGGCCCCACCCATGTTAGGTTCACATCAAACTCTCGTTTATTTACCAACGTGTCTCGTTTGTTTACCAACGTGTCTCCATAACGTTTAGGTATGGCCCCTTTGTTGTCTTTCACGTTTGGCGATTGGTTTGCGCCGGGTGGTGACTCTTATTTATTATTTATTTGAAATTAAGTAAATTGAGAAAAATTAATACTTATCTATTCATTTAGTTAATGGATGTAAATTAAACGGATTGTGCAAGTTAGCGAGTTAATACATATTAGTTTGGCGGTTTAAGATGTGTTTTGAGTCTTTTTTCAAATTATTTTTTAGTAATTCTTTATTATTTTGGATCCAAATTTTTTTATTGTTTATTTTTTATAATAAAAATAAATGTCCAATTTTCATATTTCATAAATCACAAATATAATTATTAAATAAAATGTCATTTTTTTAACACACAAATCATAAAAGCATAGCTTAATATTTTTAAGAGTGTTAGTGGATCAAATTGGATGGTCTTTTATCCGCCATTTATCCAAACTTAGGCGGATTAAGAAAAATATATCCACGTCCATCCACTCCGACTATTGAAATCATCTATTTTATGGCAGATTGATTCGAACCATTTGTTTTTGATGAATGAGGTGGATGCTTGCCCACTTCTACATAGATAGAGACACAAGCACTCTGATAAATATAGTAATTGTAAGTAAGGATGTGTGCGGTGCGATTTGGATGGTTTGAGAGTAAAATTAGAAACCAAATGGTGGATTGACAGATAATCAAATTGCGGTTTCGGGCGGATTAGCTTGAAGAATATTCTTAACCGATTATCAAGTATCTACATAATATATAATATTAATTTGCATAATATTTTTCATATATATAACACAAACTAATTTTGCATAATATTTTTCATATATATAACTATAATTTGTAATAAATTTCACATCTTAAATATTTCTCACACTCATTTTTACTTGGATATTACATTAAAGATTAAAAATAAATATATGTATTAACTATAGCAGACCGGAGTGATTTCAAAAGTATATTATAAATTTTAAAATTTGCGGATCGATAAAGTTTTAACCAATTTGACAGTATTTTACACAATTCTAATTGTAAGTCTTTATAATTTGAAAAATTAAAGTTGCGTAATTTAAACTAATTTAGCAAAGTGACATGATGGTAATATTTGTATTATATATAAATAAATATAAAATGTTTAAGACTCTTCAAATATCTTTTTCTAAATTTATTCTTAATGACTCGGATTCTTGACCAAGGCCTCATGTCTTATTGTTGTGAATACAGTTTTCAATCCCCCTATCTCTTTCATTCTCCCAAAAAAAAAAAAAAAAAAAAAGAAGAAGAAGACATTTGCATATCATTTGTTGATTAAATTAAAAATCTCATAGTTGTGAATACAGCATATCAACCAACTTAAAACCTAACTGTGCTATGAGTCAGTGAATGTGGATTAATAGAATGTTTTAATAGTCTCTAGCATCAACTCTTTTTTTGCAATTAAAATGTCATATTGTATTGAATACTTTATTTTAAAAAATGATAACTGTCAATACAATTATATTATATTCTATACAATTTTGTTTACTTTTTTTACTCTATTAAAAATATTATCACCACATTATTTTAATATAAAATTTTGTATAGTATTTTGTTTGGCAATAAGTTTCCGCCAAAAAAAACCAAAAGGTCTTTACTTGAAGAAGTAGGGGAAAGCAAGGAAGTGGATTAGAAAGGGGGAAGAGGAATTTTTAAGTGCACACAGACTAAACACTACTCTCAAGTCACAACAAATAAATACACAAATCAAAGCTAATAAGAAAAGATTAAAAATTATATGAAAAGATACAAAAGAAAAAAGACAGTTCTCATCACATCCTCTCATACACAGACAAAAACAAAAACAAATAGATAGAGCTGAGAGATGAAGAGATCAGGCAACTCTTTTTTTCTTTTTCTTTGGGGTTATTCTCTCTCTCTCTCTCTCTCTCTCTGGTTCTCTTTCTTTTGGGTTCTTCTCTTTTTAGTTGGTGGGGTTGCTGCGGAAAGATCCCAAAGCTTTAATGGCAGCAGCTCTCAAGATGTACTGATGGTATGCTGCAGCTGCCATGGCTCCCACAAATGGTCCAACCCAGAAGATCCACTGTCCTCACAACGACACAACCAACCAAAACACAAATTACAGCAGCTTATTTGTCTCTGTATAGATCTTCATGTGTATGTGTCACATTTAGATATAATAAAGATGAAAAAGACAAAGCAGAGAAACCGTTTCTGGCAGAGAAAACTATGGGGAGCCTAAGCGGTTTGCTTCGATTAGACTATGTTTGGATTCTTAGTAGAGAAAAGAAAGGAAAAGAAAAGAAATGATTTGTGAAGTTACAAACAAGTGACTAAGATTTAAGAGAGAGAGATTTCTTTTCTTTTCTTTCCAAGTCACTCATTTTCTCTCCAAATCACTCAATCCAAACGAGGTGTTAGGTTGACAGAAAATTTCCCCAACTCTAATATTCATTGGTCAATTGTAGTTTGTTTGAATTGAGTGATTTTGATGAAAATTTGATAAGAGATGATGTTGAAAAATGAGGAGAAAAAGGATTCTTATGCCATTTCTCACCAAGTGAGATTTGGTGCGAAACTAATTGATTGACTACGTATATCTCTAATAATATTAAAATTACCCATATCAAAATAAAAATAAAAAAGAAAAACACATTCCTATTTTCACATGTTTTGCATTCCTAACTATCTAAACAAGACATTCATTTCATTTATTTTGTTGCATAATAATTCAAAAAAAAAAGAAAAAAAAAAAAAAAGAGAGAGTGAGGATTCAGAAAATGAACTTACATGCTGACCCCAGACTTTTTTATTGTTGTAGATAACAGCAGCACCAAAGCTCCTAGCAGGGTTGATCCCAGTCCCAGTAATAGGAATAGTAGCCAAGTGAACCATAAACACTGCAAACCCAATTGGCAGAGGTGCCAAAACCTACACACACACACACACACACACACAAAAAAAACCAACACAAACCCATTCATCTTCAGATTTAGAACCCCCAAAACCTCACTATCTATATATAAGCATCAAAACACAGAAAAGGTGGTGTACTTACAGGGACATGAGAGTCGCGAGCACTCCTCTTGGGATCAGTGGCTGAGAAAACAGTGTAAACGAGCACGAAAGTGCCGATGATCTCAGCACCAAGAGCAGTGCCCTTGTTGTAGCCAGGAGCAATTAAGTTAGCACCACCACCCAGTGAATTGTAGTTGTGTTTCATGAATGCCTTTACTAACCCAACTCCACAAATTGCTCCCAAGCATTGCGCAATCATGTACGACACCGCTCTTATCAGCGACACCTTTCTCGCCAAGAACAGCCCGAACGTCACTGCCGGGTTTATGTGACCCCCTGTTCCATTGATTTACCAAAACAATAAGCCCAAAACAAGTGAGCAGATTGCGATTTTTTTACTTCAGTTTGAGAGAAAATTGATTACCAAACCACTAGTTACTATTTCATAAAATTTAGTAGTTACTATCTAATCATGAAAATTTTGAAACCACAGTTAGATTCCACTTGAAATCACAGTTTTTAGAAATATGCCATTATTCACAGCATGCTTAGGTAATTGTAATGTTTGGTACACAATTTATCTAAAGTGCTTATAATTTTGTTATTAAACAAAAACAACTTAAAATGCTATCCAAAAATTAAATTTACTTTTCAAACTCAACCATATATATTCTCTAATCATCAACCAATATACATCACTAAGCCTGAAAATGAAACTTATATATAGAATTTTCCTAATTTAAATAAATTGAAAAAAAAAAATTATTATTTACAACTTTGACCAATTTTTAACTTTCACTAAATTACACTAAATAAATCTAATCACCTTGTTTCGTTATCTCTGTTTCTTCCAAAAATCAAGCTTTTTTTCCGTCTTTTTTTTTTAAGTTAAAAAAATTTAACATTTTATACAAAATTTTTATTTTTTAAACATACCTAATCTAATATAGATCCACTTAAAAATATAATATTTGCAAAGAAAAAAAAAAACTTCAAAAAATTCATCAAATAAAAAAACGAAAATATTGTATTCAATGAGTTTTTTTTTAAAAAAAAAAATTGTATAAGTTTTATATTTTTTGAATATATCAAAATAAAAAAATACTAAAAATATAAATTAAAAACCTAGAAATTATTTGGGAAAATTTACTCATAAGTCCTAGTTTCTGAAAAGTTAAACCATTTAGTCCTAAAAGTTTTCTTATGCTCCATTTAGTCTCATTTGCACATCAATCTAATGTTTGAAACATTAATCTGATGTTCGAAATCTAATGTTCGAAACATTAATCTGATGTTTGAAATATAATGTTTGAAACATTAATCTGATGTTTGAAACATTGTAATGAGACCTTTCAGTCTATAAGAAAACTTTTAGGACTAAACAGTGTATAAATTATTAATTTGGAATTTATTGGTGCATCCCCCAATTATTTGACATAGTACACTTTTTATTTTTTATATATTTTTTATATCACATCACATTTAAATTTTTCTATAAAAGTTAAACGGAGACTTTTATTTAGATCATTCTAACAAGCTCTTAAAAAACTGTTTTTAAAAACTCGAAACTAACAAACAGATTACTCACAAATTTACTCAATCATCCAGTAATATGTCGCTTTTTTTAAATAAAACTTTTAGAACTAATTTGACTACTATATGCATCATCAACATACTTGCACACCCATTTTTCTTCAATTGAAATAATTTAAAAAAAGTCATACTCCTACGATTAAATGGTTGGATCGGAGGAGTAGATTATGGAGGGTATAACGGATTACCGGAGATGCCAGCGGTGCAGTAGACGAGGACGAAGATCATGCCGCCGAAGGACCATGCGATGCCGAGGATTCCGACGCCGTCGCATGGTCCGGTTTGCTTCTTGTGACCGATGACTGTGGCGACAGTGACGTAGAGGAAGAGGAGTGTGGCTATGAACTCTGCGATCACTGCTCTGTAGAATGACCACAGCTTCAGCTCCGCCATGTCCATCAGCGGTGCTGGTGGTGGATCCACGTAGTCCTTTCCATGCTGTGTTTGTCCTTCTTCGCTCACTTCTTTCGACATCTTCTCTCTCTCTCTATGCGCCTATCGTATGTGACTGGCTAAGCTGGGAATGGAATGAGGAGTGGGGGTCTGGTTTTAAGAAGCGGAGAGGAGGGGTTGGAAAATGGAGCATTTATGGATAAAGTTAAGGGCTTTTTTGGGAATTACTATTATATGGGTTTTATTTTTTTTTCTTCAAACAGGCATATTAGGAAGAATTGGGATCCTCCCCTTGAGCCCCCTCCTTCATTCTCTCCTTGCATGGGCCTTCGGGTCTACTTTGAGGCCCAGTTTTGATAATCCGAACCGTTCATATTTTTAGATTTATTCAGTATATCATACCTGTAAAAAATCAAGTTGATCGAATATCATAAAGTATGTGTTCGGAAAACTGTTTATTAAAAAATAGTTTGTAGTCCCAATTTTCTGAACGCATACTTTCTGATATCCGATCAACTTGATTTTTTACAGGTATACTATACTGAATAAATCTAAAAATATGAACGGTTCAGATTATCAAAACTGGGCCTCAAAGTGGACCCGAAGGCCCCTGCAAGGAGGGAATGAAGGAGGGGGCTCAAGGAGGGGATCTGGACTCTATTAGGAATCTCAAATAATTTATCAAACTTTTTATATAGGCGTGGGATCCACACATATGTGGGCTTGTGTGGGTCCTATACTTGTGACAAGTTTGGTAAAAAATTTAAAACATTATTGGGAATTCATAATATTTCTTTTTTCAAATTTTCATCTTAACAATAACTTATCAGTAGTGCTACATGCACCAATTAATGTACAAATTAGTATACCAACACTGGTTATAACATTTTTAGAGTAATGCTAGAGACACCAAATATTCTACTAAAAGTTTTACCAAATGTCTCATATGGGTGTGGGACCTACACAATGTGGGTCTCATGTGGGTCCCACACCCATGTGAGACATTTGGTAAAACTTTTGATAGAATTTTTGAGACCTCTAGCATTTTTGGATTAGAAAACTTGAAAGGGTATGATGAATTGTATTTATTAAGAGACATGATTACGTAGCAATTCTAGACCAACCAATCACTTTGTTTGGTTTTAGTTTTTAGAATTCTCTAATATATATATATATATATATATTTGTTTTCACGGATATTTTAAAAATATTTTAAGCAAGTTTTTTAAAAAATTTTAAACACATATAACATAAACACACTTAAAAAATATAATATTTATGAAAAAAATCTTTAAAAAAACTCATTAAATATCAAAAATACAAAAAAATATATATGAAAATTTTGTACTTTTTTTTCGTATTTTGGTGTATTTATTAATTCTTTAAAATATTTTTTCACAAATATTTTACTATTTAGATACATCTAAATAATGTGTATCTAAAAAAAAAAAAAATTGCTTAAAATTTTGAAAATTTCACTAAAAACAAAAAAATACGAAAAATAAAAAACTCAATTTGCAGAAAATTGAATTCAAAAAATAGAAACCAAACACACTGAATAATTTTTCCATCTCAAGTTGAGAAGAAATTTTGGACTTAGTAGACTCATTTTGGAATTAATTTTGGTGATCTGAATCGTTCATTTTTTAAAACTAGTTGAATACAATATATATGTAAAAAATTAATATAATTAGATTTTAGTAGATATATAGTTAAATTATATTTATATTTTAAAAAATGACGATAAATATAGGGCATTTTGGCAAACTAGTAAAAAGCCAACTTTTTGATTTTTTGACTTTTTTGGATCACATCATCTTTCTATTTTTTTATACAAAAAATCAAAATAGTCAAAAAAAAATCAAAAAGTCAACTTTTTATCATCTTCTTAAAACATCGCATAATTTTAAGAATAGTCATTCATTTTTTGTAATACAAATATTATTCAAATATATAGCCATCAATATCCAGTCATCTTAATTTTTTTGCATCAATATTCTACTCAACGAATCCTAAAAAATGAATAGTTTATATCATCAAAATCGATCCCAAAATGAGTTTATAAAGTCCAAATGACCAACTTGATAGAAATCCAAACCCTTATAATATAATGTAATCTATATATAGATTAGAGAGTATTGTTTGAGCTTGTGAGGCTTATTATATGTTTTATTTCGATAATTTGAACGGTTTATTTTATCAAATTCTTCATATACTTCTTTCACACAAAAAATTAGATTAATCTGATAGTCAATATTTAATTCATTATGTTTGTTGCAAAAAAAAAAAAAAAATCTTTTTTATAAGAAATATAATTATCAACTTTTTTTTAACAAACTTAATAAATTAAATAAATTATGATAATTATATATATAGAATTTTTTTATATAAATAAAATATACAAAATAACTTGTCGAAATAAAAAATAATGATTGAGACCTCCACCCCTATAAGACCCTCATAAGACCACTACAAATCTGAATCACTAATAATGTGAACCTCATACATATATGAATAGGCACCACATATACATAGAGGGTTAGAATTATTTGGGAATATGGGAACATCTCCAAAAAAATCCCAAACATTTTCCTAAAATAAATAATTCAAATCATTCAAACCAAACCTATAAAATGTTCTAGGGGTCCAACATCACGTTTCAACATAGATTTTGGAATTTAGCAATATCATAAATATAAAAAATAAATATAAAATGGGACACAACTCTTATAAGCAGCGATTATTGTGAATCTCACCCGCTCTAAAACGATTGTATCTCACTTTATGATTAATTTTATTTGTACATAAACTTACTCTTTGGACTGCACATAGAGAGGTCTTGTTTAGAAAATTGACTATTTTAATTAATTATTTAATTATTTTAACCTAACAAAAATGGTTATGTTTGAAAAATTCGTTAACTTTTTTTAAAAATGATTTGATAATTATAAAAAAAAAATTATGAATTAAATATCATATTTTATTTTATTTTATTTTTTAATAAGTTATTTTGAGGGAGGGGTGGTTTGTTTTAGAGAGAGAATGGTGAGTGGGACACGAGAGATACACAGAGACCATGTGATGGCTAATCATGTGTGTGTGTTTTTTTGGGGTGGGGGATACTTTTGATGTTAGTTAGGCCTGAGCCTGAATCGTCAGCCTGGCATCCAACCAACCAAAACCCACCCCCTACAACGGTTACTTTTATTTTACTTTCTCTCTCTCTCTCATTAGGAGCATCTATTAGAGTTGA
The DNA here is from genome assembly GCF_055761805.1 of Camellia sinensis. NCBI lineage: Eukaryota > Viridiplantae > Streptophyta > Magnoliopsida > Ericales > Theaceae > Camellia > Camellia sinensis. Next base: position 10,837,310 of record NC_138965.1, read on the forward strand.
TCACATAATATAAAACAATTAAGGAGCAAAACAATTATTAATCTCATTAGTTATGGTGAATTAAATAAACCCCAAATATTATACTCAATTTTTAAATCTAATTATGTGAGAGTCTATTAACTCTCTAATATATTATTTAATTATTAATTAATCATCTTACTTATAAGCGGATATAAAAAACAGGCTTATATATCATTTTTCTTAGATAAATATTACATTTCTTATTTGGTGATCAAACACTAATATCATGTTGTGAATGAAGAGGGAAGTAAGGTAGATTATTAAAAGGTCATTTATGTGTAATAAAAACAATAATAAAAAAAAAATAGGAGCATCTCTTGAAATGATTTGTCTAAAAATAATTCATAAAAAAAGAATCAAGAATATCAAAAGTTATTTAAATTATATGCTTTGGCTCAAAGCAAATGCTTATATCATCTGTCGAAGAGATTTGTTTGGTTTATTTTTGGGAGAGTTATTTTTGAAAAAAATTTGAAAGAATTGTTTTAGAAATTTTTTTGATTTGTTTAGTTGTATATTTTGAAAGTAGTTTTGGAGTCTGAGAGTTTGAGATGATTTGATATTTTGTTATAATTGAGTAGATGTGTGTGAGAGAAAAAGTGATTGAGAATGAGAGAGGAGAAAGAAAAAGTGATTGATTGATGTGTAAGAGAGAGACAATAATTTTTGAAATTTTTTCAGAAAAATCTCAAACCAAACAATTTTTAAATTTTTTTTTTTTAAAACTCATCTCTAAAACTCAAACCAAACATACCCGTTATTTCTTAGATTTCTAATATTTATAGTTAATTTAATAATTAATTCTTTGTCAGTAAATTTATTGTTTAAACTAACAATTTAGTTATCCCAATGAATTTAACTTTAAAATATTTGACACATGTTCTTCGGTGAAATTGACTACTGTTAGTGAGAATTGGACCAACGCTTCACCCCAAGAAAAAAAAAATATTAATAATAGTAAGAATGCACTCCTAACATTCTTAGTAGTAGTTTTTAATTTTTAATTTTTAATTTTTAATTTTTAATTACAAGTATTTTGCTATTACTTATCTGTGGAAACACTTTGCCCTTTATCAAGTAGTGGAATTATTGATAAAGGTGTCTTTTAGTCTGTCCATTGTATAGTCCATTCAAAGGCAGTTTGTCCTTATCGGTTATGGTACTATTTTAATAAGAAGTCCCAAATCAAATTGAATGGACAAATGCAAGGGACATGGAAGAGAATGCGTGGTCTATAAGAACATCTTCAATGTTGAGTTAAATTTTTTATTAAGGGTTAGTTTGAAATGTCTTAAAAATATATATATTTTGTCTTTTTATAAAAAGATGTACAGAAAAGTAGAAAGTTGATGTGATGAAAAAAAGATAAAAAGATAGATTATATAGTTCATGCCAAACCAACCCTAAATTTGAATAAAAAAAGTCAATTTTCTCAATCTGATACCATTTATTCTAACTGTGTATCAAAAGGGAAGTGGTCGATCGGTTGGTTGACCGGCCGGTCGACCGATAAAGCAAATAATTTTATTTTTTTTTACTTGTTTGAACCTTTTTGACCGGTTTGAACCTACCTATTTAAAAGGAAACTGGTTGACCGGTTGGTCTACCAGCTGGTTGACTGGTTGGTCTCCTCTAACGGTCACGCACAGTAATTTGGTAAAACATGTATTCTGTTCTCAATTTGATGATTTTTTTGTTCAATTCTCATTTTGATACCAGTTTGGTGAAACCGTTAGAGCTCCAAAAAGTATATTTTTCACCAAATTTCAAATCTAATGCCAAGTTTACTAAACCGTTGGAGATTGTTTAAACCCATTAATTATTTAATTTCATTTTAAAAATTAAATTAATTACATGTGCATTTCACAATGTTAGTTGTCATCTTCCATCCCAAGTTTTTATTTTATGAATTGTGTTTTCGTCATTTGTCTCATCAATTATAAGATATGATTTTTTTAAAATTAAAAACAATTAATTCTACTATTATAAATACTTTTTTTTTAAAACTCAATTGAAAATTATGATTATAAATACTTAATATAGAAGGAAATAGTTTTTGAGATAGATTTATCTTTCACTACAAGGAAAATATTATAAACCCCAAATAATTTATTAAATTTTTTATCAATCCTCTCATATGAGTGTGAGACTTACACAAATCTACATGTGTAGGTCTCATGCCCATGTAAAAAATTTAGTAAAAAAATTAATAAATTATTTGAGATCTTTAATATAACTCTCAGTACAATTTTCCAATCGTCTTTCACTTATTTAAAACAGCCGTGATCCATACACCCAGTGGGGGTCGCGCCCCCAGTGACGTGGCGCGCCCCCACTGGCTGAAAACTTAAAAAAAAAAAAAAAAAAAAACATTTTTTTTTTTAGACCAATCCGAGGCCGACACCTCACTGGGGGTCGACCCCAGTGGGGTATGAAGCTTTTTTTCTATTTAAAATTCATTCCATTATTCCTAATATGCATTTAGCAATATAATCATTTTCAAAATTGTAATATTTTTTTTATATTTATTGTTTTATGTACTTGATGTTCAAACAAAATGAGCTCTTAGCCTCCGTTTGGATACTTGTTTCGCTAAAATAACCATATAAGATAAAATAGATTATCTTAGTCATATAAGATAAAATATTATATTTAAATCATAATTATTTTTTTTTTCTCTCACAAAAATTAAAAAATTCAAAAAATCTATACCAAAAGAGACCTCTTAGCCTCAAACTAAAATAATTAAAAAATCAACTCACATCCTAAACTAGCAATGTGTTTTTGTACTAGTTGGTAATTTAATTTGAGGCCTCGTTTGGAAACAGGCTAATTTAGTAACTTTTTGACTATTTGGTTAAAATATGTGCTAAAAAAAATTAGTATGTTTGGGATGAATTTTTGAATTTTTACGAAAAGATATGTAAAAAGTAGAGAGAAAATAGAATTTTTAACTTTTTAATATGAATTATTGACTTTTTGACTATTTTAATAACTTTTTGATTTTTCGACTAAATCAACTTGTTACCAAACCAGACCTGACTATCCGAACAAACCCAATGCTAATACCAATGTGTACGGTATTGTAGTTATATATTGTACAAACTACGTAACTAATTATCAAACAACCAATAGTTCAATCAGCTTTATTGGAAAGAGAGAAGAAATGCATTTACAATTTTGTTTTGCGCCATGAAGAATGTGACTTTCATTTGCCCTCTTTATCTTTGGTTAATTTTTTTTTTCTTTAAATTTTTTTTTTTTTCAGTTTAACCTTTTATATTTTAAGTGTTTTTTAGTTTATTCTTAAGATTAATTTCTATTAAAAATTAGACAAAAAATAACATATTAACAATAATATGATATAAAAATATTTTACTATATATAACTCACATATCTGACATAAACTCAAATCACAATATAATAATTTATTTTTATATTATATGACAATTATCATGACATTTTTTATCTAATTTTAAGCAGAAATTAACCTTAGGAATAACTGGAAAAAAAAAATTGAAACTTGAAGAGCTAAAGTGAGAAAAAAAATTTTAAAGATCAAAGAGAAAAAGTGATCAAACATAAAAGGGGTAACGTGTAATTTATCCTAACTTGAATTTAGTAAAGTGAGAAAAAATAAATTTTAAAAATCAAAATAAAAAAATGACCAAATATAAAAATGGCAACATGTAATTTACCCTAACTTGAATTTGGTAAGTTTGATCCTTTAAAGCAAACTGAAAAAAGGGGAAATTGTGTGTTTGGTTTGTGTTTTGAAATATGTTTTTTGAAGAAAATTTCTAAAAATATGTTTGATTAATAATTTTCTTAAAAAAATTCTAAAATTACTTATCTTTCTATTACACATTAATCAATCATTTTTTCTCTCTTCTCTTTTATTCTCAATCACTTTTTCTCTCTTACATATATCTACTCAACTACAACAAAATATCAAATTATTCTAAACTCCTAAACTCCAAAACTATTTTTAAAATATACAACCAAACAAACTAAAAAAATTTCTAAACTCTCCTCAAATTTTTTTTTTTTTAATTTATCTCAAAACATAAACCAAACACACCCTCCATCTCCGTAAGGTAAATAAAAAAATATTACACAGGCATAGTTACATAGAGAATTACACTCTCACACCTTTTTTTTTTTTAATATTCAAAAGAGAAATTAAACAACAAGTGCAGTGTTACAACACAAACAGAGAGGGCAAATGACTAATCCCTCACCGAATTCGCAGATACCAAATCTGCTACAAGAAAGGAAGTTACATTGCTTAGAGGTTCCTCGAGAAAGATTAGGTGCTTGTTTTTTACACCAATGTTGGCTAGTGTATCAGCACATTGATTGGCTTATCTTAGCACATACTGAACGGTGCATCTACATTTTTTCAGTATAAAATTTCCATATTTAATCAGTGCTTTGTAAGGATGAGTTCCTTCCGCTCCATCACTGATTAGTTTCATTGCAGTTTGGGAGTCAGTTTCTATCTGTATGTCATTAAGCCCCTTTTGCATGATAATGGTTAGGCCTCTATATAGTCTCCATAGCTCAGTTTCTAGGTTGGTGTAGTTACCTAGGTATCCATAATACACCCATATACAGCTTCCAGCTTCGTTTCTAAGCAGACCTCTATATCCTAATTGTCCAGGATCACCCTTGGAATATCCATTAGTATTTAGCTTGAGTTTACCTGCAAGAGGAAGAAGTCAAGTAGTTAGTCTAGGTTCCAAATAGTTTGGGCTGAGTATGTTATTGAAGGCAGGTTAAGTTTCTTAGGCCCGCTTCAGGATTGAACAAATGGTGATGTGAGAGGGGGAATTAAGGTTATCAAACACTTTTTCATTCCTCTTTTTCCAAATAGTCCATAATGCTGTCAAGAATATGGTAGGCCATTTAGCTTCTGCCAGTTGGTCATTGATTTTCATGTTGGTTTTGATCTATTCTGCTAAAGTTTTGTTGTTCCCATAGTGCCACCAGTTAGTGTCTTTAAGCTTTATCCAAATGGCTTTTACTTTAGAGCATCCTCTAAGTAGGTGGTCTATGTCTTCCATAGTTCTAAATATCGGCCGATACGCTACGTATCGGCCGATACGTATCGGAAAAATGGTGTGCCGCGACGGATACAGGCCGATATACCACTGAGATTAAAAATCGCAGGAGTATCGGCCGAGTCCCGGTACGTATCGGCCTGTAAGTGTTACACAAGCCGTTACACAAGCCGCGACGGGCCGATACTCACCGGTTCGGACCGGTACGGGAAAGAAAAAGTTGAAAAACCTTTAAAATGATTTTTAAAATTTCACCACCGCGACACCCGATTCCCGATATGTACCGATCGTTACTACCGATACCGATACTCCGCGATCGATACCGTTACGTTACCCGATACCGCGATTTAGAACCTTGATCTTCCCTTGCTGTCTTACATCTGAGGCAGGTATCTGTATCAGATAGGTTCCTGATGAGCCGAATTTGGTTTGTTAATAATATGCCATGCATTACCAACCAGTGGAAACTTTTTAGTCTTTGAGGAACTTTAATTTTCCAAATACATTGCCAATCCTGCCCATTGTCTTCTTGTTCAGAAATAACCTTGTAAGTTGCTGAAGTTGATTAATTACCATCAGAAGAACCCTGCCATATAGGAGTATCCATGAAGGTTACAAACCTGGGTCTGTATGTATTCAGAATAGTGTCCTTGTCCTGTTGGGAGATCAGGTCTTGCATTGGTGTAAGGTCCCAACCTCCTTCATTATCAAGGATGGAGCTGACCCGTGTTGTATCATTGATGTGAGGTCCATGACGGTTATGGCAAAGGAGATGCGAACCACATCACCAATCAGTCCAGAGTGAAATGTTTTCTCCATTACCTACACTCCATTTGATATTCTTTTCTAGCACATAACGATTCCGGTTTGACCCGACCTTTGTTGTATTCCGGACTCGGGTCTCATGGTTTAATATTGTTATTATGTTTTTTTCCTCCTTTCACCCTTTGAGTTTGAGTTTTGGAATGTCTTGGATGTGTTTGGAATGCCAAGGGCTTTAAATGTACTGAGCTAGGCTCACTTTTGTGTAACCAAGAAATGACTTGGAAAGATGTATGCTTATAAGGCATATGAGTATATGTTTAGTTTTAATTCTCTTAACATTTCAACACATGCTATAAATTCATGATGAATATTTGTGAATATATAATGCATGTGTTAATTTTTGTAAACGAACTATAATGAATGAATGTACCTTGTTTCTATTATTCCTCCACTTGTGAGTTGGATTTATTATATTATTTTAGAGGCGTTACATCTCTGTTCCTTATGATGTTTTTCCATGTGTGAGATGCTTTTCTTTTGTTAGGCCAACTGGACATGGTGTGCTTTGTGAGGTATTTTGATTTAAGGATTAAGCACCAAAGATCTACAGAATTGCTTACAACTTTCCATCCCAGCTTAGTAATTAGGGTAGAATTGTGTTCTCTTGCCTTTCTAATGCCTAGGCCCCCTTGTTTCTTACTTTTGTAGACATTTTTCCGGTTGACTAAATGAACTTTCTTAGCATTTTTCAGTGCTTCCCCAGATGAAATTCCTGTTAAGCCTATCAATTTTGTCATAGATATTCCTAGGAAGTTCCATAGTCTACATCAAGTGGTTAGGAATGGCAAATGTGACAAATTTAATAAGGGTGGTTCTTCTTGCAAGGGATAAGTTCTTGGTTTTCCATTCAGACAACTCACTTGACATCCTTTCTATGATATCTTTGGTGTGGAGATTGGTAATTCTGCCATGTAGGAGGGGGGGTTTCCAAGGTATTTGCCCAAGTCATTGGTTAAGGGCATGCCACATTTGTAGTTTAGCGGAAGAGCTTCTCTTCTGGAGATTTTGGGGGGAGACATACATTTTTGACTTCTGGAAGTTGATTTTTTGTCCAGATATTTCACAAAATTCAGAGAGAACTTCCATGATACAATCACAATTATTTCTGTTAGCCTAGAATTAAGTGATCTACAAAGAAAAGATGGGAGATAGGTGTGCTATTTTTGGATGCTTTGAGGTTTGTCCAGTCACCACTAGTAGTTCTGAGATTGATCATGTTAGATAAGTTTTCCATACAAAGAGCAAAGAGATATGGAGATAGAGGATCTCTTTGTCTAAGTCCCCTCCCCACAAGGATGTTAGGGAGGGTCTATTCATTCTAAATAATAGAAGAACTGACGTTAGAAATACAATTCATAATAATAGTAATCCAATTAGGCTCAAGTTTAAACTCCCTGAGCGTGTGAAGAATAAAATTCCAAGGAATGCGATCATAAGCTTTTTCAAGATCTATACCACCATTGGTGCCTTTTTTATTTCTAAGAGTGTGAATAATCTCTTGGGTTATGATGATGTTATCAGTGGTAGTTTGACTAGTAATGAAACTGTTCTGATTAGAACTAATGAGGTCAGGGAAGAAGGTCTGATGCGATTGACAATGATTTTAGTGATGGTTTTGTAGAGGACATTGCACAGGCTTATAGGTCGAAATTGTTTGATGGATTCAAGGTTCTTGAGCTTGGGGATAAGGACAATCAGAGTTTCATTGATCTCCTAAGGGATGTTTTTAGTATGGAAGCAATGTTTAATGAAATTTCCAACAGAAGGGCCAACAGTGTTCCAGAGCTTGTGATAAAAGACAACTTGGAGACCATCTTTACCTGGGGTTTTGTAGGCTTTTATGTTTTTAATGGCATTTCAAATCTCAAGGTTGCTAATAGGGGTGCTAAATCTATCGTTGTCTTCTCTAGTAAAGGTAACCTTAGCAATGTTAATTCAATTTTCCAGTCTGAGAGTTTCCTCATGCTTGAACATGTCGGTGAAATGGTCAATGGTATGAGTTTAAAGGTTATCAGTGTTAGTTATCCAATTACGTCCCTCATCTTTGAGAACGTTGATTTTTAATTTCCTGCATTTGTTAAGGGTGGATATATGAAAAAATCTAGTGTTTCTATTCTCCAAAGCAAGCCACTTCACTCTAGATTTTTGAAACCAAAGCAGTTCTTCTTGAAAGAGGGTTGCATTATATTGAGTTATGAGATCTTTCTCAAGTAAGAAAAGGTCATGAGAGTAAAATTGGGCTTGGGATTTTTGAAGTCCTTCAATGCAGGTAAGTAAATTTCTCTTTCTTTTAAAAATGTTCCCAAAGGTTTCTTTATTCCAAGTTTTCACATTATGAGTGAAGTCATTAATCACATTAATAAGGTTTGATCCATATTCCACCAAGATTTTTGAACAACATCAATAAAGTTGGGATGACATAGCCAAGTTGCTTCAAATCTAAAAGGTCTATTTAGAGGGTTGAGAGGATGCATACCTTGACACTCTCACACCTTTTGAGTTGCATTTCACTATAAGAAGTTGCATCCTCTATGTTTTACAATTTTTTTTTTGGATATTTTACCTGCATTGTTATTTTCCAATAAAATAGGACAAATAATATATTAGTGTCTGACAAAAATAATAATTAAAAAAATGATAAATATTAATAATTATAATTATAATATTTTTATTAACGTGTAATAATTTTTAAACATTATCACTGAATGGTAATTTTAAGCTACAAGCTTAGTTTGACCAAAATGTTTATGAGACAATGGGTCTACAAATTCAAAAAATAAAATAAAAAATTTGCACAGAAATTCAAATATAAGGCTAAGATTTGTTTGTTTATGGTGTGATCTCACCACAAAAAAAAAAAAAAAAAAAAAGAAGAAGAAGAAGATTAACAGAGGTCATTGATATAAAATTATGATTTTTTTTCTTTTTCTTTTTTAGACTAGATTATACCTTTATGAGAAGGTTGAGATGTAAATTTTTCTTTCTCGTTACTTATTTATATATTTTACATAGAAGAAACTACTCGACATGATTCTCGCCTTTTTGTAAAAATGTGATTCATTTTTCACTAATTTGTAGTTCTTCCAATAAAATAAAAATATCATGATCTTATTTTTTAAAGATTTTGTTAATTTGTGTTGTTAGAATGCATCTTAAGAAATTTGAAATACTTATACATTTTGGGGTGTTTTGGCAACACACTAAAAAAAGCTAAAAGTCAACTTTTAATCCATTTTGAATTATATCACCTCTCAAATAAAATAGTGAAAAAAGCTAAAAAAAAGTCAAAAAACTAATTTTTAACCATCTTCCTAAAACACCCCTTTGTATAACAATAATGTGCAAACTCTTTTTGTTTTTTAACATGTGCCCATACAACACACATTAATAAGATTTAATTTTTTATGATAAATGTTAACAAGTGTCTCCTATATGTATTGTTTAATGTTGGGAAGTGTGTAAAAAATATCTTAAAAATATGTAAAAAAAATTAAAAAGTGTATTGATTTCAGTAAAAGTACATTAAATTTAATGAAAAGTATCTTATACTCTTCAATTTTTTTGTTATTCACTTGTGCCTTGAAGGCATTGTTAGCAAGACTTTTTTTTTTTTTTAAATCTTGTTAATAAAATGCTTAAAGCATTATACATTCTTTTTTACACTTACTTGGATATGGAATGTATAATATTTTTAATTTTTTTAATATCTCTTTTATAGAAACATATTAACCAAATTCTTAATAGTAAACATTATAACAATTATATAACCAACCTCGTTACGTAGTTTGAAATGCTCGTGGCTCGATTGGCCCGAAAATCAAAACGACATCATTTTGATTTTTTTTTTTTTCTCATTTGTCTGAAGATCTAAAGATTGAAGAAGAAGAAGAATAAGCTGGTCGCTGGTGAACACAGAGACAACATCTTTATCAACATCATCTTCATCAACACATCATCATCAGCCAACAATTTTTTTTTTCCCCCTTTCACCTTCAGATCTGGATATACTAGAAAAAAAAAAAAATCAAGAACAAAATCTTCATCAACACATCATCATCATCAACAACAACAACATTTTCATCAACATCATCATCATCAACACATCATCTTCATCTTCAGAGCCCAAAAAAAAAAAAAAAAAAAAAAAAAGAAAAACACAGAGTCTGAAAGTGGCGCCATCACCGTTGCTCACCATCGCAAATCCTCCATCACCGTCGCCCGCCATCGCCGTCGCATCCTTCATCACCATCACCCCGCCATCACCGTCGCCTCTCTCTCTCTCTCTCAGTTTCCGTCTCTCTTCTCTCTTCCTTTGTCTTTCTTCCTCTCTCTTTCTCTTGCCCTCCCCTTTTATTTCAGATATAAAACGAAAAAAAAAAATTTTGCCAAAACGACGTCGTTTTGGCATTCGGGGCATTCGAGCCGTTCAATTTCGAACTCTCACGCATTTCTCTTATACAAATAAATAAAAAAATTGTGAAAACCCACTTTTCGATGCCCATTAAGCTTTATAGAATTCAAAGTTTTGAATCAACAAAAATAAAAAATAAAAAAATTCAAAGTTAAATTTTCCCTTTTTTCAAGATATAAGTCAAAATCAAAATAAAAAATGGACAAAATTTTGCACCTTCTTGTAAGTTTTGTACAATTTTGTCAATGTACTAATGAAATTGCTTGAGTTACACCTCACATCTCTTGAGTTGCATTTCACTACACAAGAAGTGGCATATGTTTTACAATAGGATTGAGATAAACTCCTTAAGAGTTTTATCTTTACCCAAACTGAAGTCATCTCTCATTGTAGGACTTTTGTCCCTTATCCGCTTATCCCGGATTCCGGTATCTTCGCAGATATCCTCGGCCTTGCCGAGATTATCTCGGCGTCATATCCAAGACACATGACACCTCGACTGGCACTCCGATACCACCTCAGCCACCTGTTGTCGTTCAAAAATTATGTCCCCACAGCTTGAGTTACACCTCACATCTCTTGAGTTGCATTTCACTACACAAGAAGTTGCATATGTTTTACAATATATATATATATATATATATTTATTGGTCTTTTACTTGTATGAGACAATGGGTTTACAAATTCAAAAAATAAAATAAGAAATTTGCACAGAAATTCAAATATATGGTTAAGATTTGTTTGTTTATGATGTGATCACACAAAAAAATAGATTAACACGTGCTATTGATATATTTTTTTACATAGAAAATACTTACACTCGACATGATTCTCACCCTTTTGTAATAATGTAATTTATTTTTCACTCATTTGTAATTCTTTCAACAAAATAAAAATATCGTGATCATATTTTTTAAAGATTTTGTTAATGTGTGTTATTAGAATGCATCTTAAGAATTTTGAAATACTTATACATTTTGTATAAAACAATGTACAAACTCTTTTAGTTTTTTAACATGTGCCTATACAACACACATTAACAAGACTTAATTTTTTATGGTAAATGTTAACAAGTGCTTTCTATCCATTGTTTAATGTTGAGAAGTGTGTAAAAAATGTTTTTAAAATATGTAAAAGAGTTAAAAAGTGTATTGATTCAGTAAAAATGCATTGAATTTAATGACAAGTGTTTTGTATTCTTCAAATTTTTTGTCATCTACGTGTGTTTTGGAAGTACTTGTTAGCCGGACTCATTTTTTATAGAGATATTGTTAACATGTAATTTTAAGGCATCTATTAAAAATGCTTTAAAATTTTGTATATTCTTTTTTGCTCTTACTTGGATTTGGAATGTATCATATTTTAAAATTTTTTAATATCTCTTTTATGGAAGCATATTAACCAAATTCTTAATATTAAACATTATAACAATTATATAAAAAAAAATGCAAAACCCACTCTTAGATGCCCATTAAGCTTTATTGAATTCAAAGTTAAATTTTCCCTTTTTTCAAGATATAAGTCAAAATCAAAATAAAAAATGGACAAATTTTTGCACCTTCTTGTAAGTTGTGTACAATTTTGTCTATGAACTAATTTTTTTTTTTTTATTTTATGGGGGAAATTGCTTGTACTTGAATTTGAAGACAGTTTTTTTTATTTAAAAAACAACTAATTATTAAGTTTATTTAATCTTAACTTTTGATTATATTGCAAGAGACATTTTTCAAGAAATAATTTGTTTTGTTTAGGGGAAATTGTGAATCAGTTGGAAGATCAAATAACAATAATAATAATAATAATAATGTGATGGAAAAATTTATAATTTCAATTATTAAAGTTGATAAACTTTTCATTGATTTAAAATTTATTTTGAAAATATGGACTGAATTGTAATTTTTTCTTTTATTTATTATATATGCCTACGTTTGGGAAGAAAATTTTGGGGCTTTTTTGGCTATTTTAGCCACACAAGACCAAATAGACTATTTTAGTCACAAAAAACAAAACATCACATCCAACCCATAATCATTACACTCTTCTCTCATAAAAAAATTCAAAAAAGTACCTTCCCAAACCAAGCTTTTTAGCCCAGACTAAAATAGCCAAAAAAACTAAAAAACCAAAAAGACAACCCACTTCCCAAACGTAGGCATAGACTAGTAACTTATTTCATCACAATTACCCTAACAATTACAGTACATAAAATTATTTTATATCATATTATAATTATCATTTGATGTGACAGTGCCACGTAAGGGGTTGGACTCATTACATCAAAATTATGCTGAGACATGCGATTATTAAATTGGAATAAAACCAAGGTGTAGTATTATTATTATTTATCATATTTTGATTATAACAATTCTATATAAATTAATAAACTTTGTAAATACTGTAACTCACTACAATAACGTAATAAGTTATCACATTATTAAGATTAAAAAAAAAGAAAAGCGAAAATTCTACTATACATATCTCCTATTATATGCATTCTTAAATTATATCATTTTCTCCTTTAGTTATGATTATATTTTAATTATGACCCATAAAATCTTTGGTTATGTTTCATGTGTTGTTTGATTATGACTTTTTTTTTTTTTTTAAGTTATGACTGAGAAAGTATGAAATTATGTAATTTTCTTTTTTAATTATAAGATGCATACGGTATACACCCCATAATCTTTTCCTAAAAAAACATAAATGTGTTAAATTGTATAATATTATTATTTTATTTATCATCTTATATATTATTATTGTATTGATAATAGATATATGTAATTTTTTTTTTAAAAAATTTACTCTTAGTATAAATTAATGAGAAAGTTATGTAGTGTTTTTAAGATAAATACACGTGTATCCCATTTGATTTCTAATAGTTTGGATTGTTAATTTTTAGGGTAAATTACAAATATTTAATATTTGGTTAAAATAGGAATTATTTTTTATAATTTAGAAAATTATAAATACTCTTTTATTAAATTTTTTTTATTTAACAGAATCATTTGAAAAAATGAAATTTTTAACCACTCTCCTATTCAACGATAAAATTACTTTAATTATTAATTGAAATAAGTTTTTGACATTATTAAAAATTATTAATTAACTTGATGATTATTAATAAAATGGTTATTTGTTATAAAAAGCGGGATATAATTTTTAAAATTATAGAGGACAAATCGTATTTAAAATAAATTTTAAAAAATGTATTTATAATTTACTCAAATTTTTAAGAGATAATTGAGCAAGTGTTATAATATAATAATAATGATTGAGACTCCTAGTTTTTGGATACGTCACAATCTTTTTAGATCTCCACTATTGATAGTGTGAGCCCTACACATACATAAGTAAGTCCCATAAATACATAAATGATAAAAATCTAAAAAAGATTGTGGAGTCTTCAAAAAAAAATGAGTGTCTGAAACATTTTTCGTAATCCAAATAGTGAGCAACATTGTTTAGCTTCTTAAAAAAATAATGAAGTGTCATGATGATAGGACAAGAGGGCCTACATGGTTTGAGAGTGTGAAAACCCATCTTTTAATTATTCTTTAAAGAAAATTTATTAATTAATTTTGTCTACAGTCTATCTGAATTATACATTAGTGTAAAAGTTAATTTTAAATTGACTCAATTCAATCACTAACAAGACATTATTAAGAATAATAATTTTGTGGGTGTTCAATATTTGTTGTTTATAAATTATTTTAATTATGATTCAATATAATAACTATTCTTACTAAATACCTTAGTTAAAAATCTTAGTGTGTCAATTTTCAGAAACCCACACAAAAAAATAAATAAATAAATAATACAAACAAACAAACCATGGGCAAACAACCCATAGTTCCTACCAAACCCACCATCTCTTAGAAATTAGGAAACCATAAAATTTAGGGAAAGCTCATTCTTAGAACTTGGAGAAAGGGAATGGAATGTTTTTGAGAAAATAAAATAATGGAAAGAATGAGAGAGAGAGAGATGTCTTCAATATTTATATGCATGCAAGCCTTCCTTGTGCATGCAAGCATCCGGTGAGAAAGAAAAAAAAGAAAAAGAAAAAAGAGAGAAATCCCCAAAGCCACCAAGCTTGGTGTTAGGAGAGGAAGAAGAGTAGGAGATTAAAGAAGCCAAAATTCTCAACCATTTTGTCACTCTATTACTAAGTAAGAAAACCCTCTCAACCCTCTCATTTTGTTTTTATATAATTGAAATTTTTCAGATTACGTACATTTGATACATTGTCTGAAACTGTGTTGAGAATAATCTGTCTTGAATCTGCCAGCATGTTACCCGAATTTTTAGACAATTTTATACTCAGAATTTCGAGATGATTTCTTCTATAAAGTTGTTGATAATGATGTCTAGTTTATCTAGAAATTTTTGGAAATAATTTTTGAGCTTTCTACGAATTTATAAAATTTTTTAACTAAATCTGAAACTGTGTTGAGAATAATCTGTCTTGAATCTGCCAGCATGTTACCCGAATTTTTAGACAATTTTATACTCAAAATTTCGAGATGATTTCTTCTACAAAGCTGTTGATAATGATGTCTAGTTTATCCAAAAAATTTTGGAAATAATTTTTGAGCTTTTTACGAATTTATACAAATTTTTAACTAAATCTAAAACTGTGTTGAGAATAATCTGTCTTGAATCTGCCAGCATGTTACCCGAATTTTTAGATAATTTTATACTCAAAATTTCGAGATGATTTCTTCTACAAAGCTGTTGATAATGATGTCTAGTTTATCCAGAAATATTTGGAAATAATTTTTGAGCTTTCTACGAATTTATACAAATTTTTAACTAAATCTGAAACTGTGTTGAGAATAATCTGTCTTGAATCTGCCAGCATGTTACCCGAATTTTTAGACAATTGTATACTCAAAATTTCGAGATGATTTCTTCTACAAAGCTGTTGATAATGATGTCTAGTTTATCCAGAAATTTTTGGAAATAATTTTTGAGCTTTCTACGAATTTATACAAATTTTTAACTAAATCTGAAACTGTGTTGAGAATAATCTGTTTTGAATCTGCCAGCATGTTACCTGAATTTTTAGACAATTTTATACTCAAAATTTCGAAATGATTTCTTCTACAAAGCTGTTGATAATGATGTCTAGTTTATCCAAAAAAATTTGGAAACAATTTTTGAGCTTTCTACGAATTTATACAAATTTTTAACTAAATCTGAAACTGTGTTGAGAATAATATGTCTTGAATCTGCCGGCATGTTACCCGAATTTTTAGACAATTTTATACTCAGAATTTCGAGATGATTTATTCTATAAAGTTGTTGATAATAATGTCTAGTTTATCTAGAAATTTTTGGAAACAATTTTTGGGGCTTTCTATGAATTTATACAAATTTCTAACTGAATCTGAAACTGTGAGACAGATTTTACCATGTATTTGAAAATTTATTTAAAATTCTATACTAAGCCAAATCTGTTAATTTCTGACTAGAAGATGAAATTTGAGAAGTCTAGTTTCATAATAAATCCTTAGATTATGGGTTTGATCTATAAATTTAAGCATGGAATTAAAATAAGGAAATGTGACAAATCTGCGTCATAAACACCCTTGGAATTTGTTTAGAATTATTTATAAGTTATTTTTGGAAAAAGCTTTTTGAAAAATAACCATAACATGTTTATTGAGTATCCTGTTGATTGATATGAATTTTAGAGTTGTATAAGTAATGTATTTATAATTTTAATTGCAAGATATATACTTTGAAATTTTTTCTTGACAGAATAAAATCACCACTTTAATATTATGCTAGTCTAATTTTGTAAATCAAAAATTTGTGCATGTGTGTGTTTAGGGTTTAATTCTTGTATCTAAGTTATTATTTCATACCATGATTTAAATAAATTGTTTATTTAAATTCTGTACTTTTATTTAGTATTGTGTGACACATGCAATATTTTATGATTGAGAATTTTAATGAGTTGGTATAACATTACTTGTGATTAAAAATTTGGAGTTATTTGTTATTAATATCAAAATTAACTGAAATGATTAACGACATATACCAAGTTAACAATTGACGGTTAATACCAGTTGTTCGGGGTGAGTCTTGGTTTAAAGACTTTACGGAATTAAAGGCTGACGGTTAACACCGGTTGTTCAGGGTGAGCCCTGGTTTTGAGAATTCTCACGTAAATTGTGTTGCGAAACTCTAAGATGGCACGGGACTTATTTGAACCCTTTTCGGTATTCGGTTTTGGAATAAGGGTGGATGTGCAGGTGGCACACAGGGAGGTTGCTTACCTCTGGCAGACCGTTTCCTTGGGGCAGACCACGGATGCCACTACTTGGGTATATAACTCCGGACGTGGGCATCCTTGGTAGTTACGGTTGGTAACACTTAAATATTTGACCAAGGGAGGGTTTCAAATTAACCGTTGCCATGCTTAGTGGTTGGTGAGTTAAATCTCTTTGGTGAGATTTCGAGTGTCACCTAAATTATTAAAATTACTGAAACTATTCTAATGGTTGTAATTTCTGTGTATAATTATATTGTTATCTCATGTTTAGAATATTATTATTTGTCTCTTAAAAAGAATGGTAGGTTGGTTACGTTTTCTTACTGTGTTGCAAAACTCATGGCATATATTTTGTTGCCCTGGCGTTTCATGCCAGATTATGTTGAAGAAGGGACTGAGGCTGAAATTGGAGCTGCTGCCAATATCGAACCTTGGCTGACTTAGAGTCAATGTTTTGTCAGAATAAAATCCTGTTATCCCTTATATTAGGATTAAACTATGTTGTGACGTTGTGTGTGAACTTGTAGTTTTATTCTGTCGTTGGACTTTGGCTTTGTAAGAACTTAAAAGTTCCTAACTAGTAGTTAAAATTTTATCTAGCAAGTTATTGTTATTTAAAATCTTATGACGTTGTCACAGAGACGGTTCTTTTTCGGGGTTATTTGGAATGATTTAAATAAGTATATTTTTTGAATTTTTATGAAATATGAGTTAGATTTGAAGTGATGTGTTAGAGATGTGATGCGACTTAAATAAGATGATGTGAAGTTTCAAAAAAGCTAAAAGTCAAAAAATTACTATCCTATTTAAGTCACATCATCTTATTTAAGTCATATCACCTCTCTAACACATCACTTCAAACCCAACCCAAATCCAATCCATATTTTATAAAAAGTCAAAAAGTGCACTTATTTATATCATTTCAAACAACCCCTTACCAAACCAGTAGTAAAAAAAATTATTAATAATTAAAATTTTAAGTTTTTCAATAGTTTTTGTAAAACATTTTTCTCGTGAAAAATGCTATAAATCTCAAATAATGTATCAAATTTTATACTAAACTTCTCACATAGGTATGAAACCTACACAAATCTATATGTGTGGGTCTCACGCTCATACAAAAAATTTAATAAATTATTTGAAATATTTAGCATAACTCTTTTTCTTGCAGGGCATTGAGTTGCATTTTCCACTTCTTTTTAACCGTTGGAGAATTGGAAAAGATAGGAGAAACATTTTCCCCTTCTTTTGAACCGTTGGAGAATTGGAAAAGATGGGATAATAAAGTATAATTTTCTTTTTTGATATTTTTTATTTTTGTTGGATAAGTAACGGTCGTATTTTTCGTCAACCCTAACGTTTCTAACGGTCAGTTTGGAAAGTGAACCATCCATTAAAATTGTGTTTACCCCATAAATTTGGAGAAAGGTTTAAAAAGAAAAAGTAAAAAGTGAGTGAATTTAGATAAAATACAAGTATATTTTATTCATATTTTATCTAATTTTATTTTTATTTTTCTTTCTAAATCTCTTTTCAAATTTATAGACTAAATATAGTCTAAAGAGAAAGAGAAATTACATTTCAGTTTTGCAATGAAGAAAGTATTTTGATTTTTTATTTTTTATGATAGTATAAGTTTTTTGTGTGCATGATGCAAGTTCATTATGTGTTAGAAAGAAAAAAAAAAAAGAAAGAAAGTTGCATCACAATTTTTTTTTACTTATATTATAATTATTCTTTCACTGTCTTATTTATAATTTTTCCTAAGAAGAATGGGATCGTAAAATGGTGTTTCAAATTTAGGATGAAAATTAATAATAATGTTGTAATAATAATAATAGAAAAATGTGGTTATTCAGCTTGTTTGGTTTCGTTTTTCTGAAAACAGTTTTCAGAAAATTCTATTTTCTTATTTTCCGTATTATTTTGTTTTTAATGAATTTTTTTAATATTTTAAGTAATTTTTAGATATATCTAACATACATATACCTAAAAAGTAAAAAAATTGTGAAAAAAACTTTTTAAAAATTTACTAAATACCAAAAATACAAAAAGAATACGAATTCAGTACATTTTTTTATATTTTTATGTATTTAATAATTTTTTAAAATATTTTTTCACAAATTTTTTTACTTTTTAGATACATCTAAGTAAGGTGCATCTAAAAAACTAAAAAAAAATGTTTAAAATTTTAAAATATTCATTAAAAACAAAAAAATACGAAAAACAAAAAACTTAATTTTTAAAAAATTTAATTCAAAAAACTCAAACTAAACACACAATGTTTTAAAAATATGTGCACCGAAAAAAACTATTTTTAGGATGTAAGTCTCATTAATGATTGCCCATCGAGCCTTTGTTAAAATCAAATTAGTTTAAAGAAGTTAAAATTTAAATAGACATATTGACATATTTTTATATTAGTGGTAAGATGTGCTATGCACGGAATTTTATAAATTTTTTAAAAGAAATTATTATAAATATATTGAAGTAATTGAATATTTTATCTTATGGTATACATGAAATTTATAAATTAATTTTTATGTTTATAACTTTTTAAATTATTTGCTTAAAAAAATAATATATATATAAATTTATTTAGTACAATTTTGATGAATTGTAATCAAAGAAAAGTTAAACCTGATTAAATAGATTACACGAGTTGTGATATATCTCTTCTTGTTATGAAAATATACAAATTTAAAAGTTATAATTAAGATAAATATATAATTTTATTATTAAATATTAAGTGAAGTGATATTTAACAATAATTGATATAATGTTTCTGTTATTAATCCAATAATTTAAGTTACATTTCTTTTGATTTTAATTTCATAACTAAAAAATATAATATGAATATAATACACACACGGATTTCTAATCTTTAAGAATAAGAAGGTTTTAGAATATTTTCAACCTTTCATTATTTTCTTTTAATTTTTTTTATCTAATTTAATTTTAAATTTGAATAAAAAAATTGATTTGATATGAATTACTTTAACTTTTTCATTAAATTTTTATCATTTTTTAAAAGAACTTTCATTCTTATCCTGTTTTTTTTTTTCATCAATTTTGATGGAAAAAAAACAACAATTTCTAACACTTCATCTTTTTAAATTTTTACCAAATTATAAAAAAAATATTAAGGGTTGAAGATTATTTTAATTGAAATTATAGTGAAATAAAATCTTGAAATAGTGAAAGTTTGAGTATGTGGTTGGTTGAAATGTATAATTTGATTAATTCTCTTCTCATATTTGTATAAAAATTGACACTTATGACTACATCATTATTGGTCAGATTATGGAAGAAATTTTGAGGTGTCAAACATTTTTCATTTGTAAATATCTTACCTATTAAAAAAAAGAAATAAAAGAAAAAGAAAAAAAATATGTAGTTTTGGATATGTGTTTATCAATTTTGTTTTGTGAACATATGTGTTTATAATTTGATTATGAGGTGTCAAACTTTTTTTTATTTATAAATATCCTATCTGTTAAAAAAAAGAAATAAAGAAAAAGAAAAAAAATGTGTAACTTTTGGATATGTATTTATCAATTTTGTTTTGTAGACATAAACAATTGATATTTCAATTTAAAAAAATTAAAAATATAGATTGGATATTTTTAGGATAAAAGAAGCCATCTAACTCGTCTATGTAATATTTTAAGATGGACTATTTTAATCACATAAAAAAATAGAAATTATATTTGGAGATTATCCATATATGTTATGTTATTATATACAAATATAGCAGTAACAAATTTATTAATATATATGAAAAGTTATACTAAGCTTTCATTTTCAATTAATTGAATTATGATTAACAAACTAACAAATAAAAGTAATGGTATAATAAGATAGAAAGGGGATAAAAATAAAAAACACTATTTAAAAGTTTTAAATTTACCTAGTTATACAAAAATCTAATGTTATAGTATAATCTTGAATTCCCAGTAAATTTTCACATTTTCTATAAAATAAAATGATAATAAAAAATAAGAAATTTGATACCCATTTTTTACTTCAATTTTACGATTTTCATTAAAAAAATAAAATCCGATCAAAATCCTTAGTACAGAATGGGCTAGATACTTTGATAGCAACCATCATCACTAATAATTCCTCTCCACCATGTCAACCTGCAAACAAACACATAAATCTCAGTAAAACTGAAACCGAAACCAAAATCAAACCAACAACAGAGAAAGTGAATCACACAGGAAAAAAAATAAAATTAAAAAATAAATAAATTTATGGAATAATAGGATATTATCCCCCAACAACTTAGATCTCGTCCCGCCTAATCCGTCAGCTCCTTTATCAGTGCCTGTGAAGTCTAGGAGTTGGGGTGACTAATCAGACTATTCTTTAAATAAAACTTAAAAATTAATTAATTTGTCTCATTAAATGATTTAAAATTTTGATAGATATATATCAAAAAAATAGATAATTATATTATTAAATCATAATTCAAATTTAGATATTGTCATATCTTTTTGAAATCTATATCTAAATTCTTGTCTTCTTTATTTTTGTGTGGTTTCTATCTTTTTTTTTTAATTTATTTAAGATGGAGTTGTGGATTTCTATTTTTTTAATTTAATATATCTATGGTTTCTATTTGTTTTTAATTATCATTATTTAGGTAAGTTATGATGCAAGTTAGATATGTGAGTTTTATTGATTTAAAGCCTTTGTTTGGGATGTGGATTGGCTTTTTAGCTTTTTGGCTATTTTAGCCTGTGGTTAAAAAGTCTCGTTTGAGATAAGTTTTTTGGCATTTTTGACTTTTGTGAGAAAAAAATAAAATGATTATGATTTGGATGCGATGTTTTATCTTATTGGGCTAAAAAACTTATTTTATCTTTTTGTGGCTATTTTAGCCCAAAAAGAGGATGCCAAACATATGATGGTGTGAGATATTTTTAAATTAGATTTGTTTAGATAGACTTTAAAGATTTTTAAAATTTAAAATTGGATATTGAGAGACAAAAGAAATATTTTAACTAAATAAAAAAATTATATTTATTAATTTTATCTATTTGTGTATCTGATTTTTAATTTTTTTTGGTGGTTATATTATAATATAATATATAAGATATAGATAGATATTCAATTCTCATGAAAAATATTATCTGATTTTTTGAGGGAGAGAAAATGAAAGCAAGTTTTAATATTTTTCTTTTGGAAATCGATGAGATAAATTAGAATAGAGAGAGTATGAAATATTGATTTTTTTTTTTCCATTTGAAATCCATAAATTAAGGAATAATTATTATTTCAAAAATAATTAAATAGGTATGTGAGAAGTTGAAAATGGAGAATAATTATTATTTTCAAAATAATTAAATAAGTATGGGAGAAGTTGAAGAGAGTGTGTATGAGAGAAGTCAAAAAGGCTTGGGAGAAGTCAATAAGTGTTGAGATTTTTTTTTTAAATCAAAAAATTAGAAAATTACGATTGAGATATTGGAGCACCCACAAAACTTGTGAATTAGAAATCCTCTTTTTCTTATATGATATACTAGCCTATCACCCGTGCTATGCAAGAGATAATTATAGATATTTATATTTGTTTTAGATTTTTTTAATATATAAATTATGTTTTTTAAGATTTTTTATAAAAATAATTTAACAATCTTATCACTAACCATAATGTATGGAAGAAGTTGAAAAAGGTACTGCAATAACTATACACGGATTGCATCTATAATTATTTGTTTAAGGGGATTTTAAATGTTGATCAGGAGATTTTGACCAAATCAATAAATGCAGGCATGTAGAAAGACATGTGGATTGAAAAAAGTTAATAAATGCTGATTAAGGGATTTTGACCAAATCAATAAATGCTGAGTTTTTTTTTTTAAATAAAAAATTTTATAAGTTCAGATTGGGATATTGAAGCTCCTATAAGCCTTGGGGGTTAAAAACACAATTTTGCTTAATATATAGTATAGATATAGATAGATAGATAGATAGATAGATAGATAGATATATCTTTTTATTTTTATTTTTATTTTTGTATGGTTTCTATGAGGTTTTTTTTTTTCAATTTATTTAAGGTGGAGTTGTGGGTATCTTTTTTTTTAATTTAATTTATTTATGGTTTCTTTTTGTTTTTAATTATTATTATTTAGGTAAGTTATGATGTGAGTTAGATATGTGATAGACATGTGAGTTTTATTGATTTAAAGTTTATTTAGATAAAAACTTTAAAGATTTTTTTTTTAGTTTTACAGTTTTTTTTTGTTATGTTATAATATAATATATAAAATATAGGTAGATATCTACAACTTTAATAAAAAATATTATCTGATTTTTTGGGGAAGAGAAAATAAATGCAAGTTTTAATATTTTTTTTTGAAAATTTGTGAGAGAGATTAGGAGGGAGAGATTATGAAATATTTTTGTTATTAAATAAATAAATCAGTCAATAGTTTTTTTAATCTATTTTGTAAATTAAAAATCAATAATTTTGAAAATTTGATTAATTTTTCTCATTAAGTGATTTAAAATTTTGATAGATACATAAAAAAAAAATACTTAATTATATTATTAAATCACAATTCAAATTTAGATGTTATATCTTTTTGAGATCTATAGCTAAATTTTTTTTTTTTTTTTTTTTTTGTGTAACTATAGTGTATGAGAGAAATTGAAAAGGGTGTTGCAATATTTATGAGAGAAGTCAAAAGAGATTGTGGATTGGGAGAAGTCAATAAATATTGAGGTTAGGTTGGGAGAAGTCAATAAATGCTGAGATTTTTTTTTAAATCAAAAAATTAAAAAATTAGGATTAGGAGATTGGAGCTCCTACAGACCTTGGAGTTAAAAACCTCCTTTTGCTTAATATATAGTACAAATATAGATAGATAGATAGGATAAATTACACTTTGTCTAGTTTATATTTGGTTATTTTTTTTTTATTTTTTTTCACTTTTTTTTCAATTGACTCTTAAAACTAGCTTCTATTCAAAATTAGCCAGAAAATGCTCTAGGGTAGTTGTCAAATAATATAAAAATATATTATTATATTGAGATTTAAGTTGTGTCAAATGTGTGATTTATATATAATAAAATATTTATATGTCACGTGACTATCAATATTTTATTTTTTTGTTTAATTTTGAACATAAATTTTGCTTTTAAAGTAAATTAAAATAAATTTAAAATACGAATAATCAAAGTAGGAGAAAAAAAACTTTAAAAGCTAAATTAATATAACGTCAAATATAAAAAGGGAAAGTGTAATTTACCTTTTTATATATTTATTTTTTACATATATATATCAATATTAAGTACATAGTCAATTTTATTTTGCTTTTATTTTAAATTAATGATATTAGCCTAATAGTTTTGTAGAGGTTACGAAATCAAATCATATGAACAGAAATTTGACACTTTTTGCGATATTTCCCTATCAACAACTACCAATCGATCCTATTAATGTAAATTGTGTGGGACAAAATAAAAATAAAAAAATAAATAATAGATAGGTAGATATGAGTGGAGGGGTAGCATCTCCTTATCACCATCTTCTATACTTTTCTATACTCTAATTTATGGGTTTGGCTCACAATGATAATTTAAATTATTTATTTTATAAATTTCACAATATTTTTTGTACAAAAAATAAGTTTCATCAAATATTATTAGATACGGGAATAAATTATATATATTTTTAAAATTGACAATAACTATGAATTTAAATTGAAACAACTCATTTTATAAAATAAAATATAATTTTTTCTATCTATTTATTGATATTTGATGACATTGATTTTTTGTACAAACAATTTTTAGTATGAAAATTACAAGATAAACGGTTTAAATTATCTTAATGGGCTCAGAATGAAACTCGCAAAATAAAATATATCAAAATATAGAAAATAATTGTACGGAGAGAAGTAATTCCATAAGTGGTACCCATACATTATTAATCATACAGGAAAATAATGTAATAATTAATGGAACTTACATGGAAATAGTAAGGCCAGGCTTTTTGCTTGATGTCATCTGAAAGACGGTAGAAAATGATACAGCTGGAATTAAAATCCTCCCATGTGACCTCAAAACGCCCCGATTTTCTTTTCTTCTACCGATAATGTGCTATTCATCACATGATTTCACCGGAGTGTTGTACCCACATAATTATTTGCACTTATGGGGAATTTGAGAGTAAGCCCTCGTTTAGTTTTTTTGGTTAGTCTAGGTTAAAAAATCTAGTTTAGAATGTAGTTTTTTAATGAAAAAATAAAATAATTATAATTTGAATGTGACATTTTATTTTATTATATTTTAAATTTATTTTATTTTTTGGTAGATAAAATAGTCCCAACCTCACATGCCGAACAAAACCTAAATAGAACAACTCTCAAACTAGAAAATATATAAAAAATTGTCTAGGGTGTGAGATTTATAATTCATATTGAAAGTATTTGTTATGAACCAATATCATGAATCCATCTGGACAATTGATGGTCAATTTTGAATATATTTTTTAATTATATTTTCTAGATATGTATACTTACACTGAGTAAATATTTACTAATGACAAACTTTAGTAACATGGTAAATTACTCAAAATATGAAGAGACTACTAAATTTTAGAATCACTCAAAATATGGTACACAGTATAATCTTTTATCATTTTGCTACACTTCTAGGCAAATAAGGCAAAGCATATTGTATACAAAATAAGTCAATGATATACTTTCAGTTTGTTATTTCCTTGTCATAATTTCGGCATCTTATCTTATCCCTAATGCTTGCTACAATTGGCAAATTAAAAAAAAAAAAAAAAAATTGTTTAATAATGCTACACTTTTTTCCTTTTTTTTTCCCGACTTATTCTGAGACTAACTTAGACATATTTCAGTAATTTAAACCGTTTATCTTATATAGTCAGCTAAGAAAATTATTCATGCAAAAAAGTTCGGTTGATCCAATATCAATTGTCATACCATAAAATCATTGTTATCTATATATATATATATATATATGATTTGATCATGTAAAAACTAATGCCTAATCAACTTAATTTTTTACATGCACGTTCTTTTTTAAATTATCATATAAAATGAACAATTTCAGATCATTAAGACAGGTACAAACTAGTCCCACTATATGCAAACTTCACCTATGAAATTACAATATTCAATTTTAGTGAATCCGATCTCAGTGCAAATAATCTTATTTCTAAGCTCGTTTGGTGGATGTTTATGGTTATTGTATTTTTGAATTTTGTGTCAGCGTGTCTAGTCTAATTTTTGCTTAAAGCTCAAGAGATAAAAAAAAAAAAAATAACTTCAATGAATTTTTTTTTAAAAAAAGAATTGATTATAAAAAAATTTAGAACTAAATGCTTTCTTAAATTTTCAATTTTAAACTTGTTGAAACTACAACAAAACATGATCTCTTTCAATCTTTCTCTTTGATTAGAGCTAGCTAATTAAAACAAAGCCTCTACTGGTCGTTTCACATCTTTGCGGTATCTTCGAGATTGGGGAGCTTCTAAACATACCCACTTAATTTCAAACTGTGCCCATTATACCTATATTGCAAACTTCATATCTCAAAAACAAAGAAAAATTTAAAAAAATATTTATGTGAATATAGAAAGAAAATTGATGGGTGTATTCAAAAGTTCCCTCTGAGATGTGTATTGTTATTGACCTTGTGGTGAGACACTTATCCAAAACTTTTCCAAAATAAAGGTGTTGTATGCAGAATAATTGATGAAGTAAACAAACTAAACGTGTACTTGTTCTGAAAACAATGTTTACAAATTGGCATTAATGATTGGGTTTAATTTCATGAATGATGATTGCAAATCAAACCATGTGTTATTGTAATTCAGATTGAATTTTTTTCGCTGTCTTACTCTGATCCCTAATTTCTTTTTTAAGGGCTTGTTTAGTTGTGTTTCATTTTGTTCATTTTTTGTTTTTCATAGTTTAGAAATGAAAATAATAAAAAGTTCAAAAACATCTATCATGCTATTGGTAGAAAAATAAAACCATACATGAGCTTGGAATATCTTTTTGTCATCATGGTTGTTAAAATCGAATCATAAATAAGATAATTTCTGTTCACGAATCAAATGAGGCCTAAAGGGATAAGGTCTCATTTGGTGGTGTGGTAGCTTTTAATCAAATTTTCAAATAGGTTTGGCACTGTTTGGTGTTTTTAAGCAAAAGCACCTTTGGCTACTGTTTTATTAAAAAAGAAAGTATTTTGCAGATCATTATGAAAAATACTATGAAACTAAACACACACCAGCACTAAATCAGGCCTTATACTAGTAAGATGCCACATAAACTTGTAAAAGAGGCTTCTAGATTTTGTTTGTTTTAGTGAAAATGGCCTTTTTCATACAGATGTGCACTTTGGTTAAAAAATAACCGAGTGGAATTAACAGTTTATTGAGTTTTATAATGTATCTAAATTTGATTTATTTGTATTTTGAATCAGTTTTAAACCAGCTTTAACTGAGCTGAGTTCAAGTAATTTATGTTTTTTATAGTGCTTATAAACTTATCAAGTTGAATAAGATCTTTAACATGTGTTCAAGTTTAGTTTATTTATATAACAGAGTCAATATAAGTCTCAAACTCTAGTAATTAGTTCATTTTACATCACCAAAGTTATATTTGAATAACATGAATCTTAAAGGGAAATGAAAATGGCATCGATAGTAATGAGATTATGGTGTCAATGTTATTCAAGCAATTGATTTCGTTAAGAATTTTTCATGAAAAAATGATAAAATTTTAATATTACGAGCCTAATTATTTTTTATTCAAAAATAGTTAATATTTCTCTAGGACTCTGAGATTCTCAAAAGAAAGTGAGGGAATCAAATTCATACTTTGCTTAATAATGTGATTACCGCTGAAATCCATAATAAAAAATCACTTTCCTATTTCAATCTGTTCCAAACACTGGAATCATGGGATTCAAAATCACATTCAATTAGGTGAGATTCTCATAGGAAAGTCGGGAGAATCGTATTCCTACTTAGCTCAGTAATGTGATTCCTACTAAAACAGATAATAATGAATCACTTTTTCATTTTAATTCCTTCCAAACGATCAAATCAAGAATCATAATCAGGTTTGATTCGATTCCAAACTAAAATGTGAACCCATGTCCCATATGATTTACAGGCTATATTGATTACAACAACATACAGCATATATGAATTTACAAAGCAAAGACAAAGGGCAAAGAGTATCAAAGTGCAACCCTTCATCTCAACTAGGTTGTCACCAAGAGAAATACCCTATTATATGTTAGCTCAAACCAAGGGGTTGGTCAGAAAACAACACCCAAAATAAAGCAAAACACAAGAAGCCTCATCAGGCACCAAAACAATAATACAGCAGCCGAAACAAAATAACAAAAACGCTAGCTGCAACCCAGGGACCGTGCAAACCCCTTCATAAAAATCTAAACTGCTAAGGCATCACACCTCCACCAAAGCACATTCTGATACAGGCTGCAGCAGCAAAGCTAGCACTCCTACAAGGCTTAACTCAGAGGCAACTGTTCTTAATGGCAGCTCTGATATGAAACAGATTAAAACAAAATCCTGCATAGAGTAGAAAACCCCACTTGAATTGCTTTTCACCCAAATAGCCAACTGTTATTAAATCAGTGAGGTCCACCAGGTTAGGCTGCAGCTCCTTAAATTTGCACTCATTCCTGTGTATCCAAATTGACCACAAAGCAGCAAGCAAGACAGCTTTCCAAGTCTTAGCTTCCAGCTTTTTATAATTGAAACCAGACCACCAATCAAACAATCCTCCAAGTGATCCTGGCATGGCCCACTGAACTCCCCACCAATCAATCAATTCAGCCCATAGCTTCCAAATTAAAGGACACAACATTAGAGCATGATCTACTGTTTCTACCTCTGAATAGCAAAAAATACACAGACCTATTGTGTTTTATTATTATTTGGGAAAGTTACCATTCAAGGGGAGTTTTTAAAAATTGTTACATATTAGTAAAAAAAAATTATGATTTTAATTATTAATATTTATAATATTTATTATTTTTTTGCAAATATTTTTTTGACAATCACTTATTTGTATTTTTCCCTTATTATTTTGGTAAGGAAAATACTAACAAGTGTCCCTTATGTATTGTTTAATATTGGAAAGTGTGTATAAAATATCTTAAAAATATATAAAATTATTAAAAGTATATTGATTTCAATAAAAATGTATTAAATTTAGTAAAAATATATCTTATACTCTTTAAATTTTTTGTCTTTTACTTGTACACTAAAAGCACATGTCAACAAAACCCTTTTCATAATACATGTCAGAATATTTAATAAAATAAAAATTGAAAGAATACTGCTTTCTTTCTATTAGGCTAAAAAAAAAAAATTTATACTTCGCTTTGTTTGGCAAATGTTAAAATTTGACTTTTTAAGTTAAAATTTACAAAAAGATAAAATAGGCTAAAATAATTAATAAGACAAAATGTCACATTAAACCCTTAATTATTTCACATTTTTTCTCACAACATTACATCCAACTATAGAAAAATCTAACAATCTTCCTAAATACAAAAACTTTAACCTACTAAAATAACCTACTACAATAACCAATTTCCCAAACAAACTTTTGTGCCTAAGCTAGATGTGGTAAATGGGCACATTGTTTTTAGATTGGGAAGAAAATTTTCATTGCAAAATTAATAGAAGATCGGATTAATTTGACAAATTGGTATCATAGAGAAATGCGTTGTGAGAACTCTTATTTTTGCATATTAAATTATTTTGGTAATTATATTTAGCTACTTAAATTTTGTAATCAACATCGATAATCCAATTCCATAACAGCATTTTGTGATGAAATTCTATAATTAACTTTTAATTATTTAATTAGTGCAATTTTTATCTTCATAATATTATTATTATTGTTATTGTTGTTGTCGTCGTCGTTGTCGTCACTTTTATGACTACACAAATCTAATTATTAATATATATTATTCTGTATAAAGTTTTACATTAATAATTTATGTACAAGAAAATTAACCCATGGAAATTAATTGGTTCAATCTCAAGTCTTTTAGTTACATATAATAATATTATAATATTAAATCAATTAATAGTGATTATTGAGAGGGTAATTTATACCTAAATTAGGCCGAGATGGGTAAATGGGCCAAGCTGGGTAAATGGGCCGTTCTTACAGTAAGAAGGGCTGGATGAAAGGGGGCTTGTAGTTAGCCCGGTCCTGGTAAGCCTTATTGTTATCCCGGTCCGAAAGAACCGTGAAGTTAGTCCGGTCTAGAGAAGCTTTGCATATAGCCCGGTCACCGTACTCAAAGTTAGCCCGGTCATGGCTTATCGTGGTTATCTCGGTCAGAACCTTGCTGTTTGTTAGCTCGGTCTGATACACCATGGTTTGTACATAAGAAACCGAGGTAAGAGCAGTGAAAGGAAGAACCAAACTAGCTATAGTTTGGTCTAGTCTGCGGCTTAGCATAGCCATGCTTACCTCGGTCATATTGGAATCCGACCATGGTAAAACCATCTCACTTGGTTTAAGCAGTGAGGGAGGTGTTGAAGGATAAGCATTGTCTTTCTGGAGTATGACTCCTAGGAGGACTCTACATGGATGAGTAAAAGTCCTACTAGGATTGTACCACGCGAAACCTATAAAAGCTCATAACATCACCTATGGAGAGGTAACACAACTTTGATTCTCGAACACACAGAGCTTTTTGTTTATTTGTCTATTTTGCTGACTTAGGCATCGGAGAGGTATCCGGCACACACCTGTCGGCTAGCTTACGTTTGTATTTTCAGGGAGTAAAGCGACGACGTATGGAGGAGCACAGACTTGATCAACAGGATTATACGGGAAGAATATTTCGTGCCCGTACAATTGGCGCCGTCTGTGGGAATACTAGACAAAGAACAAAACCTCTTGATCAAGTTTCCCTTGCTAATTGAATGGCGCACAACGAAGATTTACCGCAGTCCGCCATTGACGGACAAACCCCAGAGGGGGGTGGGAGGCACGAAGGGTTGCCCTCTATCCCTCCTATGGCGAACTTAGAGCCCCAGCGACAGAATCCCCAGAGGGATACAAGGGGGAGGCGGAACAACACCCCCCGTCGCTCTCGCTCACAAAGTCCTGAAAGGCAAAGGCGAAGAATCGACCCTCAAGCTCTGGAGGATCGTGTAAAAGAGCAAGATGAACTGATAAGGAAGATGACGGCGGACATGGAGGCCATGAAGCACCAGATCAAGGGAAAAGAGGTGGCGACGAGAGAGGGGCGCAAAGGCAATACACTGCCTCGCCACTCTGAAGATCGTGGTAGGCATATCACGCCATCGCAAGCAGAGAGTAGAAGCCTCAAGACAGGCGACACTCAATCAAGGACTTCCAGAACTCGTTACTCCAGGTCTGAGAGAATGAGATCATTAAGGTCTTACACAGAGGGAAGTACCTATCGGCCCTCACACACGCACCATACATCATCCAGGCAAACAGAGTTGCCTAGATCGTTCGACTTACGGACTGTGCTTGAAGAAAGGGCGCGACAGAAGGAGGATGCTAGGACACGTGACCCACACAGAGTTTCAGCCCTTTAGCGGTTGGCTCCTCGGACGCATGGAAGCGTCGAGATTGGGATGCCAATACCGCACCTTGCCTACGAACCAATAGATAAAGCGTTGGCAAAACTCCATAGCTCGCCGTTCGTTCCGGCAATTGAGAACGCATCATTACCCTCAGGCTTCATCCAACCTAAATTTACCACATACAAAGGGAAGACAGACCCTTACATGCACCTAAGCCACTTTCGTCAAGTTATGGCAGTATACTGACGGAACGAAGCTTTAATGTGCATCCTCTTCCCATCAAGCCTTGGTGACCTAGGCTTGACTTGGTTCGAAAAACTTCCAGAAGGCAGCATAGCCTCCTGGGCGCAATTGGCGGAGGCATTCGTGACTAGGTTCAGAACGAACACCAAAACCCTAGTGGAAATTGATCAACTGCTTTCCATCGATATGGGCGAAAAAGAGTCATTAAAATCCTACAATAGCCGCTACTGGGAGACCTTCAACCAGATTGGGGACTGCCCTACCAATCTCGCCATCGCACAGTACAAAAGAGGCCTTCCAGTCGGGAACAAACTAAGGGACTCAATCACTATGACACCGCCTCTCACAATGGAGGCCTTAATGGAGAGAGTGCACCAACACATTCGGGTAGAAGAAGATGGCGCTCGTGCTAAAGCAAAGTCTAGCATGACCACAGTATCAAATAAAAAGACCACGGTAAAGGTCAATGCGGTAGAACGTCCGAACAAAAACGGACGAGGCAGGCGGGACAACGGAGAAGACCAGGATAAAAGATGGTTGAGAGTCTGCACTGCCATTACCACGGTATTCAAAAAGCCAATCTACCGGATTCTAAGCGAGATACGCGATGAACCTTTCATCAAATGGCCTGCCAAGCTAGGAAAAGCTCAGAAGAACTACGACGAAAGATCACGGTGTACCTTCCATAAAGAAAAGGGGCACCGCACTGAAAATTGTACACCATTGAGACAACATCTAGAGGAGTTGGTGGCAGTCGGTCACCTGGACAAATACATTGAAGGAGGGGCGCAGCCAGCCCCCCAGAATGACAACCACCCGAACAGAATGCCAATCGACGCCCCACCTCAAGGCGTGATAAACGTAATTCATGGGGTATTCGAGCCTGAGCGCGTATGTGAACTCAGGGGCATGATAAAGAAGGCTGAGCACTTAAGGGAGGTATTAAGTGCCCAGCCCACCATTAAAAAGGGGAAAACAGAAACCACAAACGTCATATCTTTTTCAGATAGAGACTTGGGCAAGGATATATTGGCCTCACAATGATGCACTGGTCGTCACTCTTCGAGTCAAGGATTTCGACGTCAAGCGGATTTTGATTGACCAAGGGAGCTCATGTGAGATAATGTACTACGACACCTTCAAACAACTGAAATTGGAGGACAAAGACTTGGCACCAGCTGTATCCCCCCTGATCGGATTCAACTCAATGCCAGAATGGTCAGTTGGCAAGATCATCATTCCAGTCAGGGCAGGAAGCGTGACAAAACAAGTGGAATTTTGGGTGTTAAAGGTCCCTTCCACTTACAACATAATCTTGGGAAGAACATGGCTGCATGCCATACGAGCGGTAGCTTCATCCTACCATCAAGTAATGCGATTCTCCAACGAAACTGGGGTAATTAAAAAGGTCTTTGGAGACCAAATTATGTCCAAGCAATGTTTTGTCACGGTTAATGACAGCCGCGCTGCCAAGGGATATGTTCATTCGGTGGAAGAACCTGAGAGCAATGAACTGTTCGCAGGTGTCGGCAAAGCAGCTGATCAAAAAGCGGTGGAAGACTTGGCAGAAGTAAGAATAGATGAAAAGAACCCGAATAAATTCTTTTTGCTCGGTTCGTCGTTGTCCAGCACTGAGAGATTAGAGGTTTTGGAATTCTTAACCTCTAACATCAAAGTGTTGGCCTGGACACCCTATGACGTGCCAGACATTGATCCAAACTTCATCTGTCACCAACTCAATGTCCACCTATCTGCCAGACCAATCATTCAACGCACTCGCAGATCGACACTCCACCACGCCGAGATAGTGGCGGAAGAAGTGAGAAATCTGCTAGAGGCAGGAGCTATCAAAGAGGTGCACTACCCCAGATGGATTTCCAACACAGTCGTGGTGCCAAAGAAGAATGGCAAATGGCGTGTCTGCGTCGACTATAAGACAGTCAACAAAGCATGCCCAAAGGACAACTTCCCCCTACCACGAATAGATCAACTGGTAGACCTAACGGCAGGGCACAACCGACTTAGCTTTCTTGATGCGTATAGAGGCTACCATCAGATCGCCATGTACGAACCAGACCAGGAGGTCACGTCCTTTACAACTCCAAGAGGACTGTATTGCTACAAGGTCATGCCCTTTGGCCTAAAGAACGCAGGGGCAACATTTCAAAGAATGGTCACCAAGATGTTTGAGCCGTTGTTAGGCAGAACAATGGAGGCTTACATCGACGACATGGTGGTCAAAAGCAAGGATGAGAACGACCATCTAAGGGACCTAGGTGAGATGTTCCAGATTCTGAAGAGGCACAAGTTGCGCCTTAATGCATCTAAGTGCGCGTTCGGTGTAGGATCTAGCAAATTCCTGGGCTTCTTGGTAACCAACCGGGGTATTGAGGCAGACCCCTCCCAGATCAAAGCTATTCAGGATCTGGAGAGACCTAACTCAGTAAAAGAAGTGCAGCATCTCACCGGCATGGCAGCTACACTCAACCGATTCATTAGCCGGTCGTCAGACAGACTACGACCATTTTTTCTAGTATTGAAAGCCAAGTTCGAGTGGGACAAAGAATGTGACCACTCTCTGGAAAACTTGAAGGAATACATGTCTTCTCCACGAGTGTCACCCCAATACCTGGAGAAGAACTCTTCCTGTACTTGGCAGTCTCTTAGCACGCAATTAGCGCAGTGTTGGTTCGTGCGGAAGGAATCCAACATCTGCCCATCTATTATGTAAGCAAGACATTGCTGGGCGCCGAAACGAGGTACTTGCCACTGGAAAAACTGGCCTTGGCCTTAATGATGGCCTCAAGGAAGTTGTCGCACTACTTTCACGCCCATACCATAGTCGTCCTCACAGCTTTCCCATTAAAAGCTTTGTTTGAGAGGGCAAACTTTTCTGGGCGAATCTTGAAATGGGCAGTAGAGTTGGGACAATTTGACATCAAGTTCCAACCTAGAACCGCGATAAAGGCCCAAGCTTTGGCAGACTTTGTCGCAGAATTTACCCTAGGAAGTCATCATATCTGCCCAGTCAACCTGACTAATGTAACCAAACTAGGGATGGAAGTTGACGCCGGAATAGCGCAACCCCTGGTGCAGGATACTCAGTCGGATCCCAAGGCATACCAGAGTAAAGAAAGCAAGGCAGAAGCGAACCATGCTAAACCAAGCCAAGACTCACCAACAAATAAAAACTTGGTTCAATCAAATAGTGAGGGGCAGACAACAAGTATGGACTTTGAAGAAAACACCAGCAACATCCTTAACCCCACGACATCATCTGATCCCTCCACTTGCTGGAAATTGTTCGTTGGAGAGATGTGGAAGCTCTTTATGGACAGAGCATCCAACCGGCATGGTGCAGGACTTGGCATAGTCCTCATCTCACCAGACGGCCTGGTTGTGGAGCAAACAGTCAACCTTGGATTCCCAGCATCAAAAAACGAAGCGGAATATGAAGCGCTTCTTGCAGGTCTCAAATTAGCATTCTACATGAAGGCCACCGAGCTAATGGTCTACAGCGACTCACAGCTGGTGGTAAACCAAATTTCTGGCGACTACAAAACAAAGGATGACATGATGGCCAAGTACCAAGAATTGGTCAGAACAGAGATCAAGAAATTTGAAGTAGTAAGGATAGAACAGATTGGCAGGGAGAAAAACAGTAGAGCAGACGAACTAGCAGGCTTTGCTTCAATGGCAGACACATCCATCCCTCACCCACTGCTAATTGACTACCTACCAAGACCAAGCATTGAAGATCCCGAAGCAGAAGAGGTATGTTGCACCGAACTAGGCCACTCATGGATGGATTCCATCATACTATTCTTAAAAGACGTCGTCTTATCGGAAGAAAAGAAAGAAGCCAACAAAATTAGAACAAAGTCGCAGCGATTTTGGCTCTCCCCATCTATGGCATTATACAAAAAGTCATTCTCAGGACCTTACCTAAAGTGTGTCCACCCCAACAAAGTGGAAGCGTTCTTGTTCGAGATACACGAAGGCGTGTGCGGAAGCCACCAAAGAGGAAGATCGTTAGCCTACAGAACCATTTCACAAGGATACTGGTGGCTATACATGCAAGCAGACTCAGAGAAGTATGTGAAGAAGTGCGAGAAATGTCAGAAGTTCGCACACCAAATACATCAGCCAGCCAGAGAGCTCCTACCATTGACCAGCCTATGGCCCTTCGTAATGTGGGGGCTTGGAGATAGTAGGACCACTTCCAACAGCACCCGGTAACAGGAAGTTCTTTCTCGCAGCAACAGACTACTTCACAAAGTGGGTGGAAGCAGAAGCATTGGCATCAATCAAGGAAAAAAATGTGAAGAAGTTAGTCTGGCAGAATATCATTACTCGATTCGGCGTACCTAAAGCCCTAATATCAGACAACGGTACTCAGTTTGATGGCAGAATCTTTAGAGGCTTTTGTGAAGAATACAAAATAGAGTTCTACAATTCTACACCGGCATATCCCCAAGCCAACGGCCAGGCGGAAGCATCAAACAAGGTCATCTTGGATGGACTGAAGAAAAGGTTAGAAAGAGCAAAAGGCAAATGGGCTGAGGAACTTCCTCATGTTTTATAGGCCTACCGCACCACACCTCGACGATCAACAGGAGAAACACCATTCTCCTTAGCCTACGGCATGGAAGTAGTAATCCCGCTGGAAGTTGCCCTCCCCACAATTAGAAGCGAAAATTTTGATCCAGACTTGAATAGAGAAGCCATAGCATTAAAACTCGACCTCGCCGAAGAAAGAAGAGAAAAAGCACTGGTTCACATTGCCTCATACCAACAAGTGTTATCTAGGAAATACAACAAGACAGTACATCCAAGGCAATTCAAAATTGGAGATTTGGTACTGCGCAAAGTGATGGGAAACACCATAATACCGGGAGATGGCAAGTTAGGGCCCAATTGGGAAGGACCTTACAAAGTGGTTGGATTAGCAGACAAAGAGGCATACCACTTAGAAGACGAGGACGGCAAAGCCATTCCCAGGCCATGGAACACTGCCAATCTTAAACTATTTTATTTTTAGTTTTTTTTTTTAGCATTCTTGTAATTTTTCTTGCCCCAATAAAACAAGTAGTTTTCTTTTCAGCATAAGTGTTCTATTTTATAAAAGTTGTTTTAGTAAGTTAGGGGCATTAAAAACATAGTTGGCCGGAATAACCAACTGTGAATCTTCCTACGCCCAGGATAAGGATCTAGGCTGCAGGATGTTTGGTCGGAATAACCAAACACTGTGCTCTAGGTTGGCTGGAAAAACCAACTTAGACGTTGGCTAGATTAAACCAACACCCCTCCTAAGCCCAGGATAAGGATCCAGGCTGCAGGACGTTTGGTCGGAATAACCAAACACTTTACTCTAGGTTGGCTGGACAAACCAATCTAGAAGTTGGCTGGACAAACCAACACCCCTCTTAAGCCCAGGATAAGGATCCAGGCTGCAGGACATTTGGTCGGAATAACCAAATACTTTACTCTAGGTTGGCTGGAAAAACCAATCTAGAGGTTGGCTGGATTAAACCAACACTTAGTACTCTTCAGCCAAAATAAGGATATCGGCTAAAGAGTGGTTGGCTGGATTAAACCAACAATTAGTACTCTTCAGCCAAAGTAAGGATATCGACTAAAGAGTGGTTGGCTGGATTAAACCAACACTTAGTACTCTTCAGCCGAAATAGGGATATCGGCTAGAGAGTGGTTGGCTGGATTAAACCAACACTTGGTACTCTTCAGCCGAAGTAAGGATATCAGCTAAAGAGTGGTTGGCTGGACTGAACCAACTCTTAGTACTCTTCAGCCGAGGTAGGTATTTTGGCTAAAGAGTGGTTGATAGCTATAATTATATTGTAAGATTAAGACCAAGATAATTATCACGGCAAGAAAATGTTAGTCTGTATACAAAGTGAATGCAAGCATGGCACAGACCGAATAGAAAGATGAAAGGTTTTTTATTCAAAAGCAAAAACAGAGCTACAATAGTTGGAGACTCACTCCGATTACAAACCTTTTTTTTCAACAAAAAGAAAAAAATACTAAAATCAAGCAACAAGAAGAGAAGTACAAAATCAGGCGAATAGATCATCAAGATCAACATCAAGGTCAACTCGGACCCCGATTTCATTCGGTAGCACGATCTCGGTTAGAAGCACGATTTTAGTAGGCAGCTCGTTGGTCAGGTCTTCCACCATTGGCTCCAACCGATCTGACTGATTGACAGGGTCATTGACAACCGGGATATCGTTGGGCACAGTTTCTTCTTCATTATCTAAATCCTCAAGAAATTGTTGTTAAAGAGCAGCAGCATATTCTGCCATGGAGCTCGGTATGAAGTATGCAGGAGCGTTGAAGACCTCGGTCTCTAGGCCGTGACCAAGCTGCACTACAGCCGCCCTCCACCCACATTTGAAGAAGAGATCCTTGGCAGCTTCACATTGTTTAATGTAAGTCGCCTCCCCTTCCTTGTAACCCCGGAGCTCGACGTCATCCACACTCTTCTTCAGCTTCTCAATCTCGGTGTTCTTCTTTCCTTTAAGCTTGGCCAACTCCCGCATGTATTTGTCTTTTATCACGGCCGTAGCCTTTTGCTTGTCTGCTTCGGCCGAGCTAACCAATCCGGTCAGACAGACATTCTCGGATTGAAGCTCGGCTATCCGCTCCTTGGTTTGTTCTAGCTCGGTAGTTTTTTCAATCACTTCGGCCATGGCTTACCTTGTAGTCTTGCGAAGTTCCAGCACACGCTTATGAGCGATGTGGTTCTTCTGCATGGCCTGCAAAAGAATGGGAAAACTTGTAATCAAACCGAGATGAAAGTTGTACAAATTAGAAAGATTAACAGAAGAAGCTACTTACGAGCACCATGGATTTTGTGGCCGAACGGATGGCTTTTAGCTTGGTCAAGTGGTTGTGGTGCTTCATGTCTGCGGAAAGGTAAACACCTTTAGCCAGGTTGAATGCCATCAGGTGGTCTTTCTCTGCGACCATTGAGTCAGAATCCGTGATAGCACGATTTTGAAAGGTCATTTTTGGAGCCCATTTGGAGGAGGTAGCTTGGCCAGAGCACTCCGGTTGTGGGCTCGGTAGAGGGCTTGGCAGAATGGTTTGAGGAACCGTGGTTTCATCTTCATCAACAAGACGTTGCTCGGTTTGGGCAGTCCGGGCACGTTTCCTTGGGCGAGATGATGAAGGTTGTTGAGTAGGAAGGGCCACCACGGTTCCCTGAGTTTGATCAGCTGGTGGTATCTCGGTTGGGTTTGTTTCGGTCAGAAGGTCTCGCACGGCTCTATTTTTGGCCATTTCTTGTTCGGCAGTAAGTGGGATAAGGTTGATTTGAGGCTGTCACGACCCAAACCCGGCCCTATGGGTTTAGCACCGTAACCGGCCAGTAATCCGAGATTACCGAAGGCCTGCAGAACAGTAATACAGTAAGACAGAGTACAGGGCCTGGCGGAAGCCAATACAGTAAATAAATAGTGTCCATTGAGCTGTGACATTCTGTATGCAAAAGGACTTTTCACACATTTATACATAAACAGTGCAGAACAGTATACACAATATTTACAATCATTCAACTAGGGACTCAACCCTACAGAACAGTACAGAAAACATTCCGTCTGTACAAAACAGCACGGTCTATACAAAACAGTAAAACAGTACAGAAGGGGGAAAAACAGACAAAACACCCCCAAGCCATAGCATGGCAACTCGGAACCTCGCAGTGAGGCACAAAGGCTGGCTTGACAAAACTGGAGTAACCCTGACGCCTCTAGCTGCGGTCTGGTGCCTGTACACCTACATATATATATGAGCAGTGAGCTAAAGCCCAGTGAATAACATAAAGCGTAAAGGGGTTTAGAATGAATGTCCTTACAGTAATGAAAACAGTTCAATTCAACCAGTATTTCAGTTGTTCAGTACAGTAAACAGTCATATGTGGTACATCCATTAGCATAACAGTAACAGTAGGTCTTAAAAGACCGAACAGTAATGATGGCCATCAGTCAGTAAACAGTAGTGGTTCCACGAGGGAACCGACAGAGAATTCTGTCGCAGTAACAGTAACAGTAAACAGTAGGTACTAAGGATGCCACAGTACAGTTCAGAAATAAAGGACATACATTCATTCAGTAAATAATACCAGTTCAGTAAACAGTTCAGTTCAGTATTCAAAAGATAATCAGTTGAACATATCTTTACACAATTGTTACTCACAGAGTTCTGGGCTACAGTATGCTAGAGCGTGTCTCCCCAGTTGCCAACCCTACACAGTTCACAGGTTGAACACACACTAAGCTACACAGTTGGGCAATATCATAACTTAATCCCTAATTTGCCTTGGTGTGTTCTACAACGATATCCTCATCTAAATGCCTTAAACTAGGCCTAAGAATGCCTAGGATGGGATGAGGATGCAAAAATGCACATTTAAAAGCATTTTCAGGATTTTCAGAAAAAACAGAGTCCCGCTCGAGCTCAGGTTTCCCCGCTCGAGCGTACAGGCAAACAAAGGTACACGCTCGAGCGTAAACTTTCCCGCTCGAGCGTACTGTAAAAGTACTGGATGGGTGAAATCTCCGCTCGACACACGCTCGAGCTTGAGACAAATTCCGCTCGAGCTCCCAATCCTCCGCTCGAGCGGACAGTAAAACAGTGCAGAGAGATGCTGGTTGCTCGGATTCCACGCTCGAGCGTAACTTTCCCCGCTCGAGCGGGAGTGCGAAATCTGGAAAACCCAGATTGCACCTCCAAGCTCAAAACCAAGTTCAAAAGCATCAAAACTCGACCTCTTGGGCTAAATTTCCAGAAAACATTTATAAACGCATAGAATAACATGTTTTAAAGCTCAATTTGAGAAATCAAAGCCCAAGGGTATTTAATTCAAACTCAATTTCAAACCATTTTTCAAGAACAATCCTCAAACATGACATGCATGATCTTAAATCCTTTTCAAAGCTTCAATGCTGTTTCAAAAGAGCTCAAACCTTCAAAGATAGGATGAACTCATGGAGTATGACCAAAAGATGGACATGCATGTGAGGCATTATGAACTACAACCTCAAAACTTCAATATATGTACATGCATGCAAAGATTGAGCTTCAATTCAACAACAATGAACCAAAACATGACTTAGTTCTACAATGAAGCATGAATCATGCAAGAATCCACTCAAAACATGAATAAGAAGACAATGGAGCTACCTTTAGTCTTGTATTTCAAGAAGGGAGCTCAAATATGCAATCACTTCAACAATTTCTTCAATTACCAAGCAAAATCAACAAGAACAATTCTCTCTCTCTCTAACCCTCCTCTCTAGGTCGGTAAAAGCAAGAAATGAGCTGAGCAAAATGTTTGATTCAAGCATACCAAGGCTCTAACATGTTATAATAAGGGCCCACTAACAATGGCAAAATGGTAATTAAGTCCAACTCTTCAATTAGCTTACTTTAATCTAATTTAATCATACCTAATCAATTTTCAGATAAATATACCATAAAATTACATTAATTATGAGGGTCACGGAACATCAATCGGTTTCTAATTCGGCCGCCGATAAGGCCTTCAATTAGCAGTTTAAACATATAAACATGAACAGATAATCAGACAATCAAACAGATAGGATGCAATTTAACTAACATATACTGGATCAATTCGGTTTCCAATTTCAGTCAGTCAGTTCAGTACTTTTAATCAGTTCAATTATCAGTCAGTTATCAGTTCCGTTTAGCAGTAATAGGTGATTATCGGTAATCAATCAGTCCTTAATCAGTAAACAGTATGAGGGTTGTTACAGTCTCCCCTCCTTATAAAGAGTTTAGTCCTCTAAACTCGAGTTACCTTCATTCTGGAAGAAAACAGGATTCAGTGGAAACAGTTCAGGATATCTTTTGGCCATGTCATCTTCCCTTTCCCAAGTGGCATACACGCCACCGTGGTTCTGCCAGTCAACTTTTACTAGCGGGATCTCTTTGTTCCTCAGTTTCTTGATCCGTCGGTTTACAATCTGTATAGGCCGTTCCTCGTAAGTGTAGTCATCACTCAACACTATCCGAGTAGGCTCAATCACATGGAAGGGATCCCG
This sequence comes from Camellia sinensis, assembly GCF_055761805.1. Classification (NCBI taxonomy): domain Eukaryota; kingdom Viridiplantae; phylum Streptophyta; class Magnoliopsida; order Ericales; family Theaceae; genus Camellia; species Camellia sinensis. Next base: position 10,878,852 of record NC_138965.1, read on the forward strand.
GAGGTAGTCTCTCAACATAGAAATGTGGAAGACGTTATGCATATGCTCCATTTCAGGAGGAAGCGCAACTTGATACGCCACCGGATTGATTTTCTCAATGATCTCATATGGTCCGACGTATCTCGGTGCTAACTTGCCTTTGACTCCAAAACGAGTCTGGCCTTTCATTGGTGTCACTTTCACAAAAACGTGATCACCCACTTCATACTCTCTGTCCCGTCTTCTGACATCTGCATAACTTTTCTGTCTACTCTGTGCAGTTTTCAGTCTTTGCTGTATCAGTTTCACTTTTTCAGTTGTTTCATACACAATCTCGGGTCCAAGCAAAGGCCCATCTCCAACTTCTGCCCAGCAGATTGGAGATCTACATTTTCTGCCATACAATGCCTCAAAAGGCGCCATTCCAATACTCGAATGGTAGCTGTTGTTGTAGGCAAATTCAACTAATGGCAGATGACTTTCCCAGTCTCCCTGAAAATCAAGGACACACATTCTCAGTAAATCCTCCAGAGTTTGGATGGTCCTTTCTGATTGGCCATCTGTCTGAGGATGATAGGCACTACTCAGTCTCAGTTCAGTACCCAGTGCAGTTTGTAGGCTTTGCCAAAACCTCGATGTAAACTTCGAATCCCTGTCAGAAACAATAGACACAGGCACTCCATGCAGTCTTACAATTTCATTAATATAGATAACAGCCAATTTGTCCGCATTATAGATTGTCTTGACAGGTAAGAAGTGAGCAGATTTGGTTAGTCTATCAACAATAACCCAAATTGAATCCATACCTTTTCTGGAGCGAGGTAATCCCACAATGAAATCCATCGTGATATGCTCCCATTTCCACTCTGGTATGGGTAGGGGTTGCAATAATCCGGCAGGTCGCTGATGTTCAGCTTTGACCTGTTGGCAATGAAGACATTTGGATACAAAATCAGCAATTTCTTTCTTCATTCCCGGCCACCAGAAATTCTGTTTCAGATCTTGGTACATTTTCGTATTCCCCGGATGGATAGACAATTTCGAATTGTGGCCCTCTTGTAGAACTCTTCTTTTCAGTTCAGTATCATTTGGTACACACAATCTTTCTTGAAATTTCAGTACATTATTCTCAAATTTGAATCCCGGCCTCGGTTTAGATTCTCTTTCTTCGATGATCTTCTTCAAGAAATCATCCAGTTGCTGTTTCTCTTTAATCTCTTCAATCAGTGCCGGTTGAGCAGAAACAGCAGCTAAGGTTCCACCTTGTTCTCGTAAAACAATTTCAATTTCAGATTTTTCAAGGTCACAAAGCAACTCTTTCTGTCCGGTGAGCAAACAGGCTAAGTTTCCAATCGATTTCCGGCTCAATGCATCGGCAACGGTATTGGCTTTTCCCGGATGGTACAATATCTGTAGGTCATAGTCTTTAATCAGTTCCAGCCATCTCCGCTATCTCATATTCAGTTCTTTCTGTGTGAAGAAATACTTTAAACTCTTGTGGTCGGTGTATACTTCACATGTCACCCCATACAGATAGTGACGCCAAATTTTCAGTGCAAACACCACTGCAGCAAGTTCCAGGTCATGGGTCGGGTAGTTCTTTTCATGTGGTCTCAACTGTCGAGAAGCATAAGCAATAACTCTCCCATTCTGCATTAAAACACATCCCAAACCCTTATGAGAAGCATCACTAAATACAGTATAACCATCCGTACCTGAAGGTAAGGTAAGAACTGGTGCAGTCACTAATCGAGTTTTCAACTCCTGGAAGGCAGATTCTCTTTGGTCAGTCCAGTCAAATGATGTCCCCTTTTGTGTTAACTGTGTCAATGGTAGGGCAATTTTGGAGAAATCTCTGACAAATCTTCTGTAATATCCAGCCAATCCCAAAAAGCTTCGGACTTCAGTCACATTTGTTGGTCTAGGCCAGTTCACTACAGCTTCAATTTTCTGCGGATCAACAGAAATTCCATCTTTGCTAACAACATGCCCCAAAAACATCACATGGTCAAGCCAGAATTCACATTTAGACAGTTTAGCATACAGTTTCTGTTCTCTTAAGGTTTGCAGGGCAAGTCTCAGATGATGTTCATGCTGTTCTATACTTTTGGAGTAAATCAATATGTCATCGATAAATACAACAATAAAGTCATCAAGGTATGGTTTAAAAATTCTATTCATGAGGTCCATAAAAGCAGCTGGTGCGTTCGTGACTCCGAAAGGCATAACCAAAAATTCGTAGTGTCCATACCTCGTTCTAAAAGCAGTTTTATCAATGTCATCTGGTTTAACCTTCAGTTGATGATACCCCGATCTAAGATCAATCTTGGAAAACACTTGTGCCCCCTGTAACTGATCAAATAAATCATCAATACGCGGTAGTGGGTATTTGTTCTTTACAGTTACCTTATTCAGTTCACGGTAGTCAATGCACAGTCTCAGTGAGCCATCTTTCTTCTTGACAAACAAAACTGGTGCACCCCATGGTGAGGTACTGGGTCTGATGAACTTTTTGTCCAGTAATTCCTGTAGTTGCACTTTCAGTTCTTTCAATTCAGTTGGAGCCATTCGGTATGGAGCTTTAGAAACTGGTTGTGTTCCGGGAATCACATCAACGGTAAATTCAATCTCCCTGTCAATCAAATCTCTTGGAAGATTACCTGGGAAAACATCTGGAAATTCTCTGACTATAGGAATGCAATTCACATCAGTTTTAACACTATCATCAGTAGACACAGTCAGTACAGAACACAGATATCCTTTACATCCCTTTCTAATCAGTTTAACAGTTTTCACAGACGAAATTAGATACGGAGGAGGTACTACTCTACTCCCATTAAACACAAATTCAGGCAAACCAGGTGGACGGAAAATAACTTGCTTGGTCACACAGTCAATAGTGGCATGATATTTTTGTAACCAATCCATCCCCAATATTATGTCAAAATGGTCAATGTTCAATGGCAGTAAATCAATAAACAGATGCATATCCCCAACAATGATTTCACATGCGGGGTACATATAAGCACATGTCATGGGTCCCCCTACGGGTGATGATACGGCTAGTAGATAGTTCATAGGTTCTAAGGGTCTATTCAATTTTCGTGAAAAGGCATGCGACACATATGAATGCGTAGACCCCGAATCAATCAGTACATATGCATTTTGTGCACAAATAGAGAGAATACCTGACACAACGGTCTCGGTATTCTGCACATCTCCCGGTACTAGTGCGAACACTCGGCCTTGCCTCACAGGCTCTTTCCCGGTAGCTTTAGGGTTAGGCTTTGGTGGAGCGTTTGATGCTGCTGCGCTTGGTGCAGCCTTACCACTGGCTTGTGGAGCAGAGGAGCAGTCTTTAACCATGTGGCCCACCTTGCCACACCTGTAACAGGCTCCAGATAATTTGTGACAAACCCCTTTGTGCCTGTTGCCACATACAGAGCAGGGTGGAATGAACCCACTCCCTTGGCTGGGGCTAGTCATTGATCCCGTGTTCTGTTTCTTATTGGCTGGGTTGTGCTTGCCTTTCTTAAATTTGAAACCCTGCCTTTTACCATGCCATTCAGTTGTTGGTGTTTCAGATTGTTTCACTGCTGCAATGTTCGACTCGGCCATCAATGCCCGATCGAGAACACCCACAAAAGTCGGTAGTTTCAAGACATTTATTCGATCAAGGATCGCAACATTAAGGCCACCTTCAAATTTTCTGGCCTTCTTATATTCCGTATCCACCATGTGCGGTGCATAACGGGCAAGTTCAGTAAATTTGGTTTCATACTCTACAACGGACATTGTGCCCTGCTTCAGCTGTTCAAATTCAGTCACTTTTCTATCCCTGACACACTGAGGGAAGTACTTTTCAAAGAAGGACTCCTTGAACTGAGCCCAAGTCATAACAGTGCTTGCATCGCGGATCAACATCCACCACCTTCTAGCTTCTTCTTGTAAGGTGAAGGTAGCTAACAGTACTTTATTCGCTTCTGAACACGGAAACACTTCAAATAGTTTCTCTGTTTCCAGAACCCAAGCTTCAGCTTTTAACGGTTCAAGGCCTCCCTGAAAGGATGGCGGTTTCATTTTACTAAACTTCTGGGTAAGAGCAATAATATCCCCATCATTCACATTAGGTTCCGGCTGAACCGGAGGAGGAGGAGGAGGTGGGGGCGGTTGGTTCTGTTGTTGTTCCAGTCTAGCAGTTATCAGTTCTATCATTCTTTCCATTCTTTCCATTCTTGCCTCAGTAGATGAGGACTCAGGTTCATTTGCATTGTCCATTTCACTATAAGCAGTTATAACAATTTTATACATAAGAAGTCATTTGTTTAACAGTTTAACACATTAGCATGTATTCGGTCATAACATAACCACACACTTATCATGCTCATGAGATGCCCTAATAACTTTTCTAGGACACCCTATAGCTCATTTGGACACGTGTGTGCGGTATAACTCGTGGTTAAGTATCGCTCTGATACCACTCTGTCACGACCCAAACCCGGCCCTATGGGTTTAGCACCGTAACCAACCAGTAATCCGAGATTACCGAAGGCCTGCAGAACAGTAATACAGTAAGACAGAGTACAGGGCCTGGCGGAAGCCAATACAGTAAATAAATAGTGTCCATTGAGCTGTGACATTCTGTATGCAAAAGGACTTTTCACACATTTATACATAAACAGTGCAGAACAGTATACACAATATTTACAATCATTCAACTAGGGACTCAACCCTACAGAACAGTACAGAAAACATTCCGTCTGTACAAAACAGCACGGTCTATACAAAACAGTAAAACAGTACAGAAGGGGGAAAAACAGACAAAACACCCCCAAGCCATAGCATGGCAACTCGGAACCTCGCAGTGAGGCACAAAGGCTGGCTTGACAAAACTGGAGTAACCCTGACGCCTCTAGCTGCGGTCTGGTGCCTGTACACCTACATATATATATGAGCAGTGAGCTAAAGCCCAGTGAATAACATAAAGCGTAAAGGGGTTTAGAATGAATGTCCTTACAGTAATGAAAACAGTTCAATTCAACCAGTATTTCAGTTGTTCAGTACAGTAAACAGTCATATGTGGTACATCCATTAGCATAACAGTAACAGTAGGTCTTAAAAGACCGAACAGTAATGATGGCCATCAGTCAGTAAACAGTAGTGGTTCCACGAGGGAACCGACAGAGAATTCTGTCGCAGTAACAGTAACAGTAAACAGTAGGTACTAAGGATGCCACAGTACAGTTCAGAAATAAAGGACATACATTCATTCAGTAAATAATACCAGTTCAGTAAACAGTTCAGTTCAGTATTCAAAAGATAATCAGTTGAACATATCTTTACACAATTGTTACTCACAGAGTTCTGGGCTACAGTATGCTAGAGCGTGTCTCCCCAGTTGCCAACCCTACACAGTTCACAGGTTGAACACACACTAAGCTACACAGTTGGGCAATATCATAACTTAATCCCTAATTTGCCTTGGTGTGTTCTACAACGATATCCTCATCTAAATGCCTTAAACTAGGCCTAAGAATGCCTAGGATGGGATGAGGATGCAAAAATGCACATTTAAAAGCATTTTCAGGATTTTCAGAAAAAACAGAGTCCCGCTCGAGCTCAGGTTTCCCCGCTCGAGCGTACAGGCAAACAAAGGTACACGCTCGAGCGTAAACTTTCCCGCTCGAGCGTACTGTAAAAGTACTGGATGGGTGAAATCTCCGCTCGACACACGCTCGAGCTTGAGACAAATTCCGCTCGAGCTCCCAATCCTCCGCTCGAGCGGACAGTAAAACAGTGCAGAGAGATGCTGGTTGCTCGGATTCCACGCTCGAGCGTAACTTTCCCCGCTCGAGCGGGAGTGCGAAATCTGGAAAACCCAGATTGCACCTCCAAGCTCAAAACCAAGTTCAAAAGCATCAAAACTCGACCTCTTGGGCTAAATTTCCAGAAAACATTTATAAACGCATAGAATAACATGTTTTAAAGCTCAATTTGAGAAATCAAAGCCCAAGGGTATTTAATTCAAACTCAATTTCAAACCATTTTTCAAGAACAATCCTCAAACATGACATGCATGATCTTAAATCCTTTTCAAAGCTTCAATGCTGTTTCAAAAGAGCTCAAACCTTCAAAGATAGGATGAACTCATGGAGTATGACCAAAAGATGGACATGCATGTGAGGCATTATGAACTACAACCTCAAAACTTCAATATATGTACATGCATGCAAAGATTGAGCTTCAATTCAACAACAATGAACCAAAACATGACTTAGTTCTACAATGAAGCATGAATCATGCAAGAATCCACTCAAAACATGAATAAGAAGACAATGGAGCTACCTTTAGTCTTGTATTTCAAGAAGGGAGCTCAAATATGCAATCACTTCAACAATTTCTTCAATTACCAAGCAAAATCAACAAGAACAATTCTCTCTCTCTCTAACCCTCCTCTCTAGGTCGGTAAAAGCAAGAAATGAGCTGAGCAAAATGTTTGATTCAAGCATACCAAGGCTCTAACATGTTATAATAAGGGCCCACTAACAATGGCAAAATGGTAATTAAGTCCAACTCTTCAATTAGCTTACTTTAATCTAATTTAATCATACCTAATCAATTTTCAGATAAATATACCATAAAATTACATTAATTATGAGGGTCACGGAACATCAATCGGTTTCTAATTCGGCCGCCGATAAGGCCTTCAATTAGCAGTTTAAACATATAAACATGAACAGATAATCAGACAATCAAACAGATAGGATGCAATTTAACTAACATATACTGGATCAATTCGGTTTCCAATTTCAGTCAGTCAGTTCAGTACTTTTAATCAGTTCAATTATCAGTCAGTTATCAGTTCCGTTTAGCAGTAATCGGTGATTATCGGTAATCAATCAGTCCTTAATCAGTAAACAGTATGAGGGTTGTTACAGTCTCCCCTCCTTATAAAGAGTTTAGTCCTCTAAACTCGAGTTACCTTCATTCTGGAAGAAAACAGGATTCAGTGGAAACAGTTCAGGATATCTTTTGGCCATGTCATCTTCCCTTTCCCAAGTGGCATACACGCCACCGTGGTTCTGCCAGTCAACTTTTACTAGCGGGATCTCTTTGTTCCTCAGTTTCTTGATCCGTCGGTTTACAATCTGTATAGGCCGTTCCTCGTAAGTGTAGTCATCACTCAACACTATCCGAGTAGGCTCAATCACATGGAAGGGATCCCGGAGGTAGTCTCTCAACATAGAAATGTGGAAGACGTTATGCATATGCTCCATTTCAGGAGGAAGCGCAACTTGATACGCCACCGGATTGATTTTCTCAATGATCTCATATGGTCCGACGTATCTCGGTGCTAACTTGCCTTTGACTCCAAAACGAGTCTGGCCTTTCATTGGTGTCACTTTCACAAAAACGTGATCACCCACTTCATACTCTCTGTCCCGTCTTCTGACATCTGCATAACTTTTCTGTCTACTCTGTGCAGTTTTCAGTCTTTGCTGTATCAGTTTCACTTTTTCAGTTGTTTCATACACAATCTCGGGTCCAAGCAAAGGCCCATCTCCAACTTCTGCCCAGCAGATTGGAGATCTACATTTTCTGCCATACAATGCCTCAAAAGGCGCCATTCCAATACTCGAATGGTAGCTGTTGTTGTAGGCAAATTCAACTAATGGCAGATGACTTTCCCAGTCTCCCTGAAAATCAAGGACACACATTCTCAGTAAATCCTCCAGAGTTTGGATGGTCCTTTCTGATTGGCCATCTGTCTGAGGATGATAGGCACTACTCAGTCTCAGTTCAGTACCCAGTGCAGTTTGTAGGCTTTGCCAAAACCTCGATGTAAACTTCGAATCCCTGTCAGAAACAATAGACACAGGCACTCCATGCAGTCTTACAATTTCATTAATATAGATAACAGCCAATTTGTCCGCATTATAGATTGTCTTGACAGGTAAGAAGTGAGCAGATTTGGTTAGTCTATCAACAATAACCCAAATTGAATCCATACCTTTTCTGGAGCGAGGTAATCCCACAATGAAATCCATCGTGATATGCTCCCATTTCCACTCTGGTATGGGTAGGGGTTGCAATAATCCGGCAGGTCGCTGATGTTCAGCTTTGACCTGTTGGCAATGAAGACATTTGGATACAAAATCAGCAATTTCTTTCTTCATTCCCGGCCACCAGAAATTCTGTTTCAGATCTTGGTACATTTTCGTATTCCCCGGATGGATAGACAATTTCGAATTGTGGCCCTCTTGTAGAACTCTTCTTTTCAGTTCAGTATCATTTGGTACACACAATCTTTCTTGAAATTTCAGTACATTATCCTCAAATTTGAATCCCGACCTCGGTTTAGATTCTCTTTCTTCGATGATCTTCTTCAAGAAATCATCCAGTTGCTGTTTCTCTTTAATCTCTTCAATCAGTGCCGGTTGAGCAGAAACAGCAGCTAAGGTTCCACCTTGTTCTCGTAAAACAATTTCAATTTCAGATTTTTCAAGGTCACAAAGCAACTCTTTCTGTCCGGTGAGCAAACAGGCTAAGTTTCCAATCGATTTCCGGCTCAATGCATCGGCAACGGTATTGGCTTTTCCCGGATGGTACAATATCTGTAGGTCATAGTCTTTAATCAGTTCCAGCCATCTCCGCTATCTCATATTCAGTTCTTTCTGTGTGAAGAAATACTTTAAACTCTTGTGGTCGGTGTATACTTCACATGTCACCCCATACAGATAGTGACGCCAAATTTTCAGTGCAAACACCACTGCAGCAAGTTCCAGGTCATGGGTCGGGTAGTTCTTTTCATGTGGTCTCAACTGTCGAGAAGCATAAGCAATAACTCTCCCATTCTGCATTAAAACACATCCCAAACCCTTATGAGAAGCATCACTAAATACAGTATAACCATCCGTACCTGAAGGTAAGGTAAGAACTGGTGCAGTCACTAATCGAGTTTTCAACTCCTGGAAGGCAGATTCTCTTTGGTCAGTCCAGTCAAATGATGTCCCCTTTTGTGTTAACTGTGTCAATGGTAGGGCAATTTTGGAGAAATCTCTGACAAAACTTCTGTAATATCCAGCCAATCCCAAAAAGCTTCGGACTTCAGTCACATTTGTTGGTCTAGGCCAGTTCACTACAGCTTCAATTTTCTGCGGATCAACAGAAATTCCATCTTTGCTAACAACATGCCCCAAAAACATCACATGGTCAAGCCAGAATTCACATTTAGACAGTTTAGCATACAGTTTCTGTTCTCTTAAGGTTTGCAGGGCAAGTCTCAGATGATGTTCATGCTGTTCTATACTTTTGGAGTAAATCAATATGTCATCGATAAATACAACAATAAAGTCATCAAGGTATGGTTTAAAAATTCTGTTCATGAGGTCCATAAAAGCAGCTGGTGCGTTCGTGACTCCGAAAGGCATAACCAAAAATTCGTAGTGTCCATACCTCGTTCTAAAAGCAGTTTTATCAATGTCATCTGGTTTAACCTTCAGTTGATGATACCCCGATCTAAGATCAATCTTGGAAAACACTTGTGCCCCCTGTAACTGATCAAATAAATCATCAATACGCGGTAGTGGGTATTTGTTCTTTACAGTTACCTTATTCAGTTCACGGTAGTCAATGCACAGTCTCAGTGAGCCATCTTTCTTCTTGACAAACAAAACTGGTGCACCCCATGGTGAGGTACTGGGTCTGATGAACTTTTTGTCCAGTAATTCCTGTAGTTGCACTTTCAGTTCTTTCAATTCAGTTGGAGCCATTCGGTATGGAGCTTTAGAAACTGGTTGTGTTCCGGGAATCACATCAACGGTAAATTCAATCTCCCTGTCAATCAAATCTCTTGGAAGATTACCTGGGAAAACATCTGGAAATTCTCTGACTATAGGAATGCAATTCACATCAGTTTTAACACTATCATCAGTAGACACAGTCAGTACAGAACACAGATATCCTTTACATCCCTTTCTAATCAGTTTAACAGTTTTCACAGACGAAATTAGATACGGAGGAGGTACTACTTCACTCCCATTAAACACAAATTCAGGCAAACCAGGTGGACGGAAAATAACTTGCTTGGTCACACAGTCAATAGTGGCATGATATTTTTGTAACCAATCCATCCCCAATATTATGTCAAAATGGTCAATGTTCAATGGCAGTAAATCAATAAACAGATGCATATCCCCAACAATGATTTCACATGCGGGGTACATATAAGCACATGTCATGGGTCCCCCTACGGGTGATGATACGGCTAGTAGATAGTTCATAGGTTCTAAGGGTCTATTCAATTTTCGTGAAAAGGCATGCGACACATATGAATGCGTAGACCCCGAATCAATCAGTACATATGCATTTTGTGCACAAATAGAGAGAATACCTGACACAACGGTCTCGGTATTCTGCACATCTCCCGGTACTAGTGCGAACACTCGGCCTTGCCTCACAGGCTCTTTCCCGGTAGCTTTAGGGTTAGGCTTTGGTGGAGCGTTTGATGCTGCTGCGCTTGGTGCAGCCTTACCACTGGCTTGTGGAGCAGAGGAGCAGTCTTTAACCATGTGGCCCACCTTGCCACACCTGTAACAGGCTCCAGATAATTTGTGACAAACCCCTTTGTGCCTGTTGCCACATACAGAGCAGGGTGGAATGAACCCACTCCCTTGGCTGGGGCTAGTCATTGATCCCGTGTTCTGTTTCTTATTGGCTGGGTTGTGCTTGCCTTTCTTAAATTTGAAACCCTGCCTTTTACCATGCCATTCAGTTGTTGGTGTTTCAGATTGTTTCACTGCTGCAATGTTCGACTCGGCCATCAATGCCCGATCGAGAACACCCACAAAAGTCGGTAGTTTCAAGACATTTATTCGATCAAGGATCGCAACATTAAGGCCACCTTCAAATTTTCTGGCCTTCTTATATTCCGTATCCACCATGTGCGGTGCATAACGGGCAAGTTCAGTAAATTTGGTTTCATACTCTACAACGGACATTGTGCCCTGCTTCAGCTGTTCAAATTCAGTCACTTTTCTATCCCTGACACACTGAGGGAAGTACTTTTCAAAGAAGGACTCCTTGAACTGAGCCCAAGTCATAACAGTGCTTGCATCGCGGATCAACATCCACCACCTTCTAGCTTCTTCTTGTAAGGTGAAGGTAGCTAACAGTACTTTATTCGCTTCTGAACACGGAAACACTTCAAATAGTTTCTCTGTTTCCAGAACCCAAGCTTCAGCTTTTAACGGTTCAAGGCCTCCCTGAAAGGATGGCGGTTTCATTTTACTAAACTTCTGGGTAAGAGCAATAATATCCCCATCATTCACATTAGGTTCCGGCTGAACCGGAGGAGGAGGAGGAGGTGGGGGCGGTTGGTTCTGTTGTTGTTCCAGTCTAGCAGTTATCAGTTCTATCATTCTTTCCATTCTTTCCATTCTTGCCTCAGTAGATGAGGACTCAGGTTCATTTGCATTGTCCATTTCACTATAAGCAGTTATAACAATTTTATACATAAGAAGTCATTTGTTTAACAGTTTAACACATTAGCATGTATTCGGTCATAACATAACCACACACTTATCATGCTCATGAGATGCCCTAATAACTTTTCTAGGACACCCTATAGCTCATTTGGACACGTGTGTGCGGTATAACTCGTGGTTAAGTATCGCTCTGATACCACTCTGTCACGACCCAAACCCGGCCCTATGGGTTTAGCACCGTAACCAACCAGTAATCCGAGATTACCGAAGGCCTGCAGAACAGTAATACAGTAAGACAGAGTACAGGGCCTGGCGGAAGCCAATACAGTAAATAAATAGTGTCCATTGAGCTGTGACATTCTGTATGCAAAAGGACTTTTCACACATTTATACATAAACAGTGCAGAACAGTATACACAATATTTACAATCATTCAACTAGGGACTCAACCCTACAGAACAGTACAGAAAACATTCCGTCTGTACAAAACAGCACGGTCTATACAAAACAGTAAAACAGTACAGAAGGGGGAAAAACAGACAAAACACCCCCAAGCCATAGCATGGCAACTCGGAACCTCGCAGTGAGGCACAAAGGCTGGCTTGACAAAACTGGAGTAACCCTGACGCCTCTAGCTGCGGTCTGGTGCCTGTACACCTACATATATATATGAGCAGTGAGCTAAAGCCCAGTGAATAACATAAAGCGTAAAGGGGTTTAGAATGAATGTCCTTACAGTAATGAAAACAGTTCAATTCAACCAGTATTTCAGTTGTTCAGTACAGTAAACAGTCATATGTGGTACATCCATTAGCATAACAGTAACAGTAGGTCTTAAAAGACCGAACAGTAATGATGGCCATCAGTCAGTAAACAGTAGTGATTCCACGAGGGAACCGACAGAGAATTCTGTCGCAGTAACAGTAACAGTAAACAGTAGGTACTAAGGATGCCACAGTACAGTTCAGAAATAAAGGACATACATTCATTCAGTAAATAATACCAGTTCAGTAAACAGTTCAGTTCAGTATTCAAAAGATAATCAGTTGAACATATCTTTACACAATTGTTACTCACAGAGTTCTGGGCTACAGTATGCTAGAGCGTGTCTCCCCAGTTGCCAACCCTACACAGTTCACAGGTTGAACACACACTAAGCTACACAGTTGGGCAATATCATAACTTAATCCCTAATTTGCCTTGGTGTGTTCTACAACGATATCCTCATCTAAATGCCTTAAACTAGGCCTAAGAATGCCTAGGATGGGATGAGGATGCAAAAATGCACATTTAAAAGCATTTTCAGGATTTTCAGAAAAAACAGAGTCCCGCTCGAGCTCAGGTTTCCCCGCTCGAGCGTACAGGCAAACAAAGGTACACGCTCGAGCGTAAACTTTCCCGCTCGAGCGTACTGTAAAAGTACTGGATGGGTGAAATCTCCGCTCGACACACGCTCGAGCTTGAGACAAATTCCGCTCGAGCTCCCAATCCTCCGCTCGAGCGGACAGTAAAACAGTGCAGAGAGATGCTGGTTGCTCGGATTCCACGCTCGAGCGTAACTTTCCCCGCTCGAGCGGGAGTGCGAAATCTGGAAAACCCAGATTGCACCTCCAAGCTCAAAACCAAGTTCAAAAGCATCAAAACTCGACCTCTTGGGCTAAATTTCCAGAAAACATTTATAAACGCATAGAATAACATGTTTTAAAGCTCAATTTGAGAAATCAAAGCCCAAGGGTATTTAATTCAAACTCAATTTCAAACCATTTTTCAAGAACAATCCTCAAACATGACATGCATGATCTTAAATCCTTTTCAAAGCTTCAATGCTGTTTCAAAAGAGCTCAAACCTTCAAAGATAGGATGAACTCATGGAGTATGACCAAAAGATGGACATGCATGTGAGGCATTATGAACTACAACCTCAAAACTTCAATATATGTACATGCATGCAAAGATTGAGCTTCAATTCAACAACAATGAACCAAAACATGACTTAGTTCTACAATGAAGCATGAATCATGCAAGAATCCACTCAAAACATGAATAAGAAGACAATGGAGCTACCTTTAGTCTTGTATTTCAAGAAGGGAGCTCAAATATGCAATCACTTCAACAATTTCTTCAATTACCAAGCAAAATCAACAAGAACAATTCTCTCTCTCTCTAACCCTCCTCTCTAGGTCGGTAAAAGCAAGAAATGAGCTGAGCAAAATGTTTGATTCAAGCATACCAAGGCTCTAACATGTTATAATAAGGGCCCACTAACAATGGCAAAATGGTAATTAAGTCCAACTCTTCAATTAGCTTACTTTAATCTAATTTAATCATACCTAATCAATTTTCAGATAAATATACCATAAAATTACATTAATTATGAGGGTCACGGAACATCAATCGGTTTCTAATTCGGCCGCCGATAAGGCCTTCAATTAGCAGTTTAAACATATAAACATGAACAGATAATCAGACAATCAAACAGATAGGATGCAATTTAACTAACATATACTGGATCAATTCGGTTTCCAATTTCAGTCAGTCAGTTCAGTACTTTTAATCAGTTCAATTATCAGTCAGTTATCAGTTCCGTTTAGCAGTAATCGGTGATTATCGGTAATCAATCAGTCCTTAATCAGTAAACAGTATGAGGGTTGTTACAGAGGCAAGGATGGGTCCGGCTCAAGAGAGGCTTCTAGCAGAAAGTCAGTTACCCTGGTCTTTCGTTTTCCACTGTATTTGTAGGTCGGTTCAAAATTAAGCAGGTCAGTCCAACTCCGGTCTGGATATCGCAACGCGGCGCGAAGCACGTTCAAGTTGGGGTAGCTGTATTGGGACTTAAGAAAGTTCTTATCTGCAAGAAAGAAGACAACATTTAGTTCGGTTCACAATCAGAAACCCGAAATAACAAGTAGAATGCAACAAAGCCGAAGTAACCCTACCGACTACACCCTTGTTCCAGTTTATTCTGTGGCCTGGGATCTAAGCTTGGTGGTCTTCAAAATTCCTAGATACCCAGAAAAAATCATCATCGTTCAAGTCTTTGTCCGGTGTGTCCTTTATTATTTTTTCACGCCGGTGCTTTATTCGTAAGTAATAAACCCAGCCATCTTCGGCTGATCCTATGGAATACTGGTGGAAGAGCTCGGCAAGACCAAGGTTAAGGCCAGCCCGGCGGTTTAGCTCGGCTATTCCATTTATTATGCGGTAAGAATTGGTGGAAAGTTGGGTAGGGCAGAGTTTGGTTTGCCTGAGGAATTCACAGAGTAAGGGCTGTACATGGAAGCGTAGACCACACTCCACAATGGAAATAACATTAAAAGGGACAAAACCCTGTTTACCCCAAGGAACGGTATCTAGGTCGGCTAAGGAGAGGTGAACATCGTCAGGGATGTTATAATCCTTTCGGAATTCAGCCATACCACCAGGTGTGTTTACTAAATACCTATACTTTCCCACTATGGTTTATGTTATAAATATTATACTTGGATGTTAGCTCGGTCGGAGAATGGTGCTGCGTAGCTCGGTTGAGCGCTCAAAAGAGTGTCTGGGCAACTTAAGTCTGCAAAGTGAAAAACAAAGGTTAAGCACAGATCGTTGGACCGTGCTAAAAGAAACACAGGCAAGATAAATGAAGTCCTAGCTCGGCTATGTGAGTTGCTTCGTATCTTAGCTCGGTTTGAGCAAGGGGTCTACTAGCTCGATTTAAGCGAAGGTTTGCTAGCTCGGTTTGAGCAAGGGATTTGTTAGCCCGGTTGTGCCTATAGGGGTAGCATTCTTAGTTCGGTTTGAACTAGGAAGGCCGGTTTAGCCCTGAGTTGTAGCTCGATCGTGGTCAAGGCTTTCAAGCATACTATTAGCACGGATCAATAGCACCGGCGAAGATAAATTGAAACAAAAGATGGTTCGACCTGATGAAACTACTAGTTTAGCATGAAGTGCTAGTCCGGTTTGTAGTCTGGCTAGATTGACATCAACTACAAACAACTTCCTAGTTCGGTTATATTGTGATTTTGAATCAAAACCAGTGTTTCTCAGGTTATTTCAAGTGATTCTATTACTAAGTTTTTTCTAGAAAACACAAGGCAAAGCAAATCAAAAGAATATGTTTCGTAAAAACACAAACAAAAAGCTATGGATTAAACAAATGCGAAAACAATAAAAGGAGAATAGATCTATACAGCTTACCAGGTCAAGATGAGGGCAACAATTGCAAGCAAAAACCACGAGCTTCACAGTTATCAGGTTGAAATGGGTGGTTCAGAGGCTTGCAAGAGACAAAGGGTGAATAGTAAAGTAAATGATTTAAAGCATTTAGGGATTGCTTTGTGAAAAGAAAAGGGCTAAAGGCGGGAACTGTTCAAAAAAACACGAGGTACGAAGACGGCGTGACAGCT
This sequence comes from Camellia sinensis, assembly GCF_055761805.1. Classification (NCBI taxonomy): domain Eukaryota; kingdom Viridiplantae; phylum Streptophyta; class Magnoliopsida; order Ericales; family Theaceae; genus Camellia; species Camellia sinensis. The sequence continues at coordinate 10,894,708 of NC_138965.1, forward strand.
GCCTTTAGCCAATGAGAGCATGCCACGTGTCCTTGGAATGAGAAGCGATTCAGTTACTGTGATTGAAGAGACGTTTTGACCGGACAGGTACAGCCCGGTGTGAATTTAGTTTGGCTGGAAAAGCTGAAGAGTTTTAGCTCGGCTAGGAAGGCTAAATAGTCTTAGCATGGCTATAAAGGCTTAAAAGTTTAGCTCGGTTGTAAGATTAAAATCTTTAGCTTGGCTGGTAAAACAAGTAAATCCCTATCATGCTATGCAGATGGAATTAAGGGGCAATTGAGAGGGTAATTTATGCTTAAATTAGGCCGAGATGGGTAAATGGGCCGAGTTGGGTAAATGGGCCGTTCTTTGGGCCACAATAAGAAGGGTTGGATGAAAAAGGACTTGTAGTTAGCCCGGTCCTGGTAAGCCTTATTGTTATCTCGGTCCGAAAGAACCGTGAAGTTAGTCCGGTCTAGAGAAGCTTTGCATATAGCCCGGTCACCGTACTCAAAGTTAGCCGGTCATGGCTTATTGTGGTTATCTCGGTCAGAACCTTGCTGTTTGTTAGTTCGGTCTAATCACACCATGGTTTGTACATAAGAAACCGAGGTAAGAGCAGTGAAAGGAAGAACCAAACTAGCTATAGTTCGGTCTAGTCTGCGGCTTAACATAGCCATGCTTACCTCAGTCATATTGGAATCCGACCATGGTAAAACCATCTCACTTGGTTTAAGCAGTGAGGGGGGTGTTGAAGGATAAGCATTGTCTTTCTGGAGTATCACTCCTAGGAGGACTCTACATGAATGAGTAAAAGTCCTACTAGGATTGTGCCACGCGAAACCTATAAAAGCTCATAACATCACCTATGGAGAGGTAACACAACTTTGATTCCCGAACACACAGAGCTTTTTGTCTATTTGTCTATTTTGCTGACTTAGGCATCGGAGACGTATCCGACACACACCCGCCGGCTAGCTCACATTTGTGTTTTCAGGGAGTAAAGCGACGACGTACGGAGGAGCAAAGACTTGATCAACAGGATTATACGGGAAGAATATTTTGTGCTCGTACAATTGTTATTGTTGTTGTCATCGTCATTGTCGTCACTTTTATGACTACACAAATCTAATTCTTAATATATATTATTCTGTATAAAGTTTTACATTAATAATTTGTGTACAAGAAAATTAACCCATAGAAATTAATTGGTTCAATCTCAAGTCTTTTAGTTACATATAATAATATTATAATATTAAATCAATTAATAGTGATTATTAAACTATTAAATTATAATGTTAATAACATCATAACTAATACCAATATTGAACTTCTTTAAATAAATTTATTTATCTTTATGTGATTAAATTTCTGTACCTAAATATAATTGTGGAAACTAAATGATTCAAACAAATAATAATTAAGTTAGTTTGAGGATAGTATGAAGTAAAACATCTAGTGATTAGGTTATATATATATACAATGATTTTTATTTTTGTGCACACACCAAAAAAAAAAAAAATGAAAATGAAATTAGAATTTCTTGGGCAGGGAAATTTGGCTCCTCCTTTCCAAGAAGGTTGCTATAGGACTGTTGGAGGCATGCATACATCTACACACTCTAGGCCTACCTTGCAGGTAATATTACCTCAGCCAAGAGGAATAGAATAAATAAATAAAATAGGTCTCCAAGCTCCTATAAATGAGAGCACTTTTCAGCCTTTCCATTCTACACATGCAGCTAAGCAAAAGAAAGAAAAAAGAGGAGAAAAAGTAAGGAAAAAGAGAGGAAGAGGAGAAGGTGCTTAATGGTTAGGAATGGCAACGGGGCGGGGTGGGGTGGGGCCGGGGATCATTCTTTCCGTCCCCGATCCCCGATGGTCGAATTTTCCAGGCCCCGATCCCCGACGGGGAATCTATCACTGCCCCCACCCCCATCCCCAACGAGGATCGGGTTTCCCCGACCCCGAGCAATCCCAAGCTAAAAAAAAAAAAATTCAGAAAATACAACAACAACAACATCATCCGAGACAGATCTGAAAAAAAAAATTTGTGAAAATCCGAGACAGATCAGATCTGAAACAGATCTGAAAAAAAAATTCAGAAAATACAACAACATCATCATCCGAGACAGATGAGATCTGAAACAGATCTAAAAAAAAATATGAAACAGATATGAGACAGATCTGAAACAGATCTGGAAAAAAAAAAAAGATCTGATCTGTGAGCAGCGGTGGTGGTCGGCGACGTCGAGAAGGGAGGGAGTGGATGAGAGACGCTCTGTGGTGGCTGTGGAGAGAGAGAGAGAGAGAGAGAGAGAAAAGTCAGTGAGCTAGAGGGAGATGAGAGACGGAGACGGGTTAGAGAAGAGAGAGATGAGATCTTAGGTGAAATAAGGTAGAGTCAGTGCTTATCAAAAAAACAAAAAAACGGTAAAGTCAGTGGTTAGTGGTTTGTAAAGTCAGTGGTTTATATATATATATATATATATGTATGTATATAAGGGTAAAATTGTAATTTAATATCGGGGATAAATCGGGCCGAGGGTCGGGGTCGGGGACGGGGACGGGGACGGGGCCGGGCTGGGTACGGGGTTGGGACACTGATCCCCATTCCCGGCCCAAATTTGTTCGGGGATTGATTTTTAAATACCATCCCCGTCCCGTCGGGGGTATTTTTCGGGGAAAACCCGCTCGATTCGGGGTCGGGGGTTCGAGTCCCCATCGGGCTGGTTTCAAATTGCCATCCTTATTAATGGTCACCAATAGGAATGGCAATGGGACGGGGCAGGGCCGGGGATTACACTCTCCGTTACCGATTCCCGATTGTGAAAATCTCCTCGGTCCCAGCCCCGGCCTCGATCCCCGACGGGGAACCTATCACCGTTCCCATCCCCGTCCCTAACGGGGATCGGGTTTCCTCGACCCCGAAATTTCCCCGGCCCAAATCTGTTTTGTTTAACAACACCATCAACAACAACATCAACACCATAGATGTATACACACAAACAGATCTATTTCAATAACAGATCCGTTTTTGTTCAAAAAAAAAAATATATGTTTCAACAACACACAAAAAAATCTGTATACATACGTTATACATACACAGAATCTGTTTCAAAAAAAACTGAGATTTGTGTATCGTGGACGGAGGAGAGGAGGACAATTGGTGACTGTGACTGCGGCAACGGAGGATGACGATGGGTGACTGTGACGGAGGTGATGGACGACGAATGATTGAAGAGGATGATCGACGTCGTAGATAACCAACCCCTACACAGAGAGGAAGATAGATCGGCATCGCGGCGTCGCTGAGGAGTGAGGAGGAGAGGTGCGATAGATCGGCATCGCTGAGAAGTGAGGAGGAGAGGTGCGAGAGTGAGAGAGCGAGAGAGAGAGTAAAGAGAGAGAAAGAGAAGAGACAGAGAGGAAGATAGATGAGTGAGATAGGCTGAGGTTTGGCAAACCCTACACACATATGTTATATATATAAACAGGGGCAAAATAGTAATTTTATAGCGGGGCAAACGGGGTGGGGATCGGGGCCGGGGTCGGGCCGGGTCCGGGGCTGACATGTATTCCCGTCCCCGGCCCGAATATCATTGGGGATTTAATTTTTAATACTACCCCCAGCCCATCGAGGGTATTTTTCGGGAAATAACCACTCAATTTGGGGTCGGGGGATAGGGTCCCCATCGGGCCGAGTTCCGATTGCCATCTCTAGTCACCAATTTAAAATAAATTTTTGAGAATAGTTTGTAAGGAGCTCTTGAGGTAAAAATACTCAATCCCTATCCTCCCTTAGATGTTTTACTTAACTAAATCAATACATTAAAATATGCAAGAGTGTGTGGTGATAATACACCAATGCTTAATGCATATTACATTTGGATAGAATGATAATCTTACGATTATGTGATTTCTTTCCTTCTTACAAGTATGGATTAGGTGGTTTAGTTAATGATTTTGCTCTTTATGTGATCAAGTATTCTCCATTGTTGAATCAATCTTGCATGCTTATGAATTTGTATTTACTCTTCATAAATATTATTTTCTGTTATCACTAATGAAAGTAAATATGAAGGATTAGAGTTTCAAATGGGAATAATAGTAAGAAACATTTTTTTTAGTCTTGCATGTGATTCATGGTGGATACATAGTGTGTTTTTCGCAAACTAATGAACTTCCAGCAAAACAGATTTTTAGTCCGTTTTGAATAAACCCTAAACAAACTCATGAGAACACTTTCATAAAATCTGAAACTACTGGAGTTAGTTTAACATGTTTTTATGGTGCTAGAATGTTGAAGAAAATTATTTGACAACGTTTCATGGCCTGAATATATTTTTAATTTCATTGCTGTTTGAAGGCAACAGCAATGCTGATTTTACTAGGTCACTGTTTATTCCACAGAATGAATTTTCCAGTGATTCAAATTGGCAAAGTTATATTTTTAAGTTACCTTTCAAACTCCGCTGGTTTCATAATTTTTTATCAAGGATCGAGAGAGAAACGCCAATTTTTTCGAAATGTGACAGAATCTGTCCAGTTTTCTTATAAAAATTATTTGACCATATTCGACTGGTTTTCAATCTTCACACCATTCTGGAAATATGTTCTAAACTCAAAAAATTAGCAAACCATTCTGACCATGCCTCTTTTCGACACCGTTTGAGGCCCCTTTTTATTTTTTGAACACAGAACACCTGTGCTGGAGGTTAATATAACTCACTGTCCATGAAAACCAGTTTTCTTCCAAAAATTTTTTCTCAATTTTAAAATTGTTTTTGGCCCTGGTATTCTTCTCAAAATATTTTCCTAACTCAATGAACTAGCACTAGTTAAAATATTATAATGGTTGAATTTCGTTTGGTATGGGTTTCATATTTTTTTGTCTGACCATACAGTGCTGATAGAAGAAGTGTGTTAATTCTTAAGAAATCTTGTGATGATTCCTAAGACATTCTATCACATTTATTTTGGTTGCCATATATGATTGTGTTGTGCTGTATAAACCTTATATCACTGTAGTTATCGAGCTAAAACTCGCACATGCAAAAAAAAAAAGAAAAAGAAAAACGTGAATTCGACGAAGTAAAGAAACACGAAATTGAACCAATGATACATTAAAAATTTAAAAGTGATGGGGTGAGCCCGGTTTAGAATTTTGCACCAGTGAGTTGCGAACCCTAACATGGCACGGGAAGGTATTTCGGCTCTTATCGGTGTAGGCGATATAAGGTTGGTGGTGCTGGCGTCACAACATAAACCGTTTCCTTTGGGGCAGGCTGTGATGTCACGACTCGGGTACGTAACTCTGGTGCGAAGGCATCATTGGTAGTTACAGCAAGTAACATTTGAATATTTGACCAAGAGGGAGTCAGAATTGCCCGTGACCATTGCTTAGCGGTTGAGTGAAAAAAAATGCTTCGCGGGGAGTTACTTAAACTTATCTGATAAACTAAATCTATGAGAATTTAAAAAGAAAATTGAGCATTTTCCTTATGATGACACTACAACATTTTCTTAGTTTAGTGACATTTGAAAGTGTCACAAAACTATTCTTCTAATGACATTTTTTGGTCTTGTGGCATTTTGAACAAGTGCCACTTCTATCGGTGCCACGGTAGATACGAGTGCCACGGTAGATACTTGCAAGTGCCACTGCACCATCATGATTGAAAACTTTCAATGACATTTTAAGGTCATGGTAGTTATTATTTGTGGCACTATCAAGTGCCATTAAAAAAAGAGTTAGTGACACTTGTAAGTGTCATTACACCATTAAGACTAAAACCTTTCAGTGACACTTTAATGTCATGTTAGGCACTATTCGTGACGCTATCAAGTGTCATTCATGACGATAATTTGTTGTAGAACAATTTGATCCGCTCTTGCGGAGACTCGAACCGCCAACCTTCCGCACCATAAACCTTATACACCACTCTTCCCACTACACCTCTATACCACCACATGATTATATATGCAACATATATTATTTATATAGTACATACATCCATATTAATATAAAAGTATATGTATAAACATAATTATTTTATTGAACATAATTTATGTAAAATAAACTATTTACTACCAAAATAAAAAAAAAAGACCACTTTTGACGACTAAAAATATTTTTTAGTCGCCAATTCTATACTTTTGGCTACTAATTATTTTTAAGTTGTTAAAAAACTTAACTTTTGTCGACCAAAATCGGATTTGGTCGCCGAAGATGCACTTTCAGCTACCAAAATTTTGGTCACCAAAAAATTTTATTCCCGCCTTAGGATTTTAGTTCTCCTGCGCTAAAAATGACCACTTTTGGCGACTAAACTTATTTTTTAGTCGCCCACCAAAAAGCTTTACTTTTGGCTACTAAAATTTTTTTAGTCGGTAAAACTCATATAATCAGCAACCAAACTTATTTTTAGTCGCCAATTGTAGACTTTTGGCTACTAAATTTTTTTAGTCGGCAAAAAGCTTTACTTTGGGCTACTAAAAATTTTTTAGTCACTAAAACTCATATAATCAGCGACCAAACTTAGTTTTAGTCGCCAATTGTAGATTTTTGGCTACTAAAATTGTTTAGTCGCCAAAAAGCTTTACTTTTGGCAACTAATGCTGTTTTGGTCGTTGAAAGCCAAATTTTTTTGGTAAGTTTGGCTAACCTAAAAAAGTACACTTATTTTATCTTTTTATCTTTTTTGGGTCACATAAATCGACATCTCCTCTCTACTTTTTCTACACATAATACAAAAAAAGTCAAAAAGTGCACTTATTTAGTCTTCCCAAACTTGGCCGAATATGCTTTTTCCTGTAGTGCATATTGAGTTTAATTCATTTATTTTTAATCATTTACTGCATTTTAAAAATTTAGAAAATATATTGGCATTTTTTGTTTTTTCAAAAATGTCATTATAAACTTGGAAAGTTTTTGGCTTAGTGGCATTTCTCAAAATGCTATAAAATATTTGTTTATAACACTTTTCACCTAAGTGCCATAAAAAGTAATTTGCACCTACCTAGTGTCCTGACATTTTTTAAAAAATGCCATTGCAAGTAAAGTTTAGTGGCATCTGTTGGTAAATGTCACGAACATAATTTTTTGTGTCATTATTTTATAAAATGTCATAAAATTTATGTGACATTTCTTTATTGAAATGCCACTAGAGCCTTATATGTTTTGTGGTTCTATGGCATTTTTCTAAAAAATTTAATGCCAATTTTTATTTTTGTGGCATTTTCTAAAAACATGCTACTAATGTAGTGTCACTAAAGTGTAAATTTGTTGTAGTGACATTTTTGTTGTAGTGAAGTGACACTTTTTTTAATTGAAATGCCACTAGAGCCTTGTATGTTTGTGGCTCTATGACATTTTTCTAAAAAATGCCACCAAATATTCTTTTTGTGACATTTTTTAAGAACATGCCACTAGTATGGTGTCACTAAAATATGTTTTTGTTGTAGTGTTGTGACACTTGTTCGTTAAAATGTCACTAGAGCCTTTTATGTTTGTCGTTTTGTGGCATTTTTCAAAAACGTGCCACTAAATATCATTTTTGTGGCATTTTCTAAAAATATGCCACTAGTATAGTGCCACTAAAGTATGTTTTTGTTGTAGTTTTGTGACACTTGTTCATTGAAATGTCACTAGAGCCTTTTATGTTTGTCGTTTTGTGGCATTTTTCAAAAACGTGCCACTAAATATCATTTTTTGTGGCATTTTCTAAAAATATGCCACTAGTGTAATGCCACTAAAGTATGTTTTTGTTGTAGTGTGAAATACTGCTTCTGTTTGTCATTTTTATTTATTTATTATCTATTGTTATTATTTCAACTGATGGCATTCTTGTTATGCTTATTAAATGCTACATGTTATTCTATTACTACGCATTATTCATTAATTATGTGTATTATTATCGAGGTGGGTATTTCGGGTTGTAATATCTTATTGAGCTCGTCGCTCATTGGTATTCCCGTTGCCCTGGCGTTTCATGCCAGGTATCGAAGAAACTAAAGGAAACACCGAGGTGTTAGAAGGCAACATTCAGCCCTGATTAGCTTGAAGCGTGCCAAAGTTTCATAAACCATTTTTCTAAGTTTTCTAGTTTTTCTCTAGTTTCTTTTTATATTTGTGTAATAAGACAAAGTTTTAAGTTTGATTGGAGTTTTAATTTAAGAACTTTTAGTTTTTGTGTTGTTAATTAATGGATGACGGTAAATTTGGTGGCAACATTGATGATGATTTTTAATTAAGAAAATTGATTTTAAGTTTTAAACCTTATTATGATGTCCTCAAATTTTGGGGGTGTCACATGCGTCGAATGCCCCGAGTGCCAAAACGACATCGTTTTGGCACCCTTTTTTTTCCCTCGAAACTGGTCCGAGAGAAAGAGAGAGAAATAGAGAGGCGAGAGAAAGAGAGGAAGAAGAGAAGAGAAGCCGAAGCTTGATCTTCGGTTGAACCACAACCTAACCCAACCCATTGCCATGGATGGAGAGGCTGAAGCTTGATCTTTTGCTGCGGGGTTGTGGATCTTCGGTTGAATCTTCACCATGATCTTCTTCTTCTTCCTTGGTTTTGAGAAGAGAGAGAGAGAGAGGCGGTTGTGGCTGTTTTGATTTTGATTTTAATTTTGATTCTGTTGGTTTGATTTTGATTTTGGAGTTGATTTTTTTTTCGCTCTCAAACTTCGACAAGGTTGTCTCTGAACAACAACCTTCGAAGAACAATTTCTATACAGTCTTTCTCTTATTTTCACAACAACCTTCCAACAACCTCTCTTGTTTTTAAACTCTCTCTCTCTCTCTCTCTTAAATTCTCTCTGTTTCTCTTATTTTCATCTCTTTCTGCTTCAATTCTTTCAAACCCATGTCAAAACTCAAACCCAATTTAAATAACCTATGTTTTAAATAGACAAGAAGAAAAATAAGTGGAATAATAGTGCTAGAATTTGGGTTTTCAAATAACCCATGTCAAAACTCAAATCCAATTCTTTCAAACCCATATCAATAGTTAAATACATGCTGGTATGTTGTCAAAACTCAAACCCAATTCAAATAACCCATGTCAAAACTTTTCCAACATGTTGGTATGTTGTTGTTGGAGAAAGGTTGGAACTTCACGAAACGGATGGGTGGGTTGGGAGGCTGTCGGTGCAGAGGAGGAAGGTTGGAAATTCTGTGACTCGGTCATGTTTGAGAGAGAGAGAGAGAAAGAGAGAGGAAACTGTGTAAAAGGCAAAACTGTTGTGTGTTTGAGAGAGGGGCAAGGAAAAGAGAGGGGGAAAAAAAATTTCGGGCCATTCAAGCCCTATTTTTTCGAGCTACATAGCATGGTTGGGTATCATAAGGTAGGAGATTAAAAAATTTATAGAATGAAGGATTCAAACCTCCACAAAGGAGGAGAAAGACCCTCACAAGAGAGGGAAACAAACCTCCACACATAAAGGGTTATTACATCAACAAATTAAAAGTTTTTAAAAAAACCAAATCGAAAAATTTTTTTTTGATCCAAATCATCACCAAACGCATCTAAAACTCCACTGCTTTGCAATCTTCAACTTGGAATATGAAAATCCCACCTCCGTTGGTCAAGATAGAATATTAATGTTGATGTGGTAGCGTAAAACAAACGCATTATTGTCGGCTTTTGATCTGTGAGAAGATCTGAAACTAGATATTAAAATTTTGAGTTTGAGGGTAGAGAAAGTAAGGCGATGATGGCTAGACTAATAAGGCAAACATAAGATCTGGAGAAGGAGAAGAGAGGGAGATAGGTTGAAATGGATGAGTTTAGATAGGTTAAAATGGTTTATGTAGTTATAACAAATGAAAATTACAATTTAGTATATCTTTTCAAAAAAAAATAAAAAAAATAAAATCAATAATAAATCTTACAAATTTTAAGAATTAAAATCATAAGTTTTTTCATTAATCTGTGAATATTTTGTGAAAGTGTCACTAGTGCAGGATGCAGCGAAGTAGTATAACTCGGAGAGTTCGAGATCAAATCATCAGGGACCAATTTGTTCAAAAAAATTACCAAGACCTTAAATAATATATATATATATATATATGATATTAAAATTTTGAATTGGTTGAATAATAGAAAAATTAATTAGTGAAAAGATAAGTTAAAGTGACAATAATAAAAATAAATAATAAAAAAAAGTGTTAAGGTATTAAGGATCTTCCACCAATGTTTTCTTTAAAATATTTCAGATTTAATTTGTATAACTCAATTGGAACTATCAATATTCGATTAAAAATTGAACGATGCAGTATTTTCTTATAAGTCACAAAAAAACACATCCAACAACCCATCTGTCTAAAAACTGTCCTCTGTCCACATAGGTAACATATATATATATATATATATATATTAATGGTAACTGTGCGATGCACGAAAAAATAGACTATATACATTTTTTTATGATAAATAAATGATCTTAACCTTAAATTATGTCTTAATCTTTAATTATAATTTGTAAGTAGCTCTTTAAAAAAAAAAATTAATCTAAGTTTGTTGTCCTGATCATTAAAAAAAATTCTCAAACAAATGAATAAATCACCAATTGATTCTGTTAACAACTCTTTGTCTTTGATCTCTTCTATCAATAACCCATGCATATCATATCAAAGTATACTTCCTTCTCCATCAACATTTTCTTCATAGTTTGAATAATACTTGCATAGTACCTATAATATATTAAAAAAAATAAATTAAGATAAGAATTTCCCATAATTATAAAAATTATATAAGAAAATACTTTTAATCCATTTTGTTTATATAAAAAAAATGATGACAAACTATTTGAATTGTACTTGAAGAAAAATAACAAATGATAGTTTTAAACATTCTATAGCAACAAAAAAATTATATAGGCTACTCAGGAAAATAATGGTCAATGCAACTAAAGTTATGTACATTGAATTAAATTATATGTGTTCTAAATTGAAAATATAATCCAGCAAATCAACTAATAATAATAGAGAGAGATTGACAAATATATAGTACCTCTTTCCCATGTCTTTGTTATGTTCATTAATTTCATATATCATATGAAAGTGTTACTCGTCTGGATCCTTCAATAAAATAAGCATCAACAAAACAAATTTGATAACAAATTGGTTCTAAACTTTATTATTAGAAAAACAAATTTTCAAAGAAAGACTAACTGAATTGAGAGATGGGATTGAAGAAATATTATAACAAATGACAACCTTAAAAAAATTAAAAAATTAAAAAAAAAAAAAAAACATAGCAATGATCTAATGGAATCTATTTTGAACAATTAAAAGAAATAATATCAAATTATTACCTTAGATAAATATAATGATAAAAATTAATTTTACGAGATTTTTGTGTTGTCTCCTCTCATGTAACCTTTATCATCCCATTATTAATACTTTTCTCATTGAGCCAACATACTTTTCCTAGTCATCTGCATGGATTCATAACAAATTCTTAAACAATCTTCAAACAATATTGGAAATACATTCTAATAATATAATTGCTTTGCACCCAAAGTTATGCAATTCATAACTAAAATAGATATAATCTAACCAAATTTGAGTACAATTTATTCAAAACATAAAATAATTTGAACATAAACACATATGAATAATATTCTAAATTACTTGAAAATATGGGCATGGAAGGTGCACTTGTGCATTTTGTGCTTATTCGTCTTAAGAAATTAAACTATAGCAAGTTAAAGATAAAGGAGAAAGAAAAATCAAAGAAAATGGATAGTAAGTCGGATGATCTAGGCAACTCCGTTTGTCTGGATGATGTATGGTGCGTATGTGAGGGCCGATAGGTACTTCCCTCTGTGTAAGATCTTAATGATCTCGTTCTCTTAGACCTGGAGTAACGAGTTCTGGAAGTCCTTGATTGAGTGTCGCTTGTCCTGAGGCTTCTACTCTCTGCTTGCGATGTCGTGGTATGCCTACTACGATCTTCTGAGTGGCGATGAGGCGCATTGCCTTTGCGCCCCTCTCCTGTCGCCACCCATTTTCCTTTGATCTGGCGCTTCATGGCCTCCATGTCCGCCGCCATCTTCCTTATTAATTCATCTTGCTCCTTCACGCGGTCCTCCAGAACTTGAGGATCAATCCTCCGCCTTTGTCTGTCAGGACTTTGTGAACGAGAGTGACGGGGGCTGTTAGTCCGCCTCCTCCCCCTTGCATCCCTCTTGGGATTTTGTCGCTGTGGCTCCAAGTCCACCATGGGAGAGATAGAAGGTAGGCCTTCGCGCCTTGCACCCCCCTCTGGTGTTTGTCCGTCGATGGCGGACTGCGGCAAATCTTCGTTGTGCGCCATTGCTTCTACAGAGGAAAAGCTTGATCAAGAGGTTTTGTTCTAGTCTAATCTTCCCATAGACGGCGCCAATTGTACGGGCACGAAATATTCTTCCCGTATAATCCTGTTGATCAAGTCTGCGCTCCTCCGTACGTCGTCGCTTTACTCCCTGAAAACACAAACGTGAGCTAGCTAGCGGGTGTGTGCCGGATACCTCTCTGATGCCTAAGTCAGCAAAATAGACAAATAGACAAAAAGCTCTGTATGTTCGAGAATCAAGAGTTGTGTTACCTTTCCATAGGTGATGTTGTAAGCTTTTATAGGTTCCGCGTGACACAATCCTACTAGAACTCTTACTCCTCCATGTAGAGTCCTCCTAGGAGTCATACTCCTGAAAGATAATGCTTATCCTTCTGCACCCGCCTCACTGCTTGAACCAAGTGAGATGATTTTACCATGGTCGGACTCCAATATGACCGAGGTAAGCATGGCTATGCTGAGCCGCAGAGTAGACCGAACTATAGCTAGTTTGGTTCTTCCGTTCACTACTCTTACGTCGGCTTCTCCTAGTGCTAACCATGGTATGTTTCGACCGGGATAACCAATAACGTGGTTCCGACCAGGATAACTTTGTGTGTGACGACCGAGCTTACCGTAAGCTCTTTGGGACCGGAGTAACTTCAAGCCTTATTTAGGACCGGAGTAACTTTATGCCTCCTTTGGACCGGAGTAACTTTATGACCTTTTTACTCAGCCCTTCGTACTGTGGCCCATAACGGCCCATTACCCAGCTCGGCCCAATTTTCATATAAATTACCCTCTCAAATAATATTCTAAATTACTTGAAAATATGGGCATGGAAGGTGCACTTGTGCATTTTGTGCTTATTCGTCTTAAGAAATTAAACTATAGCAAGTTAAAGATAAAGGAGAAAGAAAAATCAAAGAAAAGGGATAGATATTGATTGGAAAAAAATGTTTTATCCTTATCATTTGATCAATAATAACGAATAACAAAAATTATGAGGAAAATGTTAAGAATTTAAAAAAAGATAAGAGGTTATAGATAAGAAGGGCATTCCATAAGATTAAAAAAATTCAAAGTAAAAAAGGATAACTTGTGATAGAGGAAGGGAAAAAAAAGGTCTAAATCAAAATAATGATTTAGATATAAATTCTTTTGATAGATATAGATTAAAAGATCATATCCTTATCTAAATTTCATTATTTCAATTTTTATTTGACTTTTTATTATATTAAAAAATTAGAAATTAGGGAAATAAGTAAGAAGACCTATCATGTTGGTATTGAAGTTTTTGAAGAATTTTAAGAACTTACTACATTTGGTTATATATTTATAGTATAATCTTTATCACTTGATCAATAATAATGAATAATAAAAATTATGAGGAAAATGTTAATAATTTAATTGGAGATAAGAAGATAGAGACAAGGACATTCCATAATTCAAAGTAAAAAAGGATAATATTTGACAGAGGAAGAGAAAAAAGAAAGAAAAAAAGAAAGAGGAGTAAATCAAAATAATGATTTAGATATAAATTCTTTTGATAGATATGGATTAAAAGATCACATCCTTATCTAAGTTTCATTATTTCAACTTTTATTTGCCTTTTTATTCTATTAAAAATTAGAAATATTTAGATACAAATTATTTTGATAGATATGGGTTAAAAGATCATATCCTTATCTAAATTTTATTATTTCAATTTTTATTTGACTTTTTATTATATTAAAAAATTAGAAATTAGGGAAATAAGGTGGAGAGACCTCAAGAACTGCCATAGGAGAGACGATATGAAATATTAGTATTGAAGTTTTGAAGAATTTTAGGAACACTCGTTGGTTATCTATAGTATATATATATATATATATATAAGGCTCTTTGGAAAGAGAATGAAGAGAATTGCAGGAAATGAGAGAGAGAGAGAGAGAGAGAGAAAAGTGAGATGGTTAAGAAGCTTTGTGATGCTATGGTAGGCCTGGGCTAAGGTCACCAAAGTTTGTGTCTAGGATCCTTAAATTTTGACCCAAAATAAAGTCTCAAATTTATTAATTTTATATTAGATTAAAAGTTTAAAGATCAATCTTTTTTTATTGTTTGAGATTTAGTCTAAAACGCCCTTCAAAAAAATCTATTAGGCCAAATAAAATAAATAAATAAATATATATATATATATATATATATAATCATTGTTAGGTCTAATTAAAAAATTATATAATTGGTCTAAACAAATATATGCCCATCTAGGGTCTAATGTCAGGAATTTAATAGAATAAATAGCTTTATCTTAATTGTTTTACCATCTCTCTTTATCATATTTTAATTGAATAATTTTTTCATAATTCTTTTCCTTAATTTTGTTTGTCCTAATTTTTATGCCCTCTTTCTTTTTCATAATTTAATTGAATAATTTTACCTTAGTTTTTTCTCCCAAATTTTTTTTCCAATAATTTGTGTTTTGTTATCAAATAATTAACAGATTGTGATTTGTGTGGATTGTAATTGTGTTATCAGATATCATATTACAATAACATAATCATTTCGTTATCAGATATCAATGCTAAGCTATAAAACAACAAGATCTTATTTTATTTATTTTTGAGTTTTTGTAATATTTTTTTTTATATCTTAATATATGAAAATAAATTTTAATGATTATATGTATAAGAAAACTTTTTGTAGCTGCTAAATAATAAAAAAATTATCGATAACTTCTTATTTTATCCATAATTTTTTTATAAAAAAAAATATGGAAGAGGGCCTTACTTTCAAAGCCCACCTAAAGCCTCATAAAAGGACTGGCCCTGTGTGATGCCAATGCGTGGTCTCAGCTGTACCGTAGCCTTCTTCACGACCTTGGAAGAGAGGGGTCAGATGGATGAAAAGCTGTGTTGAGAATTTTATATATATATATATATATATATTTTGTTATTTTATTTTTAGATATGATATTTCAATTTGAGGAAGAGATTACGTTAGTAATTTAGTTTTTGTGGTTAGGTTTTTTCATTGATAGTGGTTCTATCTATGCATGGTAGTTAAATTAGGAGTAAATTACACTATTGTTCTAGTAAGTTAAGCTAAATGTTACTTCAATTTTTTGTAGTTTCGATTTAAATAATTTGAACTTACACTTTCAATTTTGTTCTTCTATCTTGCTCCATTAACATTTGAAATGAAGAAAAAAAAAAAAAAGCACGTGCAAATTAGGACTAAAGTGGAATTCAAAAAAAATTTATAGAGATTAATCCAAAAAAAAAAAATTATAGAGACTAACACTCCGTTTGTTTGGATATTAATATTTTTCATATGTTCTAATGTTAGGCATAATAGAAAAACAAAAATCAATAGAAAATATTTTTTATGATCAACAACAAAACAAGCCTGTATGAACATAAAATGTTTTTCACGGACTAAAGTTTTACCAATGTCATCATAGTATTACTACCATTCTCACCTCCACCACCACACCACATCATCACGGCCACTGGCACTATCAAAATCGCTATCACCACAGCCGACACCCCACCACCATGCCTCCACCTCCACCTCCACCTCCATTTTCGTTCCACCACCACCACCACCAAATACAGAAAATATTTTCTAGAAAAAAAAATTTCATAAAATATGTTTTTCATTAGAAAATATTTCCGCCAAAATAAAAGTAATCCTTATAGTTTTTTTTTTTTTTGAATTATATTTGTTTTGTACATAGTCTTTTTTCGTTAAAATTTTTAATGATAAGTGACGGAATGGTCATAATTACAATAAAATTAGAAATGAAATTTTCCTCAAACTAGATGAACCAATGATGTAATTTTCATTATTTTCAATACATATAATTGTAATTAGGGGTGTAAGAAATTCGATCAAACCGAATTGGTCACTTAAGCCCAATCATACAAAATTTTAGTTTTTGATCTTTTTTATAAAGATAAATTGTAAATACATTCTTAAAATTTATTTAAAATATAAGTTGCCTTTGAAACCAAACCAAACCCCTTCTCCACAGTAAATCAACAAAATCAATCCAAACCAAACCATATTATGCGATTTGTTTCAAAAAAGTTAGGTGCCAAACTTTCTCGTATGACCGAATCGAACCCAATATAGATTTTCTATATTTTAGTCAGCTCTCTCTCAACACACAATACGTTATTTGAATAAATTGATATACAAATGGTGGAGCCTATTAAATCAATGCGTTGATATAATTTTGAAATTATTAAAATTTAGTACTCAAATTTAATCACCAAAATACTATTGTTAGGCAACACAATTCTAAAAGATGACATTAGAATACTCAAAATTTGGGTTAGAAATTTCAATTTGACCAAATACTTTTTTTTTGTTTAAATTTTTTTTTTATCAGTAAAAAAAGGAAACTTTCATTGATATAAATCAATGTACAAAGAGGAGCTACATCAATAAAGATGAGAGAGAAGTGAGTGCAAAATGTATTATAGTAGACAAAATGATCCCAACTAAATTAATACCAAAGAACAAGTTCAATTATATGCCAGCCCGTCACCATATTAGTGAGAAACCAACCCAAACAAGAAAACAAAGGAAAATCCCACAAGCAACAAAAGAAACAAAAGAAAAACACCCAGCCCACAACCTACACACCCATCAGACTTACTTGTAAGCGGAGGTTCTGATTTGTTGAATATTGGAAACAAACTCCTGTACTGAGTAGAAGATCCCTCCTTCGTTGCTTTTAACCCAAAGAGCCACCCTAACTTTTGTCAGTTCCTGCAACTCCACCAAATTGGGCTGAATATTATTGAATTTACATTCATTCCTATGCCTCCAAACCGATCACAATTCTATAGATTGTAACAATGTTCCCTGGAGTAGTGTGTCTTTATTATCACCTTGTGGAGAATCTGCAAAGATAGCAGAAATAAAAGTGGCTCAAAACGTGGAATGTACAATTCAGAAAATTGGTTAGAAGCATATATTTCTCTATGCCATTGTGGAATTTGTCTTGTTCAACTAACAAATTGGTGTGAACAAGTAGAGCTGAACAGGGTAACCTCATGGTGCACACCCTAAAAAAAAGTATGTATCATATATAAGTTATGACATTGTGAGTTTAACTATCACAAATGTCATTACTCAATTTTATGAGAGTTGTAACCATAAAAAAAAAAGAGTTATAACCAAAAATCACATAAATTATAATTAAAAAGTTTTTGAATTATAATCAAAATAACGTCATAACCAACATTACAATCGTTATAACTAACGGTACAATAAGTCACACCTAAAGACAACATTGGTTGAAACTAAGGTGCATATAGAATTTCCCAAGTTGTAAACAAGCGGATTATTAGAATATTCAAGTTTGGTTTGAAAATTTGACAAGTTTTAAAATGTGTTCAAGTTTAACATTTTTTTGTAAATATTTTTTTTTTTTACAACCATTTATATGCAATTTCCCCTTAGAAGAGTTCTATGTGTAAAATTTCTGAAAGCTTTTCTGTATATTCAATTGTGTATGTTTACAAAGAGTTCATCAGTTTATATAGCCGTAAATCTATGACTGAAAAATGTATGCCTGGAAAAAAGAAATAGAAAGATTTACACCACAATCTTTCCTAATGCCTAATGCCTAATTCCTATTTACACTACAAGTTTTCCTAATGCCTAATTCCTAATATACACAATCATGCCATATATACAATATACTCTTACACTCCGTTCAAACTCAAGGTGTTTTAGCAAAAAACACTAAGAGTTTGCTAAGAAGAAACTGAAATCGAGCGGAAGTATGAGTCTTGGTGGAGAAGTCCGCAAGTTGCAAAGTCGAGGAGACGAAAGGAAGCAAGATAGAGTCAGACTACAGATGATGTCAGACAAAGTGACAATCAATCTCAATGTATTTCGTCCATTCATGGAAGACAGTATTGTGGGCAATCTAAATAGCACTGCGGTTGTCATAATAGAGAGATGTTGGAGAAGACTGAGGTATACCCAAATCAGAAAGAAGACAACGAAGCCAAACAAGCTCAGCAGTAGCATGAGCCATAGAACGATACTCAACTTTGGCAGTAGCGCGAGCAATAACAGTTTGTTTCTTTCTTTTCCAAGAGATTAAGGAATCGCCAAGAAACATACAAAAACCAAATGTGGACTTGCGATCATTAATATTACCAGCCCAATCAGAATCAACATAGGCCACTAAGTTTAAAGAGGAATTAGAGGACAACAGTAAGCCCTGAAATATAATATCTCGGAGATAGCGAAGAATGCTAACCAAAGCAGCCTAATGGGTAGAACGAGGAGTAGAAACGAACTGACTAACCACACGAACAACATAAGTAAGATTAGGGCGAGTGACAGTCAAATAAACTAAACAACTCACAAGCTCACGATAGAAAGTGGGATTATCCAAAGGGACACCATCAGTAGAGTTGAGCTTCACATTAAGCTCAATAGGTGTATCAGAAACCTTAGTATTAGTAAGACCGGCACGGTGAATAACCTCATTAGCATACTTGGCCTGAGACAGAAAGTAGCCTTTTGGAGAAAAGGCAACCTCAATACCAAAAAAATACCGCAATAGATCCTGATCTTTTATTTCGAAAGTGCAGAAGAGATGTTGTTTGACCTCAGAGATAACAGAAGAGTCAGAACCAGTGATGATCATGTCATTCACAAGGAGTAAGAGAGCAACAAAACCAGCTGAGATATGTCTCAGAAACAAAGCAGAGTCGGAAGTAGAAAGATGAAACCCAAGCTCGGTAACAGCAGTCTGAAAGCGATCATACCAAGCACGAGGAATTTGTTTCAAACCATATAGAGCATGCCAAAGATGACAAACCTACTTAGAGGAGCGGAGAAGGCTATGGGGAAGACGCATGTAGACCTCCTTAATGAGATGACCATTAAGAAAAGCATTCTTAACGTCCATCTGATAGAGAGGCCATGCCGAACAACAGTAACAGAAATCAAGGTACGGACAGTAGTCATCTTGGCAACAGAGGCAAATGTCTCCTTATAATCAATACCATACTCCTACGAGAAACCCTTGGCAACCAAGCGAGCTTTGTATCGCTCGAGAGAACCATCAGAATGAGTCTTGACTTTATAGACCCAATTGCAACCAACCATATTCTTGCCAGCATGCAAAGGATCCAACTCCCATGTGTTAGTCTTCTGCAAGGCAAACAACTCATTCTCCATAGCTTGAACCCAATTAGGATCCTAACAGGCTTCCGTGTAAGACTGAGGTTCTGAAAAAGAATGAATAATAGACAAAAAAATATGATAGGAAGCATAAAAACATGTATTAGACCAACCCAACCTGTTTGGAAAACGACGTTCACGAGTAGGATATCAGTGTGTAGCAGGATCAGAGTTGTCAGAAGTAGAAGGAGTAACAACAGGAGTAGAGACAACTAGTGGTGGAGGAGCCTTGCGACGAGAATAGACCAACAATGGAGGGAAAGAATAAGCTGAAGGAGGAGAATGAGCCATAGGTGACGCAGACGGAAAAGTAGGAATGGCCTCAAAAGGATCAGTGGAGGGGTAATCTACAATAGGGGTAAAAGGGGGAGAAGATGGAATGAGCTCAAGAGGAACAGTGGAAATGTACTCATTAGACGGGCCTTCAGAAGGAAATGGGTCAATGTGAACCAAATCCTCTTTGGAAACTGGAGCAGTGGGAGGGGGAAGCTGATAGCAAGACATACGTTCGAGAAGGCAATATGACGGAAGACATAAAAGTAATGAGAAATAGGATCGTAATAGCGGTAGCTTTTCTGACTAAGACTGTAACCCAAAAAGACACACAAGACAGACCGAGCACTGAGTTTGGTCCTATCTTTACGGGAAAGGAGAACAAACAAGCAGACCCAAAGATACGTAGGAGGGAACAATTGGGAGGTTAAGAATACAAAGCCTCATAAGGGGATCGATCAGCGAGTAGGGGAGTTGACATGTGATTAAGGAGGAAAGCAGCGGTAAGAACTGCCTTACCCCAGAATAGTGCTAGAATAGAGGCAGAGAAAAGAAGAGATCGAGCTGTCTCAAGGAGATGACGGTGTTTACGCTCAGCACAACCATTTTGGGTAAGGGTATCAGTACAGGAGGTTTGGTGAATGGTGCCCAATTTGGCCAAATACTCACAGAATTCAGTTTTAAAGTATTCCCCACCCACGTCAGACCAGAGTATTTTAATTATGGTCCCAAACTGTGCAGTGATTATAGAGTGAAAGGTATGATATATCTGGTAAAAGTCAGATTTATGAGCCATAAGATAAACCTAGGTATAACGATATAGACACCCCATTTTTGACGGCCCTTAAGACTTGGGTGCCACCGATTGATTACCCAATGATGAAGTTTCACGCTTGTCAAGCACTCGATTTCCTCAGCAAGAAGCCTCGGTTTAGAGCCTCAAAAACCTACAAACCTTGCACCACTTTTGGACCCAAACAACATTTTTTCCAAGCCTGACCACCTAGAAGCCTACAGGCCACAAATGAGTGTACGGCCATCTCTTTAGTGGCTGGCCGGCTACTTGCGTCAGTAAAAATAGATATTTTTGCCAGCTGTGCCAACTGTCTCCACATGTGCATGCACTGCACCAGCTATTTCTATACTGATATTTCGGAGGTAGTAACATATTTTTCTATATATACTTGACCACCCCTCTAGAATTTAGGTTAGATAATTTTGGTGAAGCAAAATTCTTGAAAAAAATATCTCTCTCTTCCTTGCAACCTACACACACCTCACCTAGACTTCCTAAACCAAATTTTAAGGGTTCTTTGTTGAGGTTATTAAGCTTGCATATTAGCTCTTGAGGGTGAGAAATTGGTGGTTTATAACTCCAAGGGATTATTCCTCTTCAAGAGATATACTTCTAGCTTCTTTCCTTTACTTATTTCTTATCTTTTCTTACTATTTTTGGGCTTTTTTTTTCAACTGTGTTTATGGGCTGAAACTTGTGGTTAAAGCCTATTAAAGGTAAAGGGATCAATCACCCTTCTTTGAACCTTATTTCCTAAGCTTTTACCCTTGTGTTTCCCATCTTTTTTTTAACTTTTTCCCACTGATTTTCAGAGACTAAGAATGTTGTTTTGAAGTCTTAAAAATAAAGGGGTTATCCACCTCTCTTTTGGCTTGTTTGCTAGCTTAATTGCTTCATTATTTTAGCTTTTTTTTAAAGTTGTTTTTACTTTAATTCCAACACTGTTTCAGCCTAATTTAGAACTTTTTTTATGTGTTAGTTTCATTTATGCTTTGTATAGTAGTCTTGTAGTGTAATGGTCCTCATAGGCTTGGTGTTTTAGGCATTAGACATTAACTTATTTGAGTTGATAGTATTTATTTTAAGCTTTCCATCCTTGTGTTCACCTCTAATCATCTCTGCACTCTCCATCTTTTCTTAGCCTTTCATTGCTTTGAGAGTTGTTTCAAATAAGTATTGTTTAAAGCTTGAGATAGAAATCCTTGTACTTAATGGTTTAATCTCTCCGGAGGTTTATTACCAAAGGCATGACGTCTCTCTCATGCCCAAAACAACCCTTTGTTTGACACTTCCCTCCATTAGTGGACTTAATCTTCATTATTGGACTAAAATGACTAATGAATGGAGGGGTAATTAAAAGAAGTAATAAAATTGGACTAAGAAGTAATAAGATAATAAAATGGTTTGTGGTTCAATCGGACATTAATTGAATCCGTTGAGTCTTGAGTCGTTTCATACTTGTTAGTGATCAAAATGGTTCAAGAGTCAACGTCAACCACTTCCCTTGATCAATATCACGAGAGGGAGGGGGTTTGTGAGTCTTTTCATTATCATTTATTGAGATTGTATCCCTTGGTTCATAAGTCATCACGCAATGACTTTGCGTTGATTGATGGCTTGCGAATCAAGCCTACCCCTTATTTGATCTGTTTGCTGATAAGGAGAGGCAAAGTGAACAAACATACCCTGAAAATATTCTGTTTGTGCTCTGTTTCATGTCTGTTGCAGTAGGGCAATACCAAACATTAGTGGTCAGCCGACCACTTCTTCTGGTTGGCTGGCCACCTTTCTTTTTCAGCCAGGCAATGTTATTTTTTTGGACAAAACATAATAGAGGCCGAGGTAAAAATAGTTCAATTTTCTGACTGCACAACAAAACCATTTTGGCAGCCAAACAGAGGGCATTTGCAGGTGAAAAATTTTCATTCATGCATTCCTCATTTCTCGGGGCCCGTTGCCCATTAAATTATGTTTAATAGTAGTGTGTTGTACCAAAAGTAGTGGACTTGTAATAATTAATTACTTAGCTAATTAATTTCGTATTGTAACTAACTAGTTAGTTTGTATTAATTAGTTAGAATGACTAATTAATTTTTGTGTTGTACTTAATTAAATAGCTAGAATAGTTAATTAATTTGTGGTGTTGTAATTAATTAGCTAGGACATTTATTTGGACATTCCTGTGTGAGGACAAATATGTAATAATTTGTATGTCTTCCAATCCTCATTTTTTTCTCCCTTTTATTTACTCGCTTATGATGGATAGTGTAGAACATCATGTTTCTTTAGCATTTTCCATGATTTGCATTCATTTGTCTCGCATGCATAAGGTTCGGTTCATCATTCTAACGGCATTGTCATTTATTACTTCCTTAAATACGTGTGCCACCACGTGCTATCAAAGTGATTTACATGACATATTAGACAATCGAACCTATTAGTTGTATTTTTGTATGTGTTGCATTAATCATTTTGCATCATTAGGGTCATGTATTTTTTCTAACTATTTTATTTCTTTTGGCTTGCCATGGTGTATTAGGTGAGCGTTTATGACTTTAGCATATTGCATGCGTGTAATTATTGACATGTCAAGCATGATACCATGAGGCACGTGCTTAAGTGATATACCTATTTGAATGTCTGTGGATGAAGGCTAATTGCTCAAATTGGGATAATTCGATTACTGTACATATGACATCGTTTTTTCAAGTGGCACATATTCAAAATAATTTTCAAACAAATATGAGATCAAAGTGTTCCAACTTTTGCAAATTAGTCTATACTTGTGTGCATTACATAGTAAAATTAGCCTAATAATCAGAATAAGAGCATATACTATATATAAGAATCACATCATAATTAGTAGAGACCAATCTTTGATCGGGTGAGTGGGGTGCTCAATCATGACCTTCCCCTCTCATACCTAAGTTCCCGAGCCAAGACACTTTGGTAATGATGGATAAGTGGCCTTCGACACGAGTCTCGGGTTTCCTAAATTTCTGAAAAATATTTAGGTGGCGACTCTGTAATCTGGCAAAGCAGTCCATTTTTGGCATTTTGATTCAAAATCGATTTTTCAAAAGATTTGCTGAATTTAGACTCATTTGTGTTTATCTATTTCACATTACACTTGTGAAATCAAATTTAGAACCACGAGAGTCTCAACTATAGGGCTATCGTATCCGAAGGGAGCACGAAAAGCGAGCTACAGTTTTTGGCGACTCTGCCCGGGATTTAGAGAACTTGACGAGAACTTCATGATGCGAATTTTTATCTACACTTATATGTTCTTTGCATTGCATTTGCATAGTTACTATAAGTCACTGTGTTTTCCATCTGCTATTCCTAGACAATTTGCCGGAGGCTTTCCCAAAAAGCTTGCCAAAAGGCTAACCGGTCATAGGCTCTGCCATGTTAGAAACACAACCCTTGGATCTGGATTACCGCTGTACCACTTGATCCTCCTTTCACTTTTTGGTGTTAGATGTGAGAGGTATATTAGTAGTCTTGCTGAGATACTTCTCTTTGATCATTTGGCCTAGCTGCATGTAGTAAGCCATAGTGACGGTTCCAAACTAGGACAAGATGCTCACCCGCATGCAAGATTGCGTGAAAACCTCTTGTTTGAAATAGTGAATCCTAGTTCATGACAAAACTAGGACAGGGTAACCCTATCCCCTCATAGGGATGTTTTGGCTCTCTCTTAACTGATATGTGCTTTACAGTGAAACTGTACAGGAATGTGCATATCAGTTACAAAATTGGTATCTGTTTTGGGGCAGAATTCAGTACGGAGTACAGTCCTACAGTTTTGATCATGTCTTTGTTGATAACATCTTAGCTGAGATGTTGTGTGGTTTCTGATTACTATTCTTTTTTTTTTATTTCTTTTGCTAGGTTGTTTAAAACCATAGCTTTAGAAGGTTCTGATATCCCCCAAGTACTCTGGACCCGCATCAGAAGACTTTGCAAGGTCAGAGATCTTGTTCGGGGCTGTGTTTCCCTCACTGTCACTAGTTGCAAGGCAAAGGAGAATCAGACAGAATTCACCAGTCCAATTATTATAGCAGTCACCTCTCAGTTCACCAGCATTCAGTCCAACTCAAGAACAGTTGTCTACCTCTATATCAGCTCAAGAACAGTCACATATTCCAATGACGCAGTATCCTCTGGCAAATATGGAAGACTTGATACTCCAATTGAAACAGACAGTTGAGACACTACAGCATGATGCGACTCACTAGGCCGAGGTCATAACTAGGATACAGCAACAACAGCAGCAGCCAGCTGTGGCCTCTTCATCAAATGTACCTACCGCGGTGGTCCCTGTGCCCGGTGCCACTGCTAATATTACCACTGCTCAAGATCCACAAATCGAGGGTGTTTCGATTTTTCTAGCTCAAACAGAACCCATCCCAGCACAAGCTTCCAAAGCCCCGGCCTATCAGATCGAGACATCATTCGAATTTGAAATTGACCTAACCGTACTCAAAGTCAACAAACTGGAAAAGTTTATCAAGAAAGCACAAGGGGTCAATTCCATTCCAGACATAGAGAAAGGATACACTGAGTCTGTGGTTGCTTTACCAAAGCGGTTTAAGATGCCACATATTGACCATTTTGATGGCTCCGGGACCCGATGGTTCATTTACAGCTATTTTTAGATATTTTGCAGCCAATGGGCTTAACAAGACCGCAGAAGCTATCACTCTTTGGTCGCACTATGTTAGGTATAGCGGCCATTTGGTATGCCAAATTGGAAGATTCAGTAAAACAGAACTGGAAGGAGGTAGTCGAGTTCTTCATCGCTCAGTACTTTTATAACATGCAAATCGAGGTCACAACTCGTGATCTAGAGGCGACACATCAAGAGCCAAATGAAGGATTCTCTGAGTTTGTGACAAGATGGAGGGCTAAAGCATCCATAATGACCACTTAACCTTCAGAAAAAGATCAGATCAGAATAGTTGTCCGGAATCTGCACAACAAGCTACTGCAAAAAATGATTGTTCTCCCTATATTTACCTTCAAAGGGCTTCATGAAATAGAGGTTCAAATCGAGGATGCCATGAAACAAGGGATTATTATTGACGATAAGGAGCCGGCTAAGAGGCCATTTGTTCGTAGTTTCAATGCTTCCAGTGGTAGCATAGCTGTGAGGCCATCCGACGTAACTGTTGTCACCACAACAAAAATTGTCGACCCATTCACCAACCAAGGCCAACAAACAACATCTAACCCTACGCGACCTTCAGGTAGAATTTATTACCCACTAGACATGACCCTATCCAAAGCCATGCAGGTGCTAATCAAGAAAGGGCACCTAAAACCCTTAGAACCTTGCCCACTTCCTGATCCTCTTCCACCTAAGCATAACCCCGCAAAATACTGTGTTTTTCACTAGCAACACGATCATGACACCGACCAGTGCTTCCGCTTGCGTCATCAGATTCAGGATCTCATTGACAACAAGGTCATTGTTTCACCCCAAAAACCAAATGTAACCGCAAATCCGTTCCCAACCCATAATTAAGTCCCCTTACCTCGAAACCTTAACCTTATCCATACACTAGCCACCTCTTATGACCCAAGCGTATATATTACCCCTCTCACCTACCAAAATCGATGTTGTTCATTCCTGAGGGCATAGATTTGTGCATGATGGGCGCATCTAATCCACAGCCTAAGCCTTACAATGTGGTGACAATACTTGTAGTAAATGAGGTTTTGGCCTCGGAGGGAGGTACTAGTTTGTCGTCGGGGTGTCTCGGGGACCTATTTGAAAATGCATATGATTCGAGTTACTATATCATGCGAAACACTTAAACCAGGCCTGAATTGGTGCTACTAACCTCGGTAGGCATTAATGTGGTTAGGGAGAATAGCCCGAGCCAAGGGTTGGACGACCTAGCAGATCTCAAAGAAGATCTAGACAACTTGCAGTTCTTTGATGAGCATGATCAAGGAAATGTACAGATCGGGTGGTTTGGCCTGAATGGATTGACCGATAATACCGGATGGCTAAGTGATGAGCCAGACAAAGAAGAAGAAACTAGAATGAAACCAAAGGAAAAGGAAACAGAGGTAACTACGGTGGACGAGAAGGCTGATAAGAAAAGAAAATTGCTAAAGGGCACATGTGTAGGACAACCAACCCAAGAAATGGGTGTTGTGAATACTATAGATACTGAACAAGAAGTTGTGCTGAAGTAGTTTGACAGTGAAAGCATTGAAGACAGTCTGAAAACTGTAACCGTATGTCGCCCCTAGGGGGACACTTGTGCTATGAAGAGGATTCAAGCAGAGCCGGACAATTATTTGTCAGTGGTGGGATGATAATGATTTGCATCTAGCCCATACTGACAAAGACTAAGGGGATTGCATCCCAGATAATACATGGTCTACTAAGGAGATAGACCATCTTACCCAAAGTGGACAATACTTTAAGCCGCCATACCTGGATCAAGTAAGCCATCAGAAAAGGACAAGGAGGTCAAGAAACACAAGGAGAAGCAACTAGAAAAGGAGTTAGTTCTGAAGCAGCTCAAGAAAATTCAAGCTGATATCTCTATCTGAGGACTCCTTATGGCTTCACGAGTGCACTAACAAGCAGTATTGTCGGCAATGGACAAGGCCTAATTGTCCATTAATACTACGCTCGAGCAACTTGTGGGCCTGGTCTTTCCAAGTGGTGCCAATCCAATGCTCACTTTTTCTGACAAAAAGCAGTCGTTGGAAGGCTCGGCTCACAACAAGCCATTATACATATCTGTGGAATGCAGAGAGAATTGGGTGCCAATGGTGTTGGTAGATACTGGTTCTACCATTAATGTCTGTCCTTCGCGTACTGCTTATACGGTTGGCTTCATACCGACAGACTTTATCCCCACAGCCCAGGTGATACGAGCGTATGACAATACAAGCAGAGAGGTCATGGGTACAGTGAAAGTATGAGTCCAGGTGGGCTCGTTAGAGCAAGAGATTGAATTCCACGTGTTGGATGTGCCAGCTACTTTTAACCTGCTATTAGGGAGGCCTTAGTTACATCACATGAAGGCTGTGTCTTCCACCCTCCATCAAATGATGAAATATCCTTATGAGGGAGGAGTAGCAACCGTTTTTAGGAACTCATCTATCCATCCATCACCAAAGGTAACTACGCCAGTGCTAGAGATCAATCATGGTGACGAGAATGTATTCCTCTCAGGATTTACTCTGGCAAAAGCCCGAGTGGTGCAGACCATTCTGGCCGCGTACGAAGGCATGTACGTCAGTGCCTAGTCCATTTACTTCATGAACAAACTACGGTACATTCTGGGAATAAGACTTGGACAGAGTAGTCGAAAAGGTGTTATAGCACTGGCAGAGGTGCCACACAACCCGCATGCCTTTGGACTGGGCTATGTGCCCACCAAAGAAAACTGGATAAGAAATGGGGAAGAGATGAGGGGCAGAGTCAAGGCCAAAAGAGCTGGGAAGCATTATGAGCTCGTCCACAGGCCAATCCGAGGGACGTTGAATGACCGTTTTGTTTGAGAGGAAGAGGATTTCCCTTTTTGCTGCTTTCCCGAGCTTTGGGTAAATTCCTAAAAAAAGTGAGTCCCCAAATTCAAGATCTTCTTTGATCTCCAGCTATAGGATAGTGATGAGGAGAGGGCTGAACCAAGCATCAAAGTTAGCCAAAGCACGGAAGATGACTCAGACAACAACGAGGCTGGAGGAGGGGCAACACTGGACAATCTCCTGACAGATCTCGTGATTGACTTGGAGTACTTGGGGGATAACTTTACTGTCTCCATGATCGAGGAAGAACCTGGTGTGGACCTAACCAGTGATGTTTTGGATGCATCAAGGGCACCATGTCGTAGTTGGCAGCTGGAGAAAGGTTTTCTTTCCAGTTCTGAATCGGGTGATGAGCCAAAATTTGATTCCACTAAGTCTGTGGAGTCAGAATCAGATTCAAGTCAGTCTAGGGAGTCTGAGTTTGGCATTCTCGGGGGTGGTAACCCGGATGCCAAGGTCCTGTCGAGGTCTTTCTTCTCTTTCGCTTTTGAATATATTGTAACAGAAGAGCCGAAACTTATGAATGAAAACGCTGCAGATTCTGTGTACTTCTCTGTGCCGCTGATTTATTGCATTGACCAAGATTTTTAGAATTTTAATGAAAATGAAGAGGAAGAAATTCCTCTGGCTTTAAAAAACTTGATTAATCGAGAGGATGAGAGGCGTGCTAAGCCTTGTATTGATGAAATCATTGTTATTACTGTGGGTACTAAGTAGGATCCTTACTTGGTCCAGATCAGGTCCACGTTATCTTCGGAGGAATGCGAGCGTTTAATAGCTTTATTAAAAGATTTCAAAGATATTTCCGTATGGTCCTACGAAGACATACCTAGAATCGACCTTGAGATTGTACAGCACCGGATCCCTTTTGACCCTAAGGTCCGACCAGTCAAACAGAAACTACGTAGAATTCATCTGGATTGGGCACTGAAAATCAAGGAAGAGATCACCAAGCAAATTGGTGCAGGATTCTTGTTAGTCCAAGCATCCGACCTGGTTGGCCAATATCACCCTAGTTTCGAAAAAAGATGGCAGAATCCGGGTTTGTGTCGACTTTCGAGACCTGAACAGAGCTAGCCCGAAAGACGACTTCCCATTGCCGCACGTTGATGAGTTTATAGAGTTCATTGCAGGCCATGCATTGTTATCGTTCATGGATGGGTTCTCTGGGTATAACCAGATTCTGATGGCACTGGAAGACAGGGAGAAAACTGTGTTCACCACACCGTGGGGCACAAACTGCTACCGAGTCATGCCTTTTGGGTTAAAAAATGCTGGGGCTACCTATCAGAGGGTTGCGACCACCATTCTACATGACATGATCCACAAAGAGGTTGAGGTGTATATGGACGACATGATTGTCAAGTCTAAAGAGCAAAAGGGCCATTATACCACACTGGAAAAGTTCTTTCAACAGATCAGGGAATTCAGATTGAGGTTAAATCCACAGAAATCCACCTTTGGCGTGACGGCAAGAAAAATGCTGGGATTTATGATCACACAGAAGGAAATTGAAGTAGATCCGTCCAAAATCAAAGCCATTTTAGAAATGCCACCACCAAGGACTGAAAAAAAGGTGCGCATCTTTCTAGGCAAAGTGTAATTCATAAGACCATTTATTTTCAAATTAACCTTGACTTGTGAACCACTGTTTGGTCTCCTAAAGAAATGAAAAAAGTTCCGATAAGATGATCGATGTCAGTTCGCCTTCAAGCAAGTCAAGCAGTACCTACGAAATCCACATGTGTTGTCACTGTCTGTAGACGTGCTCGAACGTCCTGGCTCCGCGCGCGAAGGCGCAAAATCGTTTTGTTCATTAGCTACTACAGTTCGAACTCAATGTCACGGTTCTGAATCTAATCTCGCGAAGTGCAATGCAAGACCGATAAATTACCAAAGAGTCCAAATCTGGCAAATCGTTTTGGAAAATTGATTTTAATAAAGAAGTGTCAAACATGGACTGCTTTGGCAGATATAGAGTCGCCACCTAAATATTTTATTTTAAAAAATTTAAGAAACCCTGACTCGTGCCTAAGGCCACGTGTCCGTCATCACCAAAGTTGCCTCGGCTCGAGAACTTGGGTACGAAAGGGAAAGGTCATGCAATGAGCACCC
Organism: Camellia sinensis; assembly: GCF_055761805.1. Taxonomy (NCBI): domain Eukaryota; kingdom Viridiplantae; phylum Streptophyta; class Magnoliopsida; order Ericales; family Theaceae; genus Camellia; species Camellia sinensis. The sequence continues at coordinate 10,924,955 of NC_138965.1, forward strand.
CCGCTCGCCTGATCAAAGATTGGCCTTTACTAAGTATGATATTTTTTTTTTGAAAACACATGTGTTCTTATTCCGATTTATTAATCTATCATTACTATGTGATGCGCACAGCACACAAGTATAGACTAAATCGCCTAAGTTGGAACAAAACATCTCGTGTTTGTTTGTTTGAAAATGGTTTGAAGGTGCTACTCGCAAGTAGACTAAGACGTGGATTTTACCACCCTCAAGTGGGCTTAGAAAACAAGATTTTGCCACTTCACAAAGTGGGCTTAAAACTCGCATTTCGATGAATTGTTCCAATTCAAGCAATCCAACCTTCATCCATAGGCATTCATGTAATTATATCAGTTAAGCAAATAGTCTCATGGAAAGCATGCTAAACATGACAACACTCACACTCATGCAAGATGCTAAAACATAAACACTTACAGTGTACTCCGAGCCAAAACAATAACTAGTTAGAAATCATGCATGATCCTAGTTATGTTAAGATGGCTAATGCAACACATGCAAAATGCAACTAGAAATAGGCTCAGCTATTCTAAAATGGCATATGAGATGCAACTTGATAACATGCTGTTAAACACGTATTCAAGTAAATGTATTGAAATATAATGCAGTTTGTATGATGCGCCAAGTCCGGTGCATGCAAGACAGATGAATGATGCACGCATGCAAGCATAAGGATGCTAATAAAAATATGACCTAGAACTAACCATCGTAAGCGGTTAAGTAAAAGAGACAAAGACGTGGGGTTGGAAGACATTCACACACTCACACACACTTATTACAAAATTCGCCCTCTCGACGGAGGGTCCGAATGAATACGCTAAGCTAAGCAACTAATCTAATTATTTAATTAAACTAATTATTACATAATCAAATTGAATAACTAGCTAACACTAAGCTAATTATTACAACACGTTAACCAATTAACAAATTAGCTAATTTAATTACAAATTCAAAAGTTAACTAATCAAGTAAAGCTAATTACAAATTACGAAGCCTCAGCTCAGTTCCTAGAGTTCGAAGATGCATGCTCGATCGCCTCGCTCGGAAATCCATTACCATGCCTCATGTTGCCTCTGTTTGCACTGTTTTAGATTTCTGAAAACTGTGCCAACCTCCAAAACACTTCTGATTCACCTCATGGACATGCTGAGTTGTCATCAGCCAAGAGGTATGGCCATCGGCCAAAGGATAAAGGTTATCGGCCAATTTTGAGGCTATCGGCCAATTATTGATAGCCGATCGGCCATGTCTTCCTGCAAACTCTCCTTTTTGCTGCAACAGAGCACAAACAGAGGCATGACAATGTATTTGTAAGAAAATGTGTGTGCAACTACACCCCTTATCATGTCTAAGGCTCAAAAGTGTGTAGTGCTCGGCTCTCGAGCCATCAATCACACATTTCGATGCATGATGGCCAAAGAGGCCGAATTGCACAAATCAATGGCAAATGAATACACAAAAACACATAAATGCCTTAACCTCTATCATACATGATCAAGAGGGTCGGCGACCGAGATTTGAGGCACGTTTCATCACTTCAAGTATGAAATGTCCCTCGTTCCTCGTGTTTGGCTTAAAACCCAAACCAAACACAATGCAATGCATGCACAACTTAACAAAGCAAATGGCATGCAAACAATGTAATGCAACATGAGCATGCAAGCACCATGCAATGCAACCCAAGCATGCAACAACATGCAATGTACCAAGCATGCAACAACATGCTATATATCAAACATGCAACAACATGCTATCTAATCAACATGCTAAACCTCATAAACATGCAACAACATGCAAATAATAACATCATGCAACAATATGCAAGCAACAATGCAATGGAAAGGACCATGTAATGCAACACTTAGTGGACTTAAACCGCAAATGAACAGACCTAAGAGGGTCCAAAACAGTGGCCATAAGGATGAAACAATGGCAAGAAAATGCAAGACAAGCATGCATGCCAATTGGCTCAAGAATTAGGGCATAAGAGGACAACCCTCAAGAGCACTTAAAGAGTGACAAGCATGGATGTGTAATAACACCATAAACTCTGAAATCATGCATGAAATGATGCCAAATCAATCAAACAATACAAGTATGACATGCAAGAGGGCTCAAAACTTGAAGCTAACATAAGCACTTACACTATAGCTATGCAATACATGAAGCATATGGCCAAGGCTACCCAAAACAGTCCTAGAGCATACTAAAATGATGCTAAAACATGCATGGAAGGAGGCCAAAACAAGCTAGCCTGGCAAGCACAAAATATTAGGCATATAAGGTCGACAAAGAGGATTACACTATACCTACCCAAAACCAAGCATGAGGTGACTATACAAACATAAATCAGAGTTATGGCATGTCAAAATAACACCAAAAATGCACTGAAATGATAGCCCAAAGGCCTAAGCATGGTGGCATGCACAATGACCCATACTTGAGGCATAAAGAACCAAACCTCCAAAGCATCAAAAGAGTGAAAGATGTGAGTGTATGACCACACTACATGGACTGAAACCACCTATGAAATGATGCCAAATCATGGAAATGGTCCAAGCAATGCATGCTAGTGACTTGGGAACTCAAAGCTAACAAGCTAGAATGCACTATGGCTATACACAACATGGCATGTATGACCAAAACAACATAAATCAGAGCTTAAGCGTGGTAAAACAAGACTAAAAGCTTCGTGGAGTTGAGCCAAAACATGCAAGAATGATGGTCCAAACACATGATGCATGTTATGCTAGCATGCAAGATTGCACTACAAGTATGTGAAACATGCACGATGCTATCAAACCAACCTAAAAAAGAGGTATAACATGGCAAAACAACACCAAAAACAAGCTGAGATATGGCCAACATATGCTAGATAAACATGTTACTTTGATGAGCCATCTATACAAGCATGCAAGACACAAGGAGAGGGGCTCCTATTGGGACCTTAAAACACCATTTCCACCACTGAAATTCGTTTGAGTTTCAATGGTGAGAAGGCCAAAACTAGGTGATCCCAATAGCTTAAAAAGATGGCACAAGAACAAGGCCAAACAAGGCCTAAGAGGGGGTATACTACCCCTAACACAAAAGTGACCTCAAACAAACATGTTAAACATGCAAAATCAGAACTTTTTTTAGTATAAAGTCAAGCCTAAATAAGCATGCAAATAGATCCAAAAGCTTAAAGCAAAACAAGGGTTTAAAGGCTAGTTGACTCACCCTTGAAGAACACCTTCAAAACCACAACTCCAGCAGCTTTTCTGAGCTCAAACCAATCCAAAAACACTAACACCAGCTCCTAAGTACCTCAGCAACAAAAAGATGGTGTTCTAGTAGGTGCTTTAGTGCAAAAGTGTAAAGAAATTACACTTTTGAGCACAAATGAGTGCAAATATAAAGAGAGAGGTAAAATATAGAGAGAGAGATATATATGACTTGTATCTCAACTTTTTAGAACCTCTGGAAAGGGAGAGGGGTCTCCCTTCTTATAGAAATTCAATTCTCAAGCTTGTTGAACAAGCTTGAGTCTTGATTCAATCCCTCCATACAACTGTGCCCACCAGTTGTCACAGCTGGCAAGAAAATATCTGCAAAAGTAGGTGGAAAGGTCTCGGCCAGAAAATATGGCCGATCAACCAAAAGGAGTGTGGATCGACCAAAAAGAGTGCCGATCAGCCAACACTTATAGCCGATAGCAAGAAAACAAGGCCGATGGCACAAGGCCTTAGCTGATGGGTTGTAAGGATGGCCAACAAGCCACCCTCTTCCCTCAAAAGAAAAACCACAAGCCCTTGGTCCACAACCATGCACAAAACAGACAAGTTGAGAGATCTTAAGGCAAGGCGCGCGGTCGAGACCATCGGGAACTCTAAACAAACACGAGCATGGATGATCATTGAGTATTCAAACGATGACGTCCAAGTCTTGAAGACGATAAAAAATGAGGTGTCTACACTATCGAAGTCGGGGAAGCCTTTGATTATGTACTTATCGATAACAGATACAACCATGGGGTGCATGCTCACTCAAGAATCTGAGGATAAGGTAAAGAAGGCCATCTATTATTTGAGCAAGAAAATGCTAGACTATGAGACCCGCTACACTCCCTTCAAGAAATCTTGTTTAGCCTTAGTATTAGCTACCAGGAAGTTGAGGTATTACTTGTTAATTCACTTCGTAATCCTAGTTTCGAGATTAGATCCCATCAAATATCTCTTTAAGAAACCAGCGCTTACGAGTAGGTTGGCTCGTTGGTTGTTTTTACTCTTTGAATTTGATCTCAAATATGCCACGCGCAAATCAGTTAAAGGGAGAATTGTAGCGGATTTCCTGGAAGATCAACCGGTAGAAGGAGATGAGGCAGTGGAATACCTATTCCCAGATGAAAATATTTTGCAAGTAGAAGAGGAAACTTGGACAATGTACTTTGACAGAGCGTCCAATTAATATGGTTATGAGATAGGTGTGTTGTTAATAGCGCCTGATGATTCCCATATACCCTAGCCTTCAAACTCTGGTTCAAAGTGTCCAACAATGAAGCAGAATATGAGGCCTGTATTGCTGGTTTGGAAGTTACCCTAGAACTAGAGCAAATAAGGTTAGATATTATCAGAGACTTAGGTCAAGTTTGGGAAGACTAAATAAGTGTACTTTTTATCTTTTTAGACTAAAAAGTTGAGGTTGAAAATATGAATGTTTGGGTTAACTTTTTGACTTTTTATGGAAAAATGTGTAATAAAAAATTGTAAAAATTAGTTTGTAGGAGAAAATTAGAATTGGGAATTGTGCAGCCGTAATTGTTGACTTTTGGTGAATAGTGATGACTTTTTAACTTTTTGAGTAACTTTTTGACTTTTTAACTTTTTTTAAACTACCCAAACTTGGCCTTAAACTTCATTGTTTCTCAAGCGAACGGAGATTGGAAAGTCAAAGAGGAGAAAATGAAGGTGTATCATCAAGCCCTAGACGTTCTAATTCTAAGGTTTGAAAAACTGACATTCATGCACCTGTTTATAGAGAACAATCGATTTGTTGACGTGCTGGCAACTCTATCTTCCATGGTAAACATCCCGCTTGGAGTCAAGATACGTCTGATCATCACTGAATAGAAATACACATTGCTTTATGAGACCATCGCCGTAATAGATGAGGTTCAAGACAAAAATCCCTGGTATTATGATATTTGGAATTTTCTAGAAAGGGATACGTATCCACCAGGGGCAAATGTCAAAGATAAATAGGGAATACGACGTCTGGTCGTCCAATTTATCATCTGCAAAAATAAGTTGTATAAAAGAGGTCATCTAGGAATGCATAAGTTGTGTGTTGAAGAAGAGGAATCGAAGCCCCTCATGGAGCCCATCCATGGTGGAGAATGTGGAGCGCACATAAACGGTGTGATGCTAACCCAGAAAATCCTTAAACAAGGCTATTATTGGTCAACTATAGAGGAGGATTGTATTGGTTTTGTACAGCGATGCCATAAATTTCATATTCATGCCAATCGCATGAACATCCCGCCGTCAAAGCTCTACAACATGACTTCGCCATGGCCTTTCGTAGTCTGGGAAATCGACGTTATCGGTGCAGTCTCGCCAAAAGGTTCAAATGGACATGAGTTCATCTTGGTGGCGATTGATTATTTTACAAAGCGGGTGGAAGCTCAGTCTTATGCCATGTTGAAAGCATCGCAAGTAGCCAAGTTTATTAGAAACAACATCATCTACCGGTATGGGGTTCCGAATGAGATCATATTAGATAACGGCTCATAGTTTAAGAAAGAGGTGGCAGATTTACTTGAGAAACATAATGTGGCTTTTCACAAGTCATCAACATATAGACCACAGACCAATGGAGTTGTTGAGGCCAAAAAATAAGAATATCAAGAACATCCTATGGAAGATAGTGGAGACCTACAAAGACTGGCCAAATAAACTGCCGTTTGCACTTTAGGGATACAGAACATCAATTCGGACATCCACAGGAGCTACCCCTTATTCGTTAGTATATGAGATAGAAGTCGTTCGGCCTTAGGAGGGGCAATTATCCTTATGGACCTAGATGGTCTGGAGTTCTCACAACCAATCAATATGGACAAGTTAAAGAAATATTATCCCTAAGAGGCTCGCTAGGCCGAAAACACGGAAGGGCAACCTAGGCAAAAATTAGAGCATGAAAAATTAGAAATAAAGAAAAATTGAGCTCGCAAGGTCGAAAACCCAGAAGGGTGACTTTGGCAAAAGTTAGAGCACAAAAAGAGAGAGTTAGTACTCGTGTGAACCCGAACCGAACTACATAAGGCCTGATTCCCATCTTTGGGATGTATAGGTAACTTTATTATGAAGTTTAGCCGTAACCATCTCCAATTCAACTATCCTATCCTTTTGTCTGATTGGGCCATCTTTCTCCATTATTTGTTAGCTTGGTTGTGTGATCTTTATGTTGGAAGAAGGGCCGGTTATAAGATAGCGCAGTGCTGGTGAATGCAGTTATGGGCAATTGCGATTTTCTAATTCAGGGTTGCATATCTTGAGGACTGATTTCATGCGTGTCAGGTAGTGGTCATTTTCCGAAAATTGTTTTGAAAAGTTTTAATAAAAGTTGATTTTTCTGAAAATTTTACCTTTTACAACTTAGACCATTTTGGGACCAAAAGGAAAATTTTTAGTGCTCACAACTCTAATTCCATTTATTTCAACACAAGTACATTCTCTAACTCTTTGATTTAAATCAAAATTGTTTTTTTACATCATAAAACTTGATAAGAAAAGTCAAACTAGGGGCACTGCATCCTCTGCTTGTGCTCACGGAAGTCTCTATAGTCAAAGTTGGCCCAACCTGTGCTTCATCCTCAAGCCAAGCCAAGCACTCACTAGAAAGGGCGTAACTGAAGCTAGGGGCAGGGGCCAGAAGCTCTCTTATCCTCCAAGCAGTGAGGTATCAAGGCAAGTGTGAACCACGAATAGGGAATGAAGCCGGGTATTCTACCCCTCCTCTGGGCAGATCTGATCATGTCCAAATTGGCATTTGAACCAGAATGGAAAATAAAACATGTAGTGTGTAAGGCCAATCAACTGTATACCCAACTATCGAGACATATTGTAGTTTATCTCATTCAAATTAAGCCAGGGGCAACGCCAAGTTATGTCAGCTGCAGATTTGTTACACATCTAGTTGCAACACCATCCCTTGGTGGAAAAGTCCACCAATCTCTAGCGGAAGAAGTAAGCTCGGGCTGAATACCCGGGGCAAGAGTCCAGTACTTTCAGCTTATCCATTAGCCATACTTGGGAAGGGATGAAAAATAAAAGAGATTAAAGAATAGAGAGATGTACGTTGAGAGACAAGTAAAGAAAAGGGCTTAGAGAGAAAAATAGAGTGTGAGTGTCGAGTGATGTAAGAACTATAAATATGAAAGGGTGGGAAACATTACCTGGAGTAGCAGTGGACTCTCTGCAAATCGAGAAGTCTCTCGCCGATGAAAAGCATCAAACCCATCAGAGTTTCGGCCAAGGTCAAACTAATGCAATTCTTACCCTCCTTCAGGCATTGGGCCACCTCGATCAGCCTAATGTTGGCTTCGCCATAACTGGGGGCAAGAAGGAAGTGCGCGAGCATACATAAACATAGGGCATGTTGTTGATAACCACGCTAGAGGAGGTCACCTCTATCGCTGACGTCAGAAAATTGATGAATCAAGCCAGGTATATCTAGCTCCCCAACGTGAGCTAAGGATCGAGCTTCATGCAAAGTAAGCCCACGCATCTGTCCCAAAGCCTGGGCATTGCCAAAACGAGGCTGAGGCATGATCTCCGCATCGTATTAGGACTCCATTAATGCTTGAAACTCTTCAAGAGTCGGACATATTTCTTGTGCTCCAAAGCGGAATACACATATAATTGGGTCCCAACATCGGACTGCAACATGGAGAAACGGAAAACAAAGAGAAGTACGACTCAACAGAAAAAATGCATTTACACCGAAACCTTAGAAATTTACCTTTTTCGTGTTTGTAGCTTGACTTTTCGTGCTCTTTTCGGATACAACTACCCGTACAGTTCGGACTCCCGTGGTTCTAAATCTTATCTCACAAGTGCAATGTGAAATAGATAAACACAAAAGAGTCCAAATTCAACAAATCTTTTAGAAAATCGATTTTCAATCAAAATGCCAAAAACGGACTGTTTTGCCAGATACAAAGTTGCCATCTAAATATTTTTGAAAAATTTAAGAAACCCATGACTCGTGCCAAATGCCACGTGTTCGTCATCACAAGATTGTCTTGGCTCGGGAACTTAGGTACGAGAGGGAAAGGTCATGAATTGAACACCCCACTCGTCCGATCAAAGATCGGCCTCTACTAATCATGATGTGATTTTTATTTACACTATATGCTCTTGTTCCGGTTTATTAGACTAACTTACTATGTGATGCGCACACAAGTATAGACTAATTTGTAAAAATTAAAACAATTTGATTTCATGTTTGTTTGAAAATTGTTTGAATATGTACCACTTGAAAAAACGATCTCATATGAACATTACCCAAATTATTCCAATTCCAATTAGCCTTCATCTACAGGCATTCAAGCAGGTATATCAATTAAGCACTTAGCCTCATGGTATTCATGCTCGACATGGCAACAATCACACGCATGCGATATGCTAAAACACAAAAATGCTCACCTAGTACTCCAAGGCAAGCCAAAAGAAACAAAAGAGTTAAAAAACTTGTATGCTTCTAACTAATACAACATGAATAATGCAACACATGCGATATGTAACTAATAGGCTCGGCTACTAATTTATGTCATGTGAGTCAGTTTGGTAGCATGTGGTTTAAGTACCTTTTCAAAGAAGTATTTAAACGACAATGCATTGTTAGAATGATGAATCGAGCCTCGATGTATGCAAGACAAGTGAATGCAAACATGGAGTATGCTAAAAGAAACATTATGTTCTAAACTACCCATCATAAGCAAGTAAATAAAAGGAAGAAATACGTGGGATTGGAAGACATACACATTATTACAAGTTTGCCCTCGCACAAGAGGGTCCGAATGAATGGACTAGCTAATTACTACGAATTAACTAACTATTACAAACCAAATAAAATAAATTAGCTACACTAGCTAATTAACTAATTATTACAACAACAAATTAATTAACTATTCTAGCAAATTAAATAATTACAACATAACTAACTAGCTATTCTAACTAATTAATTACAAATTCGTTACTTTAAGTAGAACATATTAATAGTACAACATCACTTCACGAATCTCGAGAATTGAGGGACGGCCCATGCATGGATGCGGATTTCCACTCGATAATGCTCTCCATTTTGCTACTGGAATGCCTCTGTTGCACAGTTAGAAAATTGCACTATTTTTCACCTCAGCCTCTACTTTGATCTACTGGAAAAAGGAAACTGCCTGTCTGGAAAAAGTGGCCGGTAACTCAGAAATAGCGGCCGACAGAGGACAAACAGAGCACAAATCAGCAAACAAGTCAAATGAGGGGTAGGCTTGATTTGCAAGCCATCAATCGATGCAATTTCATTGCGTGATGACTTATGAATTAAGAGACCCAATTTCGATAAATGCATAACAAAAGACCAACAAAACCTCCTCTCTATCATGGATTGATCAAGGGAAGTGGTTGACCTTGGAAACTTAAACCATTTCATCACTAACAAGTATGAAATGACTCAAGTCTCCATATGTTCAATTTACGTCCGATTGAACACCAAATTACTTTATTATCTTGCATCACTTTTAGTCTCAATTTTACTACTCCATTTTAATTACCTTCCATTCCTTAATTCATTGAGTCCAATAATGAGCTTTAAGTCCTCTAATGGAGAGACGTACCAAACCAAATGTTGTTTTAGGCATGAGAGAGATGTCATGTCGTTGGTAATGAACCCCCAAAGGGAGTAAACCATTAAGCACAATAACGTCAATCTCAAGCTTAAACAAACAATTGGTTTGAAACCACCCTCAAAGCAAAGGAAAAATCAAGAAATGGGGGTGGCTGCAAAGATGCTTACAGCTGAAAACAAGTATGGAAAGTAAGAAATAAATGCTATCAACTCAAATAGGTTGGTAGCTAAAGCCTAAACTACCAAGCCTATAAGGACCATTACACTACAAGCATACTATACAAAGCATGAATGAAGCTAACTCATAAAAATAGTCTTAAAACAGTCCCAAAATAGTCCAAAAAAGTGCTGGAATTAAGATGAAAATAACTGCAACAACTAGCTGAAATATTGAGGAATTAAAACGAACACACAAGCACAAGGAGGGGAGGCTAACCCCTCCACTTTTGGGGCTTCAAAACATGATTTTTGCCTCTGAAAAATCTCTAAAAATCAGTGGTAAAAAACTTAAAAAAAGATAATGAGAAAGTGGGAAGCACAAGAGCAAAGGCTTTAGAAGCAAGGTTCAAAGAAGGGTTATCAACCCCTCTACCTTTAATGGCCTTAAACCACAAGTTGTAGCCCAAAAATACAGGTAATAAATAGCTCAAAAACAGCAAGAAATGATAGAAAACAAGTAGTGTAAAGATGGTACAAAAAGCACTAGAAGGTATACCTCTTGAAGATTAATGAAACCTTGAGTTACAAACCACCAATTTCACCCTCTTAAGTGCCTCAAGAGCTAAAATTCTAGCCCAAATCACCTCAGCAAGGAACTCTCTAGGTTTGGTTTAGAGTGTTTGAGCAAAGGCTATGTAAGTTGCAAGAGAGAGAGAGAATTGTAGAGTGAAAGAGAATTTTGCTCTTCTAAAAATATTTTCTCACTCCTCAATTTTTCTAACCTTGAAAACAAGAGGAGAGGTCATCTATCTATGTATAGAAAACCATGTGCCTACGTCGAAAATATCTGTACACATATAGCTGGAATGGTATATGCACATGGGGAGACAGCTGGCAGAAAATATCTGGTTTTTTGCACTAATGGTCGGCATGCCACATTAGTAGGCAGTAAGCCACACTAGTGGATGGCAGGTCCCTGGAGGCAGAGGCCTAAAAAACCACTGCTTTGGTCCAAAATGGGGTGTCTACAGTTGCCCCTCTTTGACAGAGCTCGAAGTCATAACATGATGTGAGTGAATATCAAAGCCCGAAGACGACCCACTTTGACAAGTCCGTAAGACTTAGGGAATCAAACCAGTGTAGTTCTGGAGCAGGATGCAAATGATATGCACGAAAAATACTTTGAAAGCCGGACTCACACGTTCCACGAAGCCAACTATTTTGAAAACTCGTGATCATGCAAGATGATGCAATAAGCAATAACAGATGCGATAAGCAATAACAAGATAACAACATATGAATGAGCTTCAAGCTTAAATCGAAATAGGTTCCATGCGAGAAGAACTAAAGACACATACTTTAACCAAGACGAAAGCATGAGAAGATGACAGAAAAATCGCTCAAGGTCACGTTTCACGCGTCTTGAGATACCCTAATCACGCTGAAATCGTGAGAAGAGAAGAAAAATAGCTCGGTGTCGCGTTTCAAGCATCCCGAGACAAAACAGTTCAGGATCGCGTTTCACGCGTCCTGAGATAAAAAATCGCTTAAAGTCGCTTTTCACACGTCTTGAGATACTCTAATCACGCTAAAATCATGAGAAGATAAGAGAAACCACTCGAGGTCGTGTGAAACGCGTCCCGAGATAAAACCACTCAGGACCGCGTTTCACGCATCCTAAGATAAAAACTGCTCAGGGTCGCGTTTCACGCGTCTTGAGATAAAAGCAAAAAGTACGAAACTGTACCACAAATACACAATGTAATGAAAGTGTGCGATAGATGCACAAAGTGAACAAGTGCAATAGATGTACAAAGTGAACAAGATTAAAAATCAATACAGTGACAACGCATGTTCCATGCATGATAGACAACCAACTTATAATGCTAATTGAAAGCATATTCTATGCAAGAAACAAGAATATATTCTATGCAAAAATTGAAAGCAAATTCTATGCATGAATCATGAATGATGCAGGGCACACGTGTAACATAAGTATATGTGAAAACACACATTCCATGCAACAGAAGAAAACAAATATGTAATTTGTCAGAACGAACAAAAGTGATGTTCGGCGACAACCTCTAACTTACCCCTCGGAGACTTTGCAGCATACTCAAAAAGGATACACCTCATTCATATTGGCAAGTGGAGAACGTTCACGCGCTGGAACACAACGAGTATTGGGAACGACACAATCGAAACACAGTTTCGAGCTCCTCAAAGACCAATCTGGACCCAAAAGAGAACCTCTCATACACTGCTAAGGCAAAGGAAAAACCAAACAGCACTAGGCCACAAATGAGGACTGCCGACCATTAATGAAAAAACGAGAGCAGAAATGACATTTCGACACGGGTCTTTATGTACATATCACCACACCTCATTTCCTCACTCATCCAAGTTCGAAAACACTCTCTCTCTCTCTCTAGGCGCTTCCTCTCTCTAGATTTGTGCTTTCTATGCGTTTTCCAACACCCCACGCAAACTTTTTTCGTAAACCCTCTTTGATTCTCTATACTTTGAACAGATCAAATTTTGTTTTCATTGATTTTTTTTTTTTTTTTGCATTTTCACCACTTTAGGCTTATTTCCCTCGAGTTTTGCGAACTTTCCTGGGTTTTGACTTTTTCTTCCATTTTCTCTCTCCTAGGGTTGAGTTTTTCCAAGTTTTCTATCTTTTCTTCATTTTTCTCTTCATTTTTCACCCACTTTCCAGATGACAGATGATGTTCCACATGATGGTGCTTCTCCTGAGGTTCCACCTCCACTATCACCCCCTGCCAAGGTCGAGGAGCCAGTGGTCGCCAAGGCCGGTAAGGCAGCGGAGGGTATTACGACTGACTTTGAGGCAGAGCTCGCTCCAAGACTTGAGCCGAAGCCACTACCACTGAGGATACGACCCTTTGATCTAGTGACTTATCATCCTCACACGCATATGCTGGTGACTGGAGGCCTGATACGTTTTGACAATTTCGCTAGTACAAACTTTATTTTCATGTTTTCTTGCCTTTCATTTGACTGTATGTCTTATATTGCCTTGCATTTGAATGCACTTTATCACTGTCTTTCATCTGATTCCACTCTTTCTTTGCCATAGGGAGACTTCCATTCTTACAGGGGTTTTGGGGCAGTGACAGCGAGAGACTGGTATTATGAGCTCCCTCCCAAGGTCCGTGACCTTGTTGATGAGGCTGGCTTTGGCCTATTCTGCACCGGACTCTCACAACACATGACGAGTCAAGCTCTACTAGGAGCGTTGGTAGAGAGGTGGTGGGACACCACCAACTCTTTCCACCTTTCTTCCGCTAGGGAGATAATGATGACTCTTTACAACTTCTCCATGATCACGGGCTTTAGAGTAAGGGGTGAGCCGATCCCTTTTGACATGGACATGGGTGAGTATGAGGCAGCTTTGATCCACCTGCTTGGAGTACACCCACCTCTATACAGGCCAGTGATGGTGAGATACAGCTGGTTTGCTAAGCGCTTCTGTGGGAGTGAGCCCGAGACATCGGAGGAGGTAGAGCAGTATGCCCGAGGCTTCTTAATGTTCCTACTCGGTACCACCTTCTTTGCGAACAGGTGGAACACCGTAGGTTTGTACTTATTGAGCACCGTCGTGACCTTGCCTCGAGTCTAGTTCTACGACTGGGGTGGAGCTGGCCTCGCCACACTCTATGGCTATATGAGTTCCACTTCACGCATGAGGGGAGAGCAGGTCGGAGGCTACTAGAGAGCCTGGGAAGTATGCACCACACCTTTTTGCTTTTGCACTTTCTATTGGCACATTGTGCTTTCTGTTTTTCCCTTTTTGTTTTACATCTATTCACAACTTGTGCTTTTTACTTTGCACTTTCTGTTTTATATCTGTTCACATATTGTGCTTTCTATTTTGCACTTTCTGTTTTATATCTGTTCACAACTATAGATAACACTGCTGACATTTTCTTGCAGTTATGGGTTTATACCTATTTTTTAGCTCTAGCTCTAGAGCTAATGGATGAGATCCCTCCCATCGTACCTTACTCACGGTGATATAACGGCCGGTGTCGGCGCCAAAGCCGCGATGATATGACATTCGCCTTCTACCATCGATACTTCGACATGATGGTTGTCGACGAGGTAATCCAAAACTCACAGTCATTTTTGCTTTACTACTGTTCTGATTCACACTTCGACAACTGACGGCAACTAACAATCTATACATTCTCTGTTTGTAGATCATGTGGCAGCCCGGGGTGACGATGCCAGCTGGAGTGAAGGACTAGTATACCAGGACTTAGGCCACGTCTCGATTTTGAATTTTGCTGGAGGGCCTAATTTTCCAAGCCTGGTTCTTGAGTGAGTGATTCATACGCCAGAGTCTGGGCTTACCTGTCCTAGTCGTTCCCATGCCACCCCTAGCATCCATGCGGATAGCCAATAGTCTCCCGGCTGGGGCTATTATTCAATTTATGGTGGGGCTAGATGCTGACTATTTCAGAGCAGAGGGCAATTATACGACGTTCATCCAGACTCATCATATGTCCCTTCTAACGGATGTTCGCGCGGGCGATTGTAGACACCCTATTTTTGACTGACCTTAAGACTCAGACGTCATCGATTGAGCGCTCGGTGATTGTGCATGTTGTGCTCGTTTCAAGTTTCCGGAGTTTCAGCTGAGAGCCTTGCCTCCGGACCTCTGAACTCTTTGTGCTTCGGCTTGGTTTGTGGACTGAACCTTGTTTTCCTTCCCTAGAGAGAGGGAGGGGTCTTGTAAACCCCCTTTTGTGGTCGTAGACCACTTTTCGCGCTTGGAGACTAGTTTTCAGTTTTCGGAGCCTTCGGTCGCGCGCCTTGTCTCTGGACCGCTTAACGTTCTCCGTTTGGCTTGGTTTTCGAACCATGCCTTATTGCCTTTGCCTAGAGGGACACTGTGGTCTGGGAGACCACTTTTGTGGTCGTAGACCACTTTTGATGCCCGTAGAGGCTCCCGGCTGCGCGTCTTGCCTCCCGGACTTTCGTCTTGCATCCTTTTTGGTTTGTTTTTTGTACAAACCTTGTTTTCCTTGTTTGGAAAGTGGTACAAGGGTGGGAGACTAGTTTTTTCCCTTGGAGACCACTTTCCTCCCCACCAGCCAGTTTTCTGGTCGGCCAACTAGTCTCTTTGGTCTTTGGGCCACCTTTTCTGCTCGGCCACCACACCACTACATTGTTTTCATGCTATAGACCTTCTCCCCCCATGGACAACCACTTTTTGTCTTGGGAGACCACTTGTGATGGTCGGCCAACCACCTCAAGTAGCTGGCCGGCCACTTCAAGTGGTCGACTGCTTTTCATCACCTTTTTGGAGATATTTTTAGGCCAGCTGTACTAGTTGGAAGGCACAGAAGCCATCCTCCATACACGTGTATAGAGGGATGGCTTTAAGCCTAAAGCTTGTCCAACAAGCTTGTTGTTTGTTCTCTATAAAGGAGAACCTCCCCCCTCCTCCTCCTCCTCCTCCTCCTCCAAGTTCAGATCTTTGTGCTTGAGTTATACATATACACCTTTGTATCTATATTGCTCTTGTTCTTCATTTTTGTGTTCAAAAGTGCCTTTTTATCACACTTTAACACACAAACACACACTCAAACACCATCCTTTTGTTGTTGAGGCTTCTTGAGGTTTGTTTTGGAGTTTTTGGACTAGTTTGAGCTCAAAGAAGTTACTAGAGTTGTAGCTTTAAAGGTGTTCTTTAAGGGTGAGAAACTAGCCCTTTAAACCCTTGTTTTTCTTAAGCTTTTGAACCTATTTGCATGCTGATTTAAGCTTAACTCTCTACTACAAAAAGTTCTAATTTTTTGTCCTTAAAATGTTTGTTTAAGGTCACTTTTGTATTGGGGGTGATTTACCCCCTCTTGTGCCTTGTTAGGCCTTGTTTTGAACCTTCCTTTTAAGCTATTGGGATCACCTTGTTTTGGCCTTCTCACCACTAAAACTCAAAGGAATTTTAGTAGTGGAAATGGTGTTTTGAGGTTCCAAAAAGGAGAGGGTCATCCCCTCTCCTTGTGTCTTGAATACTTGCTTCATTTGCCTTGTGTTTGATCATGTTTGTTAAGCTTGTGGTGGCTTATTCTTAGCATGTATTTGGGGTTATTTTGAGATGGCATACCACTATTTTTGGTTGTCTTGAGCACCTCATGCATGCCTTATACACTTGTAGTGTAATCCTCATAAACTAGTCTTGTATGCTTCATGAAGTAGCATATCATTCTAGCTTGTTTTGAGTCCATCTCAGTATGTTATTGGTGTTGTTTTTCCATCATATACCTCTGTTAAGGTTTGGTTTGATAGCCCCATACATGCTCCATGCACTTGTAGTGCAATTTCATGAACTAGCCTAATATGTACCATGCTTTAGACTATCATTCTAGCATGCTTTTGGCTTAACTTTAAGAAGCTTTTGTCCATGTTTTCGCATGCTTAAGCTCTGATTTTTGTTGTTTTGGTCATGCATGCATTGCTTTGCATAGCTATGGTTCATTCTAGCTTGCTAGCTTTATGTATCAAGTTCACTAGCATGCATTGCTTGGCCCATTTGAATGATTTGGCATCATTTGTTATGTGATTTCAGTCCATGTTTCATGTTCATGCATTCATATTTGTCACTCTTTCAATGCGTTGGAGGGTTTGCCCTTTATGCCCTTAACATGAGTCATTGTGTATGCCTTCATGCCTAAGCTTGCGAGATATCATTTCTGTGTATTTTTTGGGGTTATTTTGCCATGAAATAACTCTAATTTTTGTTGACAAAGCCATCTCATGCTTGGTCTTGGTAGGTGTAGTGTAATCCACCTTATTTGCCTTGCATATTCCATGCCTTATGCCCTTCATGCTAGCTTGTTTTGGCTTCCTTCCATACATATTTTAGTATTATTTTGACATGTTCTAGGACTATTTTGGGTTGCCTTGACCATATGCTTCATGTTTTGCATAGTTGTAGTACAAATGCCTATGCTAGCTTCAAGCTTTGGGTACCATAGCATGCTTCATTTGTGTTGTGTACATGATTTGGCATCCTTTAACATGACATTTTAGAGCATATAGACTTGCCATGTTCCCACTTCATTCACTCTTTAAGCGCCTTTGAGTGTTATGCATTGTTGCCTTGCTTATGGCATAGCATGTATGCCATCTTGCCTAGGTCCTTAAGCCTCCATCTTAGCATGTTATGGTCTTTGTTTAGACCTATTTAAGCTCTGTCCATGATTGGTTCATGCCTTTGTGCCATGTATTGCATGCCCCCTTTGTAGTCCTCTTTACTAGCTTTGTGCCTTAAGGACTTTTGCATGCCTTACTTGTATTCTTTGAATGATTTGGCATCATTTCTTACTTCATTTCAGTGCATATAGTGTTGTTACACCTCCATGCTTGTCACTTTTTGAGCACTCTTGAGAGTTGTGCTCTTAGGCTTACTTGATGAGCCATTGCATTGAGCATGCATTGTCTTGCATTTCATGCCTTAGTTTCATCATTATGGCCACTGATTTGGGCATGACTGAGGTCTATCCATTTTTGGTTTAAGTCCATTGAGCACCTTATTTGCATTGTGCATGCTTATGTTCTTTCAATTGCGTATGCTAGGTAGTTGCATTGCATTGAGTATGTCATGTTGTTACATCGCATTGTGTATGCCATGTTGTTCATTGCATTGTGTATGCCATGTTCTTTGCATTGTCCATGCTTATGTTACATCGCATTGAGTATGCCATGTTGTTCATTGCATTGTATATGCCATGTTCTTTGCATTGCGTATGCTAGGTTATTACATTGCATTGTGTATGTCATGTTGCATTGCATGTTTGCATGCTTGTTGTTGCATTGCATGTTTGCGTGCTTGAGTTGCTTTACATTTGTTTGGAATAGGTGTTAGTCCAAACATGGGAAACGAGAGATGTTTCATACTTGAAGTGATGAAACGTGCCTCAATTCTCGGTCGCCGACGCTCTTGATCATACATGACAGAGTTCTAGGCTTTATGTGTTTATGTGTGCATTCTTTTACATTGAATTGTGCAATTTGGCTTCTCGACCATCATGCATCGAGATGCGTGATTGGTGACCCGAGGGTCGAGAACCACACTCTCTTAAGCTCATGAAATGATAGGGAGGGTGGTTGTGCACACATATCTTGCAAATACATTACCATGCCCTTTCTTACTCTCTGTTGCAACAAATTGGAGAAGTGTAGCAAAAACTGGTCGGCCAACCAGAAAAACTAACTGGCCGACCACTTTTTCTGGTCTGCAGCAACAAAAAGTGGTCGGCCAGTGGCTGGAAACTCCCCTAGGTGGTCGGTAGCCCTCCCACAGGTCCCCAAGGTGAGTTAGAAGCTTTCTGGAGCTTGGTGCAAAGTTCTGAGAACAATTGCAAACAGAGGCAAGTTGGGGCATCGCGACGGATTTCCGAACGAGGCGACCGGGCATGCGTACTCTTCTCCCTCTGAGGACATTGCTTTACTACTTTCCTTAGCCAGTTTGTGCTTTGGTTTTGTACTTAATTAGCTAATGTGCTTAGCTATTCAATTTGTGTTGTAACAATTAGTTGTAGCTAGTTATTCAATTTTGTGATGTAATAAGTAGTTTAATTAGCTTAGATTAGCTAATTAGCTTCCTATTCGGACCCTCCATCGAGAAGGCCAACTGTTGTAATAAGCGTGCGTGTGTGTGATGCATGTCTTCCAACCTCCATTTCTTTCTCCCTTTTACTTAACCGCTTACGATAGTTAGTTTTAGGGCATGTTTCGATTAGCATCCTTATTCTTGCATGGGTGCATCCATTCATCTGTCTTGCATACACCAGGCTCGGCGCATCATACTAACTGCATTGTATTTCAATACATTTACTTGAATACGTGTTCAACAGCATGTTATCAAGTATTGCATTCACATGACATCTTAGAATAGCCGAGCCTATTTTAGTTGCATTTTCGCATGTGTTACATTAGCCATCTTAACATGAACTAGGATCATGTATGATTTCTAACTAGTTCTCTGTTTTGGCTCGGAGTACACTGTGAGTGTTTATGCTTTAGCATACTGCATGTGTGTTAGTGTTTCCATGTAAGCATGCTTGCCATGAGGCTAACTTCTTATTTGATTAACTGTCTGAATGCCTGTGGGTGAAGGTTGGATTACTTGAATTGGAACAATTCATCAAAATCCTCGTCTTAGCCTACTTGTGAGCAGCAAAATTCAAAATCATTTTCACAAACAAATATGCAATGTTTTGTTCCAACTTAGGCGATCTAGTCTATACTTGTATGCTATGCGCATCACATAGTAATTCTAGGTTAATAAACGGAATAAGAACACATGTGTTTTCAAAAACAAAATATCATGCTTAGTAAAGGCTGATCTTTTGATCGGGGGAGCAGGGGTGCTCATTACATGACCTTCCCCTCTCGTACCCAAGTTCCCAAGTCGAGACAACTTTAGTGATGACGGACACGTGGCCTTAGGCACGAGTCACGGTTTCCTAAATTTCCCAAAATAAAATATTTAGATGGCAACTCTGTATCTGGCAAAGCAGTCCATGTTTGGCACTTCTTTATAAAAATCAGTTTTCCAAAACGATTTGCCGGATTTAGACTCTTTGGCGATTTATCCGTCTCATATTGCACTTTATGAGATTAGATTCAAAACCGTGACATGAGTCCGAACTTGTAGTAGCCTAAAAAACAAAACGGGATTCGCGCCTTCTCGCGCGCGGAGCCAGGGAGTTCTCCGGGGCCGTCTACAACGATGCAGTAGGTGCTCCATTGGTGGGTGAGGTTGTTTAGGAGACCAGGGCCGATATTAGGGGGGGCTTTCCCATTGTGCAGGTTGCTAGTTAGCCAGTGATTCCTACTGCACTTACATGCCGGCGACCGACCAAGTCAGCCTATCAGATCTCGACAAAGCCAGCCGAGGCAAGGCATGGGTGTGTCAAAGCCCGTGGCGTACCTCAGGTATGAACCATACTTTACAGCTTGTAATCGCACTTTCCCTTTCCAGATATTAATTATTCCAAATACTGATCATTCACATGCACTTGCAAGCACCGATAGAGTACACAGAGGGCCTATTCCAACTGGTCGCTTCTCTTACTGGCATGGTGCAGAAGAGAGAGACATTGCTTGATCTCCATTGTATCTAGGTATTCTTTCTATTTTCCGTATATATTTCACTGCTACCTCACACTGCACTGATTCACTATATTGACATACTGTACTCATACTATACCTTTTTCACTTATCCTGCATACATACAAAGCATCTAATATGTTGCCACTTGTTTTCCAGATCCCATCTATACCAAGGACACTTACAGCAGCGGCACCATCAGCGGCACCTCCTCCGGTGATAGGGATGAGAGGTAGACAGGCCCCAACACGTGGTCGAGATGAGCACTGAGGTTGAGGCAGAGACAGAGGTGCTTGGAGCCAGAGTAGCGAGTCTGAGCCCGTATTGAACGAGGTTGATACTAAGGCTAGTGACTTTGAGGAGGAGGAGGTAATGAGCCGACACTCTGAGTTTGAAAGCTAAGGCAATGATGTTGGCTCGGGGTCAGGGAGCGAAGATGATGCCGAGGCTGGGTCTAGCTCAAGGAGCGGAGATGATGAGACAGGCTCTGGCTCAGAGTCTGATTTTGATAGCGATGTTGATGGAGACAGTGCCCTTGAGTCCCCTTCGAGGAAGAGAACAAAGAGGGCCTTTCGAGCTTGAGATGACTGGCGCCAATTTTTGTACTTTTTTGCTTAGTTTATTTGATTTTGGTAGTTCAGCACATGTATAGCTTTAGATAGGCTTTTACTTTTGCTTTTGAAAACTTGTACTTTCTTTTGTAAAAAACTATGATCGGGGGAAAATCCTGCAGTTTTATGAAAAGAGTTATTGTTTTTGCATCATGAGCACCACATTTGCATGGAATGAAAATGGAGTTGAATTTGAAACCAAAAACTTGTATTGGCACGATGTTCTTAATCGAGTAATGAGTGAACCAACGATCGAAAGATAAAATACAACTCGATAAACAAAACAAAAACAACTCAAACACAAATATGTATACTTGCTAAAACCAAAAGACTCAAAACAAGATCTCAAAACACAAAGACCAAGACAAAATTAGACTGCCAAAACTGCCAGACCCACAAGTGGACGGCAGGCCAAAAAAAGTGGGTTGCCGGCCACTTGTGATGAATCCACCAGACAATTGATAGCTGGCCTCCACTCACAGCGTTATCTTCTACAAAAGATCTTTCTTCATGATTTCTTCACCAAAACCTCAGTTTTGCTACTCTTTCTTCCACAAATGAAGATATTTCTTGCCAAGAAGCTCACGGAATGGATAGCCACTTTAGACGGCACGGAAAAGGTAAATTTCTAAGGTTTCGACATAAACGCACTTTTTTCGTTAAGCCATACTCCACTTTGTTTTCCGTTCCTCCATGCCACGGCCCGATGTTGGGACCTAATTATGCATGTATTTCGCTTCGGAACACAGGAAATATGCCGACTCTTGAAGAATTTCAAGCATTGATGGAAATTCAGCGCGATAAGGAAATCATGCCTCAATCCCGTTTTGGCCACTCCCAAGCTTTGGGACGAATGTATGGGCTCACTTTGCATGAAGCTCAGTCGTTGGCCCATGACGGAGAGCTAGATATACCCAACTTGATTCATCGATTTTCTAACATCAGTGACAGAGGAGACCCTCTCTGGGGAGGTTTTCGGCAACATGCCCTCTGTTTATGTATGCTTGCGCATTTCCTTCTTGTCCCTAGTTATGGCGGAACCATCATTCGGTTGATCGAAGTGGCCCAATGCCTAAAAGAAGGTAAGAGTTGTATCGGATTGATGCTAGCCGAGACCCTGATGGGCTTAGATGTTTTTCATCGCCGAGAGACCACCAGATTTGCGGGGAGTCCACTACTTCTTCATTTATTATTTCCCACCCTTTCTGATATATGCCTCACACATCACTCACCACTCCTTGCTCTATTTTCTCTCAAAGCCCTTTCTTTACTTTTCTCTCCACGCGCATCTCTCTATTCTTTAATCTCTCTTATTTTTCATCCCTTCCCAGGTGTGGTTAATGGATAAGCTGAAAGTGGTGAACCCTTGCCCCAAGTATTTAGCTCGAACTTATTTCTTGCGCCATCGACTAGTGGACTTTCCTAATGAGGGATAGTGGTGCAACTAGATGTGTAGCAGGTCTGTAGCTGACATAACTTGGCGTTGCCCCCGGCTTAATCTGACTGAGATGAGTTACAGCATGACTCGGAAGCCTAGCATACAGTTGATTGGCCTCACGCGTTGCGTGATCTACTTTCCCTTCTAGTTCAGACGCCAATTTAGACATGATCAGACCAGCTCGGAAGAGGGGGTAGAATACCCGACTTCATTCCTGATTCGTGCTTCACACCTGGCTAGGTACCTTGCTGCCTGGAGGATGAGAGAGCTTATGGCCCCTACCCTTAGTTTCAGCTATGCCCTTTCTGGCGAGTGCTTGGCTCGGCTTGAGGATGAGGTGCAAGTTGGGCCTACTTTGGCTACAGAAGCTTCCACAAGCACGAGCAGAGGACGCAGGAGCACCTGACTTGCCGATGCCTCTAGTTTATTGCTTTGACATTTCTTTTCAAGTTTTATGATGTAAAAGCAACTTTGATTTGTATCAGAGAGTTGGAGAATGTTCTTGTGTTGAAATTAATGGAATTAAAGTTGTGAGCACTAAAAATTTTCCTTTTGGTCCAAAAATGGTCTAAGTTATAAAAGGTAAAATTTTAAGCAAAATCAACTTTTATTAAAACTTTCCAAAATTTTTTTTGAAAATGATCACTATCTAACACGCACAGAGTCGATCTTCAAGATGTATAACCCCAAATCAAACGATCATAACTGCCCTTGATAGAATACCACTACTGCTCTACATTGTAACCAGTTTTTCTTCCCAAAATGAAGATCACAACCAAACTAACAGATGATGAACAGAAATGACCTGATTAGAAAAACGGACAGGGCAGTTGAGTTAGAGATAGTTACGACCGAACTTCAAGATGAAGTTGCCTACGTATCAAAAAGATAGAAATCAGGCCTTACGTAGTTCAGGTCAGGTTCGCTCTCTCCTTTTGCGCTTTAACTTTTTCCAAAGACGCCCTTTAGGGTTTTCAACCTTGCGAGCTTAGTTTTTCTTTATTTCTAATTTTTCATGCTCTAACTTTTGCCTAGGTTGTCCTTTCGAGTTTTCGGCCTAGCGAGCCTCTCAGGGGTAGTATTTCTTCAACTTGTCCATATTAATCGGCTGTGAAATTCCAAGCCATCTAGGTCCATGAAAATAACCGCCCCTCCTTACCAAATAGCTTTGATAATGTAAGGACTAATCTAATGGGGTCTGAACTTGCCCCTAGGGTCATGGATGGGAGTTCGGTTGTCTTTCAATACCATATCTCCCTCCTTGAGATTCCTGGACTTAACTTTCTTGTTAAAAGCTCTAGCAATTCTACGTAGCATTAACTCCTCAAATCTGCTCTGTTACCAGTCCGCTTCCACTATCTAATACTCAGCCATAACTCACAGTAATGGGACTTCAATTTCAATTGGTAGAACAGCCTCCATCCCATAGATGAGAGAATAGGGGATTGCCCCTGTAGATGTCCGGATCGAGGTCCTATAGCCCCAGAGTGCGAAGGCAATTTATCTGGCCAATCCCTGTAGGTCTCAACCATCTTCTGCAAGATGTTCTTGATATTCTTATTGGCGGCTTCAATAGCTCCATTAGTTTATGGTCTATATGTAGATGATTTATGAAAAGCTACGTTGTATTTCTCATACAAGTCTATCACATCTTTCTTGAAGTGGAAACCGTTATCTGATATGATCTCGTTTGAAACTCCATACCGGCAGATGATATGACTGTGCTTCCACTCACTTTGTAAAATAATCAATTGTCACCAAGATGTATTCATGTCCATTTGGCGTGACTACACCGATAACATCAATTCCCCAGGCTGAGAAAGGCCATGGCGAAGTCATGTTATAAAACTTTGACGACGGAATATTTATGCGATTGGCATGAATTTGACATTTGTGCCATCGCTGCACAAAACCAATACAATCCTCCTCCATGGTGGACCAATAATAGCCTTGTCTGAGGATCTTAAGGGCGAGCATCACACCATTCATATGCGCCCCGCATATTCTCCGCCATGGATAGCCTCCATAAGGCGCTTCGATTTTTCTTCTTCCACACACAGTTTATGCATTCCCAGATGACTTCTTTTATACAGCTTACCCCCGCAAATGATAAATTGGATGGCCATATGCCGTATTCCTTGTTTGTCTTTGGCATTGGCCCCTGGTTGATATATCTCCTTTTCCAGGAAGTTCCAAATATCGTAATACCAGGGATTTTTGTCTTGCACTTTATCTATCGCGGCAATAGTTTCGTAAGCCGGCGTGTATTTTTGTTCGATGATAATCGGACTCATCCGGACTCCAAGTGGGATGTCTACCATAGAAGATAGAGTTGCCAAAGCATCAGCGAATCTGTTATTCTCTCTCAGTAGATACGTAAATGTCAACTTTTCAAACCGCGGAATCAGAATATACAAGGTCTGATGGTAAACCTTCATTTTCTCTTCTTTGACTTTCTAGTCTCCATTTGCTTG
Source organism: Camellia sinensis (assembly GCF_055761805.1). Classification (NCBI taxonomy): domain Eukaryota; kingdom Viridiplantae; phylum Streptophyta; class Magnoliopsida; order Ericales; family Theaceae; genus Camellia; species Camellia sinensis. The sequence goes on from NC_138965.1 coordinate 10,949,683, forward strand.
AGAAACAACCAAGTTCGAGTCCCCGATGACATCCAACCTTACTGCCCCTTGTTCTAGGGCGGCTTATAAACCAGCAATACACGCTTCATATTCTACTTCGTTATTGGACACCTTGAATCGAAGTTTGAAGGCTAAAGGTATATGGGAGTCATCGGGTGCTATCACTAACACATCTATCCCATAACTGTACTGATTGGATGCTCCGTCAAAGTACATCTTCCAAATTTCCTCTTCAACTTACAGAATGTCTTCATCTGGGAACAGGTATTCCACTGCCCCATCTCCTTCTACCGGGTGGTCTACCAAGAACTCCGCTACAGCTCTTCCTTTGACTGACTTGCTGGTGACATATTTGAGATCAAATTCGGAGCGAAAAAGCAACCAACGAGCCAACCTACCCGTAAGTGCTGGTTTCTCAAAGAGATATTTGATGGGATCTAATCTCGAAACCAGGATTACAGAGTAAGCTCATAAGTAGTGCCCAACTTCCTGGTAGCCCATACCAAGGCTAGGTAAACTTTCTCCAAAGAAGTGTATCAGGTCTCATAGTCTAGCATTTTCTTGCTCAAGTAGTAGATGGCTTTCTCCACCCTATCTTCTGATTCCCAAGCGAGTATGCATCTCATGGTCGTGTTTGTTACTGACAAGTACAAAATCAGAGGTTTCCCCGGGTCTTGCGACGACAACACAGGCAAATTTTGGAGGTACTGCTTAACATGTTCAAAGGCAAACTGACATTGATCATCCCATCGGAATTTCTTCCCTTTCTTCAAGAGACCAAATAGTGGTTCATAAGTCAAGGTTAATTTAGAAATAAACCGTCTTATGAATTGCACTTTACCCAGAAAGCCACGCACCTACTTTTCGGTCCTTAGTGGTGGCATTTCTAAGATGGCCTTAATTTTGGAAGGATCTACTTCAATTCCTCTCTATGTGATCAGAAAGCCTAGCATTTTTCCTGCCGTTACGCCGAAGGTGCATTTCTGTGGGTTTAATCTTGATCTGTATTCCCTAATCCGTTAAAAAAATTTCTCCAGTGCGGTGTAGTTGCCCTCCCGTTCCTTGGACTTGACAATCATGTCGTCCATGTACACCCCAACCTCTTTGTGGATCATGTCATGCAGAATGGTAGTCGCAGCTCTCTGATAGGTAGCTGCAACATTTTTCAAACCAAACGGCATAACCCGATAGTAGTAGGTACCCCACGGAGTAGTGAATGTGATCTTCTCTCTGTCCTTGGGTGCCATTAGAATCTGGTTATACCTGAAAAACCCATCCATAAACAATAATAAACAATAATAATGCATGGCCCGCAGTGAAATCCACTAACTCATCAATACGCGGCAGAGGAAAGTCATCCTTCGGACTGGCTCTGTTCAAGTCCTGGAAGTCTACACACACTCGAATTCTACCATCCTTCTTTGGCATTGGGACGATGTTGGCCAACCAAGTCGGGTACTCAGATACTAACAAGAAACCAGCCTCAATCTGCTTAGTGACCTCTTCCTTGATTTTCAATGCCCAATTCGGGCGAATTCTACGCAGCTTCTACTTTACTGGTTGGGCCTCGAGGTCAAGAGGGTTCTGGTGCTGTACAATCTGAGGATGGATTCCAGGCATGTCTTCATAAGACCACGTGAAAACATCTTTCAAATCTTTTAACAAAGTGATTAAACGCTCACGCTCCTCTGAAGACAACGTGGACCCGATCTGGACCAGGCGCAAATCCTTCTCAATACCCACATTAATGGCAATGATTTCATCAACGTAGGGTTTAGCAAACCTCTCATCCTCTCGATTAATCAAGTTTTTCAAAGTCAGAGGAATTTTTTCCCTTCGTTTTCATTAAAATTCTGAACATCTTGGTCAATACAATAAACCAACGTCACAGAAAAGTACACAAAATCTGCAGAGTTTTCATTCAAAAGGTCCAGGTCTTCGATTACAGACTCAAAAGAAAAGCTGAATGTAGACCTAGACAAGACTTTGGTATCCGGGTTACCACCTCCAGAAATACCAGACTCAGACTTAGAAGAACTTGAATCTGATCCTGACTCCACAGACTCAGTGGAACTAGATTCTAGCTCATCACCTGATTCAGAACTGGACAGATAGCCTTCCTCCAGCTACCAGGTAAAAGGTGGTGCCCCTGATGCATCCAAAATGCCACTGGTTGGGTTCACACCCGGTTCTTCCCTAATCATGGAGACAGTAAAGTTATCCCCCAAGTTCTCTAGGTCAGTCGTAGGATCTGTCAGGAGACTAGCCAGTGCTACCTCTGCTCCAGGTTTGCTGCCATCCAAGTCACCTCCTGTGCTCTATTCAACTTTGATGCTTGGTTCAACCATTTCCTCATCATCACTGTCCTGCAACTACAGATCAAAGAAGATCTCGAACCCAGGAACACGTTGCTTCGAGGAATTCACCCAAGGCTCGGAAAAGTCACAAAAAGGGAAGTCTTCTCCCTCTTGAACAAAGCAGCCATTCAGTGTCCCCTGCATTGGCCTGTGGATGAGTTCATAAGGTTTTCTAGGTTGTTTGGCTTTAGCTCTGCCTCTCATTTCTTCCCTCTTTCTAGTCCTCTTTAGTGGGCACATAGCCTAGTCTAAAGGCGTGTAGGTTGTGTGGCACATCTATCAGTGCTACAACACCTTTCCGACCACTCTTTTTAAGCCCCATTCCCGGAACGTGCTGCAATTTGTTCATGAAGTAAATGGACTGGGCACTAACATACATACCTTCGTCTGTTGCGAGAATGGTCTGTACTGCCCGGGCTTCAGCCAAAGTGAATCTAGAGAGGAATACATCCTCGTCACCATGGTTGATCTCTAGCACTGGCGTAGTCACCTCTAACGATGGATGGATGGATGAATTTTCAAAAACAATTTCTACCCCTTCTCTATGAGGGTACTTCAACATCTGATGGAGAGTGGAAAAGATAGTCTTCACATGGTGCAACCAACAAATTAAAGGTAGCCGGCACATCCAAGACATGAAACTCAACCTCTTGCTCAGGTAGGCCCACCTGGACTCTGACTTGCATTGTACCCATGACCTCTCTACTTGTGTTATCATATGCCCAAATTACTTAGGCTGTGGGAACATAGTCCGCTGGTTTGAGGCCAATTGCATAAGTGGTACGGGAAGGACATACATTAATGGTTGAACCAGTATCTACCAACACCATTGGCACCTATTTCTCCCTACATTCCATAGATATGTACAATGATTTATTATGAGCTGAGCCCTCTGGCGACAGCTCTTTGTCAGAAAAAGTAAGCGTTGGCCTGGCACCACTTGGAAAGACCAAACCCACAAGCTGCTCGGGCGTGGTATCAATGGACAATTTAGCCTTGTCCATTGCCGACAACACTACTTGCCGGTGTACTCGTGAGGCCATGAGAAGACCCCAGATAAAGATGTCAGCTTGAATTTTCTTGAGTTGTTTCGATACTACCTCTTCTTCTTGTTGTTTCTCTTTCTGTTTCTCAGCCTCTTTGTCCTTTCCAGACGCCTCTGCATGATCCAAGTGCGGCAGCTTAAAATACCGCCCACTTCTTGTCAAATGGTCTATTTCCTCGGCATACCACGTATTGTCCGGAAGGTAATCGCCCTAGTCTGCGTTAGTATAGGCCAGATGTAGATCATCACCGTCCCACCATTCGCCTTCAGCGGCCGACAAACAGTTGTCTAACTCTGCTTGTATCACATTTACATCATTAGTGTCCTCCACAAGGTGTTGTAAATTTACGATTCCTGGCGGTCCTCAATTTTTTCTCGTTCAAACTGTCTCAGTGCAGCTTCCTATTCAGTATCTACGATGCTCACAGCGCCCACTTCCTAGGCTGGGTTTTCCATACCAATACTTTCCCGGAGCTTTCTTTTCTCATCAGCCCTTCCAGCTACTACAACTATCTCTGCTTCTTTTCCCTTTTGTTTCATTCCAGTTTCTTCTTCCTTGTCTGGCTCATCACTCAGCCATCCAGTGTTGTCAGTTGATCCATTTAAGCTGAACCACCCGATCTGTACACCTCACTAATCCTATTCATCAAAGAACTGTAGATTATCCAAATCCTCTTCGAGATCTACCAAATCATCCAATCCTTGGCTTAGGCTATCTTTCCTAACCACATTGATGTCTACCAAGGTTGGCAGCACCAATTCAGGCTTGATTTGGCCAGTTGACACAATATAACAACTTGGATCATACACCATATCAGATAAGTCCTCAGGACATTCTGGCAACAGATTAGTACTTTCCTCCAAGGTCGACTCCCCTTCCACTGTAAGTCTCATTACCACAGGTTTAGGTTAAGGTTTGGATGTGTCCATCATGCACAGATTTGTGCTTTTTGAAATGAATAACGTCAATTTTGGTAGGTGGAATGGAGTAATATACACGCTGGGGTCATAATAGGTGGCCAGTGTATGGATCAAGTTAAGATTTCGAGGTATGGGGACTTGATAATGGGCAAGGAGTGGATTTGTGGTTACGTTCAGTTTCTGAGGTGAAGCGATCACCTTGTTGTCAATAAGATCCTGAATCCCATGACATAATCGAAATCACTGGTCGGGGTCATGACCATGTTGTTAGTGAAACGTACAGTATTTTGTGGGGTTGTGCTTGGGTGGGAAAGGATCAGGAAGTAGGCGAGGTTCTAAGGGTTTGAGGTGCCATTTCTTGACTAACACCTTCATGGCTTGAGAAAGAGTCATGTACAGTTGGTTGAAAGTCCTCTGGGGTTGGGTAGGGTTAGATGATGTTTGTGAGCTTGTGTTGGCAAAGGGGTCGGCAGTCTTGGTTGTGGTGACAACACTTACGTCTGACGACCTCGTAGCTATGCTACCACTGGCAACATTGGAATTGCGAAGAAACGGCCTTTTTGCTGGCTCCTTCTCATCTATAAAAGCCCCTGCTTCATGGTGTCTTCAATTTGTACTCCCATCTCATGGAGTTCTGTAAATGTGAACAGAGGTAGGACAATCATCTTTTGCAGCAGTTTGCCATGCAGATTCTGAATAACCATCCTGATCTGATCCTTCTCAAAAGGCCTCGTGGTCATTATCGAGGCTTTATCCCTCCTTCGACTCTTGGCGTGTTGCCTCAAGATGACGAGTTGTGACCTCAATTTGAGTATTATACGAATACTGCACAATGAAAGCCTCGGCCATCACCTCCCAATTCTGTTTGACAGAGTCTTCTAACTTAGCATACCAAATAGCTGTTATACCAGACATGGTGCGACCAAGAGAGATAGCTTCTGTAGTCCAGTTAAGCCTATTGGCCACAAGATATTCGAAAACAAACGCAAGTGGACCATCAGATCCCCAGAACCGTCAAAACGGTCAATGCGCGGCATTTTAAACTGATCTAGCAATGTAACTGCAGAATTAGTATACTCATCCTCTATATCTTGGATGGAGTTAATCCCTTGTGCTCTCTTGAATAACTTTTCCAGTTTATTGACCTTGAGTACAGTTGAGTCAACCTCGAACTCGAACAGAACCTCGGTCTGATAAACAGGGGCTTTAGAGGCTTGTGTTGGGATTGGCTCTGCTAGATTGCCCTGGTTTTCTTGAACATTGATAGCATGAGCGGTGGCTCCAGGTGCTGGGATACCCACGGTAGATGCATGGAATACAAAGGCTGCAGCCGGTTGTGGTTACTGTTGTTGTAGCTTGGTTATAACTTCGGCCATATGGACTGTAACCATGGCTTGGCGGGCCACATCCTGCTGTAGGGTCTCAACTGTCTATTGCAAATGGTGTATCAATTCTTCTACACTGACTAGGGGATACTGTGCCATTTGAATAGGTGAGTGATCAACTACTGCACTAGAAATAGATGACCGTTCCCAAACCTAACTGGACACAGGTGAGTTAAGGGGTGACTGCTGTAAAAATTGAACTGGTGAATTCTGCTTGATTTTTTTTCGTCTTGTAATCGATGGGAGTGAAGTAAACATGGGTTGTCCTCGAACAAGATCCTCGGCTTTACAAAGTCTTCAGACTCGGGTCCAGAGTACTTAGGGGAAATCCGAACTTTCTGAAGCTATGGTTTTAAACTACCTAACCAAAGAAATAAAGCAAAAGAACAGCAATCAAAAACCACATAGCACCTCAGCTAAGATGTTTATCAACACAGACATGATCAAAGATGTAGTACTATACTCCACACTGAATTCTGCCCCCTAAAACATATACCAAATTTGCAACTGCTATGCACATTCCTGTACAGTTTCACTATAAAGCACATATCAGTTAAAAGAGTGCCAAAACACCCCTATGAGGAGGTAGGGTTACCCTGTCCTAGTTTTGTCATGAACTAGGTTTCACTATTTCAAACAAGCAGTTTCACGCAATCCTGCATACGGGTGAGCATCATGTCTTAATTTGGAACAGTCACTATGGCTTTTCTATATGCAATTAGGCCAAATGGTCAAAGGGGGGTACCTCTGCAAGACTACCTAATATACCTCTCACACCTAAAACCAAGAAGTGAAAGGAGGATCAAACGGTCCAGTGGCAATCCAGATCCAAGGGTTGTGTTCCCATCATGGCAGAGCCACGACCAGTCATCCTTTTGCCAAGCTTTTGGGCAAGCCTTCGACAAACCGTCTAAGAATAGCATATGGAAAACATAGTGACTTAAGCACACCAATGCAAATGTAATGCAAAGAACATATAAGTGTAAATAAAATTTCACATCATGAAGTTCGAGTCAAGTTCTCTAAATCCCCATTAGAGTCACCAAAAATTGTAGCTCGACTTTTCATACTCCTTTCGGATACAACTAGCCCTACAGTTCAGACTCTCGTGATTTTGAATCTCATCTCACAAGTGCAATGTGAAATAGATAAATACAAAAGAGTCCAAATCTGGCAAATCTTTTGGAAAATCGATTTTGAATCAAAATGCCAAAAATGGACTGCTTTACTAGATACAAAGTCGCCACCTAAATATTGTTGAGAAATTTAGGAAACCCATGACTCATGCCAAAGGCCACGTGTCCATCATCACCAAGATTATCTCAGCTCAGGAACTTAGGTACGAGAGGGGAAGGTCATGAATTGAGCACTCCACTTGTAACAACCCAGATTTTTCGTTATTCTGTAGAATTTATACTAATATTATTTAATCTCAGTTCAGAAAATATATAATTTATTATATATTATTATGGGTAATTTTGTAAAATAATATAATTATTAAAAGTTTAAGGGTTAAAATATAAATAATAATAATATAGATAACATAAATAATAATAATAATGGGTGTGGAAGTAAAATAAATAATTAATTTTATGTTGGTATATAATAAAGTGTAATTTAATTAGAAATTAAATTATTTATAAAATTATATTAAAATATTGGGTCAAATGGTAATTATCTTAAATATTTATTTAGGATAAGATTGAATCTATATATATTAATAGCGAATCTGGAGAGAGACGCGTGGCAGGCCGTGGCTTGGTGCCCACGGCTGCCTCTGTATATAAGGGGCGAAGCGCCCAGGAAGAAAGGAAAAAGAAAAGGAAAAGAAAGGAAAGAAAAGAGAGAAAAGGAAGGAAAGAATTGTGGAAGCTAAAAGGATCTTTGATGGTGAAAAGAAAAAGTAAGGTATTAAAGTTAAGGTGAGTTATATTATACCTTGAGTCACCAAAATGTATTTTACTTATGTTTTGACTTATCAAAATCTATTTTATACAAGTTATATTTTATTAGTTTATTTATAAAAATTGTGTTTTATAAAGATTTCAGTTACGTGGTTTTATTTCTGAACCCTATTCGCTTAAAAGGAAACCCATGGATGTGTGTGTTTTGCTTTTAAAGAATATTTGGCTATGACCTTATATGAAAATATGTTTTGTAAGTACCACCACGGGAGTCCCATGCCTTAGGGGACTTAAATAACCATGGGCTTAGTGAGTCCCATGCCTTGGGGGACTTAAATAACCATGGGCTTAGTGATTGACCACTTTGTGGTCCAGTGTTTGTCGTGGATCCATTGACCAGTGTAGTGCTTGGCACTTAGTGATGTACCGTGGTTATGGTTATATAGTGATTTTCATATTATATGATGATCTGAAGTATGTATCAAATGATTTTCGTATTATATGTATCAAGCTCTTTTTGGCCTAACTAATTATCCATGGTGAATTTTATGCCTTATACTCTTAGTATAATATTTCTCACTCTGCCATGAGCTTATAGTTTTTTACCACTTTCAGGTGGCATGTCGGGACCAGCGTGTGGAGTAGGCACAAAGCACTTTTATTGATGTATTTTTTTTTAATGTAAAAATTGGCCTTTTTGGTCAATACCTTTTGTAATAAAAATAGAAGCTCCAATGTTATTTTAGTACCCTTATTTAAATATTTCTTCCGCTTGCGTTTATTAAATTGTTTAAAGATTTGGCCGGAGGTAACCTCGATTACTGGCCATCACGATGCCTAACCCTTGGGTACGGGGAGCGGGTCGTGACACCACTTGCCCGATCAAAGATCGGCCTCTACTAATCATGATGTGATTTTTATTTACATTATATGCTCTTGTTCCGGTTTATTAGACTAACTTACTATGTGACATGTGCACAAGTATAGACTAATTTGCAAAAATTAGAACAAATTGATTTCATGTTTGTTTGAAAATTGTTTGAATATGTACCACTTGAAAAAGCGATCTCATATGAACAATACTCAAATTATTCTAATTCAAGCAATTAGCCTTCATCCACATGCAATCAAGTAGGTATATCAATTAAGAACTTAGCCTTATGGTATTCATGCTCGACATGGCAACAATCATGCATGCGATATGCTAAAGTACAAAAATGCTCACCTAATACTCCGAGGCGAGCCAAAAGAAACAAAAGAGTTAGAAAACATGCATGCTTCTAACTAATACAACATGACTAATACAACATATGTGATATGTAACTAATAGGCTTGGCTACTAATTTATGTCATGTGAGTCAATTTGATAGCATGCAGTTTATGCACCTTTTCAAAGAAGTATTTAAACGACAATGCATTGTTAGAATGATGAACCGAGTCTCGATGTATGCAAGACAAGTGGATGCAAACATGGAGTATGCTGAAAGAAACATTATGTTCTAAACTACCCATCATAAGCAAGTAAATAAAAAGGAGAAAGACGTGGGGTTGGAAGACATACACATTATTACAAGTTTGCCCTCGCACAAGATGGTCCGAATGAATGGACTAGCTAATTATTACGAATTAACTAACTATTACAAACCAAATAAAATAAATTAACTACACTAGCTAATTAACCAATTATTATAACAACAAATTAATTAACTATTCTAGCAAATTAAATAATTATAGCACAACTAACTAGCTATTCTAACTAATTAGGCCTCGTCTGGCAACAGGCCAATTTAGCCAAAAAGTCAAAAAGTTACAAAAAAAAAAATTAAAAAGCCAACAACCCATACCAAAAATTCAAAGATTCTCTTTTCTCTCTACTTTTTACACATCTTTTCGTAAAAAGTCAAAAAGTCATCCCAAACGTACTAGTTTTTCTTAACTCATATTTTAGCCAAATAGCCAAAAAGTTACTAAATTAGCCTGTTCATAAATTTGCCACTTTAAGTAGAACATATTAATAGTACAACATCACTTCACGGATCCTGAGAATCAAGGGACGGCTCATGCATGGATGCGGATTTTCACTCGATAATGCTCTCCGTTTTACTACTGAAATGCCTCAGTTGCACTGTTAGAAAATTGCACTATTTTTCACCTCAGCCTCTACTTTGCTCTGCTGGAAAAAGGACACTATCTGCTTAGAAAAAATGGCCGGCAACCCAGAAGTAGTGGCCGGCCCCCACTAAAAGTGGGTTGCTGTCTAGTAAAAATGACATGTTGGCCACTAAAAGTAGCCAACAGAGGACAAACAAAGCACAAACTACAGTATTTTCAAAGGATGTTTGTCCACCATGACTCTCCTTATCAGTAAACAGATCAAATGAGGGGTAGGCTTGATTTGCAAGCCATCAATCAATGCAATTTCATTGCGTGATGACTTATGAATCAAGAGACACAATTTCAATAAATGCATAACAAAAGACCAACAAAACATTCTCCCTATCATTGATTGATCAAGGGAAGTAGTTGACCTTGGAAACTTGAACCATTTCATCCCTAACAAGTATGAAATGACTCAAGTCTCCATATGTTCAATTTACCTCCAATTGAACACCAACTTAGCTTTATTATTTTGCATTACTTTTAGTCCTAATTTTATTACTCCATTTTAATTACCTTCCATTCCTTAATTCATTGAGTCCAATAATGAGCTTTAAGTCCTCTAATGGAGAGAAGTACCAAACCAAATGTTGTTTTAGGCATGAGAGAGATGTCATGCTATTGGTAATGAACCTCCAAAGGGATTAAACCAGTAAGCACAACAACCACAATCTCAAGCTTAAACAAACAATTGGTTTGAAACCACCCTCAAAGCAAAGGAAAAACCAAGAAATGGGGGAGGTTGCAGAGATGCTTAGAGGTGAAAGCAAGTATGGAAAGCAAGAAATAAATGCTATCAACTCAAATAGGTTGGTGGCTAAGGCCTAAACCACCAAGCCTATGAGGACCATTACAATACAAGCATACTATACAAAGTATGAATGAAGCTAACTCATAAAAATGGTCTGGAAATAGTCCTAAAATAGTCCAAAAAAGTGCTGGAATTAAGATAAAAATAATTGTAACAACTAGCTAAAATATTGAGGAATTAAAACTAGCACACAAACATAAGGAGGAGAGGCTAACCCCTCCACTTTTGGGGCTTCAAAACATGATTTTTGCCTCTGAAAATCAGTTGTAAAAAACTTTAAAAAAAGATGATGAGATTGTGGGAAACACAAAGGCAAAGCCCTTAGAAGCAAGGTTCAAAGAATGATTGCCAATCCCTTTACCTTTAATGGCCTTAAACCCCAAGTTTTATCCCAAAAATAAAGGTAATAAACAGCTCAAAAATAGCAATAAATAATAGAAAACAAGTAGTGTAAAGATGATACAAAAAACACTAGAAGGTATACCTCCTGAAAATGAATGAAACCTTGAGTTACAAACCACCAATTTCACACTCTTAAGTGCCTCAAGGGCTAAAATTCTAGTCCAAATCACCTCATCAAGGAACTCTCTAGATTTGGTTTAGAGTGTTTGAGCAAAGGCTATGTAAGTTGCAAGAGAAAGAGAGAATTTTTCTCTTCTAAAAATATTTTCTCACTCCTAAATTTTTCCAACCTTGAAAACAATAGGGGAGGTCATCTATATATAGAAAGCCATGTGCCTATCTCAAAAATATCTGTATACATACAGCTGGAATGGTGCATGCACATGGGGGGACAGTTGGCAGAAAATATCTGATTTTTTGCACTAGTGGCCAGCAGGCCACTAAAAATGAGTGGCCGGCAGGCCACACTAGTGGACGTTAGGTACCTGGAGGCACAGGCCTGAAAAACCATTGCTTTGGTCTAAAACAAGGCACAAGGTTTGAAGGTTCAAAACTGAGGTGTCCTACTGAAGAAGTCAAGCATTCGGCGAGCGTACACATTCATCATTGAATGATCAATCAGTGGCACCCAAGTCTTAAGGGTCATCAAAAATCAAGTGTCTACACTGTCGTCTAAAGTGGCTATCCAATCTTTAAGCTTCTCAGCAAAGAATATCTCCATTTGTAGAAAAAAAAAATAGCAACAAAAATGAGGTTTTATCGAAGAAATCGCGAAGGAAGACCTTTTGTAGAAGATATAGCTATGAGTGGATGCCAGCTGTCAGCCAGCTAATGAACCACCACAACTGGCCGGCCGGCCACCTTTACTAGCCGACCGTCTACTATTGTGGGCCTAGCGGTTTTGGCGGTTTGGTTCTGTACTAATCTTTGTATTTTAGGGTCTTGTTTTGAGGCTTTTGGTTTTAGCAAGAGTAAAGAGTTGTGTTTAGGTTGTTTTTACTTTGTTTTTCGTATATCGAGTTGTATTTTGCATTTTGGTCGTGGGTCGGCTCATTGTCCGATTAAGAATATCATTCTAATACAAGCATTTTTAGTTCCAAATTCAATTCCATTGTCATTCTATGCAAGTGTGGTGTTCATGATGCAAAAATAAAGCTATTTTCATAAAACTGCGGGGTTTTACCCTGATCATAGTTTTTACAAAAAGCGAATAGAAATCTTTTCAAAAACAAAAGAAAGACCTATCTGAAGCTATACATGTGCTAAGCTACCAAAATAAAAGAAGCTAAGCAAAAAGTACAAAAATCCGCACCAATCACATCAAGCTCGAGAGGCCTTATTCATCCTCTTCCTCGAAGGGGACTCAGGGGCACTATCTCCGTCAGTGCCGCTATCAGAATCAGACTCCAAACTAGAGCCAGTATCGCCATCTCCGCTCTCTAACTCAAAGCCAGCCTCGACACCCTCCTCGCTCCCTGACCCCGAGCCAGTATCATCATCCTCGCTCTCTAACAGCTCAAAGCATAGGCTCACTATCTCCTCGATGCCACTAGTCTCAGTATCATTCCCACTTAAAATTGGCTCCGAGGAATGAGAGGTCTCATTTGTCTGGGACTCACTGCTTCGACCCCGAGCACCTCTGTCCCTATCTTGACCTCGATGCTCATCTCAGTCGCGTGCTAAGACCTATCTACCTCTCTTCCCTACCATTGGAGGAGGTGCTGCCAGTGTTGTCACTACCGCCAGTGCCCTCGGTGTAAGTGGGATATAAGAAACAAGCATCAAAGTATCAGATACAATATGAGTATGTTACAGAATGCATGATGTTGTATGAGTGTGATACAGGAAACAGATGCAGCATAGGTGCAGTACATTAGTGTAGTGTGTTAGTGTAGTGTGAAGTAGTATCAGAATGCATGTCAATGTACAGTGTATCAGTGTGAGTATCACATAGTATGAATAGTGCATATCAGTGGGAGTATGGCATGTCATTGCAGTGTAGGAAGCAATGTAATGCACGAGATGGAGGGAAATATACCTGGATACTGTGAAGAGCAAGCAACGTCTCTCTCCTTTGCACCATGTGGACTAGAGAAGCAACCAGCTGAAGGAGGCCCTCCGTGTACTCTGTGGACGCCTACAAACGAATTTGAATAATCAGTATCTGAAAGGAAAAATGTGGGATGCAAGTTGTCAAGTGTGGTCCATACTTGAGGTGCGCCTAGGGCTCTGACATACCCATGTCCCGCCTCTGGTGGATCTATCGAGTTCTAATAGGCCACCCCGCTCGACTGCCAGCAAGGAATCGCTGGCCAACCAGCTGCATGCACAATAAGAGTGGCCTCTCCAACATCAACCTCGGCCTTCTAGGCAGCCTCTCCGGCAAAGGGGCCACCTGCAGCATCAACGGCGCGAACATTAGTCAATGGTGGCATGAGGTGAGTCCTGATGAATGCTGTGTGGTATCCGTCTCGCCGAAAGTAGTCCGTATCCTGCCCTACCATGAACTGAATAATAGCCTCAACTGGGAGGTTATCGGCTGATCTCATCGATACTGGAGGCGAAGTAGGAACGATTGGGGTAGGTAGGCCTATGGTGTGGTGTATGAAACGCTCACCTAGAAACCAAGCCCAGTAGAATAGGCCCTCCAGCAAGATCGGGTACCGGAAGGTAACCCAAGCCCCAACGTACTGGCCCCGAACTCCTACAGGCATCATCGCCCATGGCTGCCACGCGATCTATAAATGAAGAATTTATGAGTTGTTAGTTACTGTCAGTTGTCAGAGTATGATTTTGAACAGTAGCAATGGAAATAAAGAAGAAATGACTATAAGTTTCAAATTACCTCGTGGGCCACCACTGTGTCAAAATATCGGCGAAGGTAAGCGAATGTCATATCATCACGACCCCGGCGTTGGCGCCGGTATCTGCCATCATACCGCAGTACGTAGAGCACGGCTGGTGCTACCTTCTCTACTAGCACCGGGGTGAGGGCCAAGAAATAAGCATAGACCTAAAGCTGTAAGTCCAAGATAAAGTGTGATATATGTGGGAATAGATATGTAAACAGAAAGTGCAAAGCAGAAAGCACAATGCATGGGCAGAGATAAAACAGAAAATGCAAAGCAGAAAGCATAAGAAGCAAACAAAAAATGAAAGTACAATGCATACCTCCCAGGCTCTCCAATAGCCACCAACCTTGTTCCCCCTCATGCGGGAATCGGAGCTCATATAGCCATATAAGGTGCCAAGGCCAGTTCCACCCCAGTCATAAAATCGGACCTGAGGCAACATCACAAGAGCGCTCAACAGATATAAGCCCACGGTATTCCACCTGTTCGCGAACAAGGTGGTACCGAGAAGGTATATCAAGAAGCCCCAAGTGTACTGCTCTACCTCCTCCTGAGTCTCGGGCTGACTCTTGCGAAAGTGCTCAGAGGAACCAGTTGTATTTGACCATAGCTGGCCTTTCTAGAGGTGGGCTCACTCCAAGCAGGTAAATCCAAGCTGCCTTCCACTAGCCCATATCCATATCAAATGGGATCGGATCACCCCCTACGCCCAAGCCGGTGATCATCGAGAAATCATAGGGGGTCATCGTCAACTCCCAAGGGGAAGAGAATTGGAAGGAGTTGGTGGTATCCTACCGCCTTTCCACTAAAGCTCTGAACAAGCCCGGCTCGCCATGTGGCGTGAGAGCCCGATGCAGAATAAGCCAAAGCCTGCCTCATTAACAAGATCTTGGACTCGAGGGGGGAGCTTGTAATACGAGTCATTGGCCGTCACCGTCCCATAACTTCTCCAAGAGCAAGAGTCCTCCTGTGACAAGGAAAGAGTGGGTTAGATAAAAGACAGTCAGATGAAAGGCAATAATGAAATGGCTAAATAGGTGAAGTACATGAAAGAAAATTTTATATCTCAGAAGCGCCGTAAGAAAGGTGAGAGGTCCACTTCCTCAATAAAACATACTCCGGCACGCCACTGACAAAATCATCAAACCGCAGCACGCCGCCGGAGGCCATTGCGTACATCTATGGGTGGTAAGTGGCCAGATCAAATGGACTCAGCCTCAGTGGCAACAGCTCGAGCTAGCACCCTGGTGGAAAGACTACCTCTGCCTCGGCCTCAAAATTAGCAGCGATATCTTTCGCCGTCCCGTCGGCCTCGACAACTGCTGGCTCCTCTATCTCGGCTATAGGTGGAAGCAGAGGTACCTCGAGACGGACACCGTCATGTGGGACATCGTCTGCCATCTGGAAAGTGGGTGGAAAGTGGGTGAAAAGTGGTGAAAAATGGAGAAAATGAGGAAAAGAGGGAAAACTTGAAAAAAGTCAACCCTAGGATAGAGAAAATGGAAAAAAAAAAAAAAAAAAAAAAAAAAAAAAAAAAAGAAGAAGAAGAAGTCAAAACCTGGGAAAACTCACGGAACTCAAGAAAAACCTGAGGGAAATGAGCCTATGTGATGAAAGCCCGAAAAAATCAACGAAAAAGAAATCTAATCGGTTCAAAGTGTAGAGGACCAAAGAGTTTATGAATAAAGTTTGCGTGGAGCGTTAGAAAACGTGTACAAAGCATAAATCTAGAGAGAGAAAATACCTAGAGAGAGAGAGTGGAAGGATTTTTGGTTGTGTGTATGTATAAAATGGAGCCTAGGTGTTGTTTTATAAAGACCCGAGCCGCAAATACCATTTTGCCCCCGAATCTGCCGGCCGTCCACTTGTTGGCCAGCTGTATACCCATTTGTGGCCGGCCGACCCCATTTGTGGTCCTGGGCTAGTTTTTGTTGCCCTTTTTCCCAATTAGTATATGGGAGGTCCTGTTTTGGGTCTGGGAAGAAGGATTAAGGTACTTGAAGTGGATTTGGTTTCTGAGGATCTCGAACTTATGTTCTGGTTACATCGTTCTGAATCCCGTTGTGTCTCCAGTGCATGAAGGTGCCCCGATTTCAAATGTAAGCAAGTTGTATCCTTTTTGAGTATTTTGCAGAGCCTCCGAGTGGTAAGTTGGAGGTTGTTGTCAAACATCGCTTTTGCCCGTCTTTTCAATTCACATATTTTTTGCATTGAAGATGCATTCTCATATACCTCTTACGTTGCATGTGTGCATTGTATCGTAACTCATATACTTTTCTTGTTTGCATAGAACTTGCATTACATCTTATGTTGTATAGAACATGCGTTGTCACCATACTGACTTTCAATTACATTGCATTGTGTCGTATTCATGTGTGTTGTGGTGTCCGCCCTTGTCATGAGCGTCTGATTTGGGTTCCCTCCTTTAACCTCGCTACGCAGTAGTGTGGCTTGGTTTGTTTTTTAACCTCACCACACAATAATGCGGCTTGCTTTGTTCTTTAACCTCGCCACACGGTGGTGTGGCTTGGTTTGTTCTTTACCTCGCCACGCGGAAATGTGGCTTGGTTTGCTCTCGTCCTCTCTACGCGGAAGTGTAGTTAGGATTACCTCACCACACGGTAGTGTGGCTTGGTTTGCCCTTTACCCCGCCACATGGAAGTGTGGCTTGATTTGTTCTTGTCCTCTCTACGTGGAAGTGTAGTTAGGATTGTCTCACCATGCGGTAGTGTGGCTTGGTTTGTTTTGTTCCTCGTTACGCGGAAGTGTAGTTAGGATTACCTCTCTACACGGTAATGTGGTTTGGGTTGTTTTTGTTATTCTCTCTACGCGGAAGTGTAGTTAGGATTACCTTTCTACATGGTAGTGTAATTTGGGTTATTTTGTTCTCCTCTCTACACGGAAGTGTAGTTAGGATTACCGTGCTACACGGTAGTGTAGTCTGGTTTCCCTTGTTCCTCACTACGTGAAAGTGTAGCTTGGTTCGTTCTTTTACTCCTTTATGCGGTAGTGTAGTTGGGGTTATTTTGTTCCTTTCTACATGAAAGTGTAGTTAGGATTGTTTCGCATCATATATGTATCGTTTTGCATTCTGTCCCTAAACTACGCTAGTTTGATTCCTTACAAAGGAATACGTAGGCAACTTTCAAGTTCAACCACTTTAATGTTATGTCTTGTTTTCTTGCCCAAGTCTTACGGCCTTGTTAAAATGGGTTGCCTCTGGGCTTTGACCTTCACTCACGTCATTTCATGACTTTAAGCTGTGTCAAAGAGGAGCAACTGTAGACATTCCATTTTTTACGGCCCTTAAGACTTTGGCGCCGCCAATTGATTACCCAATGATGAAGTTTCACATTTGTCAAGCGCTCGATTTCCTCAATAGGAAGCTTCAGTTTTGAGCCTCAGAAACCTACAAACCTTGCACCACTTTTGGACCCAAACAGCATTTTTTCCAAGCTTGACCACCCGGAAGCCTACAGGCCACTTAGTGACCGGCTGGCCACAAATGAGTGTATGGTCGTCCCCTTAGTGGCCGGCCGGCCGGCCGGCTACTTGTGTTAGTAAAAATAAATATTTTTACCAGTTGTGTCAGCTGTCTCCACGGGTGCATGCACTGCACTAGTTGTTTCTATACTGATATTTTTGAGGTAGTAACATATTTTTCTATATATACTTGACCACCCCTCTATAATTTAGGTTAGATAATTTTGGTGAAGCAAAATTCTTCAAAAAAAATATCACTCTCTTCCTTGCAACCTACACACACCTCACCTAGACTTCCTAAACCAAATTTTAAGGGTTCTTTGTTGAGATTATTAAGCTTGCATATTAGCTCTTGAGGGTGAGAAATTGGTGGTTTATAACTCCAAGGGGTTATTCATCTTCAAGAGATATACTTCTAGCTTCTTTCCTTTACTTATTTCTTGCATTTTCTTACTATTTTTGGGCTATTTTTTTCAACTGTATTTATGGGCTAAAACTTGTGGTTAAAAGCTATTAAAGGTAGAGGGATCAATCACCCTTCTTTGAACCTTATTTCCCAAGCTTTTACCCTTGTGTTTCCTATCTTTTTTTCAACTTTTTCCCACTGATTTTCAGAGACTAACAAAATTGGACTAAGAGGTAACAAGATAATAAAATGGTTTCGGGTTCAATCGGACGTTAATTGAATCCGTTGAGTCATGAGTCGTTTCATACTTGTTAGTGATGAAAATGGTTCAAGAGTCAACGTCAACCACTTCCCTTGATCAATATCATGAGAGGGAGGGGGTTTGTGAGTTTTTTCATTGTCTTTTATTGAGATTGTATCCCGTGGTTCATAAGTCATCACGCAATGACTTTGTGTCGATTGATGGCTTACGAATCAAACCTACCCCTCCTTTGATCTGTTTGATGATAAGGAGAGGTAGGGTGGACAAACATACCCTAAAAATACTCTGTTTGTACTATGTTTCATGTCTGTTGCAGCAGAGCAGTACCAAACATTAGTGGCCGACCGGCCACATTACTGTACGGCCGACCACCTTTTTCAACCAGGCAGTGTCCTTTTTTCCGGAAGAACAGAAGAGGGGCTGGGGTAAAAATAGTTCAATTTTCTGACTACGCAACAGAACCATTTTGGCAGCCAAACAGAGGGCATTTTCGGGTAGAAAAACCGCATTCATGCAGTCCTCATTTCTCGGTGCCCGTTGCCCGTTAAATTATGTTAATAATAAAGTGTTGTACCGAAAGTAGTGGACTTGTAATAATTAATTATTTAGCTAATTAATTTCATATTGTAACTAACTAGTTAGTTTGTATTAATTAATTAGAATAGCTAATTTTGTACTTAATTAATTAGTTAGAATAGTTAGTTAATTTGTGGTGTTGTAATTAATTAGCTAGGACATTTATTCAAACCCTCCTGCGCGAAGGCAAATATGTAATAATGTGTATATCTTTCAACCCCCATTTCTTTCTCCTTTTTATTTACTCGTTTATGATGGATAGCGTAGAACATCATATTTCTTTAGCATTTTTCATGATTTGCATCCATTTATTTTGCATGCATAAAGTTCAGTTGATCATTCTAACGGCATTGTCATTTATTACTTCCTTGAATACGTGAGCCACCGCAGGCTATCAAAGTGATTTACATGACATATTAGACAACTGAACCTGTTAGTTGCATTTTTTCATGCGTTGCATCAGTCATTTTGCATCATTAGGATCATACATTTTTTCTAACTATTTTATTTCTTTTGACTTGCCTTGGAGCACTAGGTGAGCATTTATGGCTTTAGCATATTGCATACATGTAATTGTTGCCATGTTAAGCATGATACATTGAGGCACATGCTTAAGTGGTATACATGTCTGAATGCTTGTTGATGAAGGCTAATTGCTCAAATTGGGACAATTCGATTACTGTACATATGATATCGCTTTTTCAAGTGGTACATATTCAAAACAATTTTCAAACAGACATGAGATCAAAGTGTTTCAACTTTTACAAATTAGTCTATACTTGTGTGCATCACATAGTAAAATTAGCCTAATAATCAGAACAAGAGCATATATTGTACATAAGAATCACATCATGATTAGTAGAGGTCGATCTTTGATTGGGTGAGTGGGATACTCAATTCATGACCTTCCCCTCTCATACCTAAGTTCCCGAGCCGAGACACTTTGGTTATGACGAATAAGTGGCATTGGCACGAGTCTTGGGTTTCCTAAATTTCCTAAAAATACTTAGGTGGCGACTCTGTAATCTGGCAAAGCAGTTTATTTTTGGCATTTTTATTCAAAATTAATTTTCCAAAAGATTTGTCAAATTTGGACTCATTTGTGTTTATCTATTTCACATTCAGATTCAGAATCACGGGAGTCTAAACTGTAGGGCTATCATATCTAAAAGGAGCACGAAAAGCAAGCTACAAGCGGGTGCAATCATCAATAAAAGACACATAGTACGCAGAACCCCTTTTAGTGAGAACAGGAGAAAATCCTCAGACATCAGTATATACAAGAGAAAAAAGGAAAACAGAAATAGAAGTGTTGTTATTAAAAGGTAAAGCTGACATTTTAGCAAGTTTACATCCTTGATACTCATTAATTTGACTAGGAGAAACTTTACCTAACAATCCTGACTGAGCTAAAAACCGCAAGCGATCAATAGACAAATGACTTAAGCGAGAATGCCATAAATAAAACTGACTCAACTGAGAATCTAACTGCAAAGTGCAAGTGCAACAAGGGAGGTAAACAGAGGAAGATGTAGGCTTTCCACCACATAGAGATCTCTAACTCTACGGCTGGTCCCAATCTACTTCTTGGATAATCGATCTTGCACACAACAGATAGAAGAAGAAAAGATAACATCAAAAACAGAAATATCAAGTTGACTGATAGAAAGCAAGCTAACAGACAGTTGAGGAACAGAAAGAACAGAGGGAATAGTAATAGCAGACAGGACAGATGATAAAACAGACCCAATAGTTAAGACAGACATACCAGACCCATTAGAAGTATTAATAGTAATAGGAAATGGAGGGGGGATACAGTTTTGGAGTAAGGAAATATGAGGAGTCATATTATGAGAGGCACTAGAATCAAAAAGCTAGACAGAGAAAGGAATACCTGAAGAGAACCCAAGCAAACCTGAATGAAGAGTGAGAGCAAAAACAAATGAAGATAACTGAGAGATGGACCAAAGATGCTGAAACTGAGCAATCTGGGCACTCACGGATGCCAAGTCAGGATAAGAAGCCGAAGCAGAGGCAGTATAAGTAGCAGAAAAGCGAAAAGTATTGGAGCAAGACCTCGAAACTGTGGCTGAGACGGCTGAGAAGACTGAGCAAGTTGACGGCCCTTCTTGGGATAGTTGTACTTCCAATGGCCCTTCTGATGGCAAAAAGCTCACTCATCAGATGCTAGTGGCCCCTTCTTGGGCTTTGCATTGGCCTGAAGTTGATGAAGTGGTAGGTTCGGCAGCAGAGGAGGTTGAGTAGGAACCAAGAAAACAATTGGAGACAGAGTCTAACTAGTCATCTTAAGACGGGTTTCCTCGAAGAGGATCTCATGAACAATAGCATCCACAGAGGAGAGAGGATACCGATGAAGGATGCCACCAAGCATAGCCACATACTGAGGGGAAAGAGTCGTTAAGAACTACACTAAACGACCTTACTCCCAAAACTCAACATAAGCGTCTAATGCCTTGAGGCTAGATGGTTCCATGAGAGTCAACTGATCCCAAAGGCTTATCATCGCAATGTAGAAGTCCTGAATAGATTGATCCTACTGACGAGCACTCTGAATAGCTGTTTCCAATTCATACCACTTGGCAAAATTGGACTGTTGATACACACCCAATAAATAGTCCCACACCTCCTTGGCAGTATTGTATTTGGAAAACATCATTTTAATGCGGTCATCCACAAAATTATGAAACCAGATCAGAACTTGGGCATTATTACAATCCCAAGTGTCACAGAAAGTCAGATATCCTTCTTGTTTCGAGTCCAATGGATGAGAAATAGAACCAGAAACATAGCCCCATTTTTTCTGACTAGGAAGGAAATTCTTCATGACACTAGCCCAATAAGCATAATTGGCACCAATGAGTTTACATCTGAATGCTTGGATTTTGGTATCCCTCATTGTAATAAATCAAATATTAACAGGTTGAAGAATAATAATAAATAACAAAGGGGCCAAACTATAAATAAGTGTTTTTTTTTTTTGTGACCAAATAACAATGCTGATATGGTCAAGGTAGGAACACACACACATACACAGATAAACAGAGCAGCAGCCGAACCAAGGGGGAGATCCGTGATGATGTATCGAACCAGAAACAGAGCACTGTCGATCGAACAGCCCAGACGACCCACAAACAGCCTAAACAACCCACGATGTATGGTCGATTAGCTGAACCAGAAAAGGATAGAGAGACGAAAGAGCCCTGAATCGCGACTTCAGACCAAGCACAGAGGACTATCGCGACTTCGAAGAAGACCAGAGAACAGATTCACGACTTTGGAGAAGCCCAGAGAAGACTTCGAGCTTCGAATGATCAAGGCTAGACCTAGGGTTTCAGACGTGGCTCTGATACTATGTAAGATTCCTGAAAGTTTTTCTGTATATTCAATTGTGTATGTTTACAAAGAGTTCATCAGTTTATATAGCCCTAAATCTATGATTGAAAGTAAGACTGAAAAAGAAAATACAAATATTTACACCACAATCTTTCCTAATGCCTAATTCCTAATCATGCTATATATACACAATCATGTCATATATACAATATATTCTTACACTATGAACCCAAACATAAAGAACCAGAAGCTATCCAGAATTTGAAATCAAAGTTGCAGATTCATTGATAATATGGTCCCAAACATACATCTTTAATTGTACACCATAAATTTAGCATTCTGAATATTTTCCAAGTTTAGTTTTTGAGTCCCTAGACTTTCTGTTTTCCCTTGTAGTTTTGGTAATATGTGTCAGAATATTCATATTTAGTAAAATAAAAATTGAGAGAATAGTACTTTTAGCTTACTTTCTGATTATGCTAACAAAAAAAAATAAATAAATTGTACCAAATTGATCCTACAAACCTTTGTGCCTAAGCTAGATGTGGCAAACGGACTAGTTTATTAGACAGGTCCGTAAAATGGGTTATGCAGTTAAACAACGGGAAATTACAATCCAGCGTACCCTTTCAAAAAAAAAAAAAAATTCAAATCAATAATAAATCTTATAAATTTTGATAATTAAAATTATTAATTTTTTAATTAATCTGTGTATAATTTTTAAAAGTGTCACTTATGAGTAATTTACCCTTAAAACAATTCATTTTTGCTATTCAATTCATGTCAAAAAATTGAGCAGTCAATTCTCAAAATAATATATGCCATTCATTTTTTTAGATGAAATATGATTGTGTGGTTATTAATATTTTATTAAGTTAATTTTTTATATGAATAATTTACTTTACAAATCTTATAAAATGCGTAATTCAAACTATTGAGATCAACCCAGAATGAGCTTATAGTGGGCAAATTGCACCCTGCAGCCAAGCGGGGTAAGTCCTGTGACAGCACCCTGCGGTGACAGCCAAACGGTGCCGTTTTGTTTATTAAAAAAAAAAATTTGATACACACGCCAGCCGTCTTGCTATAGCGTAGAACAACGCTTTTATGGGTTGACTTTAGGAAAATAAGGAGAAGCTATAAACAAAAAATTATTTGAAACACAAGCCTCGGACCATGTTTTTGAAAAGTAATTTGAATTTTAGATGATTTGGTGAAGGAATTGGATTTAGAATGATATTGAACATTGAATTTGTTGGTGGTTTATAGTTTGAATTCAATTTTATTTTATTTTTTTATTATTTAATTTAGATTTTTGTATCAATTTGGTTTAATTGACAATGACGTAAGAGTTTTTGACAAAAAAATAATTATTAAGTTGGTTGATGTTAACTCAGTAAATTAGGGCAAAATAAAAATATATATAGTCAAAATCAAGTCAATTAAAATTATATGAATCAAAATGACACAAAAACAAAATATAAGAACTATCGGTGTAATTTATCCTAAAATTTATTTTTACAAAAAAATGATTTTGAGAGAAATAAAAATATCATAAAATTGAATTTTTATACAATTTTTTTACATATTTTTTTCAATTAATCAAACCAATTGTTTCATTTTTATTTTTATTTTTTTCAATAGCTTCTTATTCTTCCTGAAGTCAACCCAAGCATAAAAGTGTTGCTCTACACATACACTACAGCAAGACTGCAGCTTAAGGAGTGTGTTAATTTTTTATTTATTTAATTATTTATTTTAAATAAACAAAACGGCAGCAGCTATACCCCCCTTCCCACGGAAAACACATCCAACAACAACCCATCTATCTACAAACTCTTGTCTATCCACATATATATAGAGAGAGAGTTGTGCTACTAGGGTTATCTTTGGTGTGGGTGACAATGGCAGAGGGAGGAAGAGCAGAGTATCTTGTAAAAGGAGGACTTCTAATCCTTTTTGTGATTCTTCTCACATTTGTGATTCTTCTCACGTTTGTGATTCTCACTCTTGCACCTCTTGATTCATTTTATATCCATGTCTTCTTCTATTTTTTACTATCTTTGGCTATCCTTCTCGCCTCCATCATCATTTACTGCTCCTACTTCGATGATGAGGAACAGGTATGTACCCCTCTTGTCCGTCTAATAGCACGCGGTCATGTCTTTTTTTTTTTTTTTTTTTTTTTTCCTTCAAAAATATCACACGACCACGTAGTGTTTCCGAAACATATATTAACTTGTCAACTAAATCTTATAATAAGTTTTTGATGTTTGATGTGAATGAAACATTGAGATTATTTTGTGCAGCTTATTAGGGTTGTTTGATTAGAACTATTTGTTTTTTATGTTTGATAGAATTGAAGCATTGAGAGACTGGTGCATCTTATTGCAGTTGTTTATAACTTCTGTTTCTCATAATGAATAAGAAATAACCTCCCAATTGAATTGATTCAATGAAAAATAATTTAAATAAACTGAAAAGGTTGATTATTGAAAATTAGAGGGATCACATTTGTTGTAAACTTTTGTATCAAAGAAAAACCCCAAACCTTTAGCCCTTTGATTTGGAAGCTTTGGTCAGACATGCTTGAGTGGTGGGGACTTCAATGGGTGACACCTAGTACAGTGGAGGGGGTTCTGCTTTGGTGGTCAGGTTTTGTATTCAAGAATATGGTGGGAAAATTTTGGAAGGCACTACCGTTTGCTCTGTTATGGTCAGTGTCAAATCTTAGGAATGATTGTATCTTTAATGGATATCAACCCAAGATTGATGATGTAGCAGAATTGGTGAAGGTCAGGGTGGCTCTTTGGGTAAAAAATAGCTCGAGTAAGGAGCCCTATTCTGTGCATGACATTGTATATATGCAATCTAAGCCAGATCAGGTTTTTGTTTGTGTTGCTGTGTGTTCTTGTTCTTGTTTCTTTTGGGGGTTGTCTAGGTTGATTTCTCACCAATCTTGGGTGCTAGCCCTATCAGATGATAGAGCTTGCTATTCGGTGTCGACCTAATTGGGATTGACTAGTTTTGTCGTGATGCTCTTGTACGGTTGGTATTTCATCAATAAAAGTTTCTTTTGTTAATTCAAAAAAAAAAAAAAAAACAAAACCATTATACCTAAACAAAACTTAAAACCCTAAATCCTAAATAAACTCCACGAAAACTCAATCTTTGCAACTACATATACAAGACATTAGTGATTTTGGTGCATTTTTTTTCTTTTTGGGTTTGCTTTTTATTGCTGAAAAATATCATCCCTAACCCTTTATTTGTCTCTTATTTTATACTATTTTCTCTGCATTGTTTTGCAGTTGTGTGCAGGAGCGGAACTAGAAATTATACTTAGGGGGGCCAAGGTATGTGTGTACATTTAAATTAGTATCGGTACATTCCTATAAGAAGATATTATTTTACATAAGAGTGAACAAAGTAATTTATGAATAGCAAAAAAAGTAATTTCTAAAGTTTTGAACTAATAATGAAGTTATTTTGTTGGTTGATAATATTAGTAAATAAAAAATATACATACCTTTTTTTTTTTTTGAAAACAATAATAATAATAATGTGGCATACACATCTTTTATAAATAATAGAAATACTACATACACAGAAAAATTATCCAAAAAAAATACTCAAAATACATTTGGACTAAAATCATAGTACAACCGACATCCCACCAACTTATTTTACACCATCCACTTCATTTTAGGAATAACTTTCAAGATAAACTTTCATGATTCATAACATTTTTTATAAATAAATTGATTAGATTATATTGATACTATTAAGTAGTATGCAAAATAGTTGGAGAACATTGCATCATATATTATGAAAGATTAATTAAATAAAGATTTAAAAATATTATTTTTGAAAAATGAGGAACAATCCTATTACATATTTTACAAATATCATTTTAAAAGGGTTTTATCAATTAAATTAGTACAAGAATCAAATCTTAAATTAAATTAAAATTAAAAAAATTAAAAAAACTATTTTTATCAATTGCTCAGTTTACAAGAAAGTTTATTTATTTGCAGGACGCTCTATATAAAGCTGAAATTCATGTTAGTGAAGAGAATGGAAAGACAGTAGAAATTCATGTTAGTGAAGAGCAAGGAAAGAAAGTAGAGAAAGCAAAAGACAAAAGGAATGAAGAAGTGGAGAAGTTGAAAGCTAAATTCCTGGCGGAGAAAGAAAATGTAGAGAAACTGATAAGAAGATATAAAAAAGCAGAGAGAGAAATGATGGAGTTAGAAAAAGTAAAGAAAAACAAATGGGTGAAAGAAATGGAGAAATATGACGAGGATCGACACGAGTGGGAGGAAGAGAAGAGAAAACTCGAGGCACAGCTTTGCTTGGAGAAAGTGTTGTATAAGGCCCTTTGGGAAGAGAATGAAGAAAAAGGCAGGAAATGGGAGAGAGAGAGAGGTGAGATGTTTAAGAAGCTTTGTGATGCCAATGCATGGTCTCAGCTCTACCGTAGCCTTCTTCATGACCTTGGAAGAGAGGGCTCAGATGGTTTAAAAGCTTTGTGTTGAGAAGTTTTTTTTTTTTTTTTTTTTTTTTTGGGTATGATATTTCAATTTGAAGAAGAGATTATGTTAGTAATTTAGCTACCTTTGGTTTAGTTTTCAAATTAACATTTGAATTTTAAAAAAAATCAAAAAACATGTTTGATTTATCAATTTTCAAAATTGTTTTTTCTCTTTCCTCTCTCATTCTCTCACATTTTTTTTTTTTTTGATTAAAAAATAAAAAAAAATAACATAGGTTTGTAATAAAAATTAGCGGCCATTTATAGATTAACTTTCAGCATTTTATTTTTTTCCATTTATTCTTAATGTGAAATTCTGCAAAAAGAAAAAAAAATATTAACTCTTTAAAACATCAAGTGAATCCCTTCGCTAAAATAAACCTTTACTATGAGATTGTTTCAAAAAAGTTCCGTGCCAAACTTTCTCACATGACCAAATCAAACCCAATATAGATTTTGTATTATTTAGAGTTGTTTTGAAAAATAGGTTAAAAGTTAATTTTTTAACTTTTTTAGACTCTTTTAAAACAAAACAAAAAAAAAAATATGTAAAAAAATAGAGAAGACATATGATCCAAAAAGATTAAACATCAGAAAAACTGTTTTTAAACTCTTACCAAAAGAGTCAGCTCTCTCTTCCAACTCACAGTGTGCCATCTGAATAAACTGATATACAAATGGTAGAACCTCTTAAATCATTGATATTAAAAGTATTAAAATTTAGTACTCAAATTTGGTCACCAAATACTATTGTTAGGTGACACAATTCTAATAGATAACATTAGAGAATACTCAAAAAGTGGGTCAGAAATTTCAGTGTAAGCAAATACTTATCTAATATTGCACAATTCTATTAGATTGTAACAATGTTGCCTGGAGTATTGTCTTTATTATCACCTAGTGGAGAATCTGGAAAGATAGCAGAAATAAAAGTGACTCAAAATGTGGAATGTACAATTCAGAAAATTGGTTGAAAGCATATATATTTCTCTATGCCATTGTGAAATTTATCATGTTCAACTAACAAATTGGTGTCTTAGTGAACAAGTAGAGCTGAACAAGGTAATGCTATGTACACACTCTCACAAAGAGTATGTATCATAGGTAAATTATGATATTTGTAAATTAAATTATCATAAATGTTATAACTCAATCTAATGGGAGTCCTAACTAAAAACAAAAAAAGAAAAAGAAAAGAGATATAACTAAAAACCATATTAAAAAATTGTCATAACCAAAAATCACAAAAAAATTATAACCAAATAGTTCTTTTAGATCATAACTTAAATGATATTATAATCAACATCACAATCAATCATAACTAATATCACAATAAATCATAATCAAATACCACAATGGTCATAACTAAGGTGCATATAAAATTTCCGAAATTGTAAACATGCAGATTATTTGAATATTCAAATTTGACAGAATTTAACAATTTTCAAAATGTATTCAAATTTAACTCGTTTATATAACAAAATGTTCTCGAACAAATTTTTCCTGACCCAAACACAAGTTGAGTTTTTTTTTTTTTTTTTTTTTTAAATAGCTTGAGTTTTTATTATAATACTTCCAAGTATATCGAGGGTCAAATAATAAGTTGGACAAAAACTTCATGAATTTTAAAATGTGTACAACCTTAACTTGTTTACTAAGTACTCAAGTGAGGAGCATTTAACAAACCAAACATGAATCGAATTCAAATAGTTTGATTCGTTTCACAGCCGTCGCAACAAGTGTGCATATGATAACCTAGCCAACATGAGGATTAATACGGCAAGGCCATTTGGAAATTTTGGAACAACCGCCGGCCAGATCAAATTGCACTAGTCCTCAAATCCAACTTCGAAAAGGTTTATGGTAAAGCTCACAACTGCACTCAATTCCGTTCACCAAAAGTTAAAAAACTCCATAGACCAAGTTGATGATAAGGGGATCTAGGTACCAGTACAAGCAGCTATGGAGGATGAATGCGAGACTTGAAACCCAAACTAGTTATTTGTAAAGGTGGCCGAACCACTGGACTACCCCCTTGTCTCCTCTAGGATAGAAATATAAATTGTTGCATATTGTTCCCTGGAGCTAAGCTAAGGTCCAAAATATGGCACCCTCAGTTGAAAACCATCATACACATCCAGCCCCTAACACTGAATACAATGGAAAATGGGATATCAAGCTCATCACAGCTATTAGCTGGATAAAAATTGTGACTAGTATAAAGAAGGCAAACACACCAAATTTTAAGAATTGCAACCACAACGCCAAAGACCCAATGATAACCAGAAGGTTCAAATTGTCATAAATCCCATGACAACGAGGTGAAGGTTTTCTCAAAACAACCAGGTAGCACATATTTACTAAGGTAAAGGAAATGCTCAAAACAACTGTCATATTATATAGAAATCCTATCATCATACTATGGACATGATGTTGCACATCCACTTTTACGTTTCACTCGAATGCCCAAGCATTCTCCCTGCGAACCTCTTCCTCTTCCTCTGGAGAGAAGTCATTCTTGATGTTAAATGTCTTGCGGATCTCCTCTGGAGTCTTTCCCTTGATCATGTCTGCCACTGTCTGACATGTCAAATCCAGCAGGCTCTTGATGTTCAGATAATTTGCTGCCTGAAAATACATGAACACAAACTCTCAAGGATAAAAAAAAATTTAGTTGAAAATATAATGAAAAAATAATGGACTCACAGAGAAATCAACTTGAATGCTAAACAAAAACCAAGATTTTGCACTATTACACAAAATCCGTAAGCTTCAAACTCTACCACCTTGTGAGCTTTTCGCACAGAATATGGGGCACCAAAACATCTAGACATGAAAAACAAAACTATACAAATAAAACCCAAAAAGAAATAAATATACAAGAAGCTTATACCAAAAGGACAAGTAAATAAATATAGGAAATTCATAAATTACCTAAAAAAAATATATTTTTAGAAAGCTGCAAAGTTAAATGCCAGAACTCGGAACTGTCTAATAGTCACCCATATACCAAAGCAAGGTTCATTAGCATATAATGATAAGACTTGAGGAGAAGCTTAAAATTATTTGGCTTCTGAGAAAAAATGTCAAATAAAGCCTATGTGGTAGGTGGGACTCATACAAACACAAACAACAAACTATACCTTCAC
The DNA here is from genome assembly GCF_055761805.1 of Camellia sinensis. Taxonomy (NCBI): domain Eukaryota; kingdom Viridiplantae; phylum Streptophyta; class Magnoliopsida; order Ericales; family Theaceae; genus Camellia; species Camellia sinensis. The sequence goes on from NC_138965.1 coordinate 10,979,281, forward strand.
CCTTTATGGTGTCTTGAAGCCTTTGTTTCTTATGCTTCCACGTGTCTATCTTTTTATTTGAAATAAAAAAAAAAAATTAGATAAATGAGAGGAGGAGATTTGAGCCTTAGACTTATGTCAAAGGAATAAGACTCTTACCACTTTACTAGCACACAATATATGATAAATGTTTTATTTTATTTTTATTTATTTAAATTGTACACGCATCGCGTGTGGCAACCACTAGTATATATATATAAGAAGCTGCAAAGTTACAAGGACAGAACTCAGAACTGTCTAATACTCACCCATACACCAAAGCAAGGTGCATTAGGATATAAGCATAGACTTCAGGAGTAGCTTAACATCATTTGGCTGACTCTCATCAAGGAGAAGATGTCAAATAAAACCTAAGACACCTAGATGGGACTCATAGATAGCCAATGAACTACACTTTCAAAGCTCATCACTCGCACAACCTTCACAATTTCACATATCAGGCAATTGGTATACTATTCTGCAGGCAAACATTGCTTTAAAATCCAGCATAGAGGCCACTGACTAACTATTCAAAAAAGACAACCAACATGGCATCAGAATCTTGCTTATCTATTGACCTGGCAGCCAAACCCATCCAGCATTTAGAACTCAACCATAATTTTCTGATGGCAAATTATCAATTGGACAATCCTTTCAGTGGAGAGGGCGCAGGGGATTTATCTATCCAAGGTATATGTTGATGGCTTCACATGGAAAAATCATTAACGCCGTGTTTGGATGGGGATTTGGAAATGAAAAGGGCAAGAGAAAAAATAGGTGAAATGTAAATAAAATATACCTACATTTCACCTAGTTTTACACATTTTTCCTTTTCCTTTTCCTTTTCCTTTTCCTTTTCCTTGCCAAATCTCTTCCCAAATCCTTCAACCAAACACAACGTAATATTGACCATTTGATTAGGAGACAAGTTTATGCTAAATGGATGTTGTATGTGCAAGCATGACAGAAAAATCAGTCAAAAGTCCATCATCTACAAATCGTGTGTGATGGCTAGGGAGTTGACTTTCATTCTAGGCACGTTTGGTGCTGTTGATGTTCCTAGGAAATGTGCAAGGATTGTTACATGCTTTTAGATGGGACAAAAGTTGGAAAGGGGTTGAAAAGGAAAGGTTTTTTATTGCTTTCGCTTTGATGTGGATTAACTGGAATGAGCACAGTCAACGAACGTTTAATGGATATAAAGATTCTAATTTTTAGATTGAAAGCAAAATACTGTCTATTTGTTTAGTTGGTTTTCAGGTGGGGTCAAGCCATCCTTGAACCAATATTAGATTTTTGTATTCTTTTTGACTAGATAATCATGGATGTAAATGTGATATAGCCATTTTGTTCCTTTTTGTTTGTCATGCGTATACAATTCCTTGGTGTCTTGATTAATACAATTACTTTTTAGTCTAAAAAAATATATGAGAAAATAAATAGTACACAAGGATTCGCAATGCAAAAAGACAAAACAAAACAAAACAAAACAAAAACAAAAACAAACAAAGATTGCTTCAACATAATATTTTTAGTGTAACAAGAAACCCCACATCTATCATTATCGCATCTGAAATTCCTACAAACAAAAGCCATTCACAATTAGATTTACCACATATCAGGACCAAAACATATTTCTTAAATTTTTCCAAAAACCAGAGCATCCCAATGTTTTTTAAGTAATGCACAAAACAAATTCCATATTGTACAACAGTCTCTGAATCAGTCCAAATATCATCAATATAAACCCTAGTTCCACAATTTCGAGGTAACTTCTGAACAATAATATTGTCGCAAATAAACAAAAAAAACACCCACATCCCATATCCATGAAAATTCTAAACCAAGAATAATTCCGACAAGTTGCTCACACAACTAGATTTACCACAAAACAAAACCATTACATTCTTCTTAAGTCTTTCCAAAAACAATGGCTTTTTATGTAATGCACAAAACAAATACAGTGTGTATTGCACAATAGTCTCTGAATAAATCCAAATATCATCAATAATCAATTTTGAAATAACTTCTGAACAAGACATCCTCACAATCTATGAAAAATTCTAGAACCAAATCGTTTCGAGTTATCAATTTTGCAGTTAATTTTACAAACTATATGCATTCAGAAACCAAAAAAAAAAAATCAATACGCCACCCAATATCACAAATCTTAAAAAAAAAAAAAAAAAAAAAAAAAGTCAAAATCAAAGAGAAATCAAAAACAATCAAAGAGATGAAGGAGAAAGAGATCAAACCAGGATGAGATCGAAGAGAGTGCCCTGATCGACTTTGACGAACTCGGCATCAAAGTTCTTGAGTTCATCCTCTGCAGTCTTGTCATCGGACTTGGGAGTATCGACATGCTTTTTGCAGTACTCGATGACCTTGGCCAAGATCTTGCTAGTGACGTTGGGGAGAGGAATGCTGGTATCGGCGCAATCGTCCTCGATCATGTGCTTGATGGTCTGCGACTCCAACGCCACCGATTCCTCAACCTCAAAGGTCTCGCCATCGGAGCTTTTCAACACGATTGTCTTCGAAGTCGACATGGTGGTGGCTTGTGTGGTCTCTGGTTTTGTATCTGAAAACCCTAACCCTAGGAGAGAAAGAGAGACCGACAACAACGTTAGAGAAAAGATAGAGAAACTTTTCAGAGGAAGGGGGTATTTATGAATAATGCTAGACAATACTAAAATTTTATTAAATATAAATCTCACGTATTTAGTAAAAATGCTAGACAATACTAAAATTTTATTAAATATAAAAATGCTAGACAATACTAAAATTTTATTAAATATAAATCTCATGTATTTAGTAAAAAATTTAGTAAAATTTTTAAAATTTCAATCATTAGACCATCTCCAACGGTTCACCAAAACTGATATCAAATTCAAATTTTGATGAAAAAACTGTTGTTCACTGCTTCAACGGTTGCACCAAATGAATATCACATTGAGATTTTATCAAAAAATTTATCAAACTGACGACGAAATACTAATTTCACCAAAACACTGTTGGTGACCGTTTGAGGGAGACCAACCGGTCAACCAACCGGTTGCCCGGCCAGTTGACCAACCAGTCGACCAGTAAAAGATTCAAACAGTTCAGGAAAAAAGTTCAAACCGTAAAAAAAAAAAAAAAAAAAAAAAAATTTGCCTAACCGGTCAACCGGTCGACCACCCGGTCGTCCCGAAAAAAGTTCAGAAAGTTCAAAAAAAAAGTTCAGACAATTCGCAAAAAAAAAAAAAAAAAAAAAAAAAAAAAATTTGCCTAACCGGTCAACCACCCGGTTGTCCCGGGATAGATTTGGTGAAAGGTGAATTGTTGGAGTGAGTGGTATCAAATTTGGTGAAATGAGTCATTTTTTACTCAGATTTAGTGAAAAATTTGAGTCATCGTTGGAGATGCTCTTACTCCGTTTTTATGGAAGTGTCGGAGACGGAAATTTTTTCATTTTTAGGTTTGGAGAGTGATTTTTTTATTTTTTTTACTTATTAATTTTTTTTAAATATATAAAAATAAATAAAGAGATAATATAACTTAATTAAGTTAATATGTCAATAAATTAAATTTTTTTGCTAGTTGTTAAAATAAGTCTTAGTGGGATTAGGAGAGTTACTCTATCCTTTGCCACCTATTATTATTTATTTATTTGGTTTATGACTTTAAAATCTGTTTTTTGAACTTTCATTTTTCATTTTTGTTTTGTTAGTTTGAAAAAAAAAATTAAATAGAAAATAGAAAATAAAAAAAATAATTATAAATTTATGAAAGTATACTTCTTTTTTCTTTTTTTTTTAATACAGCGGAATGAATGAAAGTACAATACTCATTTGCACATTTTAGTGCGTAAATTTTTTGTACTTTTATGAGTTTATAATTATTTTTTTAACTTTTTACTTTTTTTTTTATTTTCCAAAATAACATGTTTTTGAAGAAATTTAAAAATAAAAGAATTTATTTTTGTATTTAATGAAATATTTTTTTAGATATGTTTATAAATATTTTACTTTTTAAATGGATCTATATTAAATATATCTAAAATATTTTTTTCAAATGACTAAAATATAATTATAAAAAAAGTTCTTTAAAAACAAAAGCAAAACATTTTGTTTTGCTTATATTTTCAAAATTTTATTTTTACAAAGATTTTCATTTGTATTTATTGAATTTTTTTATTTATTTTTTTACTTTTTAGATATATCAAGATTACATACATCTAAAAAGTTTCTAAAAAAAAATACTAAGATATGAAGAAAAAAAATAAAAATAAACAAATATTTGAACAAAAAATACACATAGATTTTCTTCAAATTTTCTTTTATTTTTGGTGAATTGTTTAAATATTTTTAACCAATTTAGGTCTCGTTTGGCAAATGACTTTTTTAGTCAAAAAGCTAAAAAATCACTAAAAAAATCAAAAAGCCAACAACCCATACCAAAAAGTCAAAGATTCTCTTTTCTCTCTATTTTTTGCATATCTTTTCGTAAAAAACCAAAAAGTCATCACAAACATACTAATTTTTTTAGCTTATATTTTAGCCAAATAGCTAAAAAGTTACTAGGGGTTGTTTGGGGTGTCCTAAATAAGTGCACATTTTGTCTTTTTGAACTAAAAAGTTGAGGGAAAAAATATGGATGTTTGAGTTAATTTTTTATCTTTTTATGAAAAAATATGTAATAAAAAATTGTATAAATAAAGTGTGTAGTGGAAGATTTAAGATTGATGGTACTACTACCTGCGGCTGCCGAGCCTGTCTAGTAAGAAAAATAATCAACTCCTTCGAGGCAAATAACTTTTGGATAGTGATGGTGGGTCCGTGGCGGTCACCATGGGTCCCATTTTAATAATCTGAAACGTTGAATATGTACAACTCATCGATTATTATATGTTTGTAAAAAATCAAGTTGATCGGATATCGATAACTATATGATCGGATTAGTTTTTTTTCCAACAGTTAACTATCACACCATCGGTTTTGTTTATACAAAACTGATTTGATCATATAGTTAACGATATCCGATCAGCTTGATTTTTTTAAAAATATATTAATCGACGAGTTCTACATATTCAACGGTTCAGATTATTAAAAAGGAACTCTTAGTAGGCCCCAAGGACCCAATATTACAAAAAAAGTGGATCTTTTCCTGGTTTTGGACTGTCACGTTGCTAGTGCATTTGAAGCATAAATATATATAAAATATTTTTTTAATATTTTTTATTTATGAATAGTAATGTCTTTTTTACTTTTTGTATAACTTTTTGACTTTTTAGATTTTTTTGAGGAGTCAAACTTGGCCTAAATTAGCCTGTTCCCAAACCAGGCTTAGGCCTCGTTTGGCAAGTGACTTTTTTAGCCAAAAAGTCAAAAGTCACTAAAAAAATTAAAAAGCCAACAACTCATACTAAAAAGTCAAAAATTCTTTTTTCTCTCTACTTTTTACACATCTTTTCGTAAAAAATCAAAAAGTCATCCCAAACATACTAGTTTTTTTTAGCTCATATTTTAGTCAAATAGCTAAAAAGTTACTAAATTAGTCTGTTCCCAAACGAGATTCTACTTTTTAGATGAAGATGCATCTAAAAAATATAAATAATTGGCTAAAATATAAAATAAAATAAATCACTACAAATAAACGAAAATCCCTCTAAAAATAATTTATAAAAAATAAACCAAACAACACTAAATCAAACAAGGTGTAAAATGAGAAACATAACAAAAATATTGTACAACAAAAAAATACTCTTTAGTGATTTATATATTTGTTGTTTTGCAGTATTATAAATCAAAACATGTTACTCTAATTCAATTTATGTTTCACTCATTCAAAATTAATTTATTATGTAAATAAAATCACTCAACTCAATGTATATTACAAAATTAATCATTCAAATTTGAGGTGTCATTAAAGAAATATTTAAATTAAGCACTTGAACACCTTACTACTCTGTTAACTCTATTTGTTTATAATTTTTTTTATCTTCTTTTATATTTTCTTATTTTATTTGTAATCACTTCAAATTTTCACATGATATATTTTGTGACGAAATTACTATTTACTAGAAACTTTTTTTTTCTTTATGGGACCATTTAAGGGGTTGTTTGGGATGATCTAAATAAGTACACTTTTTGACTTTTTATGAAATATGGGTTGGGTTTGGGTTGGGTTTGAAGTGATGTGTTAAAGAGGTGATGTGATTTAAATAAGATGATGTGACTTAATAGAATAGTGACTTTTTGACTTTTTATCTTTTTTTAAGTATGCCAAACTTGACCTTACTAGTAACTTCTCTAGCCAAAATGCAACAAATAGTAAATACGCATATTGGGGCTGTTTGGCAACCTGCGATTTAGGCTAATATAGCCTAAATTCAAATTTCAGCCGAAAAGCGTGAACAGTTCACGCGTGATACAGCTACGTTACAAACCGGGAGTGGAATTACCATTTTGGCCCTTGACTATTTCAAAGGGTGTGGGTTATACACACACCTCAAACCCAAGTGCCCTATTCTCATCTCTTCCATTTCGTCTCTCACACCGACTGTCCCAACACCAGTGCGCGACTGATCTCTCTCCGGCGGACCTATCTCCGGCGGACCTCTGCCTCCCACAGAACACGGCGGACGAAGAACACCGACAGGTAAATCACGTGAACCGACTATACATGTGTTTGTTACCTTTGTCGACTCGGTTTGAAACTTTTCCCATTCCGATCTACGACATCTTCCTCTGTTTTCGCCCATAGTGATGGTATTCGGTTGGTATTTATGCCGATCTGGTGATGATCCGTCGTTCTCCGAATATAAATCGCCGATACCAATTTTTTTTTTTTTTTTTCTGGCCTTACTTAAATGCCTTCCACAAAACCGCACCCATTTTTTTGTGAACATTTTTTTTTGTGTTGAGCTACCCAGGTTTTTTCCCCCGTGATTTCCGTAATCACCATTCACGGTTGGAGTGATGTAATCGTTGCTTAGGTTTGGAATTTTTTTTTTTTTTTTCAAAACAATTTTCTCCATAATTATCATTCACAACCCGGTTTTTCCCATTTTTTTGTGAACATTTTTTTTTTTGTGTTCAGCTACCCAGGTTTTTTCCCTCCTGATTTCCGTTATTACCATTCACGGTTGGAGTCATGTAATCGTTGCTTAGGTTTGGTATTTTTTTGTTTTTTTTTTTTGTTTCAAAACAATTTTCTCCATAATTATCACTCACATCCCAGTTTTCCCCATTTTTTTCCCCTGTTTTTCCCATCCGAATGATGTAATCCCCCTTGATTGCCATTATTATCATTCACAATCCACTGTGTTTTTCCCCTTTTGTTTCGGTCCATCTGTGTTGGATGATGGTATATAAGATGGACCAAAATTGTCCAAATTTTTCGTCAATCTGTGTTCATGAGATGGAGCAAAAAAATTTCCTGTGAAGCCTCTCAATTAATCTGAATTAAGGGTACAACAACATGTTGGGAATCTTCAATGCTCTGTTCATTATTTTACTCTGATCTCCTCATTTCGTCATTTCTGTTCATTAGTTTACCTATTTCATCATGGCTGTGTCATTATCTTCTTGTAAAATGTATACTGAATTTCCTGGTTATAGTTCACCACCATAGTTTTGAATTTGCAAAATGCCTAAACCTTATTATCTTCTTGTAATTTTGATGACAGTACATTAGACTTGTGAGATGAATTGTTAATTTAAGCACAAGAGCTACATGCTCAGGAAAATGCTGGTTATAGTTCCTTGTACAATTATTGTTGATTAACTAAGATGAATTGTTAATAGAATGATAAATATTTAAGAATGTTCAGTTAACGGTTTCCATTCAGTTATCAATCTCATTTTCAATACCAAGTTCACTTCTCTGAATTATGCGTAATGATTTTGTACTTCCACATGTGTTAGTTCTTCTACACTGCAATGAAATTGTCTTTGGTAAATTTGCTCCAGCAACTGGTAGGGTTACAGAATTGGGATAAGACTATTGAACTAAGTTGTTATACTAACTCAGTTGTTCCATGGACTTTCTCATATACTGGCTGCCTTATTCATTAAAAACAAGAACAAAATACTAATAATCAGTGGAAATTTGGTTGTTCTGTCTTGTTTTGAGTGTTCTATTTTGGTGTTGCCCTTGTAGGCTGTAGGTATTCATTTGGATGGGGGGAAAAATTTGTTATTACAATTGGTAAAGTGAAGACATCAAATTATTTTGTTTACTCAAAACCAAGACATAAAAAAATGTGTTATTAGAATTGGTAATGCCCCCATTTCCATGGCCCAATTCTTGTTGTTCGACTACATTTGTAGTTTCTAAATTATAATTTATAAATACATATATGGCAGTTGGTATCTATTGGTTGAGTGATTCATTTAAGAGTTTGGCGTGTCATATTCAAATAAGTGTGAAAATACTCTATTCTATTTTTATAGCTCTTCAATGGAAATAACGACAACAACGGTGATATGTATTGGTTCAATTGTTCATTTAAGAGTTAAAATGATAATGTTGGACCACGCCAAACTTTAGATGACGCATGTTTGTTGAGATAGAATCACATCAGATCAGTATTATCTATACTAAAGATGAACCTGTTTTACCTGTAAAGTGTATTTGTAAATTCTAAAAATCACGATTTTTACAAAATATTTGTTAGTAAGAAACAGCGGATGGCTTCGTCTATGTCCACTAGCACGTCAACAGGGCTACGACGAATGTGTGCATGTGGTTATGGCCATTGTTTTGTTAAGATTTCCAGATCTCACAAAAATCCTGGTCGTGCATATTATGTTTGTCCTCGGCCTGTGGTGAGTTGTGTAATTTACGTTTTTTGAATCTCCATTTATTGGCAAAATTGAACTTCATTAGCTAACCACAGTTATGTTTGTTGCTCATCAGCAATGTGTAAATTGGATTGGTTGGTGTGATGAATCAGGGAGACCGAGCCCCGACCATGACTCATCCCCAGCCGAAGTGATGCAGTTACGGGCTGACATCGTGCAAATTTTTAATACCTTGCGTGTCATTAAAACGATTATTTCTGTGTTGTGCATAACGGTTATCATATTATTACTGCGTATGTAAAACGTTGTAACAACAAGACGTGTGTACGGTGGATGCTTGTCTAACTAGTAACTCAAGTAACAAAACTGGACTACTGTAAATGCACCTTTCTATTTTTAGCTATGTCCTACGTTTCTCCTACATTCAAGTTTAATGTTGCATATCATATGTGCCTGTGATATGTTGTCTATTTTCCGTTTCTAATTTATTTGTGTAAAATGTGTACACTACCTTCTACTGTAATTAGTTCAATGGCGGCAACACGCTCCTCCCCTCGAACACCGTCCAAAAGTAAAGGTGTTGGACAGTTGCCTACTGAAGGGTTGCCTGATTACATTGATCTGTCACATAAAGCAACTTGGGACAGCGTATCAACCGAAATTTTCTTAGAGTGTGTGCGGGAGCAAATTTTAGCGGGACGTAGGCTAGGTACAACTATCTCAGTTTCCGGGTATAAGGAAATTTGTGTGCAATTTGCTAAGCGCACAGGCAGGCAGCATGACGTGAAACAGTTCAAGAACAAGTACCTTGCTTTGAAGAAGGAGTGGCAGTTATGGAATAAATTGATGGACACCAGTAAGGGTGTAACTGGGATTGGGTTCGACAGGTCAACCGGGTTGTTCACCGCGTCAGACAAGTGGTGGGAAAATTTGAAATCGGTATGCATTGGAATATAGCATGTTGTACTATATTGTTCAATTCATATTCGTAATATTTTGGGTTGTTTGTTACTCTACAACTTTAATAATGGATGCTAATTGTTATTCTTCTCATTTGCAGACAAACAAGCTAGCTTATAAATTCAAGACAAAGCCATTGGAACATGAAGATTTGATGCGGGAAGTTTTCACAGGTGCAACCGCGACTGGAAAACATCATTGGACCCCCGGCGAGCCTGTAGTGGACATTGCTGACGGTGAATCCGATTCTGCTGACTCACCTGGGTTGCAGCCATTTACTGCGCCATATGAACCGGTTGTGGACTCACCACCACCCTCCCCCATTGTCTAGATAGATGAAGCGGAGCAAGGGCCAAAGCGCAAGAGGGGGGCGGGTTCAAGTGGAAAGTCGAAGAAGCCGTCCACTGGCGCATCAGTGCTTGCAAACAGTTTCAACCATCTCTCCGAGGCCGTTCGTTCACAGAAGCACCTTACGATCAGGCATGGAACTGGTGCGTCTCAAAAGTATGGCATTGAGGCATGCATGCAGAGGATTATGGCTATCCCCGACTTTCTCAGTACGCCTCTTTTCCACTTTGCCTGTATTGCTTTGGAGAATGCAGATTACCGTGAGATACTAATGTGCATGCCTGATGATGGTAATGTGGTCGGTTGGCTTGCGGCATTGAAGGCCTCCAAAGGACTGTGAGAACTGTGGTCTGTTGGTTTTTGGGATAATGGAAACAATTGTGGGTGTGTGTGGACATGACTTGTGCTGCTTTTTTTTTTTTTAATTTTTGCTTGTTGCTAGCTTCGCTTATCAGGACTGTTAGTTAATGTTTTGGGTGAATGGATGTAGACCTAATGTCCAACATTAGTATTGCTTCATTGATGCGTGGTTTGTGTTGACTATAGCAGCATTCGTAAGTAGAAGTGTTCAATTTCATTGACTGCATTCCTCTTTATGGTTTGTAGGAAAATGTGGATGTATGCATAGGTGTTGCCATTCTTTGTTATTTTGTGTAGTATTTTATGCAATATGATAAGACAACATGGTCAACGTAATTAATCCTGTGAGACGTGCATTGTAGGGTTCAACACGGTTGATATGTGGAACGGTGAATGTAGCAATCTGCATCGAAATGATGATTACATAATCGAGCAAGCAGAAGATCAAGAGGACCAACAGAATGATGTAGTCGTTGAAGCAGCGCGACGTACAATGGAATATTACGTAAAGTACATGGACAAGATTCCATGTCGAACTTCAATTTTAACCGGTCGTGCATGGATTGAAGAATTATTTGATGGACACTTAGGTAGGGGTGAAGAAAATTTGCATATGCCTCTGTATGTGTTTAAAGCGTTATGTCATACATTACGACGAGATTTTGGTTTACGGGTACCTAAAAGACCTCATGGATTACACATTGAAGAAAGTGTTGCCATGTTCATACATACCTTGGCCGGCTACCAAAATCGAAGCATTCAAGAGCGGTTTCAACACTCGGGAGAAACGGTTTCTCGACATTTTCATGCAGTGTTGGATGCAATGAAATTGTTCACAAAACATCATTGCAAGCCCACCAGAGATCAAACTAGTAGGCATCCCAAATTGCGTTCAAGAGGCAAATACATACCATTCAAGGTAAGAATGCTGTAATTGTCATTAAGAACACTTGTGTACAATGTGGTGTTCAATTAAATAGTTGTGATGTGTTCTACTATGTCAGAATTGTATAGGTGTGTTGGATGGAACTCACGTAGAAGCTGTGTTGCCTGTCCGTGATGCAGCCACATATTACGGCCGAAAAGGGTATCCAACCCAAAATATACTAGCTGTGGCAGACTTTGACATGTGCTTCATTTTTATTTCCTGCGGCTGGGATGGAAGCACGCATGATAGTCGCATCTTTAAGGAAGTAATTGAAAATCAGCGTGTACCATTTCCGCACCCACAAGAAGGTAACAAATTTCAGATTAACAACTGGTTGGGGTTCATGTCACGTGTATATGATTATTTTTTTATTTAATTTTATTTAACTATAGGTAAATATTACCTTGTCGATGCGGGATATCCAAACAAGAAGGGGTACCTGGCACCATTCAAAGGGTCTCGGTATCATCAAGCACAATTTCGGGAACATGGACAACCCGATAACCAGAGAGAAATGTTTAACGAAGCGCATGCATCACTACGGAGTGTAGTGGAAAGGACTTTTGGAGTGTGGAAATCTCGGTGAAAGTTCCTGCACAACATGCCAGACTATGATTTTGCGACGGTGCAAGTGCCGTTGGTCGGTGCATCAATGGCCTTACACAATTTTATTCGTAGGCACGAGATAGCTGCCTTGGGCAACGACAGACAATATTTTGTTTCATCAGCACTGGATGACATGCCAGACGTTCACACTGGCGGACAGAATCTCGATGATGGGCTCATGGTTGGGGATACAGATGTGGATATGGCAAGAGTTCGTGTTCGCATACGCGACCATTTGTTTTATATACGCAGGTTGGGACTATTGTGAAAATGATGTTTTCGATGTGGAAATTTGTGTCGGAATGTGACCCACGTAGCAAGCCTTTGGACTTATGGAACTATTTGTAATGCACAATACTTGAAGAGCAGTATCAGTTATGTTTGTAATGTACTTATAAATTTTATTTAACTAGATCATCCTTTAGTTTCGTTCAGTTTTGCACCTGATGGATGCCTTTGACATTTGCCTCACTTACCTATTTCATGGCAAGAATTGCATTTTCTTTTGAAATGTTGTTCATATAAATTTTTGGTCATTTATTCAATTTCTGAGAAATTCAATAATTTTATAAGTTGAATTTTTTTTTATCTGTAGAAAAACATAGAAACTCATATTTAATTCTTAACAGATTTTGAGAAAATGGTTTAAATTTTTGGTAAGCATCAACTAAAGACAAGAGTTCGCGGTTAAGGCGAAAATATATTTCAATTTAATTTTTATTATTTGTGATAATGAAACCGTACACATTACAGTTGAGACAAAAGGACTTGAAAAAAATTAGTTGGATAAGAAAAATAGTTCAAAACAGAAATTGAGAAAACAAAATTAAAACAAATGTGATTTACACAAAATTACTTTGGGGAAAAAGTAAATGCCAATTTTTATTTGAAAAAGTAAAGTAATTGACAACTAAATATTTGTTGAAAAATATGTATTTTTCAAAAAAAAAAAAATCATTACAAACTGCCCATTTTTAATAAATTTTAAATTTTCAAATAATTATAAATTATATTAACCAGTCACGTTTAATAAATGACTGAAAATTTGTTCATATATGTAATTAATTGTGTATAAGTTTTACATATATATTTATTTGATCTGTACATGTTAAAAATTACACTTCAATTAAAATAAATGCCAATTTTTTTTATTTTTTTGTTACCCAGATTTGGGTTTTTTGTTTTTTCTTTCAATTAAAAGTAACAATCCTTTTTTTTTTTTGTTACATGTAGGTATTAATTGTTTGGTCAATTAACTTTCACAAATTGATGTCCATACAACTCAACTTTGACCAAAAATCCATCCTGATGTGCAGTCCGTATGTGACGTGAGGGCTCCACCGAGCTGCTGCCAAGGACGCCTACATTGGTTATGTAGGGGCAAATTAGTAATTTAATAACAAAACATCATATCAAACACTCTTTCCAATACAATCATTTAAAAATATTCTCATTCATCTCCCAAACATAAAAACTAAAATAGCCTATTAAAATAGCCAAATAATCCAAAAAAACTTACTAAAATAGCCAATTCCCAAACGAGGCCATTGACAAATAAAGAACCATATCTGTTGTAAGAATCATATCTCGTGTTAAATGGCAATATTTTGGCTTTTTATCATACTTGCACCTTTTTGTCTTCGAATGTTGACCATGGAGTGCTTATTTAGAATACAAACACATTGACACGACTTCATTTTGGAATTGAAATGCACAACAAATCATATGTTAAAACACAAAGTAACACTTTATTCTAATTTCTATGATATGAAAATATGACAAAAAAATAATTTAAAAAACAATGAATTAATGTCGAATATGCTAGCGTGAAGAAAATTCAATGTTGTGTTTGGTAGAGTTTTCTAAATATGATTTGAGAATAGAATTGTATTTTGAGTTTATGAGTTTTGAAAAATTTGTTTGGTGAATGAGTTTTGAAAAGAGTTTTGAATTGAATGGGAAATTTTTGATATGACATATAATATTTGATACAAAAACTTACAACTCATAATCAAACATACAACTTAAAATTCTATTCAAAGCTCGTAAAAAAAAAAATTAATTGCGAAATTTTTTTTATTTAAAATATAAAAAATAACAGGTGGCATTTGTAAAAAACAAAAAATGCACTGTTCCAGTCAACCAGCCGGATGTCTGGGAGGATGATCGGTTAGTCTAAATTTTCTCGTCTTGGACAGAGTTTTCAAAAGCGAGTGTAGAATTAATTTTTGAAAACCGTAAACAAACACCACACTCAAATGTTATGGTAGAACTAAAAGTTTTGAGAGCCCAAATTATTATGAGAAAGAAAATTTGGGAACAATAATTTAATGTTGTGTATAATGTACATTAATTTGAATTGCTTTGATTATTTGGTTTTTTTCCTTTTTTAAACAAGAAATAATGCTCATTTCATTTCATATAAAAACAGTTTAAATATTAATACATAGTAACGCATGAACTTTTAAAAAGTCCCTTTATAAGTAGTAAAATTTTTCAAATTATCACTTGATTAACCTCATTAATAATATTTTTAATATATTAAAAAAAGAAAAAAAATAAAGAAATACTGTCTTTTTTTATTTGTTGGGGATCAATAACATACTTAAATACCATTTCACTAAAAAAACTCATATTATTTTTTTTTTCTTTAGAACAACTCATATTATTGTTGATAAAATATTGATGGAGTAATTGTTGACTAATGATGACAACATTATTTGTACACTTTAGCGTATATGATATGTACTTTATAATAATATTATAATAGTCTGGTTAATTTTTATTATAAATGACATAATTTTCATCATTGCAAAAAATATAATGTTTTACTCCTCATAAAAATATATAATTTTTATCACAAAGTAACATAATTTTGTTATTCCTAATTTTGGAATCCACACCATAACTTTACTATTTATAATGTTTACCACAAAGTAGTATAACACACTATGAATATTTATAACTTTTATCAAAAAATATAATTTTCTTGGAGTGTCTCCAATGTTTATTCAAATTTAGAATCAAATTTAAATTTGATGAAACATGTTTATTTTTTCTCCTCCAATCCTAGCATCAAATCTAAATCAAATGAGGAGAAAAGCAAACATTTCATCAAATTGAGAGAGGGTTCGGCGTTCATCAAATTTTTAGAGAGAGTCATTACGCTTCACCGTACACCGGACGATTGGCCGGTTGTCCTCTCAGACAACCAGTTACTTGCAAAGTTGACTATTGCTAGTCAACCTCCCGAACATCCTTTCGAGTGTCCTCCCAATCGACCGGTTGTTTGATAAAAATTAAAAATTTAGCGTTGGAACAAATGAAGCTTTTAATCTAAATTTTTACTTAAATTTGATGAAAAAGAATAATAAGCGTTGAAGATACTCTTATGATATGTATCTTTTTAGGAATATACATTATAACATTTTTTCATTATAAAAAAAATTATCTTTTATTTACCCTTATCAAAATCCAACCAGTACACAAACCATGTACATTTTGTCATTAACTAAAGACTACTTCATGAAAAATTATTTGGTGGCATGACATATCAATTTGATATTTATTAGTTAAAATAGTACGACTTAATGTCTTCGGTTAAATTTTTAAAATATAATTTGACAAATATTAAGTGATGAATAATATAAAATATTATTATAAGACCACCGAATAACCTCTCTTATATATCATGCAATTTGTCGTTGTACAAGTATTGAGATTGGCTAGTGTGGTCCTAAAGTATGAGATAGGCTTCGGGCTTAGGCCAAACTTACAACCAAACATTAAAAGGGTTAACCCATTCTGGCATATGTATATTCGGGGTTAGTAGTGGATATATCGATCTGTCTAAATTGATCGAATCGAACCGATTCGCTACATTTTGGACGGATGCGTAATGACAAACGAACGGTTGTGGATAGAAATGGCAACGGGGCGAGGCGGGCCCTGGGATCACACTCCTCGTCCCCAATCCACGACAGTGGAAATTCCCCTATCCCCGACCCTGATC
Source organism: Camellia sinensis (assembly GCF_055761805.1). Lineage (NCBI taxonomy): Eukaryota > Viridiplantae > Streptophyta > Magnoliopsida > Ericales > Theaceae > Camellia > Camellia sinensis. Next base: position 10,995,302 of record NC_138965.1, read on the forward strand.
CCCGACGAGGAACCTATATCCGCCCCCGCCCCCTAACGGGAATTAGGTTTCCCCGACACCAAAAATTTCCCGGCCAAAAAAAAAAAATTAGATCCAACAGATCTGTTCATCATCAACAACAACAACAACGTAGAGAGAGATATGTTTATCATTAGCATACAGATCTATTCATCATCATCATCACCATTAACAGATCTGATGAGCTCAAATGTAAAAAAAAAAAAAAAATCAAATCCAACAGATCTGTTCATCATCATCATCATCGACAACAACAACATAAAAAGAGAGAGATTCGTTCATCATCATCATCATCATCAATAACATAGAGAGAGAGAGAGCGAGAGAGGGAAAATTCCAGATCTAGGGCGAGGGCCGCGGTGGAGATCGGTGAAGCTTGGTCGAATGGTGTCACTGCAACTACCACAAACAGTGGTGATGGTGATGGTGATTTAGCAAGTTTGGCCTCACCGCCGTTGGAGAAGAAAAAGAGACGGTAGAGTTATGCTAGCTCAATCAGCGGTCGAAGATAGTGGCGGAGGTCGGGGAAAGTGAACTTAGATCTCAACAGTGATAGGAGGAGTGAGATCGGCGGTGATGAGAGGATGGAGATCGGCGAAAGGTTTTAGAGAAGAGAGAAAGAGAGAGAGACGAGGGGCAGTAATAAGATGCTGTTGTGTGAATGAAATGGTTGGTTTATATATATATATATATATATAAGGGTAAAATGGTAATTTTACTTCGAAAAAATTCAGGGCTGGGGATGGGGCTGAGCACAGGCCGGGGCTTGAACAGTGGTCACCATCCCAAACCCGAAACTGATCGGGGATTCAATTTTTAATACCATCCCCGGCCCTATGGGGATAATTTTCAGGGAAAACCCGCTCATATTGGGGTCGGGAGATCAGGTCCCTATCGGGCCCAGTTTAAATTGCCATTCCTAGTTATGGATTGATTTTTTTCAATCCGCCTAGTTTTGGACGAATGACAGATTTGAGATTCATTTGACCGCAACTGAACCGTCAAACTGCGAGCACCCCTAATAATTTGTAAGACTTTGTATTTTCAATTTGTTTAGATATTCTGTTTGTGTTTTTAATTAAAAAATAGTTTAAATATTCAATTGAATATATTCTGTTGAAAAAGAATTTTCAACTTGAATATAATTTTTGAATTGAAAAAAATAAATGTATCTGAGAGGGTCTTTTTTGGTAAAAAATTGGGCCGAGCTATGTGATGGGCTCTGTGGCCCAAATTGCCAAGGGCTAGGTGAAAAAGGCTGCAATGTTACTCCAGCCCAGGAGAGGTGTAGTTACTCCGGCTCAAGAAGGGATAGTTGCTTCGGCCCAAGGAAGAGTAAAGCTACTCTGGTCCGGAGGCAACTTGGAGTTAGGCCGGTCTAAGAGTTAGTCCGGTCGCAGTATGTTATGGTTAGGCCGGTCTCAGAGTTAGTCCGGTCGCAGTATGTTCAGGTTAGGCCGGTTTCAGAATTAGTCCGGTGGCAGTTTGAAGTAAAGTCCGACCTTGCATTTAGTCCGGTCGTGACATACTATGGTTAGGTCGGTCAGAACTTGTTACTTGGAAGTTTGATCTAAACACACCAAGGTTGAACAGCCGAGGTAAGGAGTTAGAGGAGAAGACCGAGCTAAGGACAGTTCGGCCCTCTGTGGCTCGGCATAGCCAATTTTACTTCGGTCACATGGAACCTTACTTTTTGGAGAAAACCATCCCACTTGGTTTAAGTAGTGGGGGAGGGTGTAAGAGGATAAGCATTATCCTTTGGAGTATGAATCCTAGGAGGACTCTGCATAGAGAAATACAAGTCCTACCAGGATTGTGCCACGGGAAACTTATAAAAGCCCACAAACATCACCTTGGAGGAAGTAATTGAACACAATTCTTTCTGAGAACATAGAGCTTTATCTATTTGTCAAGTTTTCTGACTTAGGCATCGGAGAGGTTTCCGGCACACACCCGCCGGCTAGCTCACGTTTGTGTTTTCAGGTGACAAAGCGACGTCGTACGGAGGAGCGTGGACTTGGTCAACAGGATTATACGAGGAGAATTATTTCCTCCCCGTACAATTGGCGCCGTCTGTGGGAAGAACAGACAAGAACAAAACCTCTTGACTAAGCTTCTCCTTTTCTTAAATCAATGGCACACATTGAAGAACTACCGCAGTCCGCCGTCGACGGGCTAACTCCAGATGGAGGCGCAAGGCGAGAAGGATTACCCTCTGTCCCTCCTATGGCAGATCTGGAGCCCCAACAACATAACTCCAGGAGGAGTGGCAGGGGAAGGCGGAATAGCAGCCCTCGTCACTCTCAAAGTCCTGATAGGCAAAGGAGGAAGATTGATCCTCAAGCCCTGGAAGATCGCGTGAAGGAACAAGATGAACTAATTCGGAAGATGGCGGCGGACATGGAAGCATTAAAACGCCAGATGAAGACTAAAGATGTGGCGACAGGAGAGGGGCGCAAGCACAAGACGCCCCCTCGCCACTCAGAGAATCGTAGTAGGAATACTACACCCTCCCAAGGAGAGAGCAGAAGCCTCAGGACAGGTGACACTCACTCCTTATCTTCAAGGACTCGTCACTCCAGGTCTGAGAGGACGAGATCCGAAAGATCATGCACTGAAGGAAGCACGTATTGGCCTTCACATTCACACCAAACCAGATCTAGACAAACAGAGCTGCCCAGGACATCCGACTTACGAACCGTACTCGAAGAAAAAGCATGATGCAAGGAGGACGCCAGGGCAAGGGATCCACACCGAGTTTCGGCCTTACAACGGTTGGCTCCTCGGACGCATGGAAGCGTCGAGATTGGAATGCCAATGCCGCGACCGGCCTACGAACCGACGGACAAGGCATTGGCAAGACTACAGACTTCGCCGTTTGTTCCAGCAATCGAAAACGCGCCCCTACCATCAGGCTTCCTTCAGCCGAAATTCACTACCTATGAAGGGAAGACGGACCCGTATTCACACTTGAGCCACTTTCGCCAAGTCATGGCTGTGTACAGGCGAAACGAGGCCTTAATGTGCATACTCTTCCCGTCAAGTCTTGGCGACCTAGGCTTGACTTGGTTCGAAAAGCTCCCAGAGGGCAGCATAGCCTCCTGGGCCCAGTTGGCAGAAGCGTTCGTAACGAGGTTTCGAACAAACACTAAAACGCCGGTGGAGATAGACCAGTTACTCTCCATCGACATGGGTGAAAAAGAGACCCTCAAATCTTACAACAGTCGCCACTGGGAGACATTCAACCAGATTGGAGACTGCCCCACCAATCTAGCCATTGCGCAATATAAAAGAGGCCTACCAGTAGGGAACAGACTAAGGGATTCGATTACCATGACGCCACCCCTCACCATGGAGGCCCTGATGGAAAGAGTGCATCAGCACATCAGGGTAGAAGAGGATGGCGCACGTGCAAAAGCAAAATCTAGTACAACCACAGTACCAGAAAAGAAGGCCTCAGCAAAGGTCAATACAGTAGATAGGCAGAACAAAAACGGGCGTGGCAGACGAGATAACGGAGAAGACCCAGACAAAAGATGGTTGAGAATCCGCACTGCCATAACAACGGTGTTCAAAAAACCAATATATCGGATTCTGAGCGAAATAAAAGACGAGCCTTTTGTCAAATGGCCAGTCAAGCTAGGGGAAGGTCAGAAAAATTACGATGACAGATCACGGTGCACCTTCCACAAAGAAAAGGGGCACCGAACTGAGAATTGCACGCCACTGAGACAGCACTTGGAAGAATTGGTGGCAGCAGGCCACTTGGACGAATACATCGAAGGAGGGACGCAACCAGCCCCCCAAGATCATAATAATCATCCCAACAGAATGCCAGTTGACGCCCCACCACAAGGCATCATCAATGTAATACATGGAGTCTTTGAACCTGAGCGTGTATGCGAGCTCAGGGGATCGATAAAGAAGGCTGAGCACTTTAGGGAAGTGTTAAGTGCCCAACCTACCGCCAAGAAGGGGAAGACAGAGGCAACAAATGTCATGTCCTTTTCAGATAAGGACTTGGATCGAATATACTGTCCTCACAATGATGCACTGGTCGTCACTCTCCGAGTCAAGGATTTTGACGTCAACCGGATTCTGATTGACCAGGGTAGTTCATGTGAGATCATGTACTACGACACATTCAAACAACTGAAGCTGCAAGACAAAGACTTGGCACCTGCAGTTTCTCCCCTGATTGGATTCAACTCCATGCCAGAGTGGCCTGTCGGCAAAATAATCCTTCCAGTCAGAGCAGGGAGTGTAACAAAACAAGTGGAGTTCTGGGTATTGAAGGTCCCCTCCACATATAACATCATCTTGGGCAGAACATGGCTACATGCCATGCGTTCGGTAGCGTCATCTTACCATCAGGTAATGCAGTTCCCCAACGACACCGGCATAATTGAAGAAGTCTATGGCGATCAGATCATGTCAAAACAGTGCTTCGCCACGGTGAATGGCAGCCGCGCTGCCAAAGGGTACGTTCATTCGGTGGAAGAACCAGAAAGTAATGAGCTATTCGCCGAAGTCGGCAAAGAGGCTGATCAGAAAGCGGTGGAGGACTTGGTGGAGGTAAAAATAGATGAGAAGAACCTGGATAAATTCTTCTTGCTTGGCTCATCGTTGTCCAGCGCTGAGAGATTAGAGGTCTTGGAATTCTTGACCTCTAATATCGAAGTGTTTGCCTGGACACCTTACGACATGCCAGGCATTGATCCAAACTTCATCAGTCACCAACTCAATGTCCACCCATCCGCCAGACCTGTCATTCAACGCACACGCAGATCGGCACTCCACCACGCCGAAATAGTGGCAGAAGAGGTAGGCAACCTGCTGGAGGCAGGAGCAATAAGAGAAGTGCACTACCCAAGATGGATCTCCAACACAGTTGTAGTGCCAAAAAAGAATGGTAAATGGCGTGTCTGCGTCGACTACAAAACAGTCAACAAGGCGTGCCCGAAAGATAGCTTTCCTCTACCAAGGATAGATCAACTGGTGGACTTAACGGCAGGGCATAACCGACTTAGCTTTCTGGATGCATACAAAGGCTACCACTAGATCGCCATGCACGAACCAGACCAGGAGGTCACATCCTTCACAACACCAAGGGGGTTATATTGCTACAAGGTCATGCCCTTTGGCCTAAAGAACGCAGGGGCGACATTCCAAAGGATGGTCACCAAGATGTTTGAACCATTGTTAGGCAGAACAATGGAGGCTTACATCGACGACATGGTGGTCAAAAGCAAGGATGAGAATGACCATCTTAAAGATCTAGGCGAGATGTTCCAGATCCTGAAGAAACACAAGCTGCGCCTCAATGCGTCCAAATATGCATTCGAAGTTGGATCTGGCAAATTCTTGGGCTTCCTGGTGACCAACCGAGGTATAGAAGCAGACCCCACTCAGATCAAAGCAATCCAGGAATTGGAGAGACCAAACTCAGTCAAAGAAGTACAGCATCTCACTGGTATGGCGGCTGCACTCAACCGGTTCATAAGCAGGTCGTCAGATAGACTACGACCATTCTTCCAAGCTTTAAAAGCCAAGTTTGAGTGGGATGAAGAATGCGACCGAGCTCTGGAAAGCTTGAAGGAGTACATGTCTTCCCCACCACTACTTGTTACACCAGTACCTGGTGAAGAACTCTTTTTGTACCTGGCAGTCTCTCAGCACGCAATCAGCGCAGTGTTGGTTCGTGCAGAAGGAATACAACACCTGCCCATCTTTTATGTCAGCAAGACATTGTTGGGAGCCGAAACAAGGTACTTGCCCTTGGAGAAACTAGCATTAGCATTAATGATGGCATCCAGAAAATTGGCGCACTACTTTCACGCCCACACCATAGTCGTCCTCACAGCCTTTCCACTAAAAGCTCTGTTCGAAAGGGCAAACTTTAGTGGGCGAATTTTGAAGTGGGCAGTAGAGTTGGGACAATTCGACATCAAATTCCAACCCAAAACCGTAATAAAAGCCCAATCTTTGGCAGACTTCGTCGCAGAGTTTACTCCTGGAAGTTATCATATCTGCCCAGTCGACCTAACTGACACAACCGAACTAGGAACGGAAGTTGACGCCGGAATAGCGCAACCCCTAGTAGAAGGTAGTCAATCAAGCACCAAGGCAGACCATACTAAGGACAACAAGGAAGAGTCAAATAAAGGCTCACCAACAGTTCAAACAGAGGACGAAGGACAGACAGCCAACATGGACCTTGAAGAAAACACCATTCTTGACCTCACGACATCATCTGATCCTTCCACTTGCTGGAAACTATTCGTTGGAGAGATGTGGAAGCTCTTTGTGGATGGAGCATCCAACCGACATGGAGCAGGGCTTGGCATAGTCCTCATCTCCCCAGACGGCTTGGTTATAGAGCAAGCAATCAACCTTGGCTTCCTAGCATCCAACAATGAAGCGGAGTATGAGGCGCTTCTCGCAAGACTCAAGTCAGCACACTTCATGAAAGCAACCGAACTAATGGTATACAGTGACTCTCTGCTGGTTGTAAACCAAATTTCTGGCGAATACGAAGCAAGGGACGACAGAATGGCCAAGTACCAAGAGTTAGTCAGAACGGAGATCAAAAAGTTTGATGTAGTAAGGATAGAACAAATTGGCAGGGAGGAAAACTGCCGAGCGGACGAACTAGCAGGCCTGGCCTCAATGGCAGATACATCAATCCCTCATCCATTACTCATCGACTTCTTACCAAGACCAAGCATAGAAGACCCCGAAGCAGAAGAAGTATGTTGCGCAGAATTAGGCCCTTCTTGGATGGATCCCATCATCCTGTTCCTGAAAGACGGTATCCTACCAGAAGAGAAAAAAGAAGCCAACAAAATAAGGGCAAAGTCGCAGCGATTTTGGCTATCTCCATCTTCAGCATTATACAAAAAGTCATTCTCTGGGCCTTACCTCAAATGCATTCATCCCAGCAAAGTAGAAGCATTCTTGTTCGAAATACACGAAGGGGTGTGTGGAAGTCATCAAGGGGGAAGGTCGCTCGCTTACAGGGCTATTTCGCAAGGATATTGGTGGCCATATATGCAAGCAGACTCAGAAAAATATGTGAAGAAGTGTGAGAAATGCCAAAAATTCGCGCACCAAATACATCAACCAGCAAGAGAACTCCTACCATTAACTAGCCCATGGCCTTTTGCAATGTGGGGCTTGGACATAGTAAGACCACTTCCAACAGCGCCCGGGGGAAGAAAATCCTTTCTCGCAACAACAGACTACTTCACAAAGTGGGTGGAAGCAGAAGCATTGGCATCAATCAAAGAAAAAGACGTGAAGAAGTTTGTTTGGCAGAATATCATCACTCGGTTTGGCATACCAAAAGCACTGATCTTAGACAATGGAACTTAGTTCGACGGCAGAATCTTTAGAAGCTTTTGTGAAGAATACAAGATAGAGTTCTATAATTCCACACCGGCATATCCTCAAGCAAATGGGCAAGCTGAAGCATCAAATAAAGTCGTCTTGGATGGACTAAAGAAAAGGCTAGAAAAAGCAAAAGGCAAGTGGGCAGATGAACTTCCTCACGTCTTATGGGCTTACCGCACCACGCCTCGACGATCAACTGGAGAAACACCATTCTCCTTAGCCTATGGAATGGAAGCAGTGATCCCACTAGAAGTTGGCCTCCCCACAATTCGAAGCGAAAACTTTGATCCAAACTTAAATGGAGAAGCCATAGCCTTAGAACTCGACCTTGCAGAAGAAAGAAGAGAAAGAGCACTAGTCCACATCGCCTCATACCAATGAGAGTTAATCAGAAAATACAGCAAAAAGGTGCATCCAAGACAATTCAAGATTGGGGATTGGGTACTACGCAAAGTAATGGGAAACACCTTAATCCCAGGAGACGGCAAGTTAGGCCCAAATTGGGAAGGTCCTTATAAGGTGGTTGGGTTAGCAGGCAAAGGGGCATACCACCTAGAAGACAAAGATGGCAAGGCAATCCCTAGGCCATGGAATACGGCCAATCTCAAGTTATTTTACTTTTAGCTCTTCTTTTTTCAAACATATGTACTTTTTTCTTCCTTCAATAAAATAAGAAATTCTTTTTAGCACAAATCATTCCTTGTAAAAGTTAGCTTTAAAGACTAAGTATGTTGCAAGCATTCTATTCTAAGTTAGCTGGAAAAACTAACTCAGAGGTTGGCTGGATTAAACCAACACCCTTCCTAAGCCCAGGATAAGGATCCAGGCTGCAGGACATTTGGTCAGAATAACCAAATACTATAAGTTAGCTGGAAAAACTAACTTCGATAGTTGGCTAGAATAAACCAACACTTGTTACTCTTCAGCCAAAGTAAGTGCATGGCTGAAGAGTGGTTGGCTGGAATAAACCAACACTTATTACTCTTCAGCCGAAGTAAGTGCATGGCTGAAGAGTGGTTGGCTGGAATAAACCAACACTTGTTACTCTTCAGCCGAAGTAAGTGCATGGCTGAAGAGTGGTTGGCTGGAATAAACCAACACTTGTTACTCTTCAGCCGAAGTAAGGGTACGGCTGAAGAGTGGTTGGCTGGAATAAACCAACACTTGTTACTCTTCAGCCGAAGTAAGTGCATGGCTGAAGAGTGGTTGGCTGGAATAAACCAACACTTGTTACTCTTCAGCCGAAGTAAGGGTACGGCTGAAGAGTGGTTGGCTGGAATAAACCAACACTTGTTACTCCTCAGCCGAAGTAAGTGCATGGCTGAAGAGTGGTTGGCTGGAATAAACCACTTGTTACTCTTCAGCCGAAGTAAGGGTACGGCTGAAGAGTGGTTGGCTAGAATAAGTCAACTCTACTTACTCCTCAGCCGAAGTAAGCATATCGGCTAAGGAGTGGTTAGCTGGCAAGTATAGTTTAACCATCTAAAACCGAAATAACAGTTGGAGTAATAGAAGACATTACAAAGCACAGGCATACATATCACAACCAGAATAAGAGTTGAAGCAAATTTTTCATTCACTAAAAAGTCATTACAGAAGGGCACAGCCCGGTTACAAAGACAAGGTAGCAAAAAACAGAGAAAAAAGTACAAAGTCAAGAAAAGAGTTCTTGTATTTCAGCGTCAAAGGCCGCATCACCATCAACTTGCAAACCGGTTTCAAGGGGAAGATCACGCTCGGTCGCCGGGTTGGTTTCGGTTGGAACCACGGTGTCACTTGGTTGTTCAATAGGTGGGTCCTCTACCATGGGCTCCAACCGAAGTGACGGGCTTCCACCAACAACCGGAATGTCTTCAGGAGCAGAGGAGTCATCAGTGTCTGAGTCCTCCAGAAACTCTTGTTGCAAGGCGTCTGCATACGCCGCAAGGGATTTCGGTATAAAGTATGCTGGAGGGTCGAAGACCTCGGTCTGTTGATCATGACCGAGCTTCTCCACAGCCGCCCTCCAGCCGCACTTGAAGAAAAGCTCCTTGGCGGCGTCGCATTGTCTGACATAGGCATCTTCTGCCTCCTTGTAACCTCGCTTGTACCCCTCCTTTTCGGCCGCCTCCACGCTCTCTTTTAGTTCGCTTATTTCGGCGTCTTTTCTCTTCTCAAGCTTCAACAACTCCCGCAGATATTTGTCCTTCATAACGATGGCTGCTTTCTGCTTCTCCGCTTCAGCCGAGCTAACCAGATCGGCAAGCCGACAGTTCTCTGCTTGAAGCTCGGTCATTTTCCTTTCGGCCTCCTCTAGTTCGGCCGCCTTTGCTTCGGCTTCCGCCATCGCCTGCCTTGTGGTTTTGCGGAGTTCTTGGACTTTCTTATAAGTGATGTTGTTCTTCTGCAAGGCCTGACAAAACGAAGACTTCTCTTAAGCCGAAGTAAATGTTGGAAACTTCAAACAAGAAAAAATGGACAGAGATACTTACCAAAATCATGGACTTGGAAGCAGACCGAATTGACTTCATTTCGGTGTTCAATTGCTTCAAGTGGTGCTCCATGTCCTTGGGGAGGCACACACTTTTGGCCAGGTTAAAGGCCAATTGGTGGTCTTTTTCAGCCACGACCGAGTCAGTAGCTTTGATGTTTCGGTCGTTAAAGGTCAGCGGCGGAGCCCACTTCGGAGATTCGGCTCGGTCAGTCTGCTCCGGTTGGGGGGACGGTTGAGGACTTTGGGGAATGGATTCAACCTCATCGACAAGTAGCTGTTCGGTCGATGTAGATCGGACGCGCTTGGAAGGGTGAGATGAAGAAGGCCGTTGAGAGGGGAGGGCCACAACGGCAAGCTGCGCCTCAATGGTTGGTGGTACATCGGCTCTGGTTGTTGCGGTCAGAAGGGCCCTAACTCTGTTTTTCTTTGCCATCTCCTCTTCAGCAGTTAATGGGACAAGTCGTATTTCGGGCAAGGTTGGGTCCGGCTCTGGTGCTTCCTCAAGAAGGAAATCGCTTACCCTTGCTTTTCGGCGACCGCTGTACCAGTAGGTCGGCTCAAAGTTCAGAAGCCTAGCCCAACTTCTTTCTTTAATCCGTAGCGCGGCTCGCAAAATTGCAAGGTTTGGATAACTATATAAGGAATGAAGATGGGCGAAATCTGCGAAAAAAAGAGAAGTGTTAGTTCGGTCAATAGACTAAAAAACCGAGATAACATACAAGAAAGAAGACCGAAGTTAAATTACCAGGCTCTCCCTTTTTCCAATTTATAGGTCGGCCAGGAATTTGGGCTTGAAAATCCTCAAAATTCCCAGAGACCCAGAAGAAGTCATCATCATTAAGGTCTTTGTCCGGTGTGTGCTTAACTATCTTCTCTCGGCGGCGGCGGATCCTAAGGTAATAGACCCACCCAGCATCTTTCGAGCCGATGGAATATTGATGGAATATTTCGGCAAGGCCAAGGTTTAAACCGGTTTGGTGGTTTAGTGCGGCTATTCCCATAATAATACGGTATGTATTGGTAGACAGTTGGGTGGGGCATAACCTAGTCTGCCTAAGGAACTCACAGATCAAAGGTTGGACAGGAAACCGTAGTCCGGTTTCTATTATGGATTGAAGAGTAAAAGGGACGAAACCTTCATTTTTCCACGGAATAACATCTTTTTTGGCCAACGTCAGATGGACGTCATCTGGAATTTGGTAGTCCTTCCTAAATTCGGCCATGCCACCTGGGGTCTCAACTAGATACCTATACTTACCCATCTGATGAATAAATTACCTATAACTTATATCGGTGCAAAAATCGTGCTCAGTAGCTCGGTTGAGCGCACGCAGGAGTGCCTGGGTAACCTAAGTCTGCAAAGTAAAAAACAGAGGGGGTTAAAGCACTGATCAATAGACCGTGCTACAATTTAAAAACAAGGTATAAGAGCCCTACTTCGGCCTCAAAAAGCTGGTTCTATCTCGGTTCATCGAAAGGTTTGGAAGCTCGGTTTGGGCAGGTTGCTCGGTAGACCGGTTTAACGTCTAGGGGCAGCTTTCTGAGTTCGGTCTAAAAACTAAGAAAGTTGGTTTAGCCCCAAGGCCTAAATCGGTTGCAGAATGAATAAAGTTACTTCGGTTAAGCCTCTAGGGGCAGCTTTCTGAGTTCGGTTTAGGAACTAAGAAAGCTTGCATGACCCCAAAGAAAAGCTTAGTTCGGTTGAAAACCGAGGTTCCTAGTTTGGTATATTCAGATTTCGTTCTTATTTCGGCTAAAGTAAAACGGAAGGTTATTTTTTGAAGCTACTGTTGTCTCTACAAGTCCTAGTTCGGCTATTGACTGAAGTGTTTTACCAATATTAGACAAACAGTATCCTAGTTCGGTTGCTATGTGATTTTGGATCTAAGACTGGTTTTTCTACATAATAGTCCATACACGAGTTCTTACTAAATTTTTCAAAAGAGTACAAGAAGCAAAGCAGAAATGGAGGAAAACTGTTTTGCAAAAACATAGAAAGTAAGACACAAGAACATAGAACATATACGAAAGCAAAAACAAGGAAGGAAAAAAGATTTACTTACCAGATTGGAGAGAAGGGGACTAGAAATGAAGACAGTGACTGCAAGAGAAGAACAAAAACGCAGGTTGACAAGGCAGAGGCACGAAGAGAGAAGAATGTGAAGAGTGTGAGTGAATGATTCAAGATGAAGGGATGTTTTGTGAAAAGGACGAGCGGCAAAAAGTGGCGGGAACTGTACAAAATTTTCGTAGGGCGGCGTGACAGTTGGCCACGGCCTATCAGAGCTTGCCACGTGTCACTGGAAAAGGAAGCGTTACAGTCGCTGTGATTGAAGAGACGTTTTGACCGGACATAGTGAAGCCCGAAGTAAAATTAGCTCGGTTGGAGAGCCCGAGGGTTTTTCGCTCGGTTGGATAGGCTAAAGGGTTTTTAGCTCGGCTGGAAAGGCTCAATAAACTCTAGCTCAGCCCGTAGACTGATAATCCCAATCATGCTGAGCAGATGGAATTAAGGGGCAATTGAGAGGGTCTTTTTTGGTAAAAAATTGGGCCGAGCTATGTGATGGGCTTTGTGGCCCAAATTGCCAAGGGCTAGGTGAAAAAGGCTGCAATGTTACTCCAGCCCAGGAGAGGTGTAGTTACTCCGGCTCAAGAAGGGATAGTTGCTTCGGCCCAAGGAAGAGTAAAGCTACTCTGGTCCGGAGGCAACTTGGAGTTAGGCCGGTCTAAGAGTTAGTCCGGTCGCAGTATGTTATGGTTAGGCCGGTCTCAGAGTTAGTCCGGTCGCAGTATGTTCAGGTTAGGCCGGTTTCAGAATTAGTCCGGTGGCAGTTTGAAGTAAAGTCCGACCTTGCATTTAGTCCGGTCGTGACATACTATGGTTAGGTCGGTCAGAACTTGTTACTTGGAAGTTTGATCTAAACACACCAAGGTTGAATAGGGGCAGCCGAGGTAAGGAGTTAGAGGAGAAGACCGAGCTAAGGACAGTTCGGCCCTCTGTGGCTCGGCATAGCCAATTTTACTTCGGTCACATGGAACCTTACTTTTTGGAGAAAACCATCCCACTTGGTTTAAGCAGTGGGGGAGGGTGTAAGAGGATAAGCATTATCCTTTGGAGTATGAATCCTAGGAGGACTCTGCATGGAGAAATACAAGTCCTACCAGGATTGTGCCACGGGAAACTTATAAAAGCCCACAAACATCACTTTGGAGGAGGTAATTGAACACAATTCTTTCTGAGAACATAGAGCTTTATCTATTTGTCAAGTTTTCTGACTTAGGCATCGGAGAGGTTTCCGGCACACACCCGCCGGCTAGCTCACGTTTGTGTTTTCAGGTGATAAAGCGACGTCGTACGGAGGAGCGTGGACTTGGTCAACAGGATTATATTTTTTGGTTTTTAAATCTAACTCTAAAAATAATAAATAAAAAAGATGATATATGCTGGTTGGTTTTTGTTTTCAAAAACAAATATAGATATAACAATACAGAGGCATACAGACCATGTTTGGTTTGAATTTTTTGAGTGATTTTGGGAAAAAAATTCTAAAAAATTTGTTTGATTTGTAAATTTTTCTAAATAATTTCCAAAATCACTTTCTTTCTCTTACCTATCAATCAATCATTTTTTCTCTCTCCTCTCTCCTTCTCAATCACTTTTTCTCTCACACACATCTACTCAATTCTAACAAAAATATCAAATCATTCCAAATTTTCAAACTCCAAAACTACTTTCAAAATACACAACCAAACAAATCAAAAAAAATTATAAACTCTCTCCCCAAAACAATTTTTAAAAACTACTCTCCTAAAACCAAACAAAACACAATCTCTACTACTGCTCTATTCATGATTTTAGTAGTTTGAATTGTTTTTATATTTTAAGAATCACATATTGTAATACTTTATGTGGATGAGGCATACTATTATTATAATATGTGAATAAAGCATGCAGTAATATTCTAAAGTTTCAAACTTTCTTTCTTTGGATGAGACATGTAATGATTGTAATAATTTTTTAAGTCATTGACTATAATTTTTTTTTTTTTTTTTGAAGAAGAAATTCATAAATTGAATTATGTTAAAAAAAATTAAAATTTTAAACAAATACAAATTAATTTTATCTAATTCACCAATCTACCAAACAAATATCGAATTGAAAATGCCGTAGTCGCAACTACCTTGCGCCTACCCTACTGTATACAATTATTGCACGATACGGGCATTGAATGTCGAGATTGATTGTCGAATTCTGACTTCAGCATGACCACTTTGTAATTTTGAAAAAACAGCCATGCCACATCTCCACTTTGCGGGGATAGATAATTTTTCTTGAAAAATTTATTTGATATTCTCTTATGTGGGTAATATGTGGCATTATTTATAAAATATTTTTTATAAATGAGAAATCGCAATTTACACTATATGGATCATTTTTAATTTTCTAATTACTTAACAAAAATGACTCAGCATATTTTATACATAAAATCTTTCATTACATTAACTTAAAGTATCTCGTAAAATAATATATGGTACTGTAGAATTATTGAATAATTACCCTTAATTGTATACCATTCCTGAAAGATTGCTTTATGAGCGTCATGTGTCCTCAAAATGTTTGTTCAATTGTCCCAGATGCATTTTCAGTGACATAATTGTGCTTGGGTATTGTGGGAGCTAAAATGAAGCTTATAATCGACACAATAGCCAACCATAAATGTTGGGTGAAGGCACTCAGACATCAATGTCTCATAATCAATGTATATTAGTGAATGAACCTATTTATGAAATTTAAGACACACCATATTCTCTATAAATAAGAAGAGTTCTACAAATTTATCAACTACTTACAATACTTCTCATCTTCTTCCATTAAAGAAGAACCTCACTTTGGCATCGAAGTGTTTTCTCGGCCAGACAACCAGTCGAATCACTCTAGCTATTTGCCACGTGCAAAATATTCACTTCACATACAGGAAAAGAAGGAACCACATTCGTCCCACTACAAATATTAGTGTGTTTTGAAATTTTTATCACATCATGCGGTTAAGAATGCACTGGAAACAAATATTTTGAAAACAGAGGATCCCTACAACCTCACCAAACCCAGAGATGATATGCACCACTTGTGTTTCAGTAGATTAAAATGGAAGGCGCACATTTGACATAACCTCTGTGAATGAAAACATGCTTTGACATGGTTAGAGCATCCACCCAAGAATTATGTAACCATCAAAAAAGCATATCAGACTCACAGGACAGAGATCATACTTGGCTTCATAAACATGAAGACAGGTAAAGGGACCATTATATTTGCTTCAAAATCTCCTCATCAAGTAATTGACATATTTATTCAGAAAGAGAGGAAAATCAGTGATCTGAGAATTGAAAACTTAACATGCAGATGTCAGAGATTGAGTAGGATTGGGAAACCACTTCTAAAAGGGTGCTATATATTCTCAATAATTTTTTTTTCCAAGAGTAAAGGATCCACCTCTAAAATGCTGTGCTGCCAATTCTCCTCTCATCCATAGCCCAAATAACAATATTTCTCAAAATTTGCAAGAATGTTATTGCCAGATAACTTGTGAAGAAGATTAGAAGAAGAAAAAAAAAAAAAAGGGACTATGTCCCAGAAGCCATCTTTGTCTGACTAATGAATTATTGTGGTCACTGCCACAAATTTCTGTATATATATATATATTTTTTTTAGATCCAACTTTACCTCTGCAAGCTTATCATATCATTTCTAATTATTCTTACCGTTTATTAAATGTAAAACATCCATTTTATTGCTGTACCTTGACATGATCAAAAAGGCATTATGTATAAAAAGGTGCAACAAATACAGTGTTTCAACGTTCCTTGGATGCAAATATATATTATACTACTATCCGACTCCAGAAATAAAAACCCGTTAGAGCCTATACACCACCATAATTCTCAAAAGATGAGCATTATCTGCACCAAAGGCCCATACATCATTATTATGTATCCATGCTTACAGTTTCGAAACAGGTAAACCTGTAACAATAACAGTATCGGAGGATAAGTAAATCCGTTCATATATTGACAAAATTTTCACTTTTCATAGTTAAATTGATAAATATTACCTAAGGCTTTTGCATTGACAATGCTTGGGCATGCAGCAGGAGGTGGAGAGTTCTCATCCAAGAATGGTGCTACACGATTTGGATCGGACCAAATTGGGTATCCTTTAATCTTTCCCTATAATCGTATAGTTAAGATGGTCAATAGTTTCTAAGTGGTTCGAAATTCAAATCTTACCATAACACAAGCCAAACGAGATGGGAAAAATTAATAGAATTCAACTTGAACATAGGATTCACACTGCAAGAAATAAGCTTTTCAGCTCTAGATTGCATACCAGGACATTCAAAGCAGCCAGCGTTGCCATTCCTTCACGTGTCCACTGCATGAACAATTTGGAATTGTAAACATATTTATGACTGATTAATAATCAAAGAAACAGCTTAGTTTGGTAACTAGAAAATTCAATAGGCTGTTATTTAAAGAAAGCTCTTTTCACAATTTTATAAACTATAAAAGACCTTACCTTGGAAGCAGAAGCAATGTGAGGTACCACAATGGCATTTTTCATGTCGGCAAGTCCAGGTTTCATGTATGGCTCATCCTAATTCAACACCATTGATAAATGAAAAATATTGACTTGGAGGAAATTTTTACAAAATTAATGTAAACTCGAGACAAATAAATTGGTTCCTTTACCTCAAAGACGTCAAGACCCACTCGAAACATAGGATTCGCTTTCAGATGCTCCACAAGAGCTACTTCATCAACCACGGGCCCCCTACTGCAGTTTATAAGGATTGCTTCCTATAGACATAAATTGCATATTTTAAATGACAGGCACTTGTATCTATCTTCTTAACAAAATCATCAAGAACAACAAGTGTTCATTCAAGATTCACCTTCTTCATCATTGAGAGGCTTTCTTTATTTACCAGATGATAAGTGGTTTTGTCAAGGATTGGATGAAGACTTATCTAAAATGAATCATCAATAACCATCAATTCAAAAATTAAATATATATATATATATATATATGAAAGACTATTAACATGCAGAATAAATTCTCAGCATGGGTCTTACCACATCGGCCTCTTGGAGAACCTCATTCATGGATGATGCTCTTTTCCAAGTAACAGGTTGTTCACCATTGGCTTTTAGGAACTGACCATAAGCTGCAAAAAGGAAACAAATTAGCATCAAGATAAGAGTTAAAAGCTGATAAATTTTAACAGATGATCCAGACATGCCTGTGACAAACTTTTCGAGGCGGGTGGATTGGTACAAATCATAGTAAATTAAGTTCATTTTGAATCCTTCAACCTGTCACAAAAGCACAACATAAGTATTCAGCCCCAAATGTGTACATTCTGAAATCCTTTGAAGCCAAATGAATGGCTGTTGAGGATCATCTCACAAGTCATGGAACTTCACAGAAGGTCGACAATGATTGAACGAGACACGGCAATGATTGTCTATCAACAAAACATACATGAAATCTGAGATTTCAACTTTGGTACTAGCCCACCTTCCCCACCTAACTTCTGAAGCCTTCGTATCATGGTAGAAAGTGAAATCACGTGCCTACCAGCATCGAGTTGTATATCTACCCTTAATTTTGTTACATGCTTGCTTGATGGACATGCATTATCCCAATATGTTTATTTGCATGTGGGATAATGCATTAGAGTTGGGTGAAGTCCATTTGACACTCTAAAGTTTATTTGCAACAACTTGCATGCACTTTTAGCTGTGGTCAACTATGCATGTCTCAGCTCGTTTAATTATTAACTTCGAACTATTTTAAAAATATAGTTACCTATTTGAAATCAGGTTCATGAACAGCCACAAATGCATTAAAAAAGGAAAAAAGGAGGAGGGGGGGGGGGGGGGGGGGGGAAACGTGGCAACAAGAAATTACCATCATTCTAGCATAAGCAGATCCAATTCGACCAGCTCCAATCACGCCAACAGTCTGTCCTTTAAGCAAGTTCCCGACAAATCTATTAAAGAATACAAGCCATTCATGTAAATTTTCTTGCAAGGAACACACGAAACTATGATTAATTATAACATATACAAAAACAAGCAAAATAATCAAAGGCAATGGTGGTTACAGCTGAGGAAGCCATCCATCATATAAGCCTGCCCTCATGAACTCATCAGCTTCAACAATTCTTCTTGCTGCTGCTAAAGAAAGTGAAGCTGCTAACTCTGCCGTAGTCTCTGTGAGTACTCCCTAACCATATAACATTGCATTAATGTCAACATATTAATTCTTCGAATCACATAAAGTAAAAAAATTGAATTGTATATCTACAAACATACAATTCACTCTCTCTTGAACATTTTATCAAGCATAACATGTGCAACATTGGTATACCCAGTACAAAACACCAAAAACACAAACACAAAGACACATCAAAGGGAAATGAACATACAGGTGTGTTGCCAACAGCAACACCATACTTAGTGGCAGCATTGACATCAACATTGTTGTATCCAACAGCCATGTTACTGAAAGCCTTGCCGCCTGCTCTGCTCAATGCAGAGAACAATGTCTCTCCCCAATCTTCAGTCAACTAAAAGACACAAAACCCAAAAAAATTGAACCAACCCATTTGAAAAGAAAAAAAAAAAGAACGCAATTCAAGAATCAATATATTCCATACTTGTCCAATCACTCCATCACACTTATCGCCCATCAGAGCAATGATATCCTCAACAGACAATATGGTTTTCTTCTGTGTGCATATCTGAGCATGAAAATCAACAAAATTACTTCAATTTTGTTGATAATAAAAAGAGAAAGAACCAAAAAAAAAACAGAGTATTATTGAGATTGAAGAAGATTATTACTTCAACGCGACAATCCTGTTCGATCAAGAGATTGATCCATCTAGTACCAGGCATGGCCTTTGTGCTGACAACTCTGTATTTCCCATTGGGGTTCCAAACCTCGATCGAGACTGGCTTGGCCATGGAAGTTTTTGAGTTCAACTCTGTAGTCTCTGTATGTGTTTGAACTATAGGAACAGAGTGTTTTTAAATATCTGTTTGCTCTGTTTTTTTATTAGTTGGTGCTGTATATGGTGTGATAAGGACTACCGTATTGAATGAGGTTTACCCATTTGATTTGTTAAATCATGCTGATTGTTCAATTGAGGCCGTTGACTTTGATGATCTATAGGTGGTGCAGGGTATTATGGTATATTGGGTTGGATGATTGGGTGTGGTACTTGAAATTTTAGTGGTGAGAGTGTGAAGGGGTGGTTTGGACCTCTCATTTGGCATTAGATAAAAAAGGATATGGCTACATGGCTGAATGACACGTAAGAGGGTCCTATCCTTTTGTTCAAATTACAGAAATAGCCTCCCTCTACTTTCAATAGTATTGCAGTAATATTACAAATTTAGACTTAATTATTTAGAAATTATTCAAAATTATCATCTTGTAATTTAGATTTATTCTATACATAGATCTCATACCACACAAATTCAATAGCAACCACACAATCTCATTCGGGATTGATCAGGTGGGATACATAGAATTATTCATAGTATTGAGCTCAATTGGTTTGGAAGATTAGGGGCATTTTTGGTGATACAAATAGGGAACCGTACACCATATGCATCATACTACAAATTGGTGTAATTTTACCATAAAATTTCATAGCATCAACAAAAAGATGCATAATTACACCACAAATTGCCGTAACAAAAAAATCATAATAATTCAACGACAAATTTTTGTGACATGAACTATAAAAATTTAGATATTTTGTTACACTAGTTTGTGATTGATGTTACGAAATTTTATAATAAAATTACATTAATTTGTGATAAGATGCACACCGTAGGCTTTCCATGTAAATATGATTTATTTTATTTGAATTTACTTAATTTCATGTTTGTGAGGTTGTAAATATATAAAATAAGTTCAAAACTTGTGCAATTTGAAAAAGATGTTATCCAGGTTGAGTTTTAATGAAAAAGTAAAATAAATCAGGGCCTTTAACAGTTGGTATCAGAACGCTTCTTGTCAAATGCAGGCCTAATGTTGTGTCTAAAAAAAACCGACTCTTATAAGGAAGCTTCAATCCACGTCACAGGTAGACTTGTCCACAACTGCATACTTCATGACTTATGTCATTTCATAGCACCAAACTCACCTTTGAAGAAGATGCTCGGCAAACCAAGGCTTCATTTCAGTTAAGGTGTCTCATATCAATGTTATCCACAACTTACTCAACACACTGTGCACCAACATAGAACTCTCAACCTATTTGACAAACTTTTCATCTCATATATCAAGTCTCTTATTGTGTTGTAGCACTTTGTGGTATGAGATTTCTCTTACTAAATAAGAAGAAAATAAAATAATAAATTTTGGAGGAAAAAAAAGTTTCATTTTAACAAACGATTTAGTTATTAATGTGTAATTGAGAAAAAAAAATGTAAAATGGGCTAGGATGAACTGGGCTATAAAACCTATGAAAGCCTAGTGGGCTGAGCTTTTGGAGGCTATATGTTTGGGTTAATTACGTTAATATGTCCTAATTTATTTTACTTATTAAAATTATATGAATGTCTATTTCTTTCCGAGAATGATAAAGGCGGTAAAAATAATATATTTTTATAGTTAAAAAGATTAAAATATATAAATTTATAGATGATGAGAGTATATATAATAATATTTATAAATAGTTGAGAGAATTTTCGTACAATTAACCTTATAATATTATAAAATTGTTTGCTTCTCTTTTGTTTTGTCCACCCTTTTGTGAATGTGGAATCTAAAGCATAGGATCAAGCATCTATATATTTTAATTAATTATATTATATATTTTATATTATAAGCTGTTCACTTATCTCCAAAAGGAAAATGTCCAAAAAAAGTTATGTTACAATCTAGAAAAAAAAAAAAATTCCCACATATCAATAAAGGCACCAACTTTACCTACTTTATTTTATTCCCAACTGAGATGAGTGGACTTTTGGCTACTTTTCTCAACCAACCCAACAAAATCACTTTTTTTCCTCTTCTTTTTTAATTTTTTTTTTTTTTAAAGCTCTTATCAAAGCTACATTTGTTACCCTCTCCATACCAATATTACATTTATAAAATTAGAGGAGGGATAGGGTAATTTTACAAGTGGTGGACTTGTTAGATTAGGAGTTGATATTTTGTGTAATTGTCTCACGTATATGTGTGAGCTACTAAGGAGACATCCATACCGATGTGACAGAAAGGATACACTAGGCTTAAAATAGGAATTGATTTTAAAATGAGTTTTTTATTTTATTTTATTGTATATATATATATATATAAATCAATTGCATTGATTTTGAATGGTCATAAATAGTGACTCTAAGAGAGATTGGCCAAATAGTAAAATTTTGAGAAAAACGGTACCGAGTATAAATATTTGAAGAGATTAATGAAAGTTTGTCTGGTCATTAATTTTAAAATTTTTACAAATTAATTTTCTATTGTTCAGATACCAAATAGTTCCTGCCAAATTAAACTAGATTGGACAGGATAAATCTTAGATTATCAAATAAAATTGTGTTTGGATCGTGAATTTATATAGAAATTTGAAAAAAGAGGGGGAGAAAATAGGTGAAATATAAATAAAATATAATTATATTTTACTCATATTTTTACTTTTCTTTTCTCTTTTTAAATTTCTTTTTAAATTCATAATTTAAACACAACCTAAATAAATAGTGACTTTTACAAAAATAAGGTTGACTCTTGTCCAATTCATTTTTTAAATTTAGGCCAAGTTTGGCATGTCTAGGAAAAGCCAAAAAATTAAAAAGTTATTTAAAAAGTTAACACTATTCACCAAAAGTCAACAATTACGGCTGTACAACTCCCAATCCTAATTTTCTCCTACAAACTAATTTTTACAATTTTTTATTACACATTTTTTCATAAAAAGTAAAAAAGTTAACCCAAACATCTATATTTTCTTCCTCAATTTTTTAGTCTAAAAAGACAAAAATTACACTTATTTAAGACACCCCAAACAACCCCTTAATTTGTGCTTGAATTGACAAAATAGGATAAAATTATTGAGTAGTTGGGATATTCATTGATGAGTGATGTAAAGTATAGAACATAAAATATAAAGGTAAATCATAAATAAGTTTGTTTTTAAAATATAGATTATCTCTTATAGTTTAAAATATTATAAATTCGTCTTATCAAATTTTTTTATTTAACAAAATTAATTAAAAAAATAAATTTTTTAACTTTTCTCTTATACAAAGATAGAATTACATGAATTATTAATTGAAATAAATTTATGATATTATTAGAAAGTGTTAATTAAATTAATGATTTATTAATAAAATAAGTCATTTATTATGAAATTAAAAATTTCAAAGAATAAAATATAATTTTTAAAATTATATTTAAAGTAAACCGTATGTAATGTATATTTAGTTTATCCAAAATATAAAGTATAGAACATAAAATAACTTCTCGGGCACAGAGAGAGAAAGAGAGAGAGAGAGAGAGAGAGAGAGAGAGTTGGTTTGGGTCAATGTTCAATAATGGACCCTTGACACCAGCTTGTAATTGACCCACCAAATTGCACCAGGCCTAAATCAGGTGGAACAAGTCACAAAAACAGCTAGAGCTCATGCCCCACAAAATACCTATCAGCTTAATTGTCACTAGCTTTAACAAAAAGAAAGCACTAATTAAATAAATGAATAAATATAAAAATTTGCAAAGAACACATTCAACCCTTAGCATAATAAAAACCTGTACAATAGCCTCCACTTACCATTGCACTCGAAACATACCTCATTTAAACGGCAGTCTAGAGGGCTAATCCCTTTTATCTCTGTGTTTATGATTTCAACTGAAAAAAAAAAAAAAAAAAAGAAAGAAAACACACACCTCATTTATATTGATGTTTTGATTTTCAATAGTTTTAAATAACTTCATAACCGATTTTCAAAAACAATAATAATTGTACATCAAATGGTAAGATTCATTGCCAAAGTGTCTATCCACTTACTGTATTTTCTTTTATGCTATGTTTGGTTGGGGGATTTGAGCAGGGATTTGGAAAGGGAAAGAGAAAGGTGTGTGAAATTAGGTGAAATATAGGCATGTTTTGTTCACATTTCACCTTACTTTTCCATTTTCCTTTCCAATCCCTCTTCAAATTTTCCAACCAAACACAACATTAGGAAAATGCTCCGTAGCTCGAGCAAGTGAGGCTCGAATGGCCCGAAAAAGACTATTCTCTCTTATCTCTATCTTTCTCTCTCTCTTTAACCTAACCCAAGAAACAACCTAACCCAAGAAACGTGACCCAAAAACATACCTTTTCTCTTTTATCTCTCTCTCTCTCTCTCTCACTCCCCTGTTTTGCAGACAAACCCACATTAATCTCCATTACTCTCACCCTTCTCTGCAACTTTCAAATCTTTGCTTGAGTTTGATTTTGATTTTGGGTAGTGGGTGATTGAATTGTGGTGTCTTCGATTCCTCTTCCTTTTTTTTTTTCGAGTGAGTTTTCTGACCCCATTCTTTAATTATCTTCTTCTTCTATTAGATTATCCTTCTTGGATTCTTCTTTTTTTCTAATCTATAGTCTTATTTCTCCTTTATTTTCATTCTGATTTTTTAATTTGGGTTTGATTTTGACTCGGTTTGGTTTTGGATTTGATTTGATTTCATGTTCTGTTTGGTAAACAAAAATTGATTTTGATTTTGAAGAGGAAGAATAACATCTTCTCTCTTCCTCCCCCTCTGTTTTTTTCTTCTCTCTTCCTCCCTCTTTTCTCTTTCTCTCGCCTCTGTTACTAGTTTCAGAGACAAAAGAGAAGGAGAAGAAAAGAGAAAAAAAAAAAAAAAAGAGAACAAGTGAGATTATTCCTGGGTTACAAAGATTGGCCAAGAAAGATGATGGTGAAGATCAGGTGAAGCATGGGAGGTTTGGGAGAGAGAGAGAGGAGAGAATCCATTGATGAATCGGAGAGTGTAAGAGACAGGAAAGGAAAAAAAGAAAAAAAAAGGGGGGGTCAAAACGACGTCATTTTGACCCCTCGAGCCACTCGAGCCTTGTATATTTCGAGCTACATAGTGGGGTTGTTTCTTTTATACTTTCTATATCTGTATAGTTATTATTTAATTTTGGAGAGACATGTTTTCTGTAAACTAAAAACATCCTTTTAAATCGGAGTTTTTTTTTAATATTTTAAAAAAAATTAGAGAATTGATTCACTTTTCAAACTATTTAAAAAATTAACCTACTTTCAAGCTTGGTTTGGGGTACACTATATAATCCATCTTTTTATCTTTTTTCCATCACATCACCTCTCTACTTTTCTGCACATCTTTTCGTAAAAAGACAAAAAGTACATTTTTTTAGGACACCCCAAACCAACCCTTAAAATCATATTTTGAACATGCCATTTTAATCGCATGTTCAAAATGTGATTTCAGGTCGACATGAATAACGACGAGTTGACGTAGCAAGTTGAAATACCATTTCAAGTTGACATGGCTTCTATTGTGATGACGTGACAATTTGAAATTACATTTTGAACATGCGATTTCAATATAAACTCATATTTTGAAAATACGATTTTAAATTGTATAATTACAAAATTCATTCTGAAAATGACATTTAAAATTGAAATTCAATAATTCCTTGGCAAATTGAAATTTTTTTCTCTTCAACATTTTTTAACATACATAGCCAAATTATGCATATTATTTTAGTATATATAAATTTTTATTCATGTCAAATCATCACTCCTTGTATTTTTTTTTTTATTTCCTTCCAATATATTGAAGTGAATTTTGAGAAAAGATAAAACTCTTTTAACGTAATATAATAAACACTATAATTTTAACATAGCTACCTTGAATTCCCTTATTTTAATTTGTATAATATTTAATTTTCATCAATAATTTTTTTAGTTATATAGATGAAAAATAATATTGTCATCCTTTTTAAACAAAATTATATATTTTAAGTTATTTATTTTGTGCTTACACAATATCTGCATTAGTTTTGGTCCATTTTACTTTACTAAAAATGAGATTAGCACAATTATATGAAAAATGTGAGTATTTTTTTAAAAAATTTGTGCATTTATTATCTTTTAGGGTAAATTACACTGACCTCCTCTGAAATTAAAAAAAAATATATGCATTAAGTCTTACATTTTTTATATAATTACGCTAATCTCCTTTTTAGTAAAATTAAATGGACCAAACTAATGCAGATATTGTATAAGCACAAAATAAATAATCTAAAATATACAATTTGTTTAAAAAGAATGACAATATTATTTTTTCATCGATATAACTAAAAAAATTATTGATGAAAATTAAGTATTATATAAATTAAAATAAGGGAAATTAATGTAATTATATTAAAATTATAGCGTTTACTATATTACGTTAAGAGAGTCCTTATCTTTTTTCAAAATTCAGTTTAATATATACGAAGGGAAAAAAAAGACATACAAGGAGTGATAATTTGACATGAATAAAAATTTATATTTACTAAAATAATATGAATAGTTTGGCTATGTATGTTAAAAAATGTTGAAGCGAAAGAAATTTCAATTTGCCAAAGAATTGCTGAATTTCAATTTTAAATGTCATTTTCAAAACAGGTTTTGTAATTGCGTATCTTAAAATTGTATTTCAAAAATGTGAGTTTATGTTGAAATTTTATGTTCAAAATACAATTTTAATTTGCCACATCATCGCAACAGAAGCCATGTCAATTTGAAATTGCATTTTTAACACGCGATTTCAACTTGCTACATCAGCGCGTCGTAATGCATGTCGACTTGAAATCGCATTTTAAACACGTAATTTCTAATTGAAATAACTGTACAAAATGTTAAAATTACATGTTCAAAATGTAATTTTAAAATTGAGTTTTCTCAAATAATTTAAAAAGTGAGTAAATTTTCTAATTTATTTATTTATCAGAATATCTATCTATACTATTATAAAGTGAACACCACTTATGGTGTCCTGAAGCTTTATTTTCCTCATGCCATGTGGCAGTTTTTTTTATTTTTAAAAAAAAAAGTTAAACAAAGAGATGGCCAAGACTTGAACCCATAACCATGAGTTTAAGTACGAGGACTCAAACCACTTAAGCTAAGTACACATTATAATATTAATTTCATTACTATTTTTTTTATTCTTACTTATTTAAATTGCACACACATCGTGTGTGCCACACACTAGTTCTATAAAAAAAAAAAAAAAAACTCTGCAAACCACATCTACAAATTTTGCTTTTGTTTTTTTATTTTCTGTTGTCCAGAAATTTTGGTACCATGATAAAAAGAGAGACGTGAAAGCTACTATCATATGGTTAGGGAGCCTGATGTGGGCAGAACTAGGCCGCACACAACACATTGTTTCATTCACACTTAGCCTCCGTTTGGCAAGAGCTAAACGGGGCTTTTTTGGCTATTTTAGCCACAAAAAACAAAATAGGCTATTTTAGCCACAAAAAACAAAATATCACATCCAACCCATAATCATTACATTCTTCTCTCACAAAAAAAGCCAAAAAAGCCAAAAAGCCAAAAAGCCCTTCCCAAACCAAACTTTTTAGCCCAGGCTAAAATAGCCAAAAAAGCCAAAAAGCCAAAAAGCCAACCCACTTCCCAAACGGAGGCTT